>NC_138143.1:1007145-1607145 GCF_964188305.1 Podarcis bocagei
TGCAGTGATGTGTGTGTTCTATGTTCCCTCTCTAGGGAAAAAATAAGGACATACTATTTTTTCTGGGTGACTTCTCGAGGGACTGTGTTGTGTACTTTCTAAAGGAGAAAAGTGAAACAGCGAAGACATTCAGAAAGTACATCACCAGGGTGAGCAATAAGATTCAAAGGAAACCCACAACCTTGGTCAGCAACAACCCTTCAGACATTTGAAGATGGCTGTTGTACCACCTCCCATCTTCTCTTCTCCATTGCTTTTTCCAGTGGATGATTGAGCCCCCCTAGAAGCTCATTGATTTGCAACTGCACATGGAATCAGCCTGGCCCATACTGGTCTTTGGCACCTCATTAAATGACACCTAGTGTAGGGCATAAAGGAACTGATATCAGCAGCATGGCAATTCAGTGGTGGAGATGCTGCCTGGTTCCCATGCTGCCTTCCCCGGAGCAGCTATGAAATCTAATGAGGCAGGAGCAAATCCCTCTGGGGGACACTTAGTCAGTGAACAGCCTTGATAAAATCTTAAGTATGGGCCATTGGCTGTTTTCACATTTGTGGTTTTGGCCTCCTTTCTTCCTTGGTATTTCCAGAAAATTACAGCCGCTTCCTTCTGCTTCCTGAGCTCAGCAGGGTGGCTGTTGGCATAAGGTTTATAATATGGGATTCTTCACTGGTTTCAGACTTGCTTTCCCTCAACTCTGTGAGTTATACAATATGGGGCAACGCTTCTCTGTATTGTTACACGGTCCTTCCCCACGTGGTGAGGTGTTCTCAGGCAGTGTGACGGAATTTCGTTTCCTTTGGAAGAAAGAGTACTGGAGAGAGAGAAAGACTCATGTGGTCTTTGCAATGTTTGTTTTATGTGTAAGTATTTAAGCAGAGGATAAGCAGAGCCAAAATAGACACTCCTGCAAAGTAGATCCTCAGAGAGCAACTTGGCCACTCTTAAGGATGCACCCCATTTTGAGCTAACTCCAGATAGAAACTCTTAGATTTCTCTCTATGTTTCTGGCCCAGCCCTACCATTAGGTAGAGTGAGCTGGCTGCCTCAGGCATCAGATACTGGAAGACAACAGCAGCTTGTTGGAGGACAGACCTGTGTTTCCCATGCAGCCTGCCCTTTGGGTGCCCCTCACCCACTGTTAATCTTGGGCCAGCGGCCATTATTTCAGCCTAACCTAGCTCACAGTGTTATTGTGAAGATCAAATGGGGGTAGGAAAGGAGCATGTACACCACTCCTTCCTTGGCAGAACAATGGGATTAAGATGCAACAAATAGATCATACATACTCCTTATTGAACTGAGAGTGTGGTACAGGAGTAACTGCAGGAGGAGACGTGGAGAGTCAGGAGGAGACAAATACCCTCCAACATTTCTTGGATGAAAATAGGGAAACTTATTTAAAGATAATTATGAAAAATGCTGGACAGAAATTAAAAAGATCTAGAAACTTGGTCAAGATTGAAACTTTCCTTGTTGGGGTCGAATTGCAGCTATAAAGATGAACGTATTGCCAAAGATGTTGTTTTTGTTCAAACCCTACAGATGTGGACAGAGTGGAATGTTTTGGAAAGTGCAGAAAGATATTTCTAAGTTTTGTCTGGCAGGGCAAAAGCCCAGAATAAAATTTAAAATTCTAACTGATGCAAAGGAAAGAGGGGGATTTACCCTGCCGGACTTAAGGTTATATTATGAAGCTGCAGCTTTCTGCTGGATGAAGGGATTGGTTACTTTTAGAGAACACTGATGTCCTAGATCTGGAAGGGTTTAATAAATGCTTTTGGATGGCATGCATACTTGTGGTACGACAAGGTAAAGGGTTCAAAAACCATATTGTCAGAAAAGCAATATTTATTGTCTGGACAAAATACAAAGACTTACTAGAAAACAAGACCCCGAGATGGTTATCACCTGTCAGGGAACTGCCATCGGAAGGACAGGAGGTGGAAGGGCTCACAGAGGTTGGGAGAGACTCAGCAGCTGAAGAGGGAACCAGCAGGGGGAGAGGAGGAGCTCCGAGGGAAAGTGAGCAGGAGGGATGGCTCAGAGACACTTCCAGCGAAAACAGTGGGGAGGTTTCAGGACCTCCTATAGGGACACCCACTCCTTGCCGGAAACTGTCACGCCGAGAGTCCAGAAGACGCGTTTCCGTTAAGGAGCTTTTATGTTGGAAGAGATTCCGTAAGCAACCACTGTCGGAATCTGCCAGCGACTGACGGAGCCATGCTTAAGGGGCTCCGTTACAGACAGAGGTTTGCGGACTTAACCAAACTCTGAGGGACTAGGATTTTACGCACAAGCAGCTCATCATCCCATCACATCACCAATGGAGGCTAAGGCCCGAAAAAGACTCAATATGGAGGCCGGTTGGCCGAAATATTGGGAAATAATAGAAAAAATTGGAGACAATTGGAGGTTGCAGAGCTTGGAGAAATTAAAGAATAAGGTGCGAGATTGGTTACATTACGCTCAAATCCAAGAGGTTTTTAATTGGACAAAAAGATAGGATTCCAGGTGGAAAAATCGAGACAGAATTGTTAGAACCAAAGACTAAGGTGCTTTCAAGAATGTATAACGCTGCTTAAATGGAACACTCAGGATGAGACAGTTAAATCAGCCATGATAAAATGGGCTCAGGATATTGGGTATAACATTATGTTTTGAGGACTGGGAAAGGTATGGACCACCGGAATGAAATTCACGGCATGTAATGCCTGAAGGAAAATATTATGAAAATGATATATAGGTGGTACATGACCCAGTCAAGCTTGCAAAAATATATCACCTGTCTGATAATAAATGTTGGAAATGCAAGGAGGCTGAAGGGACATTCTTTCACCTCTGGTGGACTTGTCCAAAAGTGAAGGCCTCCTGGGAAATGATCTATAATGAGTTAAAAAAGGTATTTAAATATACCTTTACTAAGAAACCAGAGGCCTTCCTCCTGGGCATTATTGGCCAGAAAGTGTTAAAGAAGGACAGAACTTTTTTTATGTATGCAACTACAGCAGCAAGAATACTTATTGCAAAACATTGGAAAACACAAGATTTGCCCACACTGGGAGAATGGCAGACGCAACTGATGGACTATATGGAACTGGCCGAAATGACTGGCAGAATCCAATATTTGGGAGAAGAAACAATGGAAGAGGATTGGAAAAAGTTTAAGGACTATTTACAAAAACACTACAAATTGTATGAATGTTAAGAAATTGCACGATTTAGAAAACTAAGGTTCCAGTAACTCGATTGAAAGATATAGAAAATTAAGTGATATATAAGAAAAGATCGAAACTCAAAGTAATAGTATGTTTAATTTAAGTTACAATTATTTGATAAAAACTACTTTAAGTCTAGAAATATAACATTTTTTTTTTTTTTGGTTTAAAAAATTTTTATTATAGTCCATCATCTAAAAAAGAAGCATTAACAATAAAAAGAAACATAGAAAAAACAGGAACAATATAGTAGTTCAAAAATCAATATACAATCTTTACATTCTTTAACTTCCCACCACCGCGACGTGACCGCCATCTCAACAATATGTACAGCAGTGTCTTTTGCTAGTTGTCATGTTCTACCTCGTAGTTTTTATACTACACCTACTGCGATTTTGGTGTTGCCCAATGTCGTCTCCATGTATGAAAAAAATTTGTTCCAATCATTAATAAATTTAGTATTCTTCTGCTGCCTAATCTTCTGCGTCATTATTGCTAAGTCAATGTATTCAATTAGTTTGTTTTGCCAATCCATAATTGAAGGGATGCTGGGTTTTTTCCAATTCTGCGCCAGCAGTACCCTAGCGGCTACTGTTGCATACTGGAATAGGGTTTGGTCATCTTTATTGATCTCACTACCCGCCATCCCCAAAAGGAATGCCTCGGGTTTTTTTGGGAAAGTATATTTTAGCATTTTTTTAAGTTCGTCATAAACGGATCCCCAGAATTTCTTTACTAGATCACAGGACCACCACATATGAAAGAAATCACCCTCTTTCTTTTTACATTTCCAACAGGTCTTATCTCCGGTTTTGTACATTTTAGCTAACTTTGTTGGGGTGATGTACCAGCGGTACATCATCTTTTCCATGTTTTCTCGGAGGCCGACACATGCTGAGAATTTCATATCCTTGGTCCATAGTTTTTTCCATTTTTCGTATTCTAAGGGGTGTCCTACGTCTATGGCCCACTTGATCATAACCTCTTTTACTTCTTCATCCATAGTATCCCAATCTAGTAGTTGGTTATACATTTTGGTTAGAAGCTTGGACTTCCCTTCTATTATTTCTAAATGGAATTTGGATTTGTTTTTACTTATTCCAGCTTTTTTATGTTCATTCCATAAAGAATTAATTTGGTGGAATTGTATCCACCCAGCTAATTTATCTTTTAGCTCTTCATAGGGTCTAATTTCCCATCCTTTCTCAGATCTTTTCAGAAGTTCAGCATACGTCCATCTTCTACCTTCCATATTCACCTTTTTAATTGTCAGGATATCTATGGGTGACAGCCATAATGGAGTATCTTTTTCTACCAAGTTCTTACATCTGTTCCACACTTCCAACAGTGCTCCTCTTATAATATGGTTAGAAAAACTTTTATGTACTCTTCCCTTGTCTTGCCATAGGTAAGCATGCCACCCAAACCTGGTATTGAAACCCTCTAAGTCCAGCAAGTCGGTGTTATCTAGAAATATAACATTTGAGAGGTATAAATTAAGAAATGAAACAAGGTAATAATTTGCTGGCACTTTTAGTACAAAGAACGCACGGTAGGGAGATGTGAGGAAGTCCAGTTAGTTATACAAAAAAAGGGTTATGAACAGTTGTTTTTTCTTTTTTCTTTCTTTCTGCTTTGCTTTATTTGTTGGTGTAATTGTATGTCTTTTTTGTTTGTTACTTCTTTGGTGAAGGGTTTTTATGTAACTGTTATATGATCTTCTATTTTATGTTTGAAAACTGAATAAAAATATTTATAAAAAACAAAAACAAAAAGCCAAACTTATTATAAATAATAATGTATCGGAAACTTTCAATATTTCTAAGGGGACCAGACAGGGATGTCCTCTGTCACCAGTTATTTATCGGTTTTAGAGGTTCTAAATAAGACTCTGAGAGAAACTTCAGAAATTAGAGGGATCAAAGTAGGAGCTAAAGAATTCAGAATAAAAGCATTTGCGGATGATTTAGTTCTAACATTACAGGATCCAAAGAGAAGTGTACAAGAAGCCTTACAGAGAATAGAAGAATAAAGTGGTGGGGCAAAGTGGTGGGGTTCAAACTTAATAAGAGTAAGACCAAAATGTTAAATATGAATAAAGAAGAGACAGAAGAACTGTAACAGGAGACAGGAATTATGGTGGCCAAGAAAGTGAAATATCTGGGAATATAGTTGACAGCAAAAAATATAAATCTGTACAAAGATAATTATGAAGTTACATGGAAAGAGATTAAGAAAGATTTAGAAGTTTCGGACAGACTGAGACTCTCCTTTTTAGGGAGGGTATCAGTGATTAAAATGAACATTTTACCTAGAATGTTATTTTTGTTCCAAACAATTCCAGTGATTAAGGGGTCAAAACAATGTAAAGAGTGGCAGAAAATACTGGCGAGATTTGTCTGGCAGGGAAAGAGGCAAAATTTCTGGGAATTAATTTACAATGAACTCAAGAAAACTTTTAAATACACTTTTCCAAAAAAGCCCGAAGCCTTTCTACTGGGGTTGATGGGGAAGGATTTTTTTTTTAAGATAAAAAAAAATTCTATATGCCACAGCGGCAGAAAGGATTATGCTGGCCCAGAACTGGAAAACAGAAGCAATTACCATTGCGAAATGGCAGGTTAAGATGAGGAGTTACACAGAACTGGCCAGATTGTCAGGAAGAATTCGAGACCAGGATGAACAGAAGTTTCAAGAAAGCTGGAGTAAATATATGGTGTATATAAGAGATAACTCTTACAACGTATGGTAAATATAAAGTTAAATAAATAGAATAAGCGATGTAAGAAAATATAAGATATTTGCTGAAGGGGTGTAGAGAAGTCAGAAGCTCGGCAGAGCTAAAGGCAATTATGTGACATATTTGTATTATAAGTGTATGTTTAATGAAAACAATAAAAATTTATTGGTAAAAAAAAATGAAAGAGATTAGAGCCAAATGAATCAGTAAGCAGGATTGATGCCATATGGGTCCCGACAGATATGCTAAGGAGGATCGAGGAATCACAAATTCTACCAAAAACCATCTCGGATCATAATCTGATTTTATTAAAACTTAAATCAGACTGGAGAACAGGAATAAAAAGATGAAAGTTGAATGAATCTTTACTTAATGATGAAAGAGTATTAGAGGGTGCAAAAAGAACTATGAAAGAATTATTTGAATTTACTAACAAACAAGACACTGAACCTACAATAGTATAGGACGCTGGCAAGGCAGTTATCAGAGTATTTTATAAAGCAAAATGCCTTACAAAGAAAAGGAAAAGAGAGGGAAAAATGATTTATTAGAAGAAATAAAAAGAAAAGAAATAATAATAATAATAATAATAATAATAATAATAATAATAATAATAATAATTTATTTATACCCCGCCCTCCCCAGCCAAGGCCGGGCTCAGAGCGGCTGAGAAAAAAATTGAATTGAATAAATATCCAAATAATGAAAAAAATAAAAAAGAGATTAAACTATTACAATCAGAATATGTGTCCAAAATCGAGCAAGAAATCGAATGGAATTTGAAAACTCTAAAATGAAACAACTTTGAGTTTGCCAATAAACCGGGTAAATACCTGGCCTGGCAATTCAAAAGAAGAAGAAATGAGAAACAAATCAATAGACTAAAAATAGAAGGAAGAAGCATAGATGATCCCAAAATAATAACACAAAAATTTGTTCAATTTTATGAAGAGCTTTATAAAAAAAATACAGACGTAGGGGAAGAAATAGAATACTTTCTAAGCCAACATAAAATTCCAGAAGTTAAAAAAGAGAAAACCACTCTGTGTTAAACCACAGAGCCTAGGACTTGCTGATCAGAAGGTCGGTGGTTTGAATCCCCGCGACGGGGTGAGCTCCAGTTGCTCGGTCCCTGTTCCTGTCAACCTAGCAGTCTGAAAGCACGCCAAAGTTCAAGTAGATAAATAGGTATCACTGCGGCGGGAAGGTAAATGGCATTTCTGTGCGCTGCTCTTGTTCGCCAGAAGCAGCTTAGTCATGCTGACCACATGACCCAGAAGCTGTACGCCAGCTCCCTCGGCCAATAAAGCGAGATGAGCACCGCAACCCCAGAGTTGGTCCCGACTGGACCTAATGGTCAGGGGTCCCTTTACCTAAGTATATGTATTTGTATTTTAATTCAATAAAGATGCTTAAAAAAACAAAAACAAAAGCTTTGAGGATGTCTAGGGACATAATTGTCACTGGGGTCTACTATATGGCAACCGGGGACGAAGCCAGTCTGGTCTGGGGCTATTAACTTGTGTAGGAAAAAAATCAGACAGTTGGCCAAGAATGATGTGAGTATCTTGCAGTCTTGGTTTATCAATGAGATTGGGCGGTATGATTCTACTTTGAGGCTGTCTTTCAGTGGTTTTGGTATGGAGACTATCTTGGAGAAGGTTCAGGTTTTAGGAATGGGACCCCCTTTTATGATGTCATCGAATAGGCAGGTCATGTAGGGCATCAGGGGTTCTTTGAATTTCCTATAGAATTCTGCTGTAAAGCAATCTTGGCCTGGGGCTTTGTGTGGCTTCAGGTTTTTGAGGGCTGTTTCTATTTTCTTTGGGGTGATAGGACTAAGCATGAATTCCTGTTCCTCATCAGTTAAGGTAGGCATGGTCAGCCCTGCTAGGAATTTTCTGATTTTCTCCTTGGGCGGGCTGTGGGAGGTGTATAGGTTGGAGTAAAATTCTGCAAATTCTGAGGTTATTTCTTTGGGGGAGAATGTTGCCATCTTTTTTGGTGATGCAATGTATTCGTGTTTTGAGTGATTTTTTCCTACACCTGTTTCCCCTCCATACTCATAGAAGCTTTGTTTAGAGTATAGAAAGTTGATCATTGTTTTGTTGATTTCTAGGGAGTCTAGTTCCCTCCTTTTTTGTTCTATAAGTGTAAGGAATTCTTTAGCTCCTGTTTGTTTGTTGCATGATGAGAGGGCCGTGATGTCTTGTTCTATTTTGCTAATTTTTGAGGAGGTTTGTTTTTTAAGGGATGTTTTCTCTTTTATGAAAGCTCTTCTGGTGACCACTTTCATTGTGTCCCAAATGAGAGGGGTTGTTATATTGTCTACATCATTTTCTTTGAAGTAGTTTTGGAGAGTTTTTGTGATACTCTCGCCAATTTAATTGTGGTTAGGATGGGACTGAAGGACCATGATGGGGTGGTTTGTGTCCCTTCTCTTAAAGGGTAGCTTATACTGGGGCGTGATCTGTGATTTTAATGTTACCTATCAGTTGTCAGTTGATTCCACTGAGGGGATCAGACCTTGTGTGAGCAGAATGTTGTCTAGTCTGGATACTGTGTCATTGCGCCCAGACTAGAATGTGTGGCGGGTGTCTCCCGGGTTTTCTTCACCCCAATTGTCACAGAGACCCTTTTTTAAAGCATTTTTAGCAACTTGTAAGATTCCCTAATTGTTTGGGGTTTCCTTCGGAGGAAGGTTGCCCATGGGGTTGTATGGTGGGTGTCTTTCAGGGAGATGCCTCTCATATTTAGGTTGAGGTCACCTCCCAGTATTGCTCCCCTTTCAGAGGAGGAGAGGAACCTGTTCAGTGTTTTCTGGATAAACTCTTAGTTGTTTTGAGTTTGAGACATACATGGAGCCGATTGTCAGTTTAGTTTTGCCATCTAGTGTCCCTTTAGCAAAGATGAATCTGCCTCTTGTCTTTTAGGACTGTTGTGGCTTTGAAGTTCAGGTCTCTACTGAGTATTATGGCTACTCCGTGGGCCTTTCCTGAGCCAGGTGCTACCTATTGTTGACTGAAGCAGGGATTGCTCAGGAGTTTGCTTCCTTTGGGTGGGTTGTGTAATTCTTGTAGGAAGGTGGTGTGGTTTCATGGTGTTTACATACAAGGTGAGGCATTTTCTTTTGATAGGGTTTCCCAACCCCCTCACATTTGATGTAATTGCTTTTAATAATAATAATAATAATAATAATAATAATAATAATAATAATAATAATTTATTATTTATACCCCACCCATCTGGCTGGGCCTCCCCAGCCACTCTGGGCGGCTTCCATAAAAAAACCAAAAATACAGTAAAATATCACACGTTAAAAACTTTCCTGAACAGGGCTGCCTTAAGATGTCTTCTGAATGTCAGGTAGTTGTTTATCGCTTTGACATCTGCTGGAAGGGCGCTCCACAAGGCGGGCGCCGCTACCGAGAAGGCCCTCTGCCTGGTTCCCTAAAGCTTTGCTTCTCGCAATGAGGGAGCCGCCAGAAGGCCCTCGGCGCTGGACCTCAGCGTCCGGGCAGAATGATGGGGGTGGAGACACTCCTTCAGGTATACTGGACCGAGGCCGTTTAGGGCTTTAAAGGTCAGCATGAACACTTTGAATTGTGCTCGGAAACGTACTGGGAGCCAATGTAGGTCTTTCAAGACCAGTGTTATATGGTCTCGGCGGCTGCCCCCAGTCACCAGTCTAGCTGCCGCATTCTGGATTAGCTGTACTTTCCGAGTCACCTTCAAAGGTAGCCCCACGTAGAGGGCATTGCAGTAGTCCAAGCGGGAGATAACCAGAGCATGCACCACTCTGGCGGGACAGTCTGCAGGCAGATAGGGTCTCAGCCTACGTACCAGATGGAGCTGGTAAACAGCTGCCCTGGACACAGATTTGACCTGTGCCTCCATGGACAGCTGTGAGTCCAAAATGACTCCCAGGCTGCGCACCTGGTCCTTCAGGGGCACAGTTACCCCATTCAGGACCAGGGAATCCTCCACACCTGCCCGCCTCCTGTCCCCCAAAAACAGTACTTCTGTCTTGTCAGGATTCAACCTCAATCTGTTAGCCGCCATCCATCTTCCAACCGCCTCCAGACACTCACGCAGGACCTTCACCGCCTTGACTGGTTCTGATTTAAAAGAGAGGTAGAGCTGGGTATCATCCGCATACTGATGAACACCCAGCCCAAACCTCCTGATGATCTCTCCCAGCGGCTGCATGTAAATGTTGAAAAGCATGGGGGAGAGGACAGAACCCTGAGGCACCCCACAAGTGAGAGCCCAGGGGTCTGAACACTCATCCCCCACCCCACTGTATGACAGTGCCCCTGTCGAGTTGCAGCTCGGCATCCAGGGAAAAATCAGTCTCACACCATGAGGGGTTCCGAAATATGGCTGCTTGCTAGGGCTAATGCAGCACAGCTTTTATTGTGTGAAATCAGAAAGATACAAAATACAAGCCAAGCAATTTGTTCTAGCCAGCAGATAAGGACATTCGCACTAGACCATGCGAGCGATCAGGCTATGCTAGTTGACCAATCATTTGAGACAGCACGAGCTGTTCACGCGCTGTTCATGCTCCAAGGATGCTTCTAGCTATGAAATCACCCTGCAACAATAAGAACTTTGCTCATGCTCTCATGTACAAGCAATCATTTTCCCACATTTCCCCTTTTCTTGTTTATATTAGAGGAAAAGAGGGACCATTAGTCCAAATCGTACATTTCATTGCCTAAGCGTCTACACTTTGCAACATAAATTCCTCTTGTAACCCCTGTGGTGGGCCGTGGTCGGTACCACCATGCAGTGCATTGGGAAATCAAAGAGGGTATGCATTGAATGCAACAACACACCATAATGAAGCCAACAATACATGCAATTACAATCAATAATATTTTTCTTAACCATAATCCATTAGGCAACCAAGAAAATAACCAATCCCATGGATCAAAACCTTCAGGTGGATTCAAAGGATTATGAGCTATCATTTGTTCCATATAATCAATAGTAGCAGAGATATTGGTCGATTGATCGGTTATATACATACAGCAATGAGAATGAATTAAGGCACAAATTCCACCTTTAGAAGCAAGGATCACATCTAAAGCATAACGATGTTGAAGAACTACATTTCTTATTTCTGACATTTCTTTGTTAATCATTTTTAAAGCCAAGATAGTAGAACCAAACAAGGCTTCAGTGCAACTTGCCAATCTATGCAAATCACGGTAATTCATCCCTACACCTAAAGAGGGAAAAAAAGGGATCTAGAGATGGCTGTTCCTGTATAATGAGGAATAGGTGATTATACTTCCCTTCTGTTATGCAAACGAACCTCTGGGAGCTTATCTATTTTGTATATCAGGGGTATCACTATTTCTAGAGTGTAGGTTCCAAAAAAGGCAAAGGTTATTTCTTTGTAGGCCTTTGTGCCACAAAGTAACCATGAATCAGATTGAAGCAAACATGTAGATTTACTGCTCTTTCTCATCCAGTCGAACCAAACATAAAAATCTCTACACGCAGCCTGTTGTTCATAAGTCGTGTAGGTTGTGACATTATTAACTAAAACTTTTGGCCTATCACTCATAGTGGTAATATTAAAAAAAAACAAGATCCATTAACATACTCATATGTCCAATTACAATATGGATAATGACCTAAATTTTTTTTTTTTGCTATTATGATTAAAACAAAAACAATAAGGAGCTAATTCTACAAGCGATAGAAATACAGGAGGTAAACTTATGCGATTGTCCTTCATATTATTGCTAATCTTATATGAAGCATTTACTGGAATGCTAGAATACCATCACCAAAAAAAAAAGGTTCAAAGCTTTGAGAAGCTTTTTAAAATCATTTTTCTCAGCAGCAAAAAGGCACTAGCTAAGCATATTTTTTTTCGCTTCAAGCATATTCCACTTGCTGTAACTAAAAGGATTGCAACAAGGTCGAGAACAGAGCCCATTGTATTCGCAGGCCATGTTAAAGAACCATATTGCAACTTGCAACTTGCTTTCTGTCCGGGAACCATGCCAAAGCACAAGAATGAAACAACTGGAACACACTAAAACCTCACCCCCTCCCTTGCCAAGAGTCCACAATAGTTCCAAGACAGCCCTCTGTACATGCTCAGGGGAACACATCATAAGGCAGGACTCCTGAGGGAGGAGAAAAAAAGAAGAGATCTGGGGGGGTAAAATCCAAGCGATGCCAATAAGGATGAGAATGGTAAATTAGTCCAATGGCTGTTTCCGAGCAACCTGCGTGGTATTTCGTGGCTCGATTATTGGCATGTAAAAACCATAATCCAGAAGAAGTCACACAACCATTTCTGCAGATACAGGAGCCCATTTGCTGTAAATAAGTCTGATGTATTGCTCCTTGTACTGCTGAGTCAAAAGTCCAAGCCCAATGAAGCGTGATGACACAGATGGGATGGTCGCTATTAGGAGGCAAAAAAACCAAGCGATGCCAGTCCAGCGAGGGCATCCTTCAAAGCCAGGCTCAGAGGCAGCAAAGCTGTAATGATGTTTGGTGGTTGAAGTGGCTTCCCAGGGAAAAGGGGGGCCAATGCAGTAGGGGTGAAGATGGCCTTTCAGCGTGCCAGGAAACACTGGAACAGCTGTGGAAGAGCCTCTTCCATTGCAGAGGTGATTGTGATCTTGTCCGCTGGATTCTTGTGTTCTTTAAGGGCAGAAAATAGTGGAGACAAAGTGGAGGTGGGCAGGTCCAAATAACTCTTTATCCAATTCAGCTGTCCAAGAATTTGTTGTAAATCCACCAATCTAAGATAACCAGGAAACTGTAGTTGAGGCGTAACTGGAATGGCTGCAGATGCTGTCAGCTTGTGTCCCAGGTACGTAATGGGTAAAGTCCGCTGGATTTTCTCCTTAGCCACTGTCAATCCAACAGGTTGCAGCCTTTGCAGGATTTTGGGACACGGCGGAGGACAAGGCCGTGGCTAGCAGGCCGTGGCTAGCAGTGCCCACTGACTGGCAGGCTTTAAGCATATCAGCAATGGCTATATTTGATGTTGCCATTAGAGAGCGCAGCGCTTGCTTATAGTCCTCATTTGCATTAGCAAACACAAGCTGGCGTACAGTCAGGTCTTGTGCTGCCAGGTCCTGAACTTGCCGCTTGAAGGTATTATACAAGCGATCAACACATTGTCCATAGGGCTCTGCAGGGCCCTGTCTGACGCTGCCCAATTGGCCATTGCGCTCATTCTTGTCATCAGGGACAGAGGCCAGAGCCTCTTGAGCGGCAGCAGTGGTGGCCTCCCAATATTGAGGATCGAGAGTTAGCTGTTGGGCAATAGTAAGAAAATTGCCTCCTCCCGTTAACCCATCGAGGACATCAGCTTGGGTTAACATGACGGGGGC
Organism: Podarcis bocagei; assembly: GCF_964188305.1. Lineage (NCBI taxonomy): Eukaryota > Metazoa > Chordata > Lepidosauria > Squamata > Lacertidae > Podarcis > Podarcis bocagei. The sequence continues at coordinate 1,020,478 of NC_138143.1, forward strand.
TGGGGGTGGGGCGGCACCAGCAGCGGCAGCAGCCAAAGCAGCCTGATGATTAGCCAATGCAACATTATTAAGATTATTCCGAATCCCATCAACACGACGTTGGCAGGCCCAGTGCCAAGCTTGTATAAACAAAATCATTTGATGAGGCTGCATTACAGTGCGGGCCAACAGCTTAACATCCTCTGGTATCAAATTTTGTTGAAAAATAGTGCCAAACAAGCCCAGGGTGTAAGGAGATTGTAAACCATTGTCCTTGACAGAGGAATGCAGTTCCTTTATGAATCTCAAATCAAACTGTTCGTGCCGGGCTGGGCCTCCCCCTGGCGCGGCAGGAGCAATCACAGGGAAGAGATTAGGAGTTGCACAGTCAAAACCCAACAATGGGGCAGCGGCACGGAGAGATTCTTGGAGAGGAGTAGTAGAAGCGGTGCCAGAGGCCTTGGGTGCAGGAGGTGGAAGAGCGGGAGGTGCTGAATGCGAAGATTCTTGGAGAGGAGTAATAACGGGAGGTGCAGGAAGTGAAGAATGCGGAGAATGCAGGGGAGGGACGACAGGAGGAGCCGAAGGGAAAATGTCCGGCGGTTTAGGAGGTAGGTTTGAGGCAGGCAAAACAGGTACCGGGAGGGCGGGCGAAGAAGCTGTTGCAGCAGCCAGAAGAATGTTTGAAGGAGTTAAACACGACATAGCTTTGTAGACGTTACCCCAGGCATGCAAAACCTTGACATCAATTTGTGGATGATTTTGAAAGAAGTGTCCAATTTTTTTCCAATCGTCTAACTCCCAATTTCCGTCCTGGGGGAACCAGGGACAGTGAGTGTCCAGGGCTTTTATAAGGGACTTAAGGTCAGCTTTCCGAACAGCAAGGTTGTTACTGGCCAAAAGGAATTTAAGGTCTTTAAAAAATTTTTTCTGTGGTGCAGAGAGAGACTTTCCCATGATTGCAAGAGTTGCAAAAAGAGCAGGGAGCACTTACCGAGGGATCCTTAGGAGGATGAGGGAGGCGCCTTTTTGCCCTGTCCGGGCGGAGATAAGTGCTGATAAGTCCGTAACGTAGTCCAGAATCACATTCACACGGGAGCTCTCACCAGGGATCCACTACGTGGATGAACGACGCGTCTGCAGCCCTTGCGGGGCGAGGTGAGAGCTGAACGTTGTAAAACAGCATGAAGTCCGAAAGAAATCACACGGGAGCACTCACCAGGGATCCACTACGTGGATGAACGACGTGTTGGTGAGTGCTGAATAATGAAAAACAACGTGAAGTCCGAAGGCAGTCACACGGGGCACCAAATGTCGAGTTGCAGCTCGGCATCCAGGGAAAAATCAGTCTCACACCATGAGGGGTTCCGAAATATGGCTGCTTGCTAGGGCTAATGCAGCACAGCTTTTATTGTGTGAAATCAGAAAGATACAAAATACAAGCCAAGCAATTTGTTCTAGCCAGCAGATAAGGACATTCGCACTAGACCATGCGAGCGATCAGGCTATGCTAGTTGACCAATCATTTGAGACAGCACGAGCTGTTCACGCGCTGTTCATGCTCCAAGGATGCTTCTAGCTATGAAATCACCCTGCAACAATAAGAACTTTGCTCATGCTCTCATGTACAAGCAATCATTTTCCCACATGCCCCCAGCTCCCAGCCCCTCAAGACGGTCCAGAAGGATGCTATGGTCGATGGTATCAAACGCCGCTGAGAGATCCAGCAGAACTAGGAAACAGCTCTCACCTTTGTCCCTAGCCCGCCGGAGATCACCAACCAGTGCGACCAAGGCAGTTTCAGTCCCATGATGAGGCCTGAATCCTGACTGGAAGGGATCCAAATGGTCCGCTTCTTCCAGGCGTGCCTGGAGTTGTTCAGCAACCACTCGCTCCATCACCTTGCCCAGGAATGGAAGATTTGAGACTGGGCGATAGTTGGCCATCGTGGCCGCATCTAAAGATGGTTTTTTAAGAAGCGGTTTAATAACCACCTCTTTCAGTGGGTCTGGGAAGGCTCCCTCACGGAGGGAAGCATTCACCACCCCACGAAGCCCATCGCCCAGTCCTTCCCGACTAGCTTTTATAAGCCAGGATGGGCAAGGATCCAGGAGACAGGTGGTTGGTTTCACTCGTCCAAGCAGCCTGTCCACATCCTCGGAGGTAACAGATTGGAATTGATCCCACTCAACTTGACTAGACAGAACTCTAGCACTCTCCCGCCCCGGTCCTGCTCCCACGGTGGAGTCTACTTCTTCCCGAATCTGAGCGATTTTATCTGCAAAAAAACTTTGCAAAATCATTGCAGGAGAACATGTGGCCCTTACTGGGCCCCGATGTTGCAGGTGGTTCCGCTAAATTGTGAACCACCTGAAAAAGTCTCCTGCTGCTGTTTCCTGCAGATGCAATAGAGGCAGTGAAGAAATTCTTCTTCGCCGTCGCTATCGCCACTTGGTAGGCTCGACTTTGAGCTCTAACCTGTGTCCGGTCAGATTCGGAATGAGTTATCCGCCACCGGCGCTCTAGCCGTCTCAACGATTGTTTCATTGCCCTCAGATCCGTGGAAAACCACGGGGCTGTCCGGGCTCCATGCAATCGGAGGGCGCTTCGGAGCCAAACAGTCAATAGCCCTGGTTAACTCCACATTCCAGCGGGCCACCAGGGAATCAGCTGAAAGGCCATTAACATGGGATAAAGCATCCCCTACCACTCTCTGGAAACCATTTGGATCCATTAAGTGGCGGGGGCGGACCATCCGAATTGGTCCCACCTCCCTGCAGAGGGGATGGGTCGCAGAGAAGTCCAGTTGCACCAGGAAGTAATCTGACCATGGCACTTCTTTCGTTTCGCTTTTACTTAGTGTCAGATCACCAACATCCATAGAGGTAAACACCAGGTCCAAGGCATGTCCACAGCTATGGGTTGGGCCAGACTTATTCAGGGACAGCCCCATGGAGGCCATGCTTTCCACGAAGTCCTGAGCGGCCCCTTGTAAGGTCGTGTCGGCATGGATGTTAAAATCCCCTAATAAATCCCCTAATAAAAAATCCCCTAATAAAATCCCCTAGGACGACCAAGCTAGGTGTCTCCAGGAGAACATCCGCCACAACCTGAAGCAGCTCGGGCAGGGAATCCTTGGTGCAGCGGGGAGGTCGGTACACCAAAAGGAATAAGCTAGCCATCTTGCTTATCTACTTTATAGGATGATTCCCTGGCCAACTCATCTGTGTTGCCCTGTGTCTTTCACTTTGCACTGTCTATCAAACCTATTAAGGTGTGTTGACCTAGAGTGTGTGGGGGGGGGGAGGGGGGTTAGGATTAGATTTGGGTTAAAAAAAGGGGAGTAGATGACAGAAAGTAGCCTATATAGGTGTTTATTTGGGGTATCTCGGACCATCTGGTGTCTAGCCAGTTGGACCTGGGTCTCAGCTGACATGGAAGGCCTTGTTTAAGGGCAGGCTGTCCTCCCTGTCATTTGCAATAGGGTCTGTGAGACAGTGTTAAGCATTGTTTGTGATGCCTGTGTTGGGTATAAGGTTTATAAGCAATGTGTGTTATTAACATCGTTGGTATGTTGGGGTGGGAATATGGGTGTTGGCACGCTCTAACGCCACCATTGTACTAGCTGTGTGTCAGATTTTAGCCTGTTTGTGGCTTGTTTTATTGAGGTTGGGGGTATTATTTTACTTGGTATGGGTTTCTTTGTTTTCCTTTTCTTTTACCTGCTTGTTTGTTGCCTTTGCATGATTAAGGAGACGGAGACGTTGTGTGTGTGTGTGTGTGTGTGTGTGTATTTTTGTATGTGTGCTCTTTTCCCCCCTCTTTTGTTATGGGTGGAGTCCTTGGAGTGGAGTGGAGGGCTGAGAGTGTGGGTTGTTGGGATAGTTGGGGAATGTGATTTGATGTCGTCTGGGTCAGTGTTGGTGTGGGAATGGGGATCTCCATGGAGGTGCGGGGCACAGGGGGTATTGGTGGTGTTGGCAATATTAATGGCATGGGGAGAGAGGAAAAGGGGAAGGGGCGGTCACCAATCCGTCAATTTGAGGTGATTTCCAGCTGCTGTGGTTGTTGTTGCAGGGTTGTCAATCTATGGTATGTTGGTTTGTTTGAGGCTGGTTTGCCGGTATATGTTCAGCGGGACAATTCTATGAGCGATGCTTGACTGTACTGGTTTATGTTGTCGTGTTGTTTCTGTGGTTTCTTCTTCCTCTTTGCTGTTGTTTGGACGTGGCTGTTGCTTGGTGGGTCTGTGGATTGCCATTTTAATGGAGGGTCGAGTCTGAGGTTCTTTAGTACTTGCAGGGCTTCAGGTATACTGGTAGCTGCGTGCTGTGCTGGTTGTTATGAGGTGGAAGGTATCAAGTACCCCATCGGTACGTGATCCCTGCTTGTTGGAGACATTGGGAGCATGGGCATAGGCTTTTCCTCCGATTTAGGGTCTCCTGTGATGTCAGTCACTTCTCCTACCTGGACAGTTATCTTTCCAAAAGGGCCAACATTGATGTCGAAATCCAGCGTTGCCTGAGCTCTGCGAGTGCAGCTTTCTCCCAATTGAAGTACAGAGTGTTTGAGAACCAGGACATTCGCAGAGAAACCAAAATGCTTGTTTACAAAGATATTGTACTACCAGCCTTACTGTATGCTTGTGAAACATGGACCACTTATAAACATCATCTGCAACTGCTTGAAAGATTCCATCAACGGTATCACCGAAAATTTTTACACATCACTTAGAAACAGGTGAACTAATGCCAGTGAAGAAGCAAAGATCACCAGTGTCAAAGCAATGATTCTTCAACATCAACTTTGTTGGACTGGTCATGTTGTTTGGATGCCTGATTATTGTCTTCCAAATAAACTACTCTATTCAGAACTTAAAAATGGAAAGCGTAATGCTGGTGGTCAACAAAAGAGGTTCAAAGACTCTCAAGACAAATCTAAAAAAAATGTAGTATAAACACCGACAACTGGGAACACTGGTCTGCAAGCACTCCAGTTGGAGAACAGCCATTACCAAAGGTGTCTTGGGTTTTGAAGACACTAAAACTCAGGATGAAAGGGAGAAACATGATAAGAGAAAGGCACGTTTGGCAAATCCTCACTGTGCTCAACTCCTGCCCAGAAACTTATGTCCCCACTGTGGAAGGACGTGTGGATCCAGAATTGGCCTCCACAGTGACTTATGGTCTCACTGTTAAAACTGTGTTTATGGAAGACAATCTTACTTGGCTACGAGTGATCGCTGAATACAATTATGATGGTGTTTTCTCCATAAGGAGATTGGTTGAATTTCTGATGTTGTTCAATACTTCTTTCTTTTTGTAGCAGACAAAGATGTCTCTTGGGTGGGCGTTGGTTTTCAGCATAGGTTTTAGAGCTCTGTGAACCCTCTCCAGGTCATCTACCTCGAGTGTCAGGCTAGGGATTGTGGTTTTTAGCCACCATACAATGAGGTCTGCTGGGCTTTTCTCCTCCACATTTTCGGGAAAGTTGTGGAAGCAGATGTTGTCTACTGCGATCTTCAAGATCCGCTTGTTTGATTCTCATTTCGGAGCTTTCTGTTTCCAGGTGGCTTTCCAGTTCAGCCAGTTTATTATTCACACGTGTGTTTTCCTCTTGGTACTGCTCTATTATTCTTTCTTGAATTTGGTTCTTGTTCCCTAGATTGGAGATGGTGCTAGTGAGGGTTTCCACTTTGGAGGCCAGGACACAGATATTATATTATCTGCTGGGGAACCACTGTGGTCTTCAGTAGTTCTGCTAATCTTAGTTCCATTTCCCTCAGGTCTTGTTTTGTTGTTGGGTTGTTGTCATCTTGGGGAGGGGGTGTTGTGGTCTCAGTGCTGTTTGCCATCTCCCTGGTTGGTGTTATCACAATCTCCCTGATTATCTTGGTTTGAGATCTGCTTGGTGTCCTCTTGCAATGTGGCATGCTATGGTTAAGAGTTGTGGTGGTTCCTGGTTGTTGAGTTGCTGAGTTGAACAGGCGTTGTTTGGTGGCTTTTAAAGAGCATCTGGATTAGGCAGCCATTTTTATCACATCTGGGCTGTGTTTTAAGGACTTCTCTGGGGTTCCCGTAGTCGCCTCAGTGGTGTTGATGGAGTAGGAGGCAGATGAGCAGACAGACAAGTAGACCAGTTGACATAAAGGGGTTAGCAGGCAGAGGTGCAAGAGACCGATGGGGTGGGGCCAGAGGGCGGGTGTGTGTTAGGTGGGTTATCTGTGGATACACATGTGCGCACACACATGCACACTCATACACACAAAAGGGAGAATGGGGTCCAGTTAAGGGTGGAAGGTGAGGTTAGGGATTCGTAGAAGAGCTAAAAATTAAAGACTGGCAAGGGTGTGTTCAGAAATAAAACCAAACAAAACAGAAGCAAAAGGGGGGAAAGAAGAGAATGAAAGGGAAAAAGGAGAAGGGGGGGGGAATAAAAAGTAAAATAAAAGAAGAAAGGAGAAAAAGAAAGAATAGTAAGGATAATGCTAATAAACTGCAGTGGTGGTTCTAGTTATAGTATGAGGTAAAAGACCACCAAGGGGGGGTTGCTATTGAAAGTGGGTGGGGAGGTGTATGTATGTAGGTATGTGATTATTTGTTGGGGGCGGGAGAGAAAAGAAAAGAGAGATGAGGGATGGGGGGAATTTAAGAGTTAAGAAAGAGGGAAAGAGAACAAAAAACAAAAGGCAAAAAATGGAAAAGAGCCCCCCCCCCCAAGAAGAACCTGAAGATGTTGAGGTGGTGGTATCTATCTGGAAGTGTTGTGTGTGTGTAATGATAAAAGTAAAAAAATAAAACATATAATAGAAAACCCATTTGGGAGGGGAAAAAGATAAAATAAGATATAGATGTTGGGAGATTCCATTCCACCTTTTGTTGCAGACATGGGATCGTTGCGTATCACATGTCCGTTTACATTCCAGCACAAACTGCTGGGTCCCGTGAGTGGAACTTCAGCTCTGTGTATAGCTTTTCTTTTGAGTCTCTCTTCGAGAAGACAGGAGAGACATGCTTCTTTCTTCTGATTTATGTAAAATAAATCCGTGGTTTTACTATGTATTCACAGCCTACAGCCTCTTCCGTTGTGCAGTTTACTCTTCTACATACAGCGTGCTCAAGGCAGCAAGCTTGAGTTGCTGATTTAAGTCGGAGCCAGAGGTCGATGAATCTCCACAGCGTGAAGGCTGAGAGGGAGACGATCCAGCTGGGGGCTAGCCAGCTGGCCTCCCAACCCCCAGATGCCGACAATATATGTGTGTGTGTATGTATTCTCTTTAAAGAAAAAGGAGAGAGGGGGGAGGAAAAAGAAAAGAGAGGAAGGGGGAAATAACAATAGAAATAATAATTTTTTGTTTGTTTTTTAAGAAAAGATGATAGTAATGGGAGGGCGGGGAGAGAAAGGACTCCCCCCTATAAAACAAAAATAGAAAAATAAAGGAATCAGGTTTTCATTTTATTCTATTTTCTTTCTTTCTTTTCCCTATTTTATTTAAAAAATGAGTAATAAAAAATAGGAAGTCAGGGCTGAAGCATCGATCCCAGGCAGTGGCCTGTTTTGGTTTAGGGCTCCTTTTGGGGCACTGCCATTTTGATTCCTTTGAGTTTGAAAAAGTGGAGGTAAGAAATTTGAGGGGGAAAGAAAAAAAAACTGTATTAAAAATGTTTTTAAAATATTTTTGAAAAATTAAGGAAAAGGAACCAAAATAAGATCAAGATTTTTTTAAAAGGATTTAAAAGAAGATCAAAGAAAAAACATCAAGAAGAAAAAACTCTAATCAATGTATGTATGTGCAGTGGTGCCTCGCAAGACGAAATTAATTTGTTCCGCAAGTTTTTTATTCTTGCGAGTTTTTCGTCTTGCGAAGCACGGTTTCCCATAGGAATGCATTGAAAATCAATTAATGCGTTCCTAGGGAAACCGCTTGCCAGGCTGGCGGTGCGGAGAAGGGCTTTTCTCCGCACCGCAAGCCTTCAGGACAAGTACGGGAACAGAGGGGAAGGCGCGCAGCGCTTTCCCTCTGTTCCCGGGGCTTGCGTGGGAGGAGGGTTTTTCCTCCCCACCACCAACATTCAGAACAGCATTCTGAATGTTGGCGGTGGGAAGGAAAACCCTCCTCCCACCCCAAGTCTTCAGCAAAGCCATCCGAAGCTGGGCGGCGGGAGAAGGTGTCCCCGCCCCCCCCGCCCGGCATCGGAGCTTCGTTGCGATGCCGGGCGGCGGGAGGAGGCGTTCCCCCCCCGCCCGGCATCGGAGCTTAGTTGCGATGCCTGGCGGCGGAAGGAGGCGTCCCCCCCCCGCCCGGCATCGGAGCTTCGTTGCGATGCCGGGCGGCGGGAGGAGGCGTCCCCCCCCCGCCCGGCATCGGAGCTTCGTTCCGATGCCGGGCGGCGGGAGGAGGTCGCGCTTCCCCGCTGTCCCGGAGATTTCCCTATGGGCTGTCGTCTTGCGAAGCAAGCCCATAGGAAATTCGTTTTGCGAAGCGCCTCCAAAACGGAAAACCCTTTCGTCTAGCGGGTTTTCCGTCTTGCGAGGCGTTCGTCTTGCGGGGTACCACAGTGTTTTGGTGGGCCCTGCCTGTCTCCCTCGAGGTTGGGCCGGGGGCTGGGTTTGGACTGGGCCTCCATGCGGCTTCCGCTGGGCTTCCATGCAGCCTGCCTGGCTCTCCCGGTCCCCTCCTACCTCTCTTCACTTATGGCTGCCGCGGTGGCCACGGCAGCGGCTGGCAGGTGCTCGGTCAGGGGGTGGGCAGCTCCGCTGCACTCATTCTGAGCCTTACCCGGCCACAGCCAAGGTCGCTGGGTGGGGTGGGGACCTGGGAGCCTTGTGCAGTTCCCCCAATCACCGCGTCCGGTGCCCCTGGCTTCTGCTTGCTCGTGGCGAAGCTTTTGGCAGCTCGGGGACCGGCCAGAGAACCTTGTTGGTGCTGGCAGTCCCTAGGAGCTCTGCACTGCCGTGGCACCTGCTAGTTTGCCTCACCATAAGTCCCCATTTTATTTATTATAAATAAGTCCCTCAGCCTAGCTAGTGTGAGACAAGAAAAAACTAGTCCTTGAATCCCATTGTACCAGCCAATGTGTTAAGATTTCCCCTTCCTCCCTTCAGCTTTCCAGTCTGCTCTGAATGAAGGACAAGACCAGTTTGCATAGGTGGGATAATACTATTGAATATCCCTCTGCGTATTCTATTGCTGAATTAGCTGCTGGTTTTCTATTAGGTTTATCTGTTGTCTCTATTCAACTAATTTTTTCTTACATGCCTGCACTTTGAAGACTGTTCAGAAACTGCAGTTAGCAAACTAACTCCTGAATTTTGAACTACATGGGAATATGGATCATATCTCACCAATTTCTTCCCACAACTGCAGTGACTTACAGTCTATATATTTAAAACCCTTCTACTTGGCATTTTAATTCCAGTACTGTTGTACTAAGCATATACTTTCCTCTACAAACAACTCTGTCCTACAGACCAAGCATCTGCAAAGAGCATGACAGCAGGTAGAAGCCAGGCCCCTGTCAGAGCATGGACTTAAATTCCACAACTATGTTACTTAAATTAGCCTTGTGTGATCCATATACATTTCCACCTCATGTTAAATTCTTAGTAGCACCTTCCCAATCTAACCAGGTCTGTCCATGCCTATCCCACATTTTCTATTCAAAATTTTTAATGGAAAAGTGCATCATAGCCCTGGGTTGTATTTCAAAACCTTTCATTAAGAAGCAACCAGCCTTGCCTAACAGAGGGATCACAAAATATAGGATTTAAGTGTAGCAAAACAGATTTAACATATAACAACCAAAGTACCATAGGCTGCAATTTTATGCACTTACGTGAAAATAAGTTCTACATCAGTAGGACTTACTCAAAACTACAGGACAGGGCTATAGGAGTTTTCACCCTCTGCAGTTTCCCCCCAGAGCCATTATATATAGGACCCTGCCAGGTGTTTATAAACATAAAAGATTTCTCTCCTGCAATGGGAAATTGGATTTGATGACTTAACTTAGCTCTTGCTCTGCAATTCTATTGCCTTTACCATTGGCTTCTATATTATATACTGTAGGGATGGAATTAAATACCACATAATATACAAAGCCTAGTAGCAGGTTTTCACATCCTGGAGTAGCTAACTGCTACTGACTTTAAAATAATTATTATTCAACAAAGATATTTCAAAGAGTTATTTAGGTGTAAAACTGAAACACAAAACTATGACCTACAGTTCTTAAATAAGCAAAGGAATTATTATTATTAATCGCCTGCCCTTCACCCAAAGTCCCAGAGAGAGTTGTAACATTAAAACACAATATAAAAACAGTTTAAAACAACTTACAACCACAGAAATAAGTCTTCAAAATATACACCTCAAGTGTCAAAAGGGTAAAAGTGCACGTTCAGCATTCCCTGGGAGCTGCATAATGAAGATGGCAGCCGCACCTCTGTGGGGAAGGAGTTGCATTTACAACCTATAACTGTGGCTGCTGTCACTGTTTTAAAATCCAGAAAGATCACTATGTTCGTTTGTGCCAGCAAAAACAAATTAAAATTAAAAACAAATACTCCACAACAAGTTAAATTAGGCCACAATCGGAAGTCAATTGACCTGGGACTAAATATCATCTTACTCAACAGGACTGACTTCTGAATAGTCATGGTGAGAATTATAGGTAGCCTTTTGCGGGGGGGGGGGGGACAAGACTCTCTGCAACTCCCAGGGATCCTTCGCCCACTGCACACCCTTTTGACTCCAGCACCTACACTCATGAGCCTTTGGGTCAATGTGTGGCAAATGAAGAGAATCACCCTAAGATCTACAGATGAAGGGCGGTATACAAACCTTAATAACAACAACAACAACAATAATAATAATAATAATAATAATAATTCTCCAAATGAATTCTGCTGCGGGTCACAGAAACATGTGAGATAATGTCCAAGTCTCTTCAGCACACCAGGACTGTTTACTGGTCTTACGCATACAGAGGGAAGTATGTCACAGGGGTGGCATTGGAGCCAATGAAGGGGATCCGAGGCGCGCTTGTTGCTCATGAGGGAGAGCACGAAACAGCACGAGATAATGCGCACACGCGCGTACACACGGATCCACACGCGCGCACCAGACCCACACGCCCCGCCCCGCGGTGGGCCGTTTGCGCCGCCCGAGGGCCTTTTTCGCGGCCCCTGCTCCTCGCCAGGCGCCCTCGCCCCGCCCGGCCCTCGCCTCCTCCGGCGCCGCCCTCCCTTCTCCGCGGCGGCCTCCGTCTCTCGCCCTCTCGCCCGCTTCCTCACCTGGCCAGCGCCTCCCTCACGAAGGGATTCGCCCCTCACGGCGGCCGCCTCACAAAATGGCGGCCCCTCCGCAGCCCCTCCTTCCGGAGACACTGGCTGGCCGGACACCCTTCCCGCCCCGCGCGCATTGGACGCGCCGGCCCCGCAGCGACCGCCCGCTCTCCGGACGGGATTGGCGGAAGCCGGTGCCACTCAGAGCTCGCTTCGACCAGCGACCAGCCCGCGCCTCCCTGCCAGGCGGGCTCCGGCGCCGCTTTATCGCGCGCGGCCTCCCGCAAAGGATCATGGGGTGATCCTGTCCTTTTAAGCTGGGCTGCCGCGATTCGGAGCTCCGGGCGGGTTTTGGTTTCCCCCTAACGGTCTCGGCGCCCGCAATAAACTCCTTTCCCGGCGTCTCGGGAGAATCTTTGTTAAGCAGCGCCGTTCTAAGGGAAGTGTCCTTTGCCGCCTGCTCCCTTGGGGTCCCTTGCGCCCCCTCGTTTCCCCGGCCGGCTGGCGGGCCTGGGAAACGGCTTCCGACCCGAAGGCGGCTCCCAGGGTAAGCTGGCCCGGGGCTGCTGGCGGGACAGCCTGGGAGCCGCCACGGGGAAAGACGGGGGCCGAGGCAACAGCAGCCCGCGCATCAAGATCCACGAGGAGCGGAGCACCGCGGCCTCGCCGGTGATTTCATAGGCTTGGTCCCGGACCTGCCGATCCGCACGTGCCCCTGGGGAGAAGGCAGGCAGCTGGAATTAAATTCCCACCCCTCCTTGCTGAAAACTCAGAAGCCGTCGTGCGGGCAGCTGTCTGGAATTTTCGCCAGGAGGCGCGTGGACTTTCAATATAGATAATAGATCCTCTCTCTCTCTAGCCAACATATATTCCAGATATCCAGGGGCAAGAGCAGTCCCTGCCCCCTCTCTGCCAAGCATTGGCCAGATCGCATGGGGTCACAGGCGCCCGCACAGGGTCGGTATTCCTTTCGTTGGAAGAAAATTTCTCTGGACGACATTGTGGAGACTCTCGTGCTTTAAGAAATAGGGTTTACTCGTCTGTATGGAGGGGGTCCGGATCATGGCAGGCAGTGCTTCCTTCACTCAAGAGCAGCTACCCTGGTCCCACCTGGGACCAGGAGTTGTGGACGAGCCTCGGTGGCTCTCTCGTCATGCTGACAGCTCTGCTCTTCCCTCCGCCAGCTAGACAGGTATGCAAAAGGCAGCCCAGGAGCTCCCTTGCAGCTTATATTCTCTCTTCATCTCGCAAACAACCCCAAATCCTAGCATTTATTACTTTTAGGGCTTAGGGGGACCCCTCCCCCCACAAGTTCTTTTACACCAGTTACAGGAGCCTCTTTGTCCTTGATGCAAGTCTGAGGGCTCGGCGGAACTCCTCGGGCTGCAGGAGAGACTCTCCATCCTAGGCAGGGTCGGGAGATCCCCCCAAGCCAAAGCCTTTCTTTTTTTCTGGCGGAAAACCCCCAGGAGAGTGACCCACGCGCCTTCCTTCCCCGCCCCTTCCGCCCAGCGAGACTTCCGCTTCCGGCGGCGCTGTCGACCATGGCGGCCCTTCGGCGGCTGGCGGGCGTGCAGAGGTTGCTGGGGTTACCGGCCCGGGCGGCCCGCGCGGTCTCTTCCGGGGGACCGGCCAGCTCCTCGGCGACGGTGCAGGTGCCGCCCGCCTCGAGCCCCGCGCAGGTGGCGCCTCCGCGCAAGCACCACGACGACGACGACGAGGGGGTGTCCGTCTTCATGAAGGTGAGCGGGGGGGGGGGGCGAGACGCGCGAATCCTGCCCGTCAGTTCCCAGGGCCACGAGCCCCGGGGATCCTGGAAGAGTAGAAGGGACCCCGAGCTCTGCGGAGGGAGCTACCTGCCTAACCCAGAGGCTTCCTTGCAAGGGGCAAAAGAACATGGCTTTTTCAAACGTCTTGTCACCGGGGGCGAACCACAGACACCCAGGGAAGAACGAGCGAGCAGGGAATAAAGATCAGCATTGGGATCCGCTGCCCCTGGGGATCAAGCAGGGGGAGGCGGTTGCTGACCCTGGTCCCTGGGATGCTGTTCTTGGGTGTTTTCTGGGCAGCGTGGATGCTTCAGGGACCTGCACCTGTGCTGTGCTGCAGGATTCCAGTGCCCAGTAGCAACTTAGAGACTAACTAAGTTCGTTCTGGGTACAAGCTTTTGTGTGCACACGAAAGCTTTTACCCAGAACAAACTTAGTTGGTCTCTAAGGTGCTACTGGACAATTTTAATTTTTTATTTTTTTATTTATTTTGACTGCATCAGACCAACACGGCTACCTACCTGAATCTAAGATTCCATTGCTTTCTTGCCTCTGCATGCAGGACGGTGCCACTGCCAGAGAGCAAGGGACAGATCAATGATACAGGGAGTTTCCTCTGTCTTTGAGAAGCATTAAGTGGTAGGTGCTTCCAACACAGGAACATAGGAACACAGGAACATAGGAACACAGGAAGCTGCCTTATACTGAGATCAGATACATGGTTCCATCCAGGTAAGTATTGTCTGCACTGATTGGCAGTAGCTCTGTAGGATAGAGGAGTCTCTCCCAGCCCTACCTCGAAGTGTCAGGGATTGAGCATGACGCCTTCTCAGTGCAAAGCAGATTTTCTGCCATGTGGTTGTGGTTCACTTTCAGTGAATGCTTCAGACTCACTTGTGGGTATCACTGTTGTACTGGGTAGAGAGATATTCAATGCACACTGAAGATAGCTTTGGGACTTTCTTAATTTTTGAAAAGTGTCGCAGGTTCATGTTCTTGGTGATTACGGTAATTTTTGCCAAAATTAATCATTGATTTTACAACAGACTAAAACTAGAGTCACTTGAGCTCCATCTGTCACCGTGAAAGATTCATTATGTTTCTTAACTAATGCTTTGTGAAAACTAGCCCAGGATAGCACTTCAATATGCAATGCTGCTTGCCATTGTATTGTGCACACTTGTATATATCTCAATAGTGTGCTAGATAGGGAGAAGGTTTTCTCCCTCTCATAACACTGAAACCTAGGATTACCTAAAGAAGCTGAATGGGGGATGTCACTCCTGTGAGGCTCTTCCATATGTGCTCCTCTGTCCCTCCACTTTGCTGGAACACTTGTGTGGTACCAGATACTTATTTAGAATCTACAGTGGTGCCTCGCAAGACGAAAAGAATCCGTTCTGTGATTCTCTTCGTCTAGCGGTTTTTTCGTCTTGCGAAGCAAGCCCATTGATGGATTAGCGCTATTAGCAGCTTATCTGCTGACCGGATCAGCTGATAAGCGGCTTAGCGGCTTAGAAAAAGGGAGGGGGAGGAAAAAAACCAGCAGGAACTCGCAAGACATTGTCGTCTTGCGAAGCAAGCCCATAGGAAATTCGTTTTGCGAAGCACCTCCAAAACGGAAAACTCTTTCGTCTTGCGAGTTTTCCGTCTTGCGAGGCATTCGTCTTGCGGGGCACCACTGTATATGATTCTAAGAATCTCTAAAACAATAGTAACAACATTAACAAAATAGCTTAAGTTCATGTATACACTCTCTGCACCCCCATGAGTCGTAATCTTTCCTTCTATTCAGTTCATTAATATACACACAAAATACACGTAATGCCCATTGTTAAGTCAGCTCAACCAGATGAGGAGGCTGAGTAGAACTTCCAGTGGTCATGGCGGGGGTGGCTTCTGTTTTCTAGTACACAAAGTGATCTCATAACAAGGATTCCAAAATTTACAAATCAAAGCTTCCTGTATGCTTTGTTACTTTCATCCGATTCTGTTGTAGCTGATTCCCATTTCTAAAAAGATTGCTGCTGTTCCTGAGTCAATCTTTCCTTTCCCTGTCTGCTTCTCTCATCTGTATATCAGTGGACCCCTTTCAAAGGCTTTTATCAGGGGTTTCCCAAACTGGACCATAGGCCCACTGGGGTTCATTCAGGTGTTCCACACAGCATGTTGGCATTAAATATTCCAAGAGATTTTTTTATTGTATTTTTGTTGTGGCTTTTAGTTCTTATATTGTGTTTAAACTCTGGAATGCAAATTGTAGTACAATAAAATAAAATAGAAGAGAGAAAATAAGCAACAAAATGTGATTAAAAATCAAACAGCATGTAGCGCAGTGCACGACAGTTGCTACAGCAAACAGAAAAATTAAGTGGTCTGCTCAGACCATCAGCAGTTTTCAAGTGGTCCATGGAGGGAAAAGAGTGTGAGAAGCACCAGCATAGAAGGTTCTTGCCTAGTAGCTCTTCCTTTCTTCCATGTGGCAAAGCATTCGAGAAAACAGGACTGAGGACCAGGTACCGACAGCACACAGGCAGCTTTCCACTTACAGTTGTCTCCTTCGAAGTCTTATTTTGAGCCCTTATTTTGCCGTGCATATTTCTAAAGCTGAGGCTCCGAAGCACAATACAGAGTTCTTAGTTCTTCAGCATCCGCAGTGCGTTATTGCAGGCATGTCCAACTTCAAGTAGGCTGTGATCTACTATCTAGTATTAAAAACTGGCAGTGATCTACCACACTCCCATTGTCATTCTTCAACTTATTTGCTTTAGGGGCAAGGGGTAAAGCGTTGTTGGTGGCCAGGAAAAACCCCTTTCTTTCCTTAGTATGGATTTGTGGTCGATTCCATCGCCTTCTTCCACGTATCGCCAAGGCGGCAGCTACAGGCAGCTCTGTATGGAGGAGGAAGGAAAGGCACACTCCTTTTATCCAGCCTCATCCCGAATATGGAATATCGGCACCCCCGGGCTCCACTTTCCTTTTTCCCCGAGGGGGACCGCTGCACCCTCAACCCGCCACACGAGCGCAGCCCTGCATCACTCAGTGAAAGCAGCCCAGCCGAGGGCAGCTTCATTAGCAGAGTGAAGTGAGAGAGGCGTGTGCTCACACGGGATGGTGAAAGCGAAGGCGTAGCTTGCTCCCTCCCACAGCTGGGCCCTGCACAAAGGCTGCCTAGCCATAGTGTGATCAACCAAAATCCATCCTGCGCGATCAACTCGTTGGACATGTCTGCATAGTGGCTTGTGCAATGCACCATCTTGCCACTAGGTGGTGCTGTGAATCCACATGCCATAGCTAGGCTAGGCATTCTCTTTCATAGATGAGCATGTATTGCTTGTTCTCTTTCCTCTGTAGCTGTGGTGCCTCAGGGAAATGTTAAATATCAGGGCCAGAGAGCTAGTGTTATTCACATTTCCCGTGAGCTTTATTGTAATGTTCAGTTCAATGCTGTTTCATTGTCTGGTGAAGTGAGGTCAAGGCTAAGAGGAAAATCTATTGCCTGCTTTGTCTGAAGTAGGTTTGCAGCCATTTGTGCTGCAAGGGTGGGAACCCAGGTGCTGGGCTGGGGTTGGTCCTCAGGGCTGCGCTGGCATCACCTATGGGAACACTTTCTCCTCCCTTGCTGCCACTTCTGCATTAGCTACACACCTGTAGTGTCCTCTCTCATTTTTTACTGAACTTCAGTTACTCCTGGTTTTCACTGGCTTGCCACGAGTAGGTATGTGATGTTGAGTGGAGTGTTGTGGCTCTTCTTTCCTTGGGTGACAGCAGTCTTCTCCAGCCTGATGCTCTCCAGAGACCATTACTCCCATCATCCCTCGCCATGCTGGCTAAGGCTGATGAGTCTCACAACACCTGAAGGGTGGGGAAGGTTGGATTAAATGTATGCAGAGATCGATGCATGTGACAAGGGCAATCTATCCATTGTCTTCTGTCTCAGGAGGAGACATGATTCTGCTCAATTTCTGGCAAAGTAATGTTGAAAAGACATTTTTGTCTTGAGTGAAGTGTTGTGAACCATTGGAATTAACTCTGGCCAGTCAAGCAAAGGCCCATTAAATCCCTCCTTCATTAGACCTTGGTATCAGGACTCTATCAGAAGTTGCTCCCAGTGAAACCCAAGATCCAGGCAAATGGGGAGTGACCCAGCTCAGGTGAATGAGGAGCCTTGTGAAAGCCTCTGCTACTCTTGACATGGGAGGGTGGAAGCTTTGAAGAGCCTTTGACCTGCCTCCATGAGTGAACAGCTAAGATGTGCATTAGGGAAAAGGCTGTGTGTAAACCTCCATTGTTGTTCTCACTGCATGCAGCAGCTTGGAAGTCTGACTTTGTGCTTGTGTCCTGGCTTTATGTGGGGAGAATCAGAAGGGCCCTAGGAATGTGGGTCTCTACTGCAAGCCAAACGGAAAGTCCTTAGGCCACCAGTTGTTACCTTTCCCTGTCTTGAATCCTTTGTTGGAACTTGCACCAGCAAAGGACCCATCAAATAGGAGGGGCACTTCAGTAGATTTGAGTGCTGGCCATACAAAAAAAGTGTGAAGCAGCATTCTTTGGGTAGTAGGTGCTGGTGGGGCAGGGGGAGGCATTTCCCCCCTTCTAACCTTTTATCTGTCTTTGGCATTTAATAAAAAACCAAGCTCCAATCCCATGAGGTTGAGGGAGAGAGTATGTGTCTTGGGAGGGTTCTTTTGACATTATGTTTTCTCTGTCAACGTTTATGATGAGTATTGAAGCAGTAAGCCTGTGCCAAAGTGTGAACATAGGCATAGGCTGGTGCAGTCTCTTCCAGAATTGGGCACAGCGGTTTCTTTTTTCTTAACCTGTTATTAGCTATTTAGCATCCATCAGCAGAGGAAGCGTACCATTGCAGGGTGGTGGCCTGATAGGTGAACAGATCTGGACAAAGCAGCATGGAAAGAACAGAGGCTGCATGGATTTGCAACGTGTATTATTGTCTGTGTGTAGAGGGGCTGCCACTTTGATTTGTATTCTGGGCAATTTAGGAAGAAGTTTCATCAGAAAATTCACCAAGTAATCCTCCTATCTACCTTACCATTTTCCCATTATGCTAGACAGGTCTCTCCCCCCCCCCCCAGTTTCCTGTCTACTGTCTCTTTACATTAATCATCAGTATTTAAACAAAGCCTCAATTTAGTACTTCAAGTGCCATTGTAGTGATGTATCTGAAGCTGGTGTTCAGTCAGTGTGCACACTGCTCTGGAAGGTTGGGAGACCCTCTGGAGATGATATTTTTTGGAGGGAGTGGAACTCTAGGAGGAAAAAAGGGCACATCCCATTTCACAAGCGGAAATCAGAGGGCACCACTGGATGCCATGAAGGTAATTGCAGATCTTTAAAAATCACCAGGGATATAAACAGAGGAGAAGATTTGTAAGACACTGGTTTGCATTCAACATAGCACTGTGGCTAAATTTCCATCATTTCAAAGATGGAATCTGTTCTGTGCTCCCCCCAATTTGCCAGCTTGGGGTACACATGGAAGGGGAGATTCTTTGTGTTAGCAGAAGTATTTGCACTG
This sequence comes from Podarcis bocagei, assembly GCF_964188305.1. Lineage (NCBI taxonomy): Eukaryota > Metazoa > Chordata > Lepidosauria > Squamata > Lacertidae > Podarcis > Podarcis bocagei. The sequence goes on from NC_138143.1 coordinate 1,039,051, forward strand.
GCTTTAGTTAAATATGGCTCATGAGTTTTTTGAGTTTCCATAGGTTACACTTGAATTGGGTGTTGAATTGTACAAGAAAAGCTATAAAGAAGCCCATGCTGAGTTTTATGAGCTTCCAGCCTCCCATGTTAAGAAGTGAGGTGTTGTGTTTTGCACCAATTACATTCTGTACAGCCATCAAGACCTGCTCTGTACACCACACTGTACAGTTCCACAGAGGCTTATAAAAATAAAGGAAGTAGAAGGCCTGGGATAAGTTTAAGGGTACAGGTTAGTGGTCAGCTAAAGCAAGAGAGAACTTGGATGGTTGGAAGGATGCCAAGATTGCCTTAGGGTTTCAGGGAAGAGAGGATAGTAAATTGCAGGGAGAGGATTTGCATTTGGGCTTCAAATTCTTGACTTCCCCACCCCCTCCCCTTTCTATGTTATTTAATAGCAAGGTCTCCATGATTAATAGAGCTGAGCAGTCTTCTTATTGTGTCTGATGCGACACCTGTGAGCACACTTTCTCTCCTTCATCCTTTAAATCTGGGCCCAGCAGCAGCGGCATCTGGCACCACTCTTCCACATTTTTGTTTTTAGAGCTCATTGGCTAATCCCTGCCTGGAACTATGTGGGCCAGAAGGAGCATGGTGCAGCAGTACAGATGCATGCTATGCCAAAGGGACCAGGGACCTGTTTGCCCCTGTCTCTTCCCTTGGGACTAGGGCCAGATTTATTAGACAGGAGAGCTGTTTGCATGATGAGGCACCACTGGGACTGCTGTGTCTGGTGAAATACGGAGAGCTGTTTTGTCCACCGCTGAGGCCTTTCACATCTTTTTCCCTCCTTCCTAGGAACTCTAGCTCCAGGGCTGTGCCCCAGATGAGAAGAATCCTAGCTGCAGAGCAGATGGGGCTTTGCAGGGTGTGATGACAGCCTCAGTTCTGGCTTTGGCAGAGCTGTATGTGCTCTGATGGGTTGGGCTCTGAGCCAACGCATCTGTTGGAAGGACAGATGGGATATCTGGTCCTAGAAGACACTGAGCAGCTGGCTGCTGGGTGTACCTTCTGCAGGGGCATCCTTCGTGGGTCACCTGCCTGCTGCACCTTTGCTCTGTTCTATCTCCTCCCTAATATTCTGTTGCCTACATTCAGAGTGTCTTTGGTTCTTTAGACCTATCCTGGCTTTGTTTCTTTCCTGCCAAAGAAAAGGAAAGAGCAGGATCAGGATCAGCCCAATACATTTTTTCTATCTAGATCAGGGGTCCCCAAACTAAGGCCCATGGGACTCATTTATCCGGCATCCTGAGCCCTCTGCCGCCCGCTGTCACCGCCCTCTCTTACCGGCACTGCACTGCTGCTGCCCACTTCTGGGTTGGAGGAGCACCGGAAACAGCTTGTGCGCATGCGCAAGTGTTATTTGCGGTGCACATCTGGGTTGGAGGAGGCCCGTGCACATGCACACAAGCTATTTCTGGTGCTTCTCCGACCCAGAAGTGCGCCAGAAATAGCGTGTGCGCATGTGTATGGGCACACACTCCCCCGCCCTCTGGCCCACCACATGATTGGCGCTGGAGACACCGGCCCAAGGCGTGGTAACTTTGCTGACCCCTGATGTAGATTGCAAAATTCAGATGGCGCCACCTTCCCACTAATTAGCTACAAAGTTACTGTACTATCAACCTTACTGTATGCCTGTGAAACATGGACCACTTATACTTATAAACTTATAAACACCATCTCCAAGCCTCGAAAGATTCCATCAATTCACATCACTTGGGAAGACAGGCAAACTAATGCCAGTTTACTGGAAGAAGCAAAGATCACCAGTGTCAAAGCAATGATTCTTCAACAGCAACTTGGTTAGTCTGGTCATGTTGTTCGGATACCTGATTCTCATCTTCCAAAGGAGCTACTCTATTCCAAGCTTAAAAATGGAAAGGGGTGGACTTCTGGCAAGTGATGGGCTGCACCTCACAACGGTTGGGAGGAATGTTTTTGCCAAAAATCTCAGAAACCTCATCAGGAGGGCTTTAAACTGACTAATGTGGGGGAGGGAGACAGTGCTCCTGAAGGTAGGAGTCTATCAATTAATGAAGATGATCATCCAAATGTCATAGACCAAATGGAGCAAACAGCACGCAGACCTAGTGGTGGGAGGAAAAAATCCTTAAATAAGAGACACGGGGGAATGATTAATGGACTTCAATGTCTGTACACTAATGCGCAAAGCATGGGAAATAAACAAGATGAGCTTGAGCTCTTGGTACAGCAAACTAAATATGACATAATAGGCATCACTGAAACCTGGTGGGATAAGTCCCACGATTGGAATGTAATAATGGGGGGATACAATCTATTTCAGAGAAACAGACCAGACAAGAAAGGAGGAGGAGTGGCGTTATATGTCAGGGATGTGTATACCTGTGAAGAGATCCAAGATTTAGAACCTCAAAGCCAAAGTGAGTGCATTTGGGTCAAAATTAAGGGAGAGAAGAATAACAGAGACCTCATTGTGGGAGTTTACTATAGATCCCCAAGCCAAACGGAGGACATAGATGATGCCTTCCTGGAACAGATGGCCAAGCATGCAAAAGGAAGGGAGATAGTAGTAATGGGGGACTTCAATTACCCGGATATTTGTTGGGCGTCAAACTCAGCCAAGAGCATAAGGTCAAACAGATTCCTCACTGGCCTTGCAGACAACTTCATTGTCCAGAAAGTGGGAGAAGCAACAAGAGGAACAGCCATTTTAGATCTGGTCCTAACCAATGTTGATGACCTGGTTAGTGGGGTAGAAGTGGAAGGATCATTAGGCGCGAGTGATCATGCTCTTCTGAAGTTTACTATACAGCGGAAAGGAGCAGCCAAGCATACTAGCACTCAATTTCTTGACTTTAAGAAAGCCGACTTCATAAAACTTAGGGAAGTGCTGGGTGAGATCCCATGGACAGGAATACTAAAAGGAAAGGGAGTTCATGATGGCTGGGAGTTTGTTAAGAGGGAGATAGTAAAAGCACAACGTCAGGCAATACCAATGAGACGGAAACATGGAAGGTGCCTAAAGAAGCCAGGGTGGCTATCTAAAGAACTTTTAACTGAATTAAGATTAAAAAAGGATGTGTACAAAAAATGGAAAAGGGGGGAAACCACCAAAGAGGAATTCAAACAAATAGCCAGCACGTGTAGACACAAAGTCAGAAAAGCTAAAGCACAGAATGAACTCAGGCTTGCTAGAGAGGTTAAAAGCAACAAAAAAGGCTTTTATGGGTATGTTCGTAGCAAAAGGAAGAACAAAGAAACAGTGGGGTCACTCAGAGGAGAAGATGGTGAAATGCAAACAGGGGACACAGAAAGGGCTGAACTCCTCAATGCCTTCTTTGCCTCAGTCTTCTCCGATAAAGAAAACAATGCCCGACCTGAAGAATTTGGAGCAAATGATTCAGCAAAGGAAACACAGCCCAGAATAACTAAGGAGACAGTACAAGAATATTTGGCTAGTTTAGATGTATTCAAGTCTCCAGGGCCAGATGAACTGCATCCAAGAGTATTAAAAGAACTGGCAGATGTGATCTCAGAACCACTGGCAGTCATCTTCGAGAAATCCTGGAGAACAGGCGAAGTCCCGGCAGACTGGAGGAGGGCAAATGTTGTCCCTATTTTCAAAAAGGGGAAAAGAGAGGACCCAAATAATTACCGCCCAGTCAGTCTGACATCAATAGCAGGGAAGATTCTGGAGCAGATCATTAAGCAAACAGTCTGTGAGCACCTAGAAAGGAATGCTGTGATCACCAATAGTCAGCATGGATTTCTGAAAAATAAGTCATGTCAGACTAACCTGATCTCATTTTTTGACAGAATTACAAGCCTGGTAGATGAAGGGAACTCAGTGGATATAGCCTACCTTGATTTCAGTAAGGCATTTGACAAGGTGCCCCATGATATTCTTGTAAAGAAGCTGGTAAAATGCGGTCTTGACTCTGCTACCACTCAGTGGATTTGTAACTGGCTGACTGACCGAACCCAAAGGGTGCTCATCAATGGTTCCTCTTCATCCTGGAGAAGAGTGACTAGTGGGGTGCCACAGGGTTCTGTCTTGGGCCCGGTCTTATTTAACATCTTTATCAACGACTTGGATGATGGACTCAAGGGCATCCTGATCAAATTTGCAGATGACACCAAACTGGGAGGGGTGGCTAACACCCCAGAGGACAGGATCACACTTCAAAACGACCTTGACAGATTAGAGAACTGGGCCAAAACAAACAAGATGAATTTTAACAGGGAGAAATGTAAAGTATTGCACTTGGGCAAAAAAAATGAGAGGCACAAATACAAGATGGGTGACACCTGGCTTGAGAACAGTACATGTGAAAAGGATCTAGGAGTCTTGGTTGACCACAAACTTGACATGAGCCAACAGTGTGACGCGGCAGCTAAAAAAGCCAATGCAATTCTGGGCTGCATCAATAGGAGTATAGCATCTAGATCAAGGGAAGTAATAGTGCCACTGTATTCTGCTCTGGTCAGACCACACCTGGAGTACTGTGTCCAGTTCTGGGCACCACAATTCAAGAAGGACACTGACAAACTGGAACGTGTCCAGAGGAGGGCAACCAAAATGGTCAAAGGCCTGGAAACGATGCCTTATGAGGAACGGCTAAGGGAGCTGGGCATGTTTAGCCTGGAGAAGAGGAGGTTAAGGGGTGATATGATAGCCATGTTCAAATATATAAAAGGATGTCACATAGAGGAGGGAGAAAGGTTGTTTTCTGCTGCTCCAGAGAAGCGGACACGGAGCAATGGATCCAAACTACAAGAAAGAAGATTCCACCTAAACATTAGGAAGAACTTCCTGACAGTAAGAGCTGTTCGACAGTGGAATTTGCTGCCAAGGAGTGTGGTGGAGTCTCCTTCTTTGGAGGTCTTTAAGCAGAGGCTTGACAACCATATGTCAGGAGTGCTCTGATGGTGTTTCCTGCTTGGCAGGGGGTTGGACTCGATGGCCCTTGTGGTCTCTTCCAACTCTATGATTCTATGATTCTATGATTCTATGATTCTATGATTCTATGACTGTCTCAAGGCAAATGTTTCAAAAATGTAGTATAAACACCTACAGCTGGGAAACACTGTCCTGCAAGCACTCCAGTTGGAGAACAGCCTTTACCAAAGGTGTCTTAGGTTTTGAAGACACTCAAACTCAGGACGAAAGGGAGAAACATGCGAAGAGAGAAGCACGTTTGGCAAGCCCTCACCATGATCAATTCCCGCCCGGAAACTTATGTCCGTACTGTGGAAGTACGTGTGGATCCAGAATTGGCCTCTACAGTCACTTACGGACTCACTGTTAAAACTGTGTATATGGAAGACAATCTTACTCTGCTACAAGCGATCGCCAAAGAAGAAGAATTAGCATGGGCCACCCCATGCTCTTTCTCAATCCTCAGTCGTTTCTGTTTTGCTTGTACAGGACTACTGCACAATTGATGGTACTTTGGGGTCAATCTTATGCCCTGAGACCTGTGGGTATAGGGATGTATACAAATTTTAATAATAATAAGAATGGGAGGTATACAAATTTTAACAACAACAATAAATTGTGTGCCTCCACTCATCCGTCTTTGACATCCCAAATCCGTCACCCTGAGGTGGTCACCACCCTGCGGCGGGATAGACAGATGGACAAAATAGGCGGATATAGCAAAGAGGAAAGCAGTAGACAGGCAACAAGGGTCAAGGGAAAGCAACATAGCCACACCTTAAAAGAGGAGCTTAGCACAATGTCTGACTGCCATCCTGTGTTCCCATCATCCTGTGTGTGCCAGGGAGCCATGGCCAATCAAAGAATGCAGAACCCTCTGGTTTTTGTGTGGGAACTGTCAGTGGTAGGTGACTCTTAACCTGTACAATGGGTTACATTGCACCCATACAAAACCAAAGGGTTCTGCATTCTCTGTCCTCCATTCAGGGAAGTAAGAGACATTATCCCAGTACAAGAACTCCTTTCAGTCAGGCAGGAGCACTCAAAGTGGGGGAAGAGCACTTCCGGGGTGAAATGTAGTCTAGGGAGAGGCACAAGAGCTGTAGAGGTGCCTGGAAGCGGCTGCATTTGGCTGTCTGGGCTTGAGGTTCCCCTGTCCCGATTGTGGTGTATTCATCTTTGTCTTCACACCTCTTCCACCACTCCCAAGATCTTAAGCTGGCTGTATAGGCTTCACTTATTTTTGCATGTTTTGTATCCTGGTTTCAGAGGAACTACAACAACAGAGTCTTGCTTTAGCGTGTACAGTGGTACCTCAGGTTACATACGCTTCAAGTTACAGACTCCACTAACCCAGAAATAGTGCTTCAGGATAAGAACTTTGCTTCAGGATGAGAACAGAAATCGTGCTCTGGTGGCGCGGCGGCGGCAGGAGGCCCCATTAGCTAAAGTGGTGCTTCAGGTTAAGAACAGTTTCAGGTTAAGAACGGACCTCCGGAACGAATTAAGTACTTAACCCGAGGTACCACTGTGTTTAACCCTCTTGTTACACAATGACAGAACCTTGCCTCTTGGCCCATCTAGCTCAGGGTTGTCTATACCAAGGATAGAGAGCTTGTGCTACTGCAGAAGGTATTGGGCTCCAACTCCCTCCCCTCCTACCCAACCAGCAGAGCCAATGGTCAGAAATGGTGGGGGTTGTGGCCCAGCAGCAACAGCTAGAGGGTACCGGGTTCCCCAGTCCTTGTCAGCACTGACTGGTAATGGCTCTTTGGGATTTCACAGCAATCTTTCTGAGGCAGCCCTGCTTGGCGATGCCAGGAATTGAACTTGAGAGAAGGCTCTCATCCACTGAACCATGGTTTTTCCTGGTACATGGGAAGTCAGAAAAGGCAAGTCTTGCCCTGCAGAGATTATGGTCTAAATATCAAGGGCTGGGGAAATAACAAAAGGGAGGCTTGGGAGAACTGAAAGAAGGAAAATTACGAGGGATCACAATCTCTTCTCTCCGCCCCTGGGTCAGGCTGGGACATGAGCACAGCCCTGCCAGAAACATCCAGCTGCTACCACCACTGATCTAAGTGTGGGCTGCAGGCATGTGTAGCCGTTGACCTTCCGGTACTTTGCCATAGGAAGAGGGAGCTCTCTAGGCTTGTGTCATCAGGAAGGCTCAGTAGGTAAGGAGTCTGTGGCCTCTCATGCCCCTGCTACCTCCCGGCCCTGCCTTCATCTCACTTTCAGAGCTTCCTTTGGTTAGATTGCATCTCCACAGACCTGTTGGCTGATTGTTGTTTAGTCCACACCAGTTTGCATATCCACTGGACTGAGGTGGGGGGGGGCCGAGGGACCCTCACGTTCTCCTAATTTAAGTGTAATGCGTGCATTGAGCAGTGACAGTTAACTTATCTCCGAGTGCCTTTACGCTAAATAGCAGTAGTGCTGGGACCACAGTCCACTTCCATTCTCAATAAGTGAATGATGAAGAAGCCCCTTCTGTAGAGAAATGAGATTTTCCCGGTCTAGCAGCACTGCTGCCATAAATCTCCTGCCAGGTTCACTTTAGCAGCCGCTCTCTCTGTATACCCCTGAAGTGACATTAACCAGGAGCTGGAACAGACTCATACTGTCTGCACTGGGTGGAAATGTGATGAGACACTTGAGCATCTTGGGAGCAGTTTTGAACCTGGCTCCATAATTAGCGCCCAGCACGGGAGGGGGGCTGGGAGACGGGGGGGGGGCTGCCTGCGTATGAGCAGGAGGCATTGATTGCTGCACCTGTAGGCAGGAGTTGGGTTTTGTAGCTCCAGGCGATGGTTTACACAGGCTCTTCGAGTGTCAGCACTGATGCTGTATGGAGAAGGCAGCAACTGTGGAGCCCTGGGGGTAGCCATTTATTAGACCCAGGGGAAATTAACAGGAGTGACTGCTGTATTTCTGATGGGTTGGGAGGGGCCAGGATGGAAGGAGAGAATAAATTTCCACTTGAGGAATTTTTTTACCAAGGAGAGAGGGGTTCCACCTCCCAGCCCACCAGGGGGCTGGTCTTCAGGGGTAGAGAAGCACCAACTGCCTGCTGAGATCTCTGGAGGGAGATCTCTCTACGTGGCACCTTGCTTCGCTTCCTGTCTCAGCGTCTTTTGTTTCCAAAAAGCTCTCTGGCACAGGACATGTAGAAATCATTGGCTTGTAGAATGCAAGGAGCTGAAGTCACTCTCCAGCCTTCTCTGCTGTGGCTTTCAGTGGGTGGTTCTTGGCTGAGCTTGCTAGGAGGCCAACTTTGAGGTTGAGAGGGGAGAGTGATTACAGGGCTGTGTGCTTGAGTGCTTTCTTTGACTCGGCAGAGGGTTGTGGAGAAATGGAACAGTGTGGTGAGATCAATGGAGAAAGTGGAAGCTGACATACAAGTTCCTAGCCAAAAGGTGCTCTTGGTTAGAAGGAAGGACCATCGCCACTGTTTCCTCTCTTCATTTATTCCCCTATGATACACTGGAACCAAGATTGCTTCAGAAGCAAACCGGTGTGCTCTCCTTATTTCACAAACTTGCAAGTTAAAATTGCCCCCCTTGCAAATTAATCAGCTAAAGGTTTGGGTTGATTAATTTAAACAGATCTGAGCTAGTAGCCTTAGTCATTCAGGCAAGCCCAAGGCAATATGTCCTAATCCTGATGCATGATTAGTGGCCTTTACTCCAGCCTTTCTTGGGAAATATTTGAGGAAACAGATTTCATGACTTTCTGTGCCACTTGCTCCTTTGAGGAATCATCTGAAATGCAGTCATGCTAGGGAAGCAAGGCCGAATAGGATGGTATCCTTGATGCACTGAAAATTCCCCTTAACAGCTCTTAAGGACCTCTATCAATACTAATAAATACACTGAGTCTTGCTGTTCTGAGCAGTTTGTGTCTAAAACAATAGCTCGGCATTGCACATTGTAGCAGGAAACCTGATTCTGGCTTGATCTCTTTTCCTCCTGCCATCTCTAGCTGCTACAATTTGTTTTCCTCTATCAGGAAAAGCTGGCTTCCTGGTTCCAGTCTCTGCGCCTTTTCACTTTTCTCTCTTGGGGCAGTTTCATGCTTGGGACTCTCTTAAAAAATGAAAGACTCTAGTTAGACATCATGTTACACATGAACCATAGTGGATGAAGAAGATGGAATTCTGGGGATATCAGATTTCAAAGTACATAAAGGGGCATTTAGAATTAAGACATATTTTTCAGGGGCTAAAAGTAAAGCTGTGTCAGGTGTGGGGCCGGTGGGTTGTGTTGCACATTGGATGTGGGGATGGATTAATTTTTTTTAAGGAATTTCAAACAGCATATCTATATCATGCAGAATAGTAGAACTTGAGCTTCCTTGAGCTAGGCAGATACAGGGTCTGCTGTTGGGGGCGGCGGCTTTGGTGTTCTTGGGAGCAATACATTTTTCAGCAAGTGGCTAGTTGGAAGTGATTTCTGCAGCCATGCTAGTCTGAGGTCCTCTGGGGGGCACCTGGTTTTCTATCTGCAGAGAGGAATGGGGTGAGGTGAAGAAGTGTCTCTCCCACAAGGCACCTGAGGACCCGCAGAATACAAGGCCGAGTTCAGTAGCAGCATGGCTCCCTGGGAACCTTGGTAGGACTTACCGATTGAGCATGTAAAAAGAATTGCTGACTCAACTATAGCTGCATGTGTGTGCTCTTGTTTCTCAGTAAATGGCAGGCAGAGTTGTCAGGTGCGATCATGGTTGAATTCCAAGAAACTTCTGCTTTTTCATTTTTTAGTGAGTGAGTTTTTGTCCTTTATAGAGCTAAGCTGAAAGGATGTTGGCAATGTCTGCTGGAGCTTCTGGTGTTTAGAGAGCGGCATCCAGTAATCTGTGTGGCACTGGCCAAGCTGTGGCTTCTTCACGGCCCCAATATGCTCCTTTGTTGCTGTTTCTTCTCTCGATGCTGCCACACATTGGGCATTTGGGGAAGGCTGAGCTGAATACCTGTTCTCTCCTGCTGCTTGCATTGTGGTTTTCTGATGTTTTCTGATTTTAAGCTCCCGTGCAGTGCTGTAGGTTATATTTTAATGTATTTGTTTTTTAATTGAATTTGGCTGTGCACTGCCCAGGGAACCTTTGAGATGAAGGGTAGGTTATGAGTGGAAGAAATAAAATAGATGGTATATATAAAATACCGTACTACTGTTTGCCAAGAAATGTCAGCTCATGTTGCTGAATTTGCATTCTGCTTCTGTGCACTGTCTTACTGTGTGGCTATCTATTTACATAACCTGGGTAAGGATTTTGGAGTTTTTGTTGTGGAAACCTTGTGCTTGATAAACCCTCCCCTGCCCACCAAACTGCTAGGTGTTGAGCTCTAAATCAAAGTGTAGGAGCTGGTTGAATTTGGTCAAATGCATCCATTCCTTCATTCTTAAGGAAACAGTAACTTGGAAGCTTAGTTTCTTGAGGTACCAGGGTGCATATTTATGGAATAAATATGTGAATGCTTTGGCCTCCGAGCACCCTTGACAGTGACATTGAGCGCCAGAAATAGAGAGTGGTGTTTAATCCATGAAAGTGTTGAGGAAGGCAAGCTGTTACAACGTGAAAAGAAGTCTGTAGGGGCCACTCTCACGCATCCTCCAAAGAGGAATGAGCAGAGTTCAAGGAAAGCTTTTAAGTATGTTGTGTTCCAGACGGTTCTGTGGCTCAGACCCCCACCCCCGGAAGCTGCTTCTGTTCTCCTAGCTCCTAGGGTGTGTGCTAAGAAATCAGGTGGTCTGTTAGCATATCCTTTGGGATGGTTCCAAGAATGACATCATTTCTGATGCCCCAAAAGGAGGACTGTGGGGGACAGGCAGCTCCAAGCCCCATCTACCCATTGCTACTGCATTAACATCTTCCACGCTGGGTTGGCGGCATAACACCTGCTTTGAGCCAGGGGGTGGGGTCAGGTGTCACAGGAGACTTGCCAATAATGGAATAATCAGCCTCCACTGACAGCTTGTCAGGGCTGACACCCCCGCTTCCTAGCCTGCCAAGTTGATGCCTGACACAAAGATGGGCTTGGGAGGGGGAAGCAGGTCAGGGCTCTGCGCGCAGCTCCTTGTTTGCACCACCCACAAAGAAACTTCACTGTTGTGCCGTCACGTTGGTGTGGAGCATGAAGCCTATTGGCTAAGGAGTTTGCAAAGGGTGGTTGTGTCTCTGGAAGCAGAGTCTGCGGTAAAGGTAAAGCACAGGGGGAGGGGGGGAGCCCCTTGATACCAAAGATAAAATATTTTAAAATACAACCACTCACATTTTCTTACTTACGTCTGCTTGTTAATGCTTATATGTGGACATCCTACAGAGGTTTGTTGGGTGATTTCCCTTTAAGTAGGCCACACTCATTGCCAGAGGGATGTTTGAGTCCCTGACTAACCCTTCCTCATTCAGGATCATGTGCAGGTGTATGTGTTTTTTGTGTTTTGTCCCTTTTTCTGCTCCATCAGTGCAGCAGAACCTCTTGTGTTCCATGCTGCCTGTATAATTTCTGCAGTGATGGAGAAAAAGAGAAGTATTGGACCATAGAAATTAGGGGTGCAATCTCAGTTGAATTGTGCTGCCTACCTATTATTACGGAATGGTAGGACATTTGTGACTATCTTTGGCAGGATTTCAAATCCACTCTTATCTAGAGCCTGGCGATTATAGCTTTTAAAAATGCAAATAGAATATCCCTTGAAATCTGACACACATTTTCAAGGAGCCTGGGCCTGGGTCAAACACCTGCCTGGATCTTGCTTATATTTATTTAATGTCTCACGTGTGCATTCTGCCCTTCCTTCAAAAGGGCCAGGGCAGTATGTCTGTGGTTGTCTCATTTTCTCCTTGCAACAGCCCAGTGAGGTAGGCTAGGCTGAGAAAATGATTTCTGGCTGAAATAGTCAAGAGGGCATTCTACGATAACCTAAGGCAGGCCTGCACCACTATCCTAGGCAGGCAGTACAAGTGCCTGGGTGGACTGATCTCTGATGGGCTGGCCTGCATAGCCAGTGACGGCTGCATTCTGCTTACTTGGCCGCAGGTCATTGTGGAGGCATGGCCTTGCGAGAGACATGGGACTGGGAAGAAAGTGACCCCTGGCTTCTGCAAGGTCCATGTCTAGATGGAGCAGAGTCTCCCTTGAGGAGCCATGTGCAGTTGAGCCCAAATTGCCCCACCCTTATAAGAAGGGAGACTTTGGAAGGCAGCTCTGGGAGTCCACAGAACAGCAGCTGCTACCAACAACCTTTTCCATCTACTTCATGACTCCAGTCTTCAGGAAGGATGAACCATGCTTTCTGCAGCACCTGCTATTTGTCTCTCTCTCTGTGTGTGTGAGCACCATGCTTTTTCTCTCAGTACAAAGACTCTTTAAATATTTAAGCAGCGGCAAAGCTGCTCATGCTGTTTAATAAATCATAGTGACCTGAAACTGCTGCCTTGCCTAAGGGGAGCTCCAGAGCAAGGTGGCTCACACTGCTGCTGGTCATAGCAAGACAGAGAGGACAGAAAGGGAGCAGGCAGGGGAAAGGACGTGCAAAGAGCTTCTGCACCAGGCTGACTAGGAGGGAAGCCCTTTGAAGCTGCACACACACACACAGGCACCCCCACCCACACACTTTGGTTCCATCCTTCATAAAATCATAGAATTGTAGAGTTGGAAGTCCCACCTCTTGCAGTGCCCCGGGATTAATGCCTGGACCTGACCACGGTGCTGTTGTCTTCTTGCTCCCTAAGAATATGGCTCCAAAATCTTGGTTTCTTCCAAGACCGTAATATAGCTCCTGCTATAGGGTTGGGTATATGGTATAGTTCAGGGGTGGGGAATCTGTGGTCCCAGGCAGCTCCCGCCCCCCTGCATATCAGCTCCAGCCAGCAGGGCTCATGGAGTGGGGGTCCTTTCTCTCTCCTCTGCTGTATTTCAAAGCAGAGAGAAAGATGGCCGGACTCACGAATGCATCATTATGCCTCCTGAGCAGGAACGGGCAATGCTAAACAGTATTTGGAAAGGCTGCTGATCCAGACCAGGCAAGAAAGTTGCTCTCACAGACCTTTCCCTCTTCATATTCAGTATATCCCATGCCAATAATGGATCCTTTAAAAAACAAACCGAAAAGAGAGAGAATTGTCCCAGCTCTGCTACTGAAGCAGGGAGGGAGGAAGAGAGGATTGGTTGCAAATATAGCTCCCTAGATGTGCAAGAGAGGAGGGGCGCCTGTTCTCTGAAGCCTGCTGTGACTCAGCCTGAACCAGTAAGTGGGCGAAAGAAAAAGAAGCCCCCCACCGTGCAGGGAGGTGGGAAGGCAGAAAGAGGAGAGTTGGGTGGCATCGAGCAGGGAAGCTCAAGTTGCCCAAACTGGTCCTTTGACCAACTTGACACCACCTCACCACCAGCCCCACTGGAGGTCTTGAGGGTCCTGCACATCACTAGGTCAGCATGCCTGCAGACATGTTGCTTCTATATGGTTCCAAGGAGGCAATAAAAACGAGTGTGCCTGTTTGCATGCGAGTGGGCTGCGCCAGGAGAATTTGCTCCTTTTGAAGACTGCTCTTACCCAAGCACTTCATCTTTCACAGCCCCGGTGCCAGGAACTGGGCAAAAAGAAGTATCCAAGCAACGGCCTAATGAGATCTCATCTCTCCTGTTTTTGTTAGCTCTCTGAAATTTCCTTCTCGCCCTCCCTCAATTGGGGGGGTGTGTGTGCATGTGTGTATGGTTGGGGAAATAAACCCCAAATTTCATTGCACAGATAGTTGGTTGACATGACAAGGAAAGCACACACTGCCACAGTAGGCTGGAAGTGCAAGTAAATCTACCAGGGAAACAGGTGTGTCTCTGAACCAGGAAGTTCTGGGCAGTTGGGAGATGCCTGGGAACCAGCGTCTGTGTTACAGTAAGTGCCACACTTTTTTAATTTGGGGGGGGGATTCTGGTACTGCATACCCTTGAGAACCCCCAGGAAAAAAGCCTTGCTGGGAACTTGACTATTTTTAATAAGGGGGTTGGTGCTGTTCTGCTTTTATTGTAATTATTTGTATGGCTTTAATAGAATATATTCTTTCATTTTTTAAAAATTATTACACTTTCTATTTTATCTGTAAGTTGCCTTGAGTCCCACCAGGGAAAAAGGCAGGGGAAATTAATTAATTAAGTTTGTCTGCCAGCCTTCATCCGAAGATCACAGGGTGGTTCAGGACATAAAAATTCAAGATGAGAACACAAAATACATAATAAAAACCAAAACAAACCAATAACAACCCCCCAAACAAAAATTAAAAGGCCATAAAATGTTGATCCTCCTCACACTTCCCCATAATGCCCAGGTTGGAACTGTTTTTGTCTAGCAGTTATTTTTGAAAGAGCACCTGAGCCAAAAAGCAGGGGTGGCAGGGAGCTTTAGGGAAAGCAGGACCCCCTGCATGTTCTCCCCACGTTGCACTGTTAGTTTCCAGACTTGCTGTGCTGATCCATTGTGCAGCTCAGTGTGTCGTGTGTCTGGATTGAGTGCTGGGTCTGCCTCTCCTTTCTGAGGAGCTTGGCCTCCCCTTGTTTCACTACAGAAGAAGCCACTGGAGGGCATGCATGTGTCCAAAAGAGTTCTGCACCTCTGCTTGGGTTAATAATGCCAGGCAGATTCTGATCCCTTTGTAGCTTGCAGGGCTGGCTGGACACAAACCATGTTTGAGGTTTGAGGAGGGACGTCTGCATTCATGTCTGGGGGAGTCGAGGAGGGAGCGCTGCTGCCTGAAGGTTCAGAGGCAGCCACATAATAAGCAGCTAGAGAACAAGGGCTCTCACTCTGGGGTGTTTCTGCAAAAGAATCCCTCTCATATGCACAAATGCTCAAGCCTAGTCCAAGCTATTGAATATCATGCTTAACTCCCCTTAACACATTCTCCATTAGTTCCATTAGTATATTTTACAAAAGTCAGTGTAATTGTCTCCTCTTTCCATTTGCATAGCTTAGGGTTTTGGCAGCATTGTAGACTCTTTTGAGTTATTGCAGGCTCAGCAAAAATGGCTATCAAAGAGCTCTTCCCAATCCAGTGCCTTCCAGGTGTTTTGGACTATAGCTCCCATCATCCGCAATCAGCTCAGCTGTAGTCCAAAACGTCTGGAGGGCACCAGGATGCCAAAGGCTGCTGTATAACAATTAATGTGGAGTGTGACCAGGACCTCTGCTGAACACACAGAGGAAGGAATTGAGCCTAGCAGCTCTTAGCCAGCAGACGGAATTCAGCTTGCCAGACGGAACAGCCCCCTTTCCCCGACCTGCACACTTTTTAAATAAAAAAGTTATGATTTTGTATTTCTTTTGACAGAGTAATAATCATAAATAAATAAGAATAAAAATGTACACCCCATCACCAAGACCGTTCCATTGTAACTATCCAACCTCCCAAAATGTCAACACCTCTTGCAATGGTTTGACCCCTTTCCATTTTATTTATTTATTTATTTAATGATATTTATTGGGAATTTAAAGTTACAGAAAAAAGAGAAGAAGGAAAAGCACAGAAAAAAGAGATCAAACAATACAAATCAATAAAAAGAAAATAAAAAATACCAAACATACAATACACCAAAATCAAAAACAAGAACAAAAAAAATTAAAAACAAAACCAATATTCCCATACCCTTATCTTCATTAACTTGTTTCCTCGACCTCCTCACACCTCCCTTTTTTGTATTCTAATTATTAATTATATCAGCAAATCCTTTCCATCTTTCACTGTATTCTGTCCTTTAGTTGTCTTAATTTATTTTAACCTTATCTTACCATAAAAAACCTTAGAACTTAAAAACTTATTTATACATAACTCCTTATAACATTTCTACTAAAGCCTAATAGTTTCATTCCAAGATTTTCCTAACAGTCGTTAATTTTGCAATATTTCTCTAAATGAATTTTTAAACTTTCTGCCAATCTTCATCCACCGTCTCTTCTTCCTGGTCTCGGGTTCTGTCAGTCCTTTCTATCTGTTCCATCTAGTCCATCAACCTGGTGATCTTATGTCCGAGGCTCTTAACTCTTTTCCATGTCCCTTCTGCAGATCTTCTTCATAATTGTACGTGCACTTTACTTTGTCTTCTGCTGGTCTTGTTCTTAGTTTCCTTCCTTTGTCTCTGAGGAGTAGATCTTGGGGGAACAACCTAAGAGTGTCTTTATCCCTTCTCGGCCGGTCAGCCCGTTCTCCATGGTTAGCACTAAAGTCCAAAAAATATTCCAAAACATACTTCAATGCCCCTCCAAAGTTGAGTGCCTCGACCACTCCAATCTCCTCCTGGCCCAAAACCAAATCCCAAAGGTCAGAGCATCCCTGCATAGGAGGATCTGACCAACTTGCCATCTCCAGTCCCGACAGGACTCCGTCTCTCCAAGTCTGCCTCACTCCAGATTCAGTCCTCAGCAACGACAGCTTATGCTCCTGCAGGTCCACATCTCTCTCAACTTGTATTACTTGAGGTTCAACAACAACCTCCTCCTTTGTCTTCTCCACAACTTGCCCTGTCAGGGCAGATTCCTGGGTCAGTTGTTGAGCAGGTTCTATATCAGTGGTCACTGTTTGACCGAAATTATCAATTGCAGTAGTCATCAAATCCATCTTCGCATGAAGCTGCTCCAACAAAGCACTTGTCCTGCACAAAGCAGACACTAAGGTTTCCTGTGTCAACATTCTTATCCAAGGTCAGAGCCTGTTTCTCACGCTCTCTAATCTCTACAGCTGTAGAGTTCCCCAGGTCCACTCCAACAACAGTTCCAAAGCTCCCTCTAGAGGAAACAATTTCTATTTGTATCCATCTTTTTACAAGCAGATCCAGCAACAAAATTGCTTTCGTTTTTCAAATCTTTGTTCCTTTTTAGCGCAAAAGGAAACATTGGAGTCAATATGTTTCTCTTATTTAACTATCTGTCAACATGCGTTATTATTCACAGTCAATGAACTTTCCCCAAACGTCTATCTTTGACAGCCCGTTCCCAGGTTCAAGACGATAGAAATTTATCTTTCTTTACTCCCTCTCCTGCAGGCTTGAACAATTTAATATTTCCCCCCTCTTCTCCTGTTTCCAAGGGGGGTTTGTAGTTTTAACCTATGGAAATTTAGTCCTTTACAAATGACTTTCCAGACTTTAGCTTGCGATATCTTTGCTTCAAACTGTTTACAAAAGCGGGAGGCGGACTTCCTGTTTAGACCTTCCCGCTCCGGTGCCAAATTACGAAGTTTAGTAATCCAATTTTCCGTTCTACTCACAGGTACTTGTTTAGAGTCCAATTGTCCACAGGAAAAAAGTCAGCGCTCTCCGACAACAGCTATGCGGCTTCACTCCGTGAAAAGAGCAATCGATTCGAAGCACCGCGCCGCTCACCCCACGTTGCTCCGGCTCCCCATAACTGGGTTTCCCCGCGAGTAGGGGAGGCGCTAAAGGTGCCAGCCGAATCCCAGGTCCACAGGCTTCTCCCGCCTGTGGTTTTTGATAGGTCTCCGCCTTGCCGTGGCGGTCCAGACCCTGATTTTCATGGAGCGGGTTCCTCCAGATCAGAGGAAGCCTGCCATTGCCAGTGGCGCTAACCCGGAAGTCGACCCCTTTCCATTTTAACAGTACAAATTCTACAAACACCTTCCATTTCTCCTCAAAATCATTTCTCCTGCATATTCCCCATCTTACCTTAATGGCACATGTTAATTTATCATTAATCATTAATTCATACCGTAAGATATACCGTATTTTTTGCACCATAACACTCACTTTTTTCCTCCTAGAAAGTAAGGGGAAATGTCTGTGCGTGTTAAGGAGAAATGCCTACGGGTGGCATGCCTACGGATTTTCCTCCTCTAAAAATTACGTGCGTGTTATGGTCGCGTGCGTGTTATAGAGCGAAAAATACGGTAATTGTGAGCAATAAAGAATTTTTCTTTATTTTTTAATGCACACTGTTCTGGGGAGTTCTCCCAACCCGCCTACAGCCAATTTGGGAAGGGCACAGGGAGAGAAGAGGGGGAGAAAGCTCTATTGCACTAAAGGAAGTCCTTCCGCGGGACTTGTTGGTTGACTCCACCCAAAGTTGCATTCATTTCGAGGACTTCCGGGGGCGGCGCGAAACTGTAATGGCGGTCCTCTTCGAGCTCTGAAGAGGGGCTCCGCGGAAAAGGGTCGTTCGCTGCGGCAAAGCGACGACCCATCAAGATAAACCACGGGTAGAGTGAGCCCGTGGCCGTGGGACTCGGCGGGCACCAGAAGCTGCTCCGAAAACACAGAAGGGACCCCGTAAGGAGACCCGGAGTGAAGGAGGGGTAGCGGTGCTGTGAGTTCATCGCTCTTTCCGTGGAAGTGAAGCCGCGCGGCCGTTGCAGATGAGCGCTGATCCTTCTTCCTAAAACCAACATCAAACTGCAAGCAACATACCCGTGAGTAAAGGGTTTAAAATTGGCAAAGAATCTGTTAAATTTGGCTGAAAACGGGAGACGAGAAAAGGGAAGTCCGTCTTCCGACATTGCTGACAAGATCAAAGCAAAGCTTTAAAAAGCGGAAAGCGCTTGAAACGGGACTGTGGGAAGCTTTAACTTTTTCGTGCTATTAAACCTGCTCTTTTTCCTGCTGAATTGAAGGTGGAAAGGGACATTGATTAAAAGAAGGAGACTTCTCTCCTACCTCCCTTTTCTTTGGGTCGTATTTTTAAAAAAAGCCAGATCGTCGGGCTGCCGGAGAGGGAGACTGTGTCAAACTGCGGAAACAGTTGTAAAAACTTTGTAAGCGTAACTGATACATTTGAGCAGAAAAGACTGGACGTGATATTGTTGCAAGCACCTCCTGTGAAATTTTGCTGAACTTTAAAAGGTGCTTTGGGGAATTCTGAGTCTTTGAAGGGACTGTTGGATCATTGAATTTACTGAGTTGAAATAATTTGGAACTTTAATGGCGGATTACTTCCTTCTTTGTCTTTGAAACCTGGTGGCACTCCCCCTACAGGGCTTTCGGATTACAAAATCCTGGGAACTGACTTTTGTTTTGAATTCCACTTCACTGGTTGTTTATAACTGAATTTGTCTCTCCCATGGAACAATAGACAACCTGACCTTGAACACTGACAGATGTGTAATGAGTGGTGCAGGGAGAACAAGAGCATCTAAAGCTAAGGAATCTAAAGAGGCCAAGGAAAAAGAAAAGGAAAGAAAACCAGCACAATTTGTACAAACAACACTGACCCAAGGACGCCGATCGTCGGTTCCAGCTGTACTGGTGACCCAAAGGGAACAAGGGGAAATAACTGAGAAGGCCACTGAGGAAGATATGGCAGCAGGTGGGTCAGATACACTATTAAAACAAATATTGGAGCAATTATCAAGTTTAAACCAGAAGGTGGACGACCAGTCTCTGAAGATAGATAAAGCGACTTCCTCGATTCAAAAATTGACTGATCAAGTTTCCCAGCACACGCAAGCCATAGAGAACTTGCAAGGAGCAACAGCGGAAAATCGGGAATTAGCTGGAGAAGCAATCCAGAAAGTGGGAGCTTTACAAAAAGAAGTTGAAGAAATAAAGGGAGAAGTTAAGCCCCTGCACAAACAGGTGGGTGAACAACAAGTTTATCTGTCAATGGTGGAATTGAAAAATCGCGAGAATAACATCAAATTGAGAGGCATCCCGGAACTTGAACAAGGAGACTTGATTGGATACTTGACACAGGAATTCTCGAAGTTCTGGGGTTTAAAGGAAGATACAGATTTCAGGATTGTCTCGGCATATAGATTGGGAAGATTGGTAAGGAAAGACAGATCCAGAGACTGTTTGATAATTTTAAGATCAAAGGAAGAGAGAGACAAGATCCTAGGTCTTCACTTCAAAAAAGCAATTGAAATACAAGACAAAAGGGTGGAAATTTATAGAGATATTCCGAGACAGTTGCTGGACCTCAGAGCCACCTATACAGAACTAGCAAAATTGTTGAGACACAACGCAATTCCCTATAGGTGGGAGTTTCCACAAGGATTATCCTTCACCTACAAAGAAAGGAAGGTTAAAATTAGAACACCTGAAGATAACCAAAAGTTCCTTCACGACCACGGAGAAGATCTCCAAAAAGGAGTGGATTGGCTTCCAGTTTTACCAGCACCAATATTGCCTGGAAGCGGGCCAACGCCTGCACCCTCGGGACCTGAGCAAAAGGAAGACACCTCATCCTAAGAACATCTTAATTAGAACAAGATGTCTCTGCAGCTACTTAGTTGGAACATAAATGGCGGGAATTCTCCGGAAAAAAGAAGGAGGATATTTCATATCCTAAAAAAAGAACAATTGGATGTAATATGCCTTCAAGAAACACATGTGACTAGGCTCCATAGGAAAGTATTAATCAATAAAAGACTTGGCCAAGAATTTATCTCATCAGACAAAGTTAAAAAAAGAGGCGTTGTAATTTATGCAAAGGAGAACCTGTCACCAAAATTTCTATTCAAAGATGATCATGGAAGAATTCTCGCAATTGAAATCCAAACACAAGGGGAAAAGATTTTGATATTAGGAGTTTATGCGCCAAATGATGGAAAATCAGAATTCTATAAGAAGCTGCATGAGACAATGATGGACTATTTGGACTATTCTAACATTATTGTGATGGGAGACATGAATGGGGTGGTGTCCACAAATATGGACAAATCCCAAAATCAAAATTTAACAACAGACGGCAGACTTCCTAAAACCTTTTTTGAAATGACAGACAATATGGACTTGATTGACATTTGGAGGACAAGGAACCCCTTGGGTAAAGAAGGAACCTTCTTCTCTGAGGCCCATTTGTCATGGACACGAATTGACCAAATTTGGATATCTAGAGGGCTGGCCCCGAAAACAAGAAAAGTGGAAATCTGCCCAAAAACCTGCTCCGACCATAATGCCTTAAAAATGGAATTGAGACTTTTCCCAACTGGATCCTTCAGATGGAGAATGAATGACACCTTGTTAAGAGATCAAGAGATTGTCAAGAAGGCCCAAAAAACGCTAAAGGACTATTTTGAAATAAATTTGAACACCACGGTGGAGAAAAGAACAATCTGGGATGCAAGTAAAGCTGTAATGAGAGGGTTTCTGATACAACAGAATACAATAAAGAGAAAATTTTGGAATGGAAAAAAGGAAAAAATTTTAGAGAAAATAAGTGAAGGAGAGAAAAAGTTGAGAACCAAACCGAAGTCAAAAGAGGTGCTAAGAGAGATCAAATTCCATCAAGCACAATATTCGAAACTGATCAATCAAGAGATTGAGTGGAAAATTAAACAAATGAAGCAGAGATCGTTTGAATCAGCAAATAAATGTGGAAAGTTGCTAGCTTGGCAGTTGAAAAAAAGACAAAAGTTAAATACGGTTACAAATTTGGAGATTCAAGGAAAAATAGTTCAGAAACCAGAAGAAATAAGAAAGTGCTTCCACAGATACTTCAAAGAGCTTTACGCACAGGGGCCTCAGAAAGAACTGGAAATAGATCAATTTTTGAGGATAAATGGACTACCTAAAATAAGCCAAGATAAAAGATCAACTCTTAACAGCAAAATAACTCAACAGGAAATTGAAGGTGCCATCCAGAACATGCAGCTGGGCAAATCTCCAGGCCCGGATGGACTTACCTCCAAATATTATAAGACTTTGAAGGACTTTTTGATACAACCGTTGTTGGAGGTTTGTAACCAGATCATGGAGGGGAGAAGGGCACCGGAAACGTGGAAAGAAGCATTCATCACATTGATTCCCAAGTCAGAAAGGGAAAAGACTCAGCTTAAGAACTACCGTCCCATCTCACTCCTGAATGTGGATTACAAAATATTTGCAGACATTTTAGCAAATAGACTTAAAAATGTACTAAATGAAGTAATTCACAAGGACCAAGCAGGCTTTCTCCCTGGTAGACATATGTCTGACAACACCAGGAACATTATTGATATATTGGAGTTGTTGCGAATTAGAAACACAAGGGCTGCTTTAATCTTTATTGATGCGGAGAAAGCATTTGACAACATTTCTTGGATGTTTATGAAGAAAAACTTGAAAGGGATGGGAGTGGGACGGGGGTTTGAAAATGGATTAGAAGCAATCTATTCAGAACAAAAAGCCAAACTGATAGTGAACAATGTGGTATCTGAGGAACTCCAAATTGAAAAAGGGACACGACAGGGGTGCCCTTTATCCCCTCTGTTGTTTATTTCTGTTCTGGAGGTATTGCTGAATATGATCAGGGAGGACCAGTTGGTGCAGGGTATAGTGGTCGGAGCGAAACAATACAAACTGAAAGCTTTTGCAGATGACCTAGTCATTACAGTACAGGAGCCAGAATCTAGCACAAAAAGAGTTCTTGAACTTATTTTGGAGTTTGGTCGGGTGGCGGGATTCAAGTTAAACAAACAAAAAACTAAGGTTTTGGCCAAAAATTTGACGCCTACAGAGATAGAGGGGTACCAGAAAGAGACAGAGCTAAGTGTGGTTAAAAAAGTGAAATACCTGGGGGTATCTTTGTCCACCAAAAACTTAAATCTATTCAAAGATAATTATGAAAAATGTTGGTCGGAGATTAAAAAAGACTTGGATATTTGGTCAAGATTGAAACTTACCTTGTCAGGCCGAATCGCAGCTATAAAGATGTGTGTTTTGCCAAAAATGTTATTTTTATTTCAAACCCTCCAGGTCGTGGACAGAATGGAATGTTTTGGAAAATGGCAGAAGGATATTTCTAAGTTTGTCTGGCAGGGCAAAAAGCCCCGAATTAAATTCAAAATATTAACTGACTCAAAAGAAAGAGGGGGGTTTGCCCTGCCGGATTTAAGGTTGTACTATGAGGCTGCAGCCTTCTGCTGGTTGAAGGATTGGTTTCTGTTGGAAAACACTGATGTCCTAGATCTGGAAGGGTTTGACAATGTCTATGGTTGGCATGCATACTTGTGGTATGACAAGGCGAAGGTTCATAAACTGTTTAAAAACCATTTTGTCAGAAAATCAATTTTTGCCGTCTGGATGAAGTATAAGGACTTATTAGAAAGCAAGACCCCGAGGTGGTTATCACCAGTGGAAGCCAAGATTTCTAAAAAAAGGCCCAATATGGAGGCCTACTGGCCAAAATATTGGGAATTGATTGAAAGAGTTGGAGATAATTGGAAGCTCCAAAGCCAGGACAAACTAAAAAACAAGGTGCGAGATTGGTTACATTATGCTCAAATTCAAGAGGTATTTAAAATGGATAAAAAAGTGGGTTTCCAGTTGGAGAAATCGAAACTGGAGACGGAGTTACTAGAACCAAAGACCAAAGTACTTTCGAGGATGTATGACTTGCTGCTTAAATGGAACACACAGGATGAGACAGTTAAATCTGCTATGATAAAATGGGCACAGGATGTAGGACACAACATTATGTCTGAGGACTGGGAAAGGTTATGGAACACCGGTATGAAATTCACGGCATGTAGTGCCTTGAAAGAGAACATTATGAAAATGGTATACCGGTGGTACATGACCCCAGTCAAGCTGGCTAAAATATATCATCTTTCTGATAATAAGTGTTGGAAATGTAAGGAGGCAGAAGGGACATTCTTTCACCTCTGGTGGACCTGCCCGAAAGTAAAGGCCTTTTGGGAAATGATACATAATGAGCTGAAAAAGGTATTCAGATATACCTTTTCTAAGAAACCAGAGGCCTTTCTCCTGGGCATGGTGGACCGGAAGGTGCCAAAGAAGGACAGAACCTTGTTTATGTATGCAACCACAGCAGCTAGGATTCTTATCGCAAAGTTCTGGAAGACACCAGATTTACCCACACTGGAGGACTGGCAGACGCAGCTGATGGACTACATGGAGTTGGCAGAAATGACTGGCAGAATTCGAGATCTGAGCGAAGAAACAATGGAGGAGGACTGGAAAAAATTTAAGGACTATTTGCAAAAACATTATAAGTTGTTTGAATGTTAAGATTGCGCACGATTAAGAAACGTTATGCTTCTGCAATTTATTTTAAGTAAATGATAAAGCAAGTATTAATGCAAAAAAAAATGAGACAAATTAGAAACAAAATATTATGTTTATTAAGAGTGTTAAAACTAAATTACAAATTTTCGAAATTGGTAACATAATAAATTTAAAGGTATAATAAGATGGGAAACAAGATAACAAATTGCTGAACTGGCTAGAATAATGAATGCAATGTTGAGAGGATGCGAGGAGGTCCAAAAATGAGCCGTCGAAGGACGTTATGAAAGTATCTTAACTTTTTCTTCTTTTTCTTTACTTTTCTTTATATATATGAAAAAAAATGTTTCTTGCATGTTGCTGTGTAAACAAATCTGTTAACCTATGGAAAGAAATGCAATAAAAAATTTAAAAAAAAAAAACAAAGTTGCATTCATTTCTCCAATGAAAAATTGGAAATTTTAGAGAACACTGGAAAAAAGAGTCTGTGAAATAATTTTCCCTTTTGGAATGAATAAGGGGTATAAAGATTTTTATGCAAGTAAATCTATGTGATTAGGGAATGCTAATTCTTGTTTAAACTCTAGGAATATTACAACACTTGCATCAAATTGCATTTCTGCACCTAGGTTGCTGTCATCCCCATGGAAGGAGCAAGCGGGGGCTTTTGCTTTCTTGCAAATTGCTGCTTGTCTTCTTTTGAAGAACTTTGATTTAATTTGGAGATACTAGAAGCAAGTAACCTCTTCTGCTGTCCTTTCGCTTGTACAAAACTAAAGCTACACTCCTATATGTAGAGTGCTATATTTGCCTGGGAGTAAGCCCCATTGAACTCAGAGAGGCTTGCTTCTGAGTAGACAAAGAATCATAGAATCATAGAGTTGGAAGAGACCACAAGGGCCATCGAGTCCAACCCCCTGCCAAGCAGGAAACACCATCAGAGCACTCCTGACATATGGTTGTCAAGCCTCTGCTTAAAGACCTCCAAAGAAGGAGACTCCACCACACTCCTTGGCAGCAAATTCCACTGTCAAACAGCTCTTACTGTCAGGAAGTTCTTCCTAATGTTTAGGTGGAATCTTCTTTCTTGTAGTTTGGATCCATTGCTCCGTGTCCGCTTCTCTGGAGCAGCAGAAAACAACCTTTCTCCCTCCTCTATGTGACATCCTTTTATATATTTGAACATGGCTATCATATCACCCCTTAACCTCCTCTTCTCCAGGCTAAACATGCCCAGCTCCCTTAGCCCTTCCTCATAAGGCATCGTTTCCAGGCCTTTGACCATTTTGGTTGCCCTCCTCTGGACACGTTCCAGTTTGTCAGTGTCCTTCTTGAACTGTGGTGCCCAGAACTGGACACAGTACTCCAGGTGAGGTCTGACCAGAGCAGAATACAATGGCACTATTACTTCCCTTGATCTAGATGCTATACTCCTATTGATGCAGCCCAGAATTGCATTGGCTTTTTTAGCTGCCGCATCACACTGTTGGCTCATGTCAAGTTTGTGGTCAACCAAGACTCCTAGATCCTTTTCACATGTACTGCTCTCAAGCCAGGTGTCACCCATCTTGTATTTGTGCCTCTCATTTTTTTTGCCCAAGTGCAATACTTTACATTTCTCCCTGTTAAAATTCATCTTGTTTGTTTTGGCCCAGTTCTCTAATCTGTCAAGGTCGTTTTGAAGTGTGATCCTGTCCTCTGGGGTGTTAGCCACCCCTCCCAGTTTGGTGTCATCTGCAGATTTGATCAGGATGCCCTTGAGTCCATCATCCAAGTCGTTGATAAAGATGTTGAATAAGACTAGGCCCAAGACAGAACCCTGTGGCACCCCACTAGTCACCCCACTAGTCTCCAGGATGAAGAGGAACCATTGATGAGCATCCTTTGGGTTCGGTCAGTCAGCCAGTTACAAATCCACTGAGTGGTAGCATAGTCAAGACCGCATTTTACCAGCTTCTTTACAAGAATATCATGGGGCACCTTGTTCAATGCCTTGCTGAAATCAAGGTAGGCTACATCCACTGTGTTCCCTTCATCTACCAGGCTTGTAATTCTGTCAAAAAATGAGATCAGGTTAGTCTGACATGACTTATTTTTCAGAAATCCATGCTGACTATTGGTGATCACAGCATTCCTTTCTAGGTGCTCACAGACTGTTTGCTTAATGATCTGCTCCAGAATCTTCCCTGGTATTGATGTCAGACTGACTGGGCGATAATTATTTGGGTCCTCTCTTTTCCCCTTTTTGAAAATAGGGACAACATTTGCCCTCCTCCAGTCTGCCGGGTCTTCGCCTGTTCTCCAGGAATTCTCAAAGATGACTGCCAGTGGTTCTGAGATCACATCTGCCAGTTCTTTTAATACTCTTGGATGCAGTTCATCTGGCCCTGGAGACTTGAATACATCTAAACTAGCCAAGTATTCTTGTACTATCTCCTTAATTAATACCTTTGGAGTTGTATGCAACATTGCATGCATGAAGTTCCAGTCACAGAGAAAGACTTATTCTGCTCTGCTCTCCCCACATGTCCTCAAAATCTTCTCCAGAGGACCCCCCACCCCTCTTGAGCATATATTACGGGTGCATGGGGGGCTACAAGGGAGAAGAGGGGCAAGTTCCATTATGCAAGCAGAAGTCTGCTGTGCTAGTGGAACAGCAGGATTGAATATAACCCATCAGGCTGAAATTCTAGGGGTGTAATCATACTAAACATCATAGCTTTTCTCCTGAGTAAACATGCTTAAGATTGCTCTGTAAATTTCATAAGCATGCCAAATATAAAATAGTTTAGGTTTGATAAAGAAGTAATTATTGCACATATTTAAATTTCACCCAAAATGTCAGACTTCGGGGGGGGGCAGGATGGGGGGTGTTTCATTCCTTCAAAACTTGCACCTTTTGGACTCCTATTTGTTAATAGGGAGTGCTACCTACATGTTTTTGAAATGAGAGCTCAGATTTAAATTTAATAAATTTAAATTTAATACATAATAATAATTTGCAAGTACATCGGCCGCTCTGGGGAGAGGGTCAGGGCTGCCCGGGAGTGGGCCCCAGCCAACATAATGGCCAGGACAAGTTCCACAGAGGGGGATGCACTGGGACACCTGATCTCAGTGATCACGGACAGGAGGAGGAGTTAATCTAAGACCAGACCACGTCATTACCGAGGAGGCAGGTTTGGTCATTGTTTGAAGACTATCCCTGCCTCCGGGTCTGGTCTTGACCAGAAGGATACTGGAATCAACAAGGGAGACCCACATAACCGTAAAGTTTTTTTGCAGATAAAGTTGCTCATATTCGGAAAGAGGTAGACTCCACCATGGGACCAGGGCCGGGGCGGGAGATTGCTAGAGCCCTGTCTAGTCAAGTTGCATGGGATTAATGCTGATCTGTTACCTCTAAGGATATGGACAGGCTGCTTGGATGAGTGATACCAACCACCTGTCTCCTTGATCCTTGCCCATTCTGGCTCATAAAAGCAAGCAGGGAAGGTCTGGGCGATGGGCTCTGTAGGGTGATAAAAGCCTCCCTCCTTGAGGGAGTCTTCCCAGACCTGCTTAAAGAAGCGGTTATTAAACCGCTTCTTAAAAAACCATATTTGGGCTCAGCCAATATGGCCAACTATCGCCCAGTCTCAAATCTTCCATTCCTGGGCAAGGTGATTGAGCGAGTGGATGCTGAACAACTCCAGGCACACCTGGAGGATGCAGACCATTTGGATCCCTTCCAGTCAGGATTCAGGCCTCAACTTGGGACTGAAACTGCCTTGGTTGCACTGGTCACTGATCTCCAGCGGCAGGCTAGGGACAAAGGCGAAAGCCGTTTCCTAGTTCTGCTGGATCTCTCAGCAGCCTTTGATATCATTGACCATGGTATCCTTCTGGACTGTCTAGTTGGGTTGGGAGCTGGGGACACTGTTATATAGTGGTTCCACTCCTTTCTTTTAGACCATGTTCAGAAAGTGGTGTTGGGGAATGAGTGTTCAGACCCCTGGGCTCTCACTTGTGGTGTGCCTCAGGGTTCCGTTCTCTCCCTCATGCTTTTAACATCTATATGAAGCCTCTGGGAAAAAGAAGGAGTTTGGATTTGATATCCCACTTTCTCACTATCCTAAGGAGTCTCATAGCGGCTAACATTCTCCTATCCCTTCCTCCCCCACAACAAACACTCTGTGAGGTGAGTGGGGCTGAGAGACTTCAGAGAAGTGTGACTAGCCCAAGGTCACCCAGCAGCTGCATGTGGAGGAGCAGGGAAGCAAACCCGGTTCACCAGATTATGAGTCCACTGCTCTTAACCACTACACCACACTGGCTCTCTAGGAAAGATCATCAGGGGGTTTGGGCTGGGTGTTCATCAGTATGCAGATGATACCCAGCTCTACCTCTCTTTTAAAGCAGAACCAGTGAAGGCGGTGAATGTCCTGTATGAGTGTCTGCAGGCGGTTGGAGGATGGATGGTGGCTAATGGATTGAGGTTGAATCCTGACAAGACAGAAGTACTGTTTTGGGGGGACAGGGGGAAGGCTGGTGTGAAGGACTCCCCGGCCCTGAATGGGGTAACTTTGCCCCTGAAGGACCAGGTGCGCAGCCTGGGAGTCATTTTGGACTCACAGCTGTCCATGGAGGTGCAGGTCAATTCTGTGTCCAGGGCAGCTGTCTACCAGCTCCATCTGGAACACCGGCTGAGACCCTACCTGCCTGCAGACTGTCTCACCAGAGTGGTGCATGCTCTGGTTATCTCCCACTTGGACTACTGCAATGCGCTCTACGTGGGGCTACCTTTGAAGGTGACCCGG
The DNA here is from genome assembly GCF_964188305.1 of Podarcis bocagei. Taxonomy (NCBI): domain Eukaryota; kingdom Metazoa; phylum Chordata; class Lepidosauria; order Squamata; family Lacertidae; genus Podarcis; species Podarcis bocagei. The sequence continues at coordinate 1,067,755 of NC_138143.1, forward strand.
AAACTACAATTAATCCAAAATGCAGCAGCTAGACTGGGGACTGGAAGTGGCTGCCGAGACCATATAACACCAGTCCTGAAGGACCTACATTGGCTCCCAGTATGTTTCCGAGCACAATTCAGAGTGTTGGTGATGACCTTTAAAGCCCTAAACAGTGTTGGCCCCGTATACCTGAAGGAGCGTCTCCTCCCCCATCGCTCAGCCAGGACTGAGGTCCTCCTCCGAGGGCCTTCTGGTGATTCCCTCACTGCAAGAAGCAAAGTTACAGGCAACCAGCCAGAGGGCCTTCTCAGTCATGGCGCCCACCCTGTGGAACGCCCTCCCATCAGATATCAAGGAAATAATTACACAACTTTTAGAAGACATCTGAAGGCAGACCTGCTCAGGGAAGTTTTTAATGTTTGATGTTGTATTGTGTTTTAATTTTCTGGAAGCCACCCAGAGTGGCTGGGGAAGCCCAGCAAGATGGGTAGGGTATAAATAATAAAATGATTAGGATTATGATTATGATTATCCTAGGGATGCGGGCGGCACTGTGGGTTAAACCACAGAGCCTAGGGCTTGCCGATTAGAAGGTCGGCGGTTCAAATCCCCACGACAGGGTGAGCTCCCATTGCTCGGTCCCTGCTCCTGCCAACCTAGCAGTTCGAAAGTACGTCAAAGTGCAAGTAGATAAATAGGTACTGCTCTGGCGGGAAGGTAAACAGCGTTTCCATGAGCTGCTCTGGTTCACCAGAAGCAGCTTAGTCATGCTGGCCACATGACCCGGAAGCTGTACGCCGGCTCCCTCGGCCAGTAAAGCAAGATGAGCGCCGCAACCCCAGAGTCTGCCACGACTGGACCTATGGTCAGGGGTCCCTTTACCTTTATGATTATCCTTGAAGTGCAGACTTCCGGTTGGTCGCCCAGTAATGGCAGTCAGGAGCTCTTTCGGCTGAAAGAGCCCCAGCGCTTTGAAGTTGGGGAGACCACGAGAGTGTCGTGGTTCCCCATTAAAAACCTCAGATTGGGCGTTCTGAGGACCTGATGTTCCGGCGGGTGCCTTCCAGCGACTCCCCTGCTCCCCGGTAAGCTCAAAGCAGCGAAGCTCCGAGACTGGCGATCGTGAGTGGCCAATTCCTTCACGAAGAAAGATTTAAAAATTCGGAACTGTAAGTAACTACAAAATTAATTTGGGAAAAATTTGGAAGAAAATCATAGAATCATAGAATCATAGAGTTGGAAGAGACCACAAGGGCCATCGAGTCCAACCCCCTGCCAAGCAGGAAACACCATCAGAGCACTCCTGACATATGGTTGTCAAGCCTCTGCTTAAAGACCTCCAAAGTAGGAGACTCCACCACACTCCTTGGCAGCAAATTCCACTGTCGAACAGCTCTTACTGTCAGGAAGTTCTTCCTAATGTTAAGGTGGAATCTTCTTTCTTGTAGTTTGGATCCATTGCTCCGTGTCCGCTTCTCTGGAGCAGCAGAAAACAACCTTTCTCCCTCCTCTATGTGACATCCTTTTATATATTTGAACATGGCTATCATATCACCCCTTAACCTCCTCTTCTCCAGGCTAAACATGCCCAGCTCCCTTAGCCCTTCCTCATAAGGCATCGTTTCCAGGCCTTTGACCATTTTGGTTGCCCTCCTCTGGACACGTTCCAGTTTGTCAGTGTCCTTCTTGAACTGTGGTGCCCAGAACTGGACACAGTACTCCAGGTGTGGTCTGACCAGAGCAGAATACAATGGCACTATTACTTCCCTTGATCTAGATGCTATACTCCTATTGATGCAGCCCAGAATTGCATTGGCTTTTTTAGCTGCCGCATCACACTGTTGGCTCATGTCAAGTTTGTGGTCAACCAAGACTCCTAGATCCTTTTCACATGTACTGCTCTCAAGCCAGGTGTCACCCATCTTGTATTTGTGCCTCTCATTTTTTTTGCCCAAGTGCAATACTTTACATTTCTCCCTGTTAAAATTCATCTTGTTTGTTTTTGCCCAGTTCTCTAATCTGTCAAGGTCGTTTTGAAGTGTGATCCTGTCCTCTGGGGTGTTAGCCACCCCTCCCAGTTTGGTGTCATCTGCAGATTTGATCAGGATGCCCTTGAGTCCATCATCCAAGTCGTTGATAAAGATGTTGAATAAGACCGGGCCCAAGACAGAACCCTGTGGCACCCCACTAGTCACTCTTCTCCAGGATGAAGAGGAACCATTGATGAGCACCCTTTGGGTTCGGTCAGTCAGCCAGTTACAAATCCACTGAGTGGTAGCATAGTCAAGACCGCATTTTACCAGCTTCTTTACAAGAATATCATGGGGCACCTTGTCAAATGCCTTGCTGAAATCAAGGTAGGCTACATCCACTGCGTTCCCTTCATCTACCAGGCTTAAAAATGGAGGTCGGTCCCCTTTTGTTGGAGTAGGTGAGAATCGGCATACAAAGACCGAAGCCTTTAAGAAGCGAAAAACTTTTGAAACTTTGCAAGCAATCTTGCTCCCCCTCCTCGAGGGAAGAGGGGGTGTTTGTGTCTAGGAAATTATTTTAGGAAGACAGTGAATACGAGAGAGCCTTCCCCATTCTGCAGCGGACCACCTGGGAGGGAAGACTTGTCTCCATTGTGACGTCACAATGGAAGAGGAAACATTCAATCTCTGTTTCCACTGACTTTGTTACAAACTTTCCTGTGCTGCCTGGCTACATCTTAAATTGACTAAAAAGTGTCCTCCTCCCTCAGATTGAAGGGGAGTTTTGGAGAATTTTCTCTTTGCCATCCTGGTTTTTGGTATTCAGTTTGTTTGAAAGAACAGGGACGCTGCCTCTGGGCCGGCTGCAGTGGGACTGGTGGAGAGAAACTGTTTTTCTCCTCTGCTGCGCCAGACTGTGGGACTGACCTTGACATTCCTAAGCTATTATGAGTTCAGAAAAAGTAAGACGTGGCTCTAAAGCCCAGCAATTTGAGGAGTCGGTGATGTCAATATTGAGTGACATTAGAGAAGGTTTAAATCGCAGTACAGCAAGCATTGAAAAATTGGATAAAAGGATTGAACTTTTAAGCACTGACTTAAAGGAAGTGAAAGATGAGAGAACCACACATGATACAAGGTTAGCACAGTTGGAGACTGTTAGAGTGCAAGATTTGGAATGGTTGCAATATGAAAATGCTCATGCAATTGCGTTTCCCCAGTTGAAGGAAAAATAATCGCATTTGAGATTGAGCGGGGGGGGGTCCCTTTTCTGGAAAAGAAAAACTCAAGGAGTCTTTGATATGCTTTTTTGTGGAGTGTTGGGACCTGAAAAAAGAGGTAGCGGAAGCTTGGATAGAGAAAGCTTATAGATTCAGTCCCAAAAAGAACACTAAAATAACTTATGACTGTATAGTTGTTTTTAAGACCAAGGAGCAAAGAGATATTATTTTGGGTCACCACTATAAAGAAGGCCTAAAAATCCAGGACAAATCTGTGGTGCTCTTTAAAGAGATCCCATGCCAATTTTTGAACCTGAGTTCCCAATATACGGATTTGACAAACATCTTGAGGAGGAAGAACATTTTTTTCAGGTTGGAATCCCCAGAGGGCCTATCCTTCAAATTTGAAGGAGGAAAGCAAAAGATAAAGACCGTTGGAGATAAGGACAGATTTCTACAAAAGCACTCGGTGGAACCTGGATTACAGAGCCCGCAGTTGTCAGGAGCTGAGGCAGCATCCTCTTAATTTGGCATTATGGCGTTGAGAATTTGTTCATGGAATGTAAATGGTTTGAACTCTCCTCAAAAAAGGAGGCAAGTTTATCATGTTTTGGAAAAACAGAATATGGACATAATTTGTTTACAGGAAACCCACATTATAAGACTACATAGAAAAATGCTAATAAACAAAAGATTGGGACAAGAATTTATTTCTTCTGACAAAGTAAAAAAAAGAGGAGTGGTTTTCTATATCAAGGAAGAATGAAATCCAAAATTGGCTTTTAAAGATGAGGAAGGAAGACAAAAAACGGTTTTGCTTCTGAAAAATGCAAGTTGGAGACAGAGTTGTTGGATTTGAAAGTTAAAAATCTGTCTAAAATGTATAAGTTACTGTTGGAATGGCATACAAAGGATGAACAAGTTACATCAGTAATGATAGATTGGGCAAGAGATGTAGGACATAACATAATGTTTGAGGATTGGGAAAGATTGTGGAAGAAAGGGGCTAAGTTCATTGCATGTACAATGTTAAAGGAGAATATAATGAAAATGATGTACAGATGGTATTTGACTCCTGTTAAATTAGCAAAGATTTATCATAACTGTGATAACCTATCTTGGAAATGTAAAGAAAAAGAAGGAACTTTTAATCACATGTGGTGGACCTACCCCAAGGTGAAAGACTTCTGGGGAAAGATTTATAATGAATTGGAAAAAAATGTTGAAATATCCATTTATAAAGAAACCCAAGGCCTTTCTTCTTGGAATAACAGGTATGGAATTGCCCAAGAAAGATGTTAAATTATTTTTGTATGCCACAACTTCTGCTCGAATATTACTAGCTAAGAAGTGGAAAACGCAAGAAATACCAACCGTGGAAGAATGGCAGATGAAGATGATGGACTTTTCGGAGCTAGCCAACCTGACCGGAAGAGTCCGCGACCAGAATGTGGAGGAGTATCAGGAAGAAATTCAATGACTATTTAGCTAAATACATCAAGTTAAATTAATTGGGAAAAGTTTACAATTACCAGCTAGGCCTAGGATTTAATTAAGTAGTGTGAGGAATTATTATGTTTAATGCTGAATTGGGAAGAAAGACTAATGTTAAGTGATTAAGTTAAGATTTTAAGAACTTTGATTTGGAAAACCGTTAAAGTGATATACATTGAAATTCAACTAAGGGGATACGAGGAAGTCACTTAACAATGTTAAGAAGATTATTCCTAATAAGGTTATGATTTATGTTTGTCTGTTTATTTGTTAGTGTGTTTTTTTTTTAATTTTGTGGAAAATCAACAAAAATTTTGAAGAAAAAAAATGAAGTATATATCTTCCTATGCACCCTTTGCAGTATCAGACTTGATTGATTACCCACATCCACTGGTTCATACACTTCCATGTTTTTCTCCTTAAACTTTTGCCCTTCTGTGTGTCTGAAGGTTTCCAGTTTTGGCCTCTCAGCAATTTCATCTTCTTAAGTTGATGTTTTGGGCACCTGTGTATCACCTGTGGTGGGGATGGAGGCAGACAGGCAGTTGGGGTTGAATATAGTAGAAATAGCATGCAGTGCAAAGAAGCCTTTCCCTAAGGATGGAAGCTGCATGGCTTTGGCAGGAGATGATTACTGGTGCCAAAGACAAATAAGAACTGTCATTATTATTATTATTATTATTATTATTATTATTATTATTATTATTACGCTTATTGCTTCAGGTTTTCTTTATTGCTGTTTATATTTGGTTTTAATGTTTTTTGCTATTTCTGTTTTTATTATGTAAGCCACTCTGAGAGCTGTCTGTGTAAAACACAACAAGTATTAATAGTAATAATTGTAGTTTTTGTTTATTGTAAGTTGCCCAGAGGACTTTTTATGGGGCAGCAAAAAAAGGAGGAGAAATTACTGGCCTGTGTATGTTAGCTGACCATAGGAGCTGCTTCTTGGCTTGCTCAGAACAAGGACCTGTTTTTTCCACCCTTGCTGGCTGACTGTTTGCATCTTTCCCTTCCAGAACCCAGATTACCACGGCTTTGACCCAGATCCCGTCGTTGACGTCTGGAGCATGCGCGTAGCCTTCTTTTTTGGCATATCCATTACCATTGTATTGGGCTCCACCTTCGTGTGCTATCTGCCGGACTACGGGTAAGGTCCGTTTGGGAAACATTGTTCCAAGCTGTGCTGAGACTTGCAGGCTTTTCATCCCTCACACAGAGACTCAGGGCAGCCCACTCATGAGGCAAGATGAGGCAACCACCTCAGGCAGCAGGATCCACCAGGGCAGCAGATCTGACACCGAAGGAATGCATTGCTGAGGCTGCTGCCACGGTGGAAGTGCCAGCTGCTGTTGCTCCCTGGAGGCCTGATCGACTGCCTCCTCAGCAGCCTTCCACCATGCAGTCTCTCCGCGAATAGAAGCACTGCTGGTCTCATCCCACCCCTGGGGAGGAAAGCGTGGTGGCTGCCCTCCAGAGCCTTCTGGGCTCTGCTTCCACGTGGCATGATTCAGAGCATCGCCCCACCCTGCAACAGCCTTTGTTTCTCACTTCAGCCATTGAGCGAGGTTGATTTGATTCCCCGCCCTTTTTCTGATGTACATCTCCACTTGCCTCCTTGTTTCTGGTGTAGACCTACTTTATCCCCGCTTCTGTGGTTGTGGGGGGTGGGGTGCATTTGGAGGTTTGCCTCAGGCACCAACATGTCTTGGGCCATTCCTGCAGAGATTCTTCGGTCCAGATGTTTTGGGGCAGGGCAGCCAGTATCATCACTAGCACAGCAACTCCTCTGCTTCTGACCTGTAGCTTCCCCATAAGTCCATTCATTTCCTGAAGCACATCCTGGATCTCCCAACCCCTTCCTCTCATCCTGCTTCCTCATGAAGTGATCCACCCCTTCTGTCCCTGTTTTCAGACTCCTTCTGGTCTTCGGTCTCAGTTTTGACCAAACATTTCCCTTTTGTTGTTGCTGTTGTTATTTTATTTCAAATTGGACAAGGAAAGGAAAAAGAAAAAAGAAGATAAATGACAATTTTAAAAAGAAACGGGAATAATAATATTACACAAATAATGCTAATAATAACAGTAGACCACCATCAGTTCACATTGCTGATACAATGACTGTCAGTACACAAATCTTAAATTAAACATATAAATTAATATAAGCCCTCTAGAAGTCCAAATCAGTATCCCGACGAACTTTATGCCCATATGAAATATGTTCAAATGTAGTCAGGAGAATGAGGCCCCCAGAACATTATGTAATAGGTGTTGGGTATGTATCCTCTGAGGCTCAAGGTAGACATTCCTTAGCCACCATAAGGGCTCACAAAAATCCACTTTTGTTGCCCACACATTAATCCCCAATCTACAAGGATATGTTTTAAGAATACACAAACATCAAGGATTTTGCTAGTACAAAATTAATGCAAGTAACATCTTCAAACCAAAAGGAATATATCTATCATTTCCCTTCCCAATAACACAAGTGTTTTCTGTGCTGGGAAGGAATAAGCCTATAAGAATCCATCTCAGTACTTGCAGTTAGTCAGAGAAGAGGGGCCAGGGGCCATGCTTACCTGAAGAGGAAACCTTTTGTCTTGTTTCCTTCTAAACCTTTCTTTTACACATATCAGCACCAGATCACAGATGTTTATCTTAGCCCTGTATTGTGCATTCTCCACCTCCTTTCCAGAGGCGAAATCCTCACGCTAGAAGTCCAGTAGCCCAGGGAGAGAAGTGTCAGTGGTGAACAAATATAACAATATTCTGTCATTCAGATCCTGAAGAATGTAAATCCTCTTTTAGTAAGTTTTGGATACGTCGCAGGGTGTACACATGTAATGGTGATGCAAAGCCAACTCTTAGAGGTGCACCAAATATTTATTGAACAAGAGCGTCTACAGTTCCATCATATGTGGGGCTCTTTAGCCTGGGGGGGGGGGACACCTCAGGGGAGATGAACAGAATCTTCATTAAAATGTTACAGAAGAGATGAACTGCGCCATACCTATGTGGGTGAAGGTGCTTCTGCAGATAACCAAGTTCCATGTTGTTTTATAAATCCAGCAGCGAAACCTTCAGCCTTGCGCCTGCTAGCAAATAGGCAGCCCTGCACCCAGACATTAGCTCAGGGCTTTCTTGGTCACACCTGACTCAGCGGTCACCCATCTAAATGAGACTTGCCTTCAGATCTCCCTGGAAAGGGTTTTTTTCTCTTGGTGTGGTTGTTCTTGAGCTTTCTCAGTCTTTCTGTTACTGTGCAGTTAACCATTTGGGCATATTTAAGTCATTTTGTTGTGCATGTGTATTTTCCTACTTCAAGAGGCAGGATTTTGTTAGAACTGTACAAGATGGAGTATTAGAACATTTGTACCTCTAGATGTGACTAACCTCCTATAATTAAATGAGAGCTTTATTTTATTTTAAGGTATTTCCCTGAAGAAAGACTGTGCGGCCTTTTGGACATTTTTGTGATTCAATAAATCTTCCATTCACCTCTAACGGTCTGCTTTGCAACAGTGTTTTGGAGCAGTCTCCCTTCATTTTTGTACCCTTTTTATGGTGAGGCAGAGATCTTGCTTTGAGGAGCTCAGAGGGAAAGGTTTAGGAAAGAGATGGAGGGAATTAGAGGGAAATAATCAATGGCCCGGAGTCTGCTGCTTGTGGGAGGTCTAAGATCCTTGGGAGATGTAGGTGGATTTGACTGCCTGAGGGTCCTATATGCTCTGTGCCCATAGCTGCCCTCTTGATCCCTCTCCGAAGTGGCTTCTGGAGAGTCTATTCCAATGAAATGTTGCCTTGCAGAATTGCCTCTGGCACTGAGGCAGCTTTGCCCTGGCAGCAATCTCCCTAGGTCTTGAGTATGAAGAAGGCAGCAACTGTTAGCTGGGAGGGCTGCAAAGCTGGGAAGGAATTTGTGAGGTTTCTGGACCTAATCCCCTTCCTTGTACATGATCCTCAACAAGTTTGTGCAGGCTTAACCACTCAGAACACCGGTGGATTCATCCAGTCCATTGCCACTTCCTCTTGGTGTTATTCTTGGGGGACGGGGGAGAACACAGAAAGCTTTGCCACTAAATCTGACTGATTAAATGTTGTTGCACAACACTTAGGCACCCCAAAGTAGGATAGGCCTTCTGCTTCCCAGATTGGCACGGGCGAAATTCCTCTTGCCCTCCTCTGCATGCCAGGCTTTCCACCACAACCATCCCAAGGTGGAAGCAGCTCCTCTGGGGCTTCTCTGACCCTGGCCATGACTGTGGGAGCCACAGTGGGTGCTTCTCCCTGCAGAAACAGCTGTAATAGGAAAGCCACTTTTACTGAGAGTGGAGGTCCTTCCCTCAGCTTTACAAGGAAAGAACATGTTGCAAGAGGAAACAAAAGGGGGAAAGGCTACGAGAGAGATGCTGTAGTCATTATTTTAGGGTGGGAAGCTAGCAAACTTCTTTCCCTCCCCCCTCTTAGGACCCTGGATAGTAGAGGAAAATGGGCCTTTTAGGAGAAGGGAGGTGTATTGAGGACTAGACGCTTCCCTTCCCATGCCAACTAAAATACCCTCCTGGACTTGTCTAGTTTCTGGACTGGAAGCCATTTTCCTCAATAATTAGGAAGGTGAAAAATTGTTGTGGGTTCAGAAGATCTGGTTGGGATGGAGTTAGGGTGGTGATTGGAGGATGGAATATCCCTGCTAATTGGCTGCATATTCTGAATGGAGCCCCCCTCCTCCCACAACAACATTGTCCTCGCTGCTTTTGTATGTGTGTGAGAATAATCTGGACCAAGTGACCTTAGGAGGGGCAACCTGAGTCAGTAGTTAATGAGTGCTCTTGGCTTTTTTTGGTTATTTTTATCATGTCCTATCCGGGGAGTTTAGGGCAGCTAATGCCTCTGAATGATACAGAAGGGCTTTGTGGCTTGCAAAGGGCTCTTAGTAGAAACCAACTAGATAAATGGTAAGAGGAGAACTAGGAAATATTATAAAATAGTGTTGGGGTGCATTGCTAATATAAAGTGGTATAGAAAGAAGGAGAAGAGGAAAAGGAAAAAGAACGAGGGTGTTTCAGAGGAGGAGTGGGGAAACTCAGTCCTGGGGGCCACTATCTCAACTGGCTGGACCTCTGCTCCCCAGGCCACACCCTTCACTGGGACCCTGGATTTCTGCCAAAATCCCAGGTGTTTTTGTCAGTATCTCAGCTCGCAGTCAGAGGTAACTGGCCTCCCCCGGGCAACCGACTGAGATACTTGTTGACCTCGCCGTCTGCGTCTCCCGGCAGGATACAGGCAAGGCCGTAAATCGGCGATCCTCCTCAGACGTGAGAAGAAAACACCATCCTCCCTCTCCCTGCATTCCCCCAGGGAGGGGTAAAGAGACAGACAGGAGTCTATTTACATGTCTTTATTCCTGTCATTTCAGCAGTACATAGAAACGTGACTGCACCCTCCAGACTCCAACAGAAGAGTCACAACTTCCAGTACAGGTCAGATGACACTCTGAGCTAACATCCGGTGCTCAGTACAGAGAATAGACTGCCCCTTTTTCCCAACAGTACAGTTCCAGACAACAACATCCTGTTTTGCATTCCAGCCACCTGCAGCTGGCTTTTGCATTGCTGCTTTTTCCCAACAATCTCCCCCAAAAGCATCAATAGGCAAAACACGATCCAGAGAAGAAAACAAACAGTTGTTATACATATAACAGTCCCCTGTTGTTTCAGTTCCACCCTTGGAACTCCCCATCACTGGTTTCCCCAGTGTACCTCTCTGGTTGTCTGGCTTCCAAGGAATGAGTGCTTCTGCATTACCTTGGCTAGCAGGTCTCTGTTGTGTCTTTGGCTCTGACGTAGACTCTGCTTCAACCTGTTTTGAGAATACAGAGAATAGACTGCCCCTTTTTCCCAACAGTACAGTTCCAGACAACAACATCCTGTTTTGCATTCCAGCCACCTGCAGCTGGCTTTTGCATTGCTGCTTTTTCCCAACAGTTTTTGCCTGGCTGCAATGTGTTCTTGAGCATCTACCATGCAACAATGAAGTGTCCATTCTTTGCTCAGCTTACCTTTGCCTGTCACCATCGCTCTTGCAAGGTTGCTCAGCAGGGACTGCAGCCCCCAGCCGGAGTCAAAGGGACGTGGCTTGCTTGGAACTATGTGTTTGTAAGCTGGCCTGCCCTCGCTTCTGCCCTTTCCTCCTATGTTGGCAGGTAGGCTGGTACAGATGGGATGTTCTTGCTCTCACAACCGTGGTTAAAAGAATGGCGCAGGCTGCAGGAGCAGTGCTCGCTCTCCCGTCTTGGGTGCGAACCCCTCCAGCCCACTTTTAAACCAAAGCGAAGTGTTCCATTGGCATCAATATGATCCACCACCAGGAGCCAGTGAAGCCGTTGTAGTGGTAAGTGTGCTAGACTACGATTCAGCCTCCCTGGGTGGCCAGTCGCTGTCTTTCAGCCTAGACTAGCTTCTTCTGAGGGTACAATGAGTGGGACAGATGAAACAGGTATACCACCTTGACTTAGAGGGCTCCTGTTTAACTGTGGCTAACTGGTGTAGATGTAACATCTGAATCAGGCTGGAGGGGAGAAAGCCCACAGTCCTGGAGCCTCTTAACCAAAAGTGTTACATCTGCCCCAACCCATATTAAGTGCTTCCCAAGAACAACAACCTGCAAATCAAATTCTACATCTAGAAGACACAGACCCTCAAATGATAATTTTAAAATGATACGTCTACAAGTAGTTTTTCATAATATATTCTGCTTTCTGATTGAGTTTTTCAGCTCAGTTTTGTTTTTGTTTTGTAAGGAAGGTAGATGGCTGGGCTGGGTGAGCTGAGCAGTGAGAGAAATGCACCTCCACCCTGCTGAAGCTTTTTCTCATCCTTTGCGAGGTATTTCCTGCACACTTCAGGTGTTTTCTCTGTGATAATGAGGGCTAGAAAAATAGTTTTTCTTCTAGGGAAGCTGCATTTCTCAGGATGCTGGATGAATAATGGGTTATACTTGCTTGTGAGTCAAAGTGAGGTTTTTGGGATATGTGCAGCCATGCTCATGGGAGGCAGGGAGAGCAGAAAATGGGAGGGAAGCACCTTGGAAATCTGGTGAGAGCACCAGGCTGTGCCTGAATGGCAGCTGGTGGGTGGTCCAACATCCACGACAAGCTTTCCTCTCCCTCTGTGCCTCCAGACTCCATCTCCCTTTATCTCCAGCCATCAGGCCACGCTGGCTGGGGCTGATGGGAACTGGAGCCCAACAGCCTGGGACAGACACAGGTCCCCCACCCTGGTTTTAAAGGCATTAGCCATGGCCTGTGCAAGAGCACCCACCCCCACCCCTTCTCCCCTTCTCCATCCCTGCTCCCCAGCAGCCCTCCCAGCCTGGCCCTGGCTTTGCGAAAGGGTTTGTTTCCAGAAAGGGCAGGCTATTTAGAGGGCGAGTTGTGGAAATTCACCACTGCTCAAGAGCCACTAGAAGTAATTTTGGCAGTGCACTAGCTGGAGCTAGGTGTGCGCGTGTATATTTAGCTTCTGGGATATAGATAGAGCCGAGGCCCAGAGCCGGGAGCCGTGCTGTTTTGGCTGGCAAGGAGGGGCAGGTTACAGCCTGGCTCTCTCTGCTGCTGACGCACATCGAACCTTCTGATCAGAAGCGGCTTGCGCAGCTCCTGCTCCCATCCGTTCTGGCTCTGCAAAAGACCCTGTAGAGGAGCATTGCTAATGAGCAAGGCTTTGCCCCCAGCTTTTGAGCTGAGATGGGAACCCAGGAGTCCTGATGTGCAGCTTCCTCCTCATCTTCTGAGACAACACATTCCTCTTACAGCTAAGACTAGAGCCCATCTCTTTGTTTGTCTCCTTCCCATCTGCTTCCAGTTCTCCTAAACATTGTCGACTTGAGTTGTCCTGTATTACTAAGGAATGGGGGTGGAGGGCTCCTGTTGGGCAAACAGACAGGTGAACTGGGAGTTGAAAGGGCAAGGGTGGGTTGCCTGCAAAGCTGTACACTGAGAGCAATGTAGAGGTGTGACCAGGGAACGTATTCCATGGTTTGTACTGCAGCACTGCAGAAATTAGAACTGGGTGCAGAATTCAGCATTTAGAGAATGCAGAGCTTTCTGGGTACTGGAAACACTGGAACTGGGGGAGGCTATGGGCTCCCGTGGCAGACGGAGGGGGGTGCTTAATTCTTCCCTTGCTTTTTTTTTTTTTTTTTTGGAATGATATTTATTAAAATTTCAGAAACAAAAAATTACATAGTTAAAAATAAAAGAGACAAGGGAAAATATAGAAGAAGAAAAAACATACAAAATATAGAAAAAAAGTTAGAAAAAACACTTAAAAACAAATTAATCCTTCCATATCTTACATTTCATTTCCTTGCTTCCCTGACCTCCTCTCACCTCCCTTTTTTGTATTCCAGTTCAATTGGTTAATTCAGCAATTCCTTTCCCTCTTTGTGTTTGTCTTAGTCCTTTAACTTAATATTTTATAGCTTTAGATTCTCACCTATTAACCGGCCATTTTTTCATACACCTTTATGACATTGCTGCTAGAACCACTTAATTTCATTCTAACATCATTCTAACATTCATTAATTTTACAATATTTCTGTAAATAGTCTTTAAATTTCTTCCAATCTTCTTCCACCAACTCTTCTCCCTGGTCTCGGATTCTGCCAGTCATTTCTGCCAGTTCCATATAGTCCATCACCTTCATCTGCCATTCTTCCAGGGTGGGTAGATCTTGTGTCTTCCAGTACTTTGCAATGAGAATTCTTGCTGCTGTTGTGGCATACATAAAGAAAATTCTATCCTTCTTTGGCACCAATTGGCCGACAATGCCCAGGAGAAAGGCCTCTGGTTTCTTCAGGAAGGTATATTTAAATACCTTTTTCATTTCATTATAGATCATCTCCCAGAAAGCCTTAATCCTTGGGCACGTCCACCAAAGGTGAAAGAATGTACCTTCAGTTTCTTTGCATTTCCAACATTTATTATCGGGCAAATGATAAATTTTTGCAAGCTTGACTGGGGTCATGTACCACCTGTATATCATTTTCATAATATTCTCTCTTAAGGCATTGCATGCTGTAAACTTCATACCTGTGGTCCATAACTGTTCCCAGTCAGCCATCATTATGTTATGTCCAACATCTTGTGCCCATTTAATCATAGCAGATTTCACCGTTTCATCCTGTGTATTCCATTTCAACAGCAAGTTATACATCTTTGACAAAATCTTAGTTTTGGGTTCTAGCAGTTCTGTTTCTAATTTTGATTTTTCGACAATTCTTCCCTTGCTTTGCTGGGCTTTTCTCTCTGCCATCCCCCACTACTCAAGTGGCTTTCCCACCACTACCAGATATGTGACAGGCTCATCAAGGTGAGAGAAGCAGCACAGGAGAGGGAGGCCCAGAAGGACAAAGGAAAAGGGGGTGGGGAGCAGAAGCCCCTTTCTGCTTCCCTGAAAAAACCTGGTTGCTCCCACCATTACTGTATACATCACAAGTCCTGTCTTTGCCTTCATGGTGTTTCACCCACAGCTGCTGCAAATCAGACCCCGGGAACCACAGGAAGACCAAGACTTAGCAGGCAGAGTATATTTGGTGTAATTCTGAGCAAACAGCACCTGTCCTGTTTGTCAGACACAGTTTCTATTCAGTACTCACAGAGTTGGCTACTACCCATACCAGGTACTCTGCACTAACTCTGAATCAATGCAATCATTTTAAGGGAAAGACGAATGAAGGTGGGTTTTTGCGGGGGGCAGGGGTAAAGCAATGTGATGTATTCATACTCCATACACCCTGTGGTAATGGACTTTTCTTAGAAAATACTAGCTTCCATTTCCTGGAAAAATGGGGACTAGAAACTTGTGTTAAAAAACAAACCTAGAAGGCTAGAATTCTTGGAAATAGAATGGAAAAGGGACAAAGTAATCCTTTAGGACCTTCATTCGGTGACTGGCAGTCAATCACAGACACATAGGAGCCTTTCTTCTGGGCACTAACTTCTGTGAAAAATACTGAGTGCACAGTTGAAACCTTTTTTGCCCATTTATTGTAGCGAAAATTCTGAGGCACAGACTTGCAAATTCTCTCTTGCGATGCATTCCTAAACTGTTTAGGGTGACAGCCAAAAATCTGTCATTGCTTTGCATCCCTGATTCTCTGAAAGCATCTAGTTATGTTGACTGGAAAATGCTGGGATAGATGGACCAATAGTCTGGCTTGCTGCTGCCGCCACCTCCACACACACCTCGGAAAAGGCCTAGGTCTGCGGTGTCTTGATTGTGAGTGGTGGGAGCCTGCCTGTCTACTTTTTGTGTTCTGGGGAGGCGCCAAATCACAAGACATAACTCTTCTCTAATTGATGGGGTCTCATTAGCGAGGTCTTTGGGGAGCCTCTAACTCCTGTTGCGGCAGCAGGAGCCTCTGCTTGCTGGAGTTGGGGAGGGGGACATGGGGGAATTGAGCTGACAGCATTTAGGCAGGGGAGAGGACCAGACAGGAGAGGAGAAGAGAGGAGAGGAGGGCAGTGGAGAAAGATGAATGCATATTATAATGAGCATCTCAGCTCTTTTGGATATCCTTAGTTATAATTGCAGTCTTAGCACAAAGATCACAGACATCTGCTTTGCCTTTGAAGCAGCCCACTCTTCCCATTTTACAGATGCAGAACTGAGGTTGAGCGTTGAGTGGCTTATGCCCTTTCCAGTTGTGTCTGTGGCTGAGTTTGGGACTTGAAAGTGCAGCTTCTCTCCACTCTGCAATGTTGTTCTGCATTGTTCCAGCCACTGGAGTGTTCCTGGACCTCATCTCAACCAGCCACACCCTTTTGCTGTTGTGTGTTTTGCCCCATACAGTGGTGCCTCGCAAGACAAAAAGAATCCTTTCTGTGATTCTCTTCGCCTAGCGGTTTTTTCGTCTTGCGAAGCAAGCCCATTGACGGATTAGCGGCTTTTAGCGGCTTATCTGCTGATCGGATCAGCTGATAAGCGGCTTAGCGGCTTAGAAAAGGGGGGGGGGAAACCCAGCAGGAACTCGCAAGACATTGTCGTCTTGCGAAGCAAGCCCATAGGAAATTCATTTGCGAAGCACCTCCAAAACAGAAAACTCTTTCGTCTTGCGAGTTTTCCGTCTTGCGAGGCATTCGTCTTGCGGGGCACCACTGTACTCTGCCTGATTTTGAAGCTGTGGTACATGCATAGGCCCCAAACATTGGCAGCAATTGGGCAGGTGGGTGTCAGTGGGCTGGTAAGGTCCATCTTTAGTCTGTTGCTGTTTGAAAGTACCCTTAGGGCCTAGGTTTTCTCTCCCCCCCCCCCCCGCCTCCCTCCCCTTCTGAAAGTCCAGGTCTGCTTACAGTTTATTTACATTTTATTATATCATCTTATACAGGTGAAACTTGAAAAATTAGAATATCGTGGAAAAGTTCATTTATTTCAGTAATTCAACTTAAAAGGTGAAACTAATATATGAGATAGACTCATGGCATGCAAAGCGAGATATGTCAGTCCTTTACTTGTTATAATTGTGATGATCATGGCGTACAGCTGATGAAAACCCCAAATTAACAGTCTCTGAAAATTGGAATATTAAATGAAATCAGCAAAACAGGGATTGCAAATAGAGCAATATTGGACCTCTGAGAAGTAGAAGCATGCATATGTACTCAGTACTTGGTTTGGGCCCCTTTGCATCAATTACTGCCTCAATGCGGCATGGCATGGATGCTATCAGTCTGTGGCACTGCTGAGGTGTTATGGAAGGACAGCCTTTTCCTTCTAGAGTGTTTGGTGTGGCCCGCCCACCAGCTCTACATAATGAGGTTCTGAAAGAAAAGTGAAACTTTTCCATGATATTCTAATTTTTCGAGTTTCACCTGTATTTATGAGCCACCCAGTAACAATGTTATTGGAGTGATGAGCAAATAAAATTGCTTAGCAATTGGAGAAGACAATCAAACACTAAAAGCCAATAACCAAGGCAGGAGTACGCCACTCTCTCTTAGCCTATCTGCTGGCATAAAAGTACAAGAGCAATCTCGGGAGGCTACTGCTCCCATTTCTATTTCTCCTTTTCTGAAGACTCTTCTTTCTGTAAAGGCATTTCTCTTTTACACGCACACAAAGTCTCCTTGCCTCCACTTCAGACTCCTTCCAGGAAGGAGGGAGAAGGTCTCCCCTCCTACACAGAGAAAGAGCTCTGCTCCCTGGCTTCTCTCCTGCCTGGCCCCTTTCCCTTTCTCTGTGGAGTTGCTGCAGTCCCATTTGTCAGCCAGGAAGCTTCAGATGAAAGCCCGTTTCCAGTCCGTTAATATTCCGCTTAATGAGCTGACAAAGCAGATCCTCTGTGGTTGCAGAGTGGGAAATAATAATTAAACTTACTTTAGGCTGATGTTTTGCATTATTGTCCTCGCTGCAGGTCGTGAGTGGCCATTTCTGGGCAACAACCTCCCCTCCCTCTCCTGCCTCCTTCAGGTGGTTGATCAGGTGGTGTTCTCTCATGTAAGGGATTGTCCCATAGGAGCGGCACAACATCTGGAGTGCGGGTGGGGCGAAAGGGAACAGAGAGCAAATTCATTGGTAAATGCACTTTATGGCCCAGGGTTATCAGTCTTGAAGGAAACGCTAATGCCACAATAAAGCCTGCTCCTGAGTTCCCCTCCAGTGCCTCTACTAGGAGTGGAGAGTGTACCCTTCCATTCTTACTCCCCCCACTGGATACTCTGACATCAGTCTTTTCTTATGAAGTTGTAGCTATTGACATGCCCATTTGCAGAGGGTGAGAAGAGAGAGACATACAAAGAATGTGGCTCATGGCTGGCTGAAATGCAAAATGGGCACTTAGTCTTGATACTCTGTGGTCTTATTTTGGGGCGGGGGGACTAAGTGTCTAGTCCTCATGGCTATAGGCAAAAGAACTATTACTTCTGCTTACTAAATGTTTGCCAAAAAAGAGCACTCCTGAATGCAGCTTCTAAAAGTCACTAAATTTTTGTGCTGCTTCACTTGTCAGTGGCAACCATAAAACCATATTTCTGAAGTTACACAGAACCAGAATGCTTTCTGTCCTTTTGATGTATTTTATAAAAATGTTCACAGCCACTCATGAGTATCTGCTCCACTTTTTTCCTTGAAATATTGCCTCCCATTTTGAGATCTCCACAGGGCAATTTCTGTGGCCAAAGAATTTCTGGGCCTCTGTTTGGAGAATGTATTCCACTGCAGTGCATAAAACTGCCTGGCTGGTGAGTTTGAGGTTTGCTGGAGAGGGAGCAACCAAAGCTCCCCCCCCCCAGCCACCCTCCTCAGTGGTCCTGAGTCACTACCCCAAATAATTTTGCCTTGCTGGAAATGTGTCCTCCTGTGTGGAGAACAGAAGGGGGGGTGAGCGTCTGCAGAAACTGGAGTGCTGTGTACCTGAAAGGCAGCGTTGATATTTGCTGCTTTGCCCAGTTTGGCCACTGGCATGTGGCTCTCAGAAGTTTGCCCCCAAGGGAACGTGGGCCCTGCACTGAAGAAGATTCCTCACCCATGGAGTGGATGACCCTGTGGGACAGACTGGGGGGTGGGGTGGGCATGAGAGTCGCAGGGAGGGAGAAAATCCAGCACCAGGAAGACATAGCAGAGGTTTGGCTTTGTAGTCACCCGAGCTTTTGCATGTGAACTAAGGGAGGGGCAAGGGGACACACTGGGAGTTTCGGGCCACATCTTTCTCTCCTCCCCCCTCCCTTTTCCCTGGGCCAGAGTAGTGAGCACCTGCATGCACACATTTTCATCCACTGGGCTGCATACGTGCAGTTGCGCACGAGGACTTTGTATGCCTGCTTGCCAAAGGGAGGGCCGCTGCTTGCATAGAAAGATGTTTTGGAAGAAGGACAGAGTTCAAAAAGTTTGAGAAATGCTGGCTTAGATGGTAGCTTCACTCCTGTCACTAGACAAGGAAGGAGGGGGTGATGCTGCCGCCATTGCCTCCCTCCTCTTTGCCACTAGAGCAAGGAGAGTTCAAAGGATCCTGCCTTCCTCCCTCTGTTAAATTTGCCTGACTTCATGCTGTCTGTTGGAAGAGGAGATGGAAATAGCAGAGAGGGGCTGCAAACTAGGCCAGGTCCCATTACTGCATTCTGAGCCACCAAAGCAGCTGTCTGGTTTGTGTATGTGTATGTGGAATCAGCTGCTTGTGTGCATTGGACTTGCCCTTTGCTAAGAGCACTGACTAAGCCTCAGGCAAGAAGCCCCAGAGCAAATGCAAGCAAGGGCCATGCCTAATCAACTGGGTTGACTGGTCTGTGCTGGGTCAGCTGAGGCAGGGGGCAAAAGGTGATTTGTTGGGCAGAGCCATGCCAGTACGTACCTTAATAAGGAAATTGGACTAGGATTGTTCTCTCTCTCTCTCGCTCTCACATGCACACACAGCGATTCTGATGTTTTCACAGGAAGCCCAAAACTGAATAGAGCTGGGCTGAATAGAGCTGGAGACTCCTTAATGAAGCACTAATTAAGGCAAGCTGCTTTGCACTTGATCTCAGCACAGTATAATTAATGCTGCAGCTTTGATTGGGTTCACACTCCTAACTCCTTGTGCCAATGTGGTACATCCAGGGTATAACAGTCAAACGGCTCCGAGTGCTCCTTGATCAGCTGTGCCTATATGCATTGCTAGAGCAGAACTGGAGAACTTAGTGACTCTCCAGAGGTTGTTGGACTACAACTCCCATCAGCCCCGGCTAACACAGCCAACAGCCAGTGGTGGAGGCACTGGCAGTCCATCAGTATCTGAAGGGGCCACAAGGTTCCCCACCCCTGTCCTAGAGTAGCAGAAAGCATGCTGAGAAATGTGCTGTGGGGCTTGAGCAGTTCTGTAGAAGTGTCATTCAGTATCTGTCTCTCCTAAATATTCTATATGAATCCCATCTCTGATTTGAAGACACGAACAGCCTTGGCCTGTGATGACTTTTCTGTGCTCCAGCACACGCTGAACTTTGAGTGGAATTCAGTGTCTAATGCAGAACCAGGCTTCCTAAGGAAATGTAGTTTAAGCCAGTGTTTCCCAACATTGGTTCTCCTGCTGTTTTTGGACTACAATTCCCATCACCCCTGGCCACTTGTCTTACTAGTTAGGGATGATGGGAGTTGTAGTTCAAAAACAGCTGGAGCCCCAAGGTTGGGAAACACTGGTTTAAGCAAGCTTCTGGTCCTCATCGTCATGCAAATGCTGCACTTTCTCTGCCTCATGGAAAGAGGCTTTGCACCCCGCTTGGCCATCTCGGTCTCTTCCAGGGAAACTGCTCCCCCTGACTTATGTGTCCTTGTGTTTCTACCCCTTCACCTTTCCTCCTTCCAAAGAAATCCAAATTCTGTAGCACCTTGCCTCCCTACAGTCCATCAAGTGGCTGCAGCTGGCCTCTTCCCATTTTTGCAGCCTGGCTGCTGTCCCCCTCTGGCCCTATTTGGCCCATAGCAGGAGCCAGGTCCCATTACAGTAGAACAGCCTCCCTCGGTCTGGTGCTCTCCAGATGTGGCCAGGCTGCAGCTGCCATCATCCCTGAACATTGGCCACGTTGCGGAGGGCTATGGGGAGAGGAGAGTCCCAAGACCCCACGCTGGGGAAGGTTGGAGTCTAGCACCCCGTAGCCCTTTCCTGTATTTCCAGGGCACTGTTGACACCTTGCAATAACTTGCTCTGCTTTGGTCTCTCTTTTGTCTCTCCCCCCAGGATGGAAGAGTGGTCTCGTCGAGAAGCTGAACGGAAAATTAAAGAGCGGGAGGCACAGGGGCTGCCTGTGCTTGACTCTAATTATTATGACCCCAGCAAAATTGTGCTGCCTCCAGAGGATGAGGAATAAGTTCCATGATGTCTGCCTGTCTGGCTAAGCTGAGAATAAACTTCCAAGATGATTTGTGTTTACTGCCAGCTTCTCTCTCTCTCTCTCTCTCTCTCTCTCTCTCTCTCTCTCTCTCTCTCTCTCTCTCTCTCTCTCGTGGGTTTGGAAAGGGAAAGTTCATCCACCTAAAAGGGGTGTGTAATCTGAACAGTATAGAGTAGGCCAGGCCAGCCACCCCACTCCCTTGATGTTCTGCTTCAAGGGCGATTGCATTTGCTACATATCCCTGCTGCCATCATCCCAGCTGCTGTGTTGTCAAGATGCTGCATGTGCATGTTGTTATGAGGAAACACGACAATGAGCCCTGGGATGCTGGCAGACGCTGCACACAGTCAAGAGTTAGCCTGTGCGTTGCCTGTTAAGAAACAGGCTAATGCTGAAAAGGAAGGGGGAAATACCAGCATTTGGACTCATAGCTGCTTTGTCACGAAGGGAAATGGGAGGCCTGAGGGCTGCTTCGGTTTCGGCCAGGCCTTTCCTTGGCCCTGCCTTGGATATAGTAGAATTTGGCAGCACCACTCACTCCTGGCTGAAGCCAGGCCTTGGGCAGATGGCCCTCCTGGTGCCTTGCGGAGGAGTGCTATATTTATCCTGTGTGTCGCTGCCCATCCTTGTATGTGTATCGACTGTGTATCTACAGAGCCTATCCTGTGTCCCTCTTGCTTAGTATTGTCAGGACTGGCCGTGAGTCTGGATTATAGCCCTCCAGGATCCCAAGACAAAAGCAGAGATGTGCACCACGTGGGGGGGGGGATTTTGTTACCTTGCTGGCTTTTTTGAAAGACACTTCCAGCAGAGCTCTTCCACCGTTTGCAGCTATGTCAGGGGCAGAAGTCCAGCAGATGAAGCTTTCCTGTGTCTGTGCCTCCATGCTAAAGTGGAACTGTGCCTGTTGGGTTTCTGAATCATGGAATCATAGAATCATAGAGTTGGAAGAGACCACAAGGGCCATCGAGTCCAACCCCCTGCCAAGCAGGAAACACCATCAGAGCACTCCTGACATATGGTTGTCAAGCCTCTGCTTAAAGACCTCCAAAGTAGGAGACTCCACCACACTCCTTGGCAGCAAATTCCACTGTCAAACAGCTCTTACTGTCAGGAAGTTCTTCCTAATGTTTAGGTGGAATCTTCTTTATTGTAGTTTGGATCCATTGCTCCGTGTCCGCTTCTCTGGAGCAGCAGAAAACAACCTTTCTCCCTCCTCTATGTGACATCCTTTTATATATTTGAACATGGCTATCATATCACCCCTTAACCTCCTCTTCTCCAGGCTAAACATGCCCAGCTCCCTTAGCCCTTCCTCATAAGGCATCGTTTCCAGGCCTTTGACCATTTTGGTTGCCCTCCTCTGGACACGTTCGTTTGTCAGTGTCCTTCTTGAATTGTGGTGCCCAGAACTGGACACAGTACTCCAGGTGAGGTCTGACCAGAGCAGAATACAGTGGCACTATTACTTCCCTTGATCTAGATGCTATACTCCTATTGATGCAGCCCAGAATTGCATTGGCTTTTTTAGCTGCCGCGTCACACTGTTGGCTCATGTCAAGTTTGTGGTCAACCAAGACTCCTAGATCCTTTTCACATGTACTGCTCTCAAGCCAGGTGTCACTCATCTTGTATTTGTGCCTCTCATTTTTTTTGCCCAAGTGCAATACTTTACATTTCTCCCTGTTCATCTTGTTTGTTTTTGCCCAGTTCTCTAATCTGTCAAGGTCGTTTTGAAGTGTGATCCTGTCCTCTGGGGTGTTAGCCACCCCTCCCAGTTCGGTGTCATCTGCAAATTTGATCAGGATGCCCTTGAGTCCATCATCCAAGTCGTTGATAAAGATGTTGAATAAGACCGGGCCCAAGACAGAACCCTGCCTGTTGCAAAACTTTTTGGAAACGTTTAAACACACTGACTGGCAGGGAGGGTGAGATTTAGCAACTCCTGCTAATCACAGAAGACAAATTTATGCCTGCAGAGTTTACAATTGACCATAGGAAATATGCACATTTTTTTTATCTGTGTTCTTGAAATCAAGGGCACTTGTGGTTCTATTCCTGAATCTCTACCACCTGTTCTGTTTTTCAGGTATTCCTTTAGGGAGGAAGCCCCCACCCCCCTTTCCCCATTAGTCATGTGATACGCTGCCTTTCTTTCCTGGCCATAACAATAAAGCTGCGGTGACAGTCCTCCCTCCCTGAGTGCT
Organism: Podarcis bocagei; assembly: GCF_964188305.1. Lineage (NCBI taxonomy): Eukaryota > Metazoa > Chordata > Lepidosauria > Squamata > Lacertidae > Podarcis > Podarcis bocagei. Next base: position 1,090,493 of record NC_138143.1, read on the forward strand.
GGTTGCTGGTAAATAATAGCATGGGAATGGATGGCCTTGAAGAGCTCTAGGGTTTTTTTGCAGTCACTTCCATGTGGTGGGGAAACGGCGGGGGTGGGGGCATGTTGCATTAGAGCAGAGCTCTGTTCCGTGTGCCACAGGACTATGGCAACCAGCAAAGCTTTCTGAGAGAAGAGCCTTTTGAGGTGCCCTGGTCACTCACCACGGGCTTTTCTCCTGCGTTTGCATATGAACAATGCATCTCAGAAGATAGGGTGGACTCCTCCTGTTTCCTTCCTTTGCTGGAAGTTATAGGGTGGACAGTCCTTTTCAAAAGCAGTACCCTCCCCTGTACCTTTACTGGATGGAGAGGAATACAAGGTGGTGGCTGGTTTGTGGTGTCCCGTCCCCCCCCCCCCCGTTGCACCAAGCAAAGAGGAACACCAGTGATGCTCAATCCTCACTAAATGCTTTTGCACCTGTTTGCAGGGTCAAAGTCCTTCACTGTTGAAGAGGACGAGTAAATGGCAACCGTTTGAAGGAGCAGATGTGGGGAGGGTTGGGGGAGAATTGTCTAGCTGTCCTCTGTGCCTCTTTTAGCTGTCGAGTCCTCAGCTTTGTAATGCAGATAGTCTAGAGAAGGGATAGCGGATGGATCCTGCAATCCCTGACCACTGACCATGCTGGTTGGGGACATTGGGAGCTGCAGTTCAAAACATTGGCTAGCCTATTGTAGAGCACAGCATCTTCCTCCTGCCACCCCCTGCGTATGAAACACCCACTTTCCTCTGTCCTAGATTTCTCTCTGCTCCCTGCCTCCATCTACCTACCCCTGCCCCAAGGTACAGGTACAGTTCTAAGGCCAAGCACTTGGAGGGAGAAACAGCACCTTCCAGCTCCCCTTGCAGGCCAACTTCACCATTTGACACACCGCTGCAGCCTTCTAGTTACATAGTGCTGGCTAACATGAAGAAGAAAGTAGAGCCGGGGTGTGTGTGTGGTGCTCCTCCCTGGTGATTCTGCCCCACTTCCATAGACCAAAGCTGGACTCCCAGCGGCTGCTTCACTGGGCTGCCGTTTGGCATGAGCCGTGGCCTCCTGGTGCTCAGCAATGCCTCCTTCCTCTGGCATGTTCTTTTGCCCTGTCTCCCTTCACACTTTATCACCAGACTTGGAAGCCCCTGTCAAGACACACCGCTTGGCAGCCATTGCTTTCCCTCCCACTGCCGGGCGCGCCTTGCATCCCTTCTCTGCAGCCTCTCTGGAGTTAATATTTACACACACGGAGAGAGAGAGAAAGATGCAGTCTCATTTGAGTTTATTTTCCTCTCGCTTCCTGCTACAAGGAGTTTTGTTCAGCCGCCTCTCCGCTCCCCATAATGCCGTGCATGGCCAGAGCTTTCTCTGAGTTGCACGTCTTTAAGGGTTTACAGCAGCGAAGAGAAGTCATTATCCTGTTGAAGGGAGGGAGGGAGGGGAGGGGAGGGGAGAGAAGCAGCCTCAAAGAGCAGATGTGACTCACGCTCATCCTGGTGCTGACGCCACCCTCTGCAAGCAGGCAGTGGGAGGCTTGGGCAGAGCACTCTGGGGGCCCTGGCTTCCAGCCCCATACCTCCCCCACTTTGTCTGCTCTTTGACCTGAGCCTATAGCCTGGGAGTCTCCGGCTCCCCTGCCCCATCCAGAGCCGTAGCCGGGTGATCTTGCGCCCCTGGCAGAACCGTCCAGGTTGCTCCCCCTAGCCACAGACAAATTAGCTCTTCTTTCTGCCTCTCCTCCAACCCTGCCCCCCATTCAATTCACCCTCTAAAACCATTTCTTATGAGGCAATAATCTATATTTATGGACATATTTTTAGCTGATTTTGTGCCCCCCCCATTGCCTGCGCCCCTGGCGGGTGCCCACCTCACCACCCCCTAGCTATGGCCCTGGCCCCATCAGGCACTAAAATTGCTTATTCTCCCTTCAGAGCTCCAGCCAGAACCCAGGAACTCCTTCCCTTCTTTGCTTTTCATCAGCATTCGACTGTCTCTCTGGGAATAGCAGTTCCTAAATCGGGTACGGCTGCTCCCATTCAGCAAATGGTGCTAATTTCCTTTCACAGCCCAAGCAGAGCTGTGATTGCATCTTGTCAAGTGTGCCGAGGTGTTCTGGACGGCTGTTCTCTTATTCGTCCCACCCCAGAGGTGGCTGCATCCTTCCGTATGTGTGACAGACAGTCAAAAGGAGGTGAACTGAGGAAGGGCTGGGGAGGAGAGGGGGGATGAGTTCCCCAACTTTGGGGTGGGGCGTTCATCCCTGTATTCTCAGTTAAAATTTGGTGACCATGCTAGGAGGGTCCAGGAAAGGGATTAGATAGCTCTAAGCTGTCACTGGCGAAGTACTGTAAAGCCAAGTGAGATGTTGACTGGAGGGAGGGGCAGAGGAGCGGAGTTCTGAGCCCCTCGGGAGATTAAACTGTTATTAATATTTTGAAGAAACACTGATTCCCTTCTAATGCCGCTGTCGTGGCTGGTTTTTAAGAAAAATATGCAGCATGCTATGGCTGTTGTGTCTTTATCCTTCTCTTACCCCCAAGGAGCTTACAAGGTCCTCCCACCACCATCTATGTGTATCCTCACAACGACCTTGCAAGGTAGGTTAGGCTGAGATAGGTTGACTGGCTCACAGTCACGCGGTGAGCTTCATAGCTGAGCAGGAATTGAACCTGAGTCTTCCTGGTGCTAGTCTGACATTTAAGAGCTGTGGGGTGTGAGGGCACAATGCCAGGTCTGAGAATGCAGGAAGCAGGACTGGGGAATCTGCCCCCTCCAAATATTGCCCTGTACAGCTGTGACCATTGGCCATGCTGACCAGTTCAGCAAGTGCTGGAGGACCACAGGTCCCCTGTCCTCTGGCCAGCAGAGAGAATGGGGTCCAAACAGAGATTGTCATTGGCTGCCCAGCATCAGCAGAAGAGAAGGACTTGCACCGCAGTTGGGAACACAGTTTGCTTCCTGAGCTGCTTCAGGAGGAAGGCAGGATCAAAATTCAGTAAACAACAAAGCCGTGAAGCTTCCCTTGAGCTGCTGATGCATTCCTCTTTGGCGTGGATTATACTAGTTTGGCTACATGAGGAGCCGCAAAAAGGATCAGATGTAGATAACGCCCCACTTAAAGCCGCAAAGGGAGAGGGACCTGGCCATGTCTGCTCTCCTGCTGGAACAAGGCCACATTTTGCTCTCTCTTAATGTATCCCAATGCTTGGCTCCTGCTGTTCCAGCCCTTGGCTTTCCGACTTGTGACCTCCCTTAACCTCAGCCTCTGCTCCTCTTTCTTGTTCCTCTTTCTTGTAAGATGAGACCTGCAGGATTTGGCCAAAGGCCCATGCAGTCCCTCATCTTGGTCTCACTCTCCAACCAGCTGCCCAGGGGAAGCTCCCAAGGAGGACCTGAGTGCAACAGCGCACTCCCCACTGGGTGATTCCCAGGGACGGCTGGCAGAATGAGTAGGACAGAGCTATTGGTTGCTTCTCCTCTTGCTTCCGCCTCCGTTCTTCCAGGAAGTGGGTTTGCTTAATAGCAGTTGGCGGGTTTGGGGTCAGAAGGCCAAGCTGCACTCAGTGTGCAGCAATTGAAGCGCATTGCCATGGGGAAAGTCCATTTTAAGTCCAGAGTTTTGACATTTCCTAATTGCCACTACCAAATAAGGCTGTGTGCCCAACCTGCATGGCCTAGGGCTTTGAGTAGAACCCAAGCGTCCTGCCACCCCCTCCTTCCACAGCGGAAATTGTGTATCTCACACCCATAGAGGTTCCTGCTGCAGCAAATAGATTTGCAGATTACGCCTTCAGACAGATGTTGCTCTCGAGTTGGTGCCACTGTGGCACTTATGATGCACTTGTGCATGGGGTGAGGCACCATCACAAAGGTCTGCACACCCCTTAGGAAATATTCTGCACATGCACACATACTGCTCTTTCTGGAAGAAACTGCAACAAAACCAAACCACAAGTGCACAGAGTTAAACTCCCCCTGCTGATTTATAAGCCCAGGCTCCATAACACACCAGAGGTTTATGCAACTGCTGCAATAGAATGAATGCAAACAGGCCATTGCATATACCATATGCACACACCTAAAGGAAATGCATTTGGTTCTAGAATTTTCCAGCTCTACAGCTCCATGCAAATAATCAGCTACATAAAAATGCACAGTTGTTTACAGAGAAGATATGGGACGGCACCAAATTTCTTAGGAACAGTTGCATTAGTGCAGTCCCTGGTCATTTTGTCCCTTTCTCCCAGCTCCCATCACTTGCCCCTGTTCCAAGCCCCTTCCATGCATCCCTGTATCTTGCTATCCAGTTGTACCCCTTGATTTACCCGTCACTGCATGTACACAGACACACATATTTGTTTATTTATTTCCAAGCTGCCTTCATAAGCAGAGTTCTCTGGTATGATGTTCACAGCCCACCATCCTACCCCGGCTGTGTCCTGTTCCCTTTCCTTTGCTGCCACGGGGAGGAAGGGTTTGCGGATGCTGACTTTCCGTTTCTTTTTACAGTGTGATGAGTCCAAGAGGAGGACCTTCAGGTGTCAGGCAGCCCCCAGCATGTCGCTTGACCTGTGTGACCAGTATGCCAGATGGGAAGCAAAAACGGAGAGAAATGCCGGCAAACCAAGAAGCCTGTTACAAAAGAAGCAGAAATGGAGATGGCGGGGTGGGTGGGTGGGTGGGTGGAGGGAGAATATAAAGAGCAGCACAACAACACGATCACTCTTCTGATCTGGAGAAAAGCTGCTTGCTAATACCAAATATGAGAGGCAAACGCTGATCATAAAACAAAAGCCATCTATTGAGTCTTCAGAATTGACAATTCGCAAGAGCATACATTGATGTATCCCAAAACTTACTACACACAGAGAGAGTCTCTGTGAGAGAAACGCACACAGAGGAGAAAGAGAGAGAGGTCTCTGATATACTAGTCTAAAGGAAGGCAATACACTTTGCAGATCCCAACTGAGATAACAGGACTATAACCTCTCCCCCCCCCCCACAGGCAGCCCCACCTCTCCTTTGTGGTGGAAAGGCACAAATGCATCAGCAACCGGCTCGCAAACACAAACTTGCACCCGTTGGTCCTCCTCTTCCACAGCTGCGGTGGTCGGAGAGGAGCAAAGGGGCGCTTCGCTGCATGCCCGGGCAGCTCTGCAAATACTTGCCAACATACCAAACTCCCCCCCCCCGCCCCTCGCCCGGCAGCCACAACCACCTGCTGTGCAAACGTCAGAGAGAAGCAGATGTAAAGGATGTGGCGCAGGTAAGTACAGGTCCCTTGAGGCAGGCAGAGCCACGAAGATGCGCAGCGACTGAGGGACCATTCTCACATGTGCTGATGTGCGTGCATTTGCACGCACGCGCTACACACACATGCAATATTTCACAGAGCAGGCACACTGCCTCTCTGACACAAACATACACACACACGTCCACCCTCCCTCTTGCCCTCTCTTTGCCTAAATCACATGTCCCCAGCCTCGGGCTCTCCATGTGTTCCTGGGTCTCTCCTCCCTCGGCGCCCCCCGCCCCAGCAGCCGCTCCCGCCCCTGCTTTCTTCTCCTTGGGCTCTCTGCCAGGCAGGCTGTGCTCACACACTCTGCCAGGGAGCGCAGAGGCAGGCAGCTCCGTGCCATGGCTGAGCCATCCCAAGCTGCCGACCCTGTGCCCCGTGGCAAGCTGTAACGTGGGAACTCATCCCGCCAGCCCCAGGAGGGGGAGGGACGCGCAGCTCCCCCCAGGTAGGAAGCGGGAGGGGGCAGCAGGAGGGCTGGGGGATGGAGGAGTTTGCATTTCGCGCAAGTACGCGGGAGAAGGATGCGGGAATGGATGGACCGCAGGTGGCGCGCAAGGCGTGCATGGAGCTAAGATTGGGACTGGAGACTGGGGCGCAGGGGCGCAGGAACCAGAAGTTGGGATACAAAGGTGGGCTGGGATTCTGACCTGGAAATGGGAGGGGCAGCATGCTGGGTGCGCCACAGCTCAAGCGATTCCATTCTTTAGACACCCAGAAAGTTTAGGAGCATCTTTGGGACGGGGCAGAAGTTCCCTCTGGGTGAGGACAGGGCTGTGAGAAGAGGGCTGCACAGTAAAGGAGAAAGAGCAGAGCCGCTTTGGGTGCTGAGGGAAAGCGGTGAATAAAAGGCACTGGCAGCACCATATAAGAGAGCACACGTGCACACAATCAGAAGAAAGGGGTTTTTAAAGCTCCTGCCAATGTATTTGATGCACTCAAACGCCTGCCAGGCAGTAGGAGCTTTGTAAAAGCTCATTCTACATCTCTCAAACACACACACACACACACACACACAGGCGAAAATGGACTACAATATAGCTGTATTGGTGTGTTTGTAATTATATATAATTTACACAGTAGAAGTGGGTTCAAACGTGTGTGTGTGTTTATGTATCCACATTATTTTGAATCTTTTGTGTCTGTGAAAGATAATGCATCCAGGGATCTCTGCAAATGCATTCATGTGCACTAATGCATACGTATCTCCTGTTTGTATGCTTTTTCTATTGGTTGGTATATGACCACCTATGTGTCTTTGAGCAAGCACATGTGTGACTCAATAGACCATTGTTCTCACCTAGCTACATTTGTGTGCATGGACAGATAGATGTGTTTAGGTAGCATGTGCATGCAAGTCACAGGGTTCTTTCCAGTGCCTTGGCAGGAACTTTACAAGTGTGTGTGTGTGTGCTGCATTGCTCACAGGGTCTCTCTCTCTCTCTCTCTCTCTCTCTCACACACACACACACACACACACACCACAAGCATAGTCTTTTACTGCAATCTATTGGATTTAAAATAACAGTCATCAGCTACAACAGTTTATTACAGAAGAAGGATCACAAAATTCAGTTCTGGTGGTGGAGTCAGCATGGTATATGGGAAGTCCACTGGACTTCTGAGATTCAGTAATCCTCATGGTTCTGGAAAGATGATTTCAGGAGACCTGGGACATGATCTCAGTGGTCGGCTTCCTCCCTGACACTCCCTGCCCTTTCCTTCAAGAGTTTGAGATCCTCTCCCTTCCACCTCTTAGGAGTCCCATTTCTACACTGACTTCTGTTGCACTATTTTGAAAATAGGACAGACTACCTAGTGGACCTTGTCTCCTAAGAATCTGTTAGCGCTTCTGCTGATACCCTGTGGGTTCTGTGTAGCATTAACAACATCTGATTGATTCATTAGATCAAATAATATTTGCATTATCATGTGTGTGCCTACGTCTAAACTGTGTTGCACATTCTGTTCCAATAATTCTCAGTTGTCAATTATGATGCTTGGATGTGCAACAAACTGAGGTCTCCAATTCCCTAACCCCTCTGTTCTCACACAATTCTGCTTGTAGAGTTATATCAGGACTAAACATGCATGGAGAATAGGAAAAACCTGTTCTGTAACCCTTCTGGCACATAAGAGTGGTTGTAATGCCTTCTATTCCTTGTTAGGAGATCTTGAGCATGTGCCCTGTTGTGTGCATGTGTGCTTAGACTTGTGAGTGTGTTGCACAACTGCATGTTGTAAGCGCATGGATTAAACTAACTCAGCTCTGAAAGAGGATAAGATCACAGGGGACTTTTGAATATATATTCTCCCTCTCCCATAATGCTGTGACTGCTCAGGATCACCCAATGAAATTGATTGGCAGTAGATTCAGGACAGACAAAAGAAAGCACTTGTCACATTATTAATTTACAGAATTCATTGCTGGAGGATAACGAGATGGTTCACTGTCACAGGTAGCTTTGAAGGGAGATCAGATGAATTCAGGGGGATAGATCTATCAAAGGCTAGTGGCCATGGCAGAAACGCTCCACAAAACCTCCATGTTCAGAGGCAGTGCACCACGCAAGGTCAGTTGCTGGGAGGCAGAATCAGGAGGGGGCTTGTGCCTTTGCCCCTGGTTTATGCATCTGCCTGACCGCTATGGAAAATGGGATGCAGGACTAAGTGGGTTTTTGGTCAGGGCTTCCATTATGCTCTCATGAAGCATCTCCTGCCTGCTCAGTCCTGTGCTCCAGGTATGGAAATGTTAAAATTGATCTCATCCAAGCAGAAACATCCTTATATCTCCCCCATCCCTTTCCCCAAAGGCAGAGTTATGCAATCTGGGGATCTTTCCTTGAAAACCCTTCTATCAAGTTGGGCGTATTTGCTGTGGAGGCACCAAATGGGACAATGATCAGCAGATCACTTACCTGGGATCACCTGGGTGGTAGAATAAGGATGGACCTTCTCACTGAACTTGGGAAATTAGGAAACAATTCTCTGGCATGGTCTCCAACTCTCTTGGACAATCCTATTTGCACCTTCTGTCCTTCGTGGGATAATGCATGTTCTCTATTTCTTTTTCTCTCTTTCTTTCTGAGGGGTGCAAGGAATTTAGACTCTCTGGTTTTTAGACAGTAGGCTGTGAGCGCATTCACACTCAGAGCCAGCACAACCTGTTAGGTGAAAATTAACTTTGCTTCCCCTTCCACCCTGGATCCTGGTTTCCTTCTCGACCTCATTACAGCGTTTCCCAGTCGCATTGTGCACTGACTGGTGTGATTCTACAGGGTTTCTGTAAGGATCTCTCTTAGCCCTGTCTGGAGGTGCCAGCTGCACTGAGCCTGAGGATGCGCTGCCTCTCAGCTGCCTCTCTTCCCCTTGGAGGGGGTTCTGGTGAGCCTGGAGTCTCTTGTCCGCAGCAGCAGCCCTGATGCCCTCCAGGTTCAGCCATCCCTGTTCCTGCTAGACCTTCTTCTGGACAGAATAACCCACACAGATCATGTACCCTGGCTGGCTTTGCCACTGTGGCAATCTGGTCCAGGCTCAAAGCAGAGAAAGGTCGGGCATGAATTGCCATGAGGAAGCTGCATTCACAAGTGGGGCAGCAGAGTGAGCAAGAGAGGAGCTGGACCCCGAGGCTCCTGATCTGGGACTAGGAACATGCCTCACACACATGGCGTGCGGAACATGTTTCCGATGAGGCATCTTGCTTAGGGGAAAAGGCTTAAGAGGTCAGAGATTTTTAGGTTGGAGGTGGGTGGGAAGACAACCAGTTGAGGGGTTTATAGCCATTTATAAAATTAGGAGTGAATGAGTTACTTTCTCTCAGAGCATCATGCACTGCTTCCCATAGGCACCGCGAGCACAACATGCTCGCATGCCTTGGCCACCACAGATCTGACACCCACAGAGGAGAACTTTCCTGTCTCCTCCAAGGCTACCGTGCTTTTTGGGCCGAGTCAATTCTCACATTTACAGCTGCCAGTCAGCAAGTGTAGAGGAACCAAGTGTTGAGAAATGCAGACACATGTGTGAACCAGCCCATCTGCTGAAATTCAGGCCAAACCAAATGGAAAAACTTGTTCACATAACACAGAATAATCCCTTGAGCACACCTGGCCCCCAATTTTATGGGTGTGGGTGTGTTAGCAAGCCCCCTCCAGCACCAAGCAGTCCCCACCTGCCCCACCCTGTGCCCCCCACTGCTTCCCCTCCTAGGGCTGCCACTGCTGCAGTCGCCAACCTCAGCCTCCCCTTTGCAAGGGAAAGGATTTGCCCAGCAGCCTTGCTGTAATGGAGCAGAGAACTGAGCATCCCCTTAGCCCATTTGAGCACTGTTAGCAGGTGAGGCTGGGAGCAAGCTGGAGCATGCTGGGAAGCTGAGGCCTGGAGCTGGACGACTCTTTGCCAGGAGGTGATGGGCCCAGTGGCCATGATCTTCGTTTTTTTGATGTTGAGCTTCAAACCATATTTTGCGCTCTCCTCTTTCACCCTCATTAAAAGATTCTTTAATTCCTCCTCACTTTCTGCCATCAAGGTTGTGTCATCTGCATATCTGAGGTTGTTGATATTTCTTCCGGCAATCTTAATTCATCCAGTCCAGCCTTTCGCATGATGAATTCTGCATATAAGTTAAATAAGCAGGGAGACAATATACAGCCTTGTTGTACTCCTTTCCCAATTTTGAACCAATCAGTTGTTCCATATCCAGTTCTAACTGTAGCTTCTTGTCCCACAAAGAGATTTCTCAGGAAACAGATGAGGTGATCAGGCACTCCCATGTCTTTAAGAACTTGCCATAGTTTGCTGTGGTCGACACAGTCAAAGGCTTTTGCATAGTCAATGAAGCAGAAGTAGATGTCTTTCTGGAATTCTCTAGCTTTCTCCATAATCCAGCGCATATTTGCAATTTGGTCTCTGGTTCCTCTGCCCCTTCGAAATCCAGCTTGCACTTCTGGGAGTTCTTGGTCCACATACTGCTTGAGCCTTCCTTGTAGAATTTTAAGCATAACCTTGCTAGCGTGTGAAATGAGTGCAATTGTGCGGTAGTTGGAGCATTCTTTGGCACTACCCTTCTTTGGGATTGGGATGTAGACTGATCTTCTCCAATCCTCTGGCCACTGCTGAGTTTTCCAAACTTGCTGGCATATTGAGTGTAGCACCTTAACAGCACCATCTTTTAATTTTTTTAATAGTTCAGCTGGAATGTCATCACTTCCACTGGCCTTGTTATTAGCAGTGCTTTCTAAGGCCCATTTGACTTCACTCTCCAGGATGTCTGGCTCAAGGTCAGCAACCACACTACCTGGGGTGTACGAGACATCCATATCTTTCTGGTATAATTCCTCTGTGTATTCTTGCCACCTCTTCTTGATGTCTTCTGCTTCTGTTAGGTCCTTACCACTTTTGTCCTTTATTATGGTAATCTTTGTACGAAGTGTGCCTTTCATATCTCCAATTTTCTTGAACAGATTTCTGGTTCTTCCCATTCTGTTGTTTTCCCCTATTTCTTTGCATTGCTCATTTAAGAAGGCCTTCTTGTCTCTCCTTGCTATTTTTTGGAAATCTGCATTCAATTTCCTGTATCTTTCACTATCTCCCTCGCATTTTGCTTGCCTTCTTTCCCCCGCTATTTGTAAGGCCTTGTTGGACAGCCACTTTGCTTTCTTGCATTTCCTTTTCACTGGGATGGTTTTCATTGCTGCCTCCTGTATAATGTTACGAGCCTCCATCCATAGTTCTTCAGGCACTCTGTCCACCAAATCTAAATCCTTAAACCTGTTCCTCACTTCCACTGTGTATTCATAAGGAATTTGATTTAGATTGTATCTTACTGGCCCAGCGGTTTTTCCTACTTTCTTCAGTTTAAGCTTGAATTTTGCTATAAGAAGCTGATGATCTGAGCCACAGTCAGCTCTAGTATTGTTTTTGCTGACTGTATAGAGCTTCTCCATCTTTAGCTGCAGAGAATATAATCAATCTGATTTTGATGCTGCCCATCTGGTGATGTCCATGTGTAGAGTCGTCTCTTGTGTTGTTGGAAAAGTGTGTTTGTGATGACCAGCTTGTTCTCTTGACAGAATTCTGTTAGCCTTTGCCCTGCTTCGTTTTGATCTCCAAGGCCAAACTTGCCAGTTGTTCCTTTTATCTCTTGATTCCCTACTTTAGCATTCCAATCCCCTATAATGAGAAGAACATCCTTCTTTGGTGTCATTTCTATAAGGTGTTGTAAGTCTTCATAGAATTGGTCAATTTCATTTTCTTCAGCACTAGTAGTTGGTGCATAAACTTGGATTACTGTGATGTTAAAAGGTCTGCCTTGGATTCGTATCGAGATCATTCTATCATTTTTGAGATTGCATCCCAGTACAGCTTTCACCACTCTTTTGTTGACTATGAGGGCCACTCCATTTCTTTTACGGGATTCTTGCCCACAGTAGTAGATATGATGGTCATCCGTACTGAATTCGCCCATTCCCATCCATTTTAGTTCACTGATGCCCAGGATGTCAATATTTATTCTTGCCATTTTTGACCACATCCAACTTACCCAGGTTCATGGTTCTTACATTCCAGGTTCCTATGCAATATTTTTCTTTACAGCATTGGACTTTCCTTTCGCTTCCAGGCATATCTGCAACTGAGCAACCTTTCGGCTTTGGCCCAGCCGCTTCATCAGCTCTGAATCTACTTGTACTTGCCCTCCGCTCTTCCTCAGTAGCATGTTGGACGCCTTCCGACCTGAGGGGCTCATCTTCCAGCGTCATAACTTTTATATGCCTGTTGTCTTTGTCCATGGAGTTTTCTTGGCAGGGATACTGGAGTGCCTTGCCGGTTCCTGCTCCAGGTGGATCACGTTTCGTCAAAACTCTCCACTATGACCTGTTCATCTTGGGTGCCCTCCTCAGCATCGTTCATGGCTTCTCTGAGTTATTCAAGCCCCTTTGCCACGGCAAGGCAGTGATCCATGAAGGGGCCTGTGAATTACCTTGCATTATTTAAGATATTGCTATTAGCCTCTAACTATGGGACGCGGGTGGCGCTGTGGGTAAAACCTCAGCACCTAGGATTTGCCGATCGCATGGTCGGCGGTTCAAATCCCCGCAGCGGGGTGCGCTCCCGTTGCTCGGTCCCAGCGCCTGCCAACCTAGCAGTTCGAAAGCACCCCCGGGTGCAAGTAGATAAATAGGGACCGCTTTATAGCGGGAAGGTAAACGGCGTTCCGTGTGCTGCTCTGGTGCCGGTTCGCCAGAGCAGCTTCGTCACGCTGGCCACATGACCCGGAAGTGTCTGCGGACAGCGCTGGCTCCCGGCCTCTAGAGTGAGATGAGCGCACAACCCCAGAGTCTGTCAAGACTGGCCCGTACGGGCAGGGGTACCTTTACCTTTACCTTTACTAGCCTCTAAAGCCCTGAACGACTTGGGGCCCAGGTACCTAAATGGATGTCTGTCCCCATCCTGTTCACCAGGTGCCATGGGGTCAGCTGGAGAGATCCTGTTTGCAGTCTCACCCCCACCCCTGAGACACTAGGAGGGTGACCTGTCCCATCAGGGCATTTTCTGTGGTGGCTCCCCAATTCTGAAACTTCTTCCTTGGGGATCGAAACTAAAGATTGTTTTATTTCACCAGGCATTTGGTTGAAGAGTATTTACTATTGTATTTACCGGTAACTGATCTGCTACTCTCTTGTCTACTCTGTAGCTCATGGACTTTCATTGATTTTATAGTAGTTTTATTTATGTTTCTTTTTTTGTTTCCCATTTACACACATACATTTTCATGCCTGTTGTAAGTCATCTTGGGCTCCATATTTGAGGGAAAGTGTGGCCTTCAAGGCACACTCGCATCATATATGCAAAGCCCATGGCTTCCCTGCTCCCAATAATCCTGGGAACTGTAGTGGATTAAGGGTGCTGGGAATTATAGCTCTGTTAAAGTGGTATAAATGGACTTTCAATGTATGGTGTGGATTTGACTTTGTCTAACAAACAAATTATTCAATTTTTCTTTTAGGATCTAGGACTCAGGTGGGAATTTGAACAGAATATAGTCATAGAAAGTAGTTCTGGTTGTAGCAATAGGCACTCATTGCACTTAGAAAATGAAAAATATTTCACAGACATTGCCTGAGTAATCCTTACAACTATTCTGTAAGATAGGTCAATATTATAATCCCCATTCTGAACAAGGAAGGGAATGAGGTTAAGGCCAGAAATAAACAACAGCCTGTTATTGTTTTTCCAGAGAGCTGAAGGCAGTTTGAAAGAGAGACCACTATTCACTTTTTTAAAGAAGAGAATAAAAATATAAAATTGAAAGATTTGTTAAATTACTTTCTTATTGCTGCAAGTCCACCAATTTCCCAAATATGGAAAACATAGTCTGAAATAAACACCTCATTGTGGTGGAGTAATATATGGAAAAATGCAGGACATTAAAAACTTATATGTTACAACCATTTTTTTAAAGGAAGAACATGTTGTCTCAGTTTGGTGGGATTTATGTAAATGAATACATTAAAAAAGAAAAAATACATTTGTCTCTTCTTGACATAGGTGACCCTGTGGTCTAAACCACAGAGCCTAGGGCTTGCCGATTGGAAGGTCGGCAGTTCAAATCTCTGTGATGGAGTGAGTTCCCGTTGCTCAGTCCCTGCTCCTGCCAACCTAGCAGTTCGAAAGCATGAAGTGCAAGTAGATAAATAGGTACCGCTCCGGTGGGATGGTAAACGGCGTTTCCGTGCGCTGCTCTGGTTCGCCAGAAGCGGCTTAGTCATGCTGGCCACATGACCTGGAAAAACTGTCTGCAGATAAATGTCGGCTCCCTCAGCCAGTAAAGCTACAACCCCAGAGTCGTCTGCAACTGGACTTAATGGTCAGGGGTCCCTTTACCTTTACGAGCCTCTCATGAAATTTGGGATAAGGACACCTAATTGCTTGAAAAAGTTTCTTGATGTAATATAGAGCTTTTTATTACTGGTACTCCTTATGTCTCTGATAGTTTCAATTGTGGGTCTATGTTTCTGTGTATTTTTAAAGTCATATGCGCCACACTTCTTGCTCTCGTTTCTTATGACTGTACTCTCCACTTACCTGTCTGCATCTTATTGCAAATATCCGAATAAGCAGCTTTATCATTTCTTCTTGTGAATATAACATCCTAAGTCAGCCTTGGTTTGGTTTGGTTTGGTTTGGTTTGGTTTGGTTTGGTTTGGTTTTTATGTGTTTGTCTCATGAAGTTTTATTTTGTTATCAGAAAAAAAGAAAAGAAAAGAAAAGAAAAGAAAAGAGAGAGGGATCACTATTCATAGTGTGTGCATTTCCCCTACTTCTGCTTCTGGTAAACAGATTTGGGAGGTTTTTGGCATTGTTTGGAAAGCTTGCAACACCTGTTCAAACCAAAAGGACAAAGGAAATATATGAGTGCACCACAAGGAGCAAAACCAACTAGAATCTCACTATTAAGTCTCTTCAAAACTTCTGTCTGTCCCATCTTAGAGAATGTGGTTTCTTTAAGGCTATCTGGTGAACTTATGGCAAAAGGTGGGATTTGAAACTAAAGATTTGGCTAGCTTGGTTAAGGAGGTTAGAAAGGAAAATATGCACCACAATCTTGGAACAGTAAGAAATCTAAGGGGTCTCAGCATCCCCCTTGGGTTTGGCTCTCTTGGAACAAAGGTCACTGCAGGCATCTGGTGTTTCCTGCTACATTAGGAGGGGTTTTCTACATATAGACATATAGGCTGAGCAGTTGGAAGAAACCATGGCATTAATATTCCTATTGATCCTGTCTAAGCAGGAGATAACCAGAGCATGCACCACTCTGGCCAGACAGTCTGCGGGCAGGGAGGGTCTCAGCCTGCGTACCAGATGGAGCTGGTAGACAGCTGCCCTGGACACAGAATAGACCTGCCCCTCCATGGACAGCTGTGAGTCCAAAATGACTCCCAGGCTGCGCACCTGGTCCTTCAGGGGCACAGTTACCCCATTCAGAACCAGGGAGTCCCCCACACCAGCCCGCCCCCTGTTCCCCAAGAACAGTACTTCTGTCTTGTCGGGATTCAACCTCAATCTGTTAGCCACCATCCATCCTCCAATCGCCTCCAGGCACTCACACAGGACTTTCACCACCTTCACTGGTTCCGATTTAAAAGAGGTGGAGCTGGATATCATCTGCATCTGCATACTGATGAACACCCAGCCCAAACCCCCTGAAGCTCTCCCAGAGGCTTCATATAGATGTTAAAAAGCATGGGGGGGGGGAGAGAGAAAGAGAGAAAGAGAGAAAATCAGGGGATGCATTAGGAGAAAGCTGGCATACAAATAGAAAATCCTATTATCTGATTCTGCATATTAGTTGTTGTCTGCTATATTTGTGGTGAATACTGAAGCACATCCACTAAATACAGTTTTCTTGTTCTGGTACCAGATTCCACACACACCCTACAATATAGAGAACTTGAAATGTTTGTAATATTTAGCAATTAAATGTACATTTTATTTAATATTTATTTCATAAAATTTATACGTTGCTTGATTGCAAGAAAAGAAAAGAAAGAAAATCAACCCACAAAGTGGTTTACAAAAAGATAAAACAATAAAGCCAAGAAAAATGTACAGCCCGACTGCAAATCATATAAAGTCAAAGGCCAAGGTCCCTGCTTGTTTACTTAGCACCATCGATGTTCATGGCACTCTATAGAGGTGGGGGGGGGCGACTACCATGTGATATTTGTTTTGTTTTCCTCCAAGAGCAGTCAGCAGCGGTGCCTGCAACCCCTGCCGTGTGATATGCCAAACCGCATTTGAAAGAGGGTGCAATTTCAAAAGCAGTAAGTGTTGCAGCACGCCAGAGGGTCAGGTGTTTCAAAGAAGAGAGAAAAGGCTTTAGAATTCCAGTTTGGTTAGATACAGCTTCCTTGCATGAACCTGAGAAGTTCTGGGAGATTTCCTTCCCATTGTCTCCAAGATTCATGAATGGGACATGCCACTGATCATCCTTCATAGAAGGGTTTTCACGCTGTCTCCTCTGCGGCCCCAGCAGAAGGTGGCGCTCTCCCGCCCAGTGCAAGTGGGGTAGCCAAGGAGGTACCTCTGTCTGTGTGTGCATGCATAAAGATGTATAGGAGGGTAGCTAGTAAGGGAGCCCAAGTTTGGAAGGGATCTCCTGCCATGGGGTGCCTTGGCCACCCTTGTATCCCAGGGTTTATGTTTTCCAGTGGAGTCATAACATGCCTAATGAAGAGGTCCCCCTGCGTAGTCACAAAAGACAGCCATCTGCTTACAATATACTTACTGGTTGTGCTGGTATGCACATTGCATTTCTGTCACCGGGTGGGGGGGGTTGTGTGCAAAATATCTATATACAGATGCACCACATTATGTGTGTTCATTCTGAGATCCGGCAACTGTTCATGGCTTGGTGCCTCAGTGCGCCCTCCCTTGGGTTTGTGGTGTGGCATGTTTGTGCAGCTAAGCATGGTTGCTTATGCCTATCTGCATGTAAATTGCTTTTTTGTCCGTGAGACACTTGCACTGCCTGAGCCGGGACGAAGCCTGGCATGCCCTCAGTGGCGTGTGTGCACTTTGTGGGGCATGTGAATGTGGCACTGGCACAGATGCCAGTCTTGATACAGATGTCCGCGCTGTGTGGCCATTTGTGTGCCTGAGCACCCCCCTCCCCTGCACCTTGGCACTTTGACAGAAAAACTCACAGGCATTCCTTGGTTCCCTATCTGTGTGTCAGGTGGGCCTCTACTGGTTTTGCATCTCCTGTTGCACACAGTTACACAGCTGTGTAAACAACACAAGGTAGGGTGTGAGCAAGCGCCTGCCTCTCTCGCTGACTGCGTGTGTCTCCTGCTAGATGTGCCCGGGCCTTCCTTCCATTCTCGCCTGTTAAGTTACCTGACACTAACGGTGCTTCGCTGGGTTGCCATGGCAATGCCTGCCTTCTTGGAGGTTACAGCCTGGATAACAGGGTTACCAGAACTTCCCACAGGCTCTCTCTCTGGCAGCAACAGGTTCTGAGCAGCTGAGGCTGAGAAACCCAAAGGAGGGAGGGGGTCTTCAGCAGGAAACGTTGAAGGAGGTTGTCTGATGGGACAGGGGCAGCAGAAGAAGAGAGGGGCAGGGGTGGCTGCACAATCTTTTGTCTCCATCTAAGCAGCAGTCCACCCTCAAAATCGTATGCAGACTCTGGCTGCCCTGTGGGGATCATCACATCAAAAGCTCCTCTGATCTCCTCTCTTCCTTCCCCTCCTTATTCTCTCTCCTGCGCTCCCTCTTCTGCAAATTCATCCCTGGCGGCTGTTTCTCCAGGTTCCTTCGTGGTTTTTTAAGATGGTACAAATAATTTTTTCACCTTCTCCTCTGCTTCTTCTGGTCATAAAGCTATCAGTCCCCAGATGCGCGCATACACCGCAAGCAGCCATGCACACTCCCTCGTCCCAAGCCACACACTGTGATCACCCCCCCATAAAACCCACAGCTGGGGATGAGCTAATTGTCTTCCAAGTGTGGCACTGCCCCCTCGTGGCATGTGAGCAACTCCACAGCCACCCCAAGGAACTTTGTAGAGAGGAGAGCGTTGTGTAATCGTTGTGACAGCAGAGCGATGGAAACAGAGAAATGCTTTCTGCTTCAGCGTCCCAAATATGATGAAGTGCGCGAAAGAGATTCTGCCCATGCAGCCGCAGACGATGTCTCGCTAGCAAGCAATGGAGGAGAAACTGTGCCTTAGTCTGGCGGAAAGAGAGGAAGAGCGGCATTTCTCCGAAGCCCCTCATTTGAGCTTCATTTTTAAAAACTATTCCTTTTCATTATATCTCTTTTGCTCCTGATTTCCACCCTGGGCTTCTGTGGCTGCCCGGAACGGGTACAATGGAATCTGCACTCTATTGTACGCCCATCAAACTTAACAATGAAATGCATCCGAACAAGCTGTGTTGTCCTAGCTTTCCCCAAGATTGCCTCAAAAAGCAAAACGCAGGAGGCAAGGAGAAGACACATCTTCCAGCACTAGCTCTGCCAGGGTTGTCCCTGGACATTTCAACATCAAAAGATGGAAATCCAAAAGACTTCTTCTCAATCCCCTGACACTCTGCTGTTAAAAAATAAACAGCAATTTGTGGTAAGACACAGCCTAAGAGGGACATCTCTCTCTCTCTCTCTCTCTCTCTCTCTCTCTCTCTCTCACACACACACACACACACACACACACACACACACACACACATATACACAGCCACCCCAGACATCCTTTTTATTGTGTATTCACGATGATATGTGCTTGTGGTGATATCCACACTTTCAGTGTTTCTTCCAACCAGGGCGAGTGCTGGAACATCCTGCTGAAATCCTGTGACTTGCCACAAAAGTTCTGGTTTATACTTTGTCTTTCTTTCCTTGTGCCCCTCCAGAGGGCAATAAGATAGAATCATAGAATCCTAGAGTTGGAAGAGACCACAAGGGCCATCGAGTCCAACCCCCTGCCAAGCAGGAAACACCATCAGAGCACTCCTGACATATGGTTGTCAAGCCTCTGCTTAAAGACCTCCAAAGTAGGAGACTCCACCACACTCCTTGGCAGCAAATTCCACTGTCAAACAGCTCTTACTGTCAGGAAGTTCTTCCTAATGTTTAGGTGGAATCTTCTTTCTTGTAGTTTGGATCCATTGCTCCGTGTCCGCTTCTCTGGAGCAGCAGAAAACAACCTTTCTCCCTCCTCTATGTGACATCCTTTTATATATTTGAACATGGCTATCATATCACCCCTTAACCTCCTCTTCTCCAGGCTAAACATGCCCAGCTCCCTTAGCCCTTCCTCATAAGGCATCGTTTCTAGGCCTTTGACCATTTTGGTTGCCCTCCTCTGGACACGTTCCAGTTTGTCAGTGTCCTCCTTGAACTGTGGTGCCCAGAACTGGACACAGTACTCCAGGTGAGGTCTGACCAGAGCAGAATACAGTGGCACTATTACTTCCCTTGATCTAGATGCTATACTCCTATTGATGCAGCCCAGAATTGCATTGGCTTTTTTAGCTGCCGCGTCACACTGTTGGCTCATGTCAAGTTTGTGGTCAACCAAGACTCCTAGATCCTTTTCACATGTACTGCTCTCAAGCCAGGTGTCCCCCATCTTGTATTTGTGCCTCTCATTTTTTTTGCCCAAGTGCAATACTTTACATTTCTCCCTGTTAAAGTTCATCTTGTTTATATATTTGAAGATGGTAGCATTTGGGAAAGATCATGGAACAATAAATCGGGCAGAATGATATGTAGGCGGTCCAATATGCCCACCCCTAAAGCACTCTTAGTGCATCCATGGCATGTTGCCATTTGGAGAAGCCCAATCATTGCACATGCAGAAGATGATGGACAGGCTGTTGTGAATTACTGCAATGCTGGGAGAGCAGCAGTGTAGACAAGGACAAGCAAGGCAGGCCCCATGACAGAGGGAGCTCCACCCTTCAACACCACAACTACCAGTCCTTGCTCCCAAGCATCTGCTGTCTGAGCTTGCTGCCTCACTCTGCCCAATGGTAGGGCCAGCCCTGACTGAAACTTTGGAGTAACTGTGCTCCAAATTTGCTCCCTGAGGCTGGGCTTGAGAGCTGAACATATTTCCTTGCCAAATGTGGAAAGTTTGTAACCTAAAATGGGAGATGGAAAATTGCTTGCATGAGATGCAACAGTTGCATGCAACATTTCTCCGGTGAAAATAGGGACATCCAATTCCATAATGATAATTTTACTATTTATACCCCACACATCTTACTGGGTTGCCCCAGCCACTCACTCTGGGCAGCTTCCAAAATATATAAACATTTAAAAACATTAAGAAATTCCCTATACAGGATTGCCTTCATACGACTCAGGAGTTGGATAACTCCAAACCCTCCAACATTTATCTGATGAAAATAGGGAAGTCCTAAGGAAAAGCGGGACATTCTGGGATCAAATCAGAAATCAGGGCAGCTTTGCCAAATCAGGGATGTCCCTGGAAAATAGGGACACTTGGAGGGTCTGCAGCTGTCATTCATCTTCAGGGTTCAATTCCCTTTCCAGGGCTTGTATGGATGAGGGAATAATGTACCTGATCTCCAGTGAACATGCATTAGGGCTGAGATTCTCAACCTTCTTGGGTCCACGGCTCCCTTAACCAACTACATTCTTTCTGCAGCTCCCCTGTGGGGCTCAGGAGCCCAGTTTTGTCACCCCTTGCTTGCAGAGCTGTCAGCCCCTCACCCTTTCCCCCCCTCCCTTGTGGAGTGTTCCCTCAGCCTCCTCTCCTCTCCTTTGGAGTCCTCTGGGCAGCCGCTGCTGCCGTCCCTGGTCTCTGAGATGCTCCCCCCCACCCCAAAGAGAGTTGCCTCCTCACACTGCCCCACAGGGGCCAGGGAAGCACCCCCTGACCACCCCAAGAGGCACCCTTCGCCTGGGGAGGTTGTAGCCGGGGCTGCTGCAACAAACAGCTGTGCAAGCCTTTAGGAGGCAGAGACAAGAGAGGGCATCAGAGGGGAGGAAAGAGGGACAGAGGCCAGTATTGCCCGCGGCACCCTGGACCATCATTCAAGGCACCCCAGGGTGCCACAGCACACTGGTTGAAAACCATTGCAACAGGGTACCACGCGCAGTACAGTCTTCTGTTTCACACACTGCACCTGCTAAAATCTATTTCGAACTGTGAATGACATATTGTGGGTCTCATGGTTTCTGGCATGTATTTAACTCAAACACAGACACTGGCTTAGCTTTAAAACTTTGCAGAACAGATGACTACATTAGGCACAGTAGAGCCTTCAGTGATGTGCAATTGTGTGTGCTGCCCAGTGGGGGGAGTTCAGGCAGAGATTTGTGGTATTAAAAATGGTGTCCGTACAGATCATAGAATCATAGAGTTGGAATAGACCACAAGGGCCATCGAGTCCAACCCCCTGCCAAGCAGGAAACACCATCAGAGCACTCCTGACATATGGTTGTCAAGCCTCTGCTTAAAGACCTCCAAAGTAGGAGACTCCACCACACTCCTTGGCAGCAAATTCCACTGTCAAACAGCTCTTACTGTCAGGAAGTTCTTCCTAATGTTTAACAGATGTGCAGCTGTTTCTGCCTGTGCAATGTGGAAGGGTGTGGAAGGATGGCAAAGTAAGCCATGATCATAGAATCATAGAATCATAGAATCATAGAATCCTAGAGTTGGAAGAGACCACAAGGGCCATCGAGTCCAACCCCCTGCCAAGCAGGAAACACCATCAGAGCACTCCTGACATATGGTTGTCAAGCCTCTGCTTAAAGACCTCCAAAGTAGGAGACTCCACCACACTCCTTGGCAGCAAATTCCACTGTCAAACAGCTCTTACTGTCAGGAAGTTCTTCCTAATGTTTAGGTGGAATCTTCTTTCTTGTAGTTTGGATCCATTGCTCCGTGTCCGCTTCTCTGGAGCAGCAGAAAACAACCTTTCTCCCTCCTCTATGTGACATCCTTTTATATATTTGAACATGGCTATCATATCACCCCTTAACCTCCTCTTCTCCAGGCTAAACATGCCCAGCTCCCTTAGCCCTTCCTCATAAGGCATCGTTTCCAGGCCTTTGACCATTTTGGTTGCCCTCCTCTGGACACGTTCCAGTTTGTCAGTGTCCTTCTTGAACTGTGGTGCCCAGAACTGGACACAGTACTCCAGGTGAGGTCTGACCAGAGCAGAATACAGTGGCACTATTACTTCCCTTGATCTAGATGCTATACTCCTATTGATGCAGCCCAGAATTGCATTGGCTTTTTTAGCTGCCGCGTCACACTGTTGGCTCATGTCAAGTTTGTGGTCAACCAAGACTCCTAGATCCTTTTCACATGTACTGCTCTCAAGCCAGGTGTCCCCCATCTTGTATTTGTGCCTCTCATTTTTTTTTGCCCAAGTGCAATACTTTACATTTCTCCCTGTTAAAATTCATCTTGTTTGTTTTTGCCCAGTTCTCTAATCTGTCAAGGTCGTTTTGAAGTGTGATCCTGTCCTCTGGGGTGTTAGCAGGAACTGTAGGGAACAAGTCCCTACACCATAATCTTAAGAAACTTTTTTCAAAGATAAGTCCCACTGAAAGCAATTGAGCAAGTGATAGCAATTGACTTAAATCCCACTCCCACTGCTTTTAATGGGCATTACAGTGCAATCCTTAGATGCCTACACAGGGTCTACTCGCATGAAAGTGTTTATAGCAGCCTCCACCAATCTGGTGCCCTCCAGATGTTTCCACCCACAACTCCCATCAGCTCTAGCAAGCATGCACTGATGAGAGTTGTGTTCCAAAACATCTGGAAGGGGCCATGTTGGCGAAGGCTGGTTTATTTGCAGCCTGTGTCATGGCTCCCTTTAGCTGCACCAGGAGTGCTGGCTGCAGCCCTGGACATATTTAATATAAATTAATCCACCTGAACCCAGTGGCACTTACTGCTGAGTAACCATGCATGGGAGTGAGCTGTAAGCTACCACAGAGAGTTGGACTAATTTGATAAAAGTGCCCCCATGACCTCTTCCTGTCAGACTTTTAAAATGTATGATTACTGTATTTGTTTCCCTCTTGCTTTGTTTATTTTGCAACACTTCTTGTGAAAATAGTTCTATATTGTTCTATATTATTATTTTTTGTAGATTATTGCCAGTTTGTGAATATGTCCTAGGGAAACCTAATCAGATGGGTGGGGAATAATAATAATAATAATAATAATAATAATAATAATAATACAGTAATAATGGAATAGGACATTCCTATTTTCAGCAGAGAAATGTTGGAGGGTATGATTCTATGCTAAGTGTGTCATTCTGAGCTCATTGGAAGAACGGTGGAATATAAATATAATAATAAATCAATAAATAAGGTGACAAGCTTTGACTGCAGGTTAAGCTGCCACTAAAGGTAGAGACACGGCAGGGGGTTGGCAGGGGTTGGACTCGATGGCCCTTGTGGTCTCTTTCAACTCTATGATTCTATGATTCTATGACACATGAGGGGATGAAAAAGCTGCAAATTCTCCTCTGGTCCAATCCTGTCTGAGGGCTTATTTCCATTCTCTCTGCTCATTTCTTGTTTGCCCTTCTTTCTTTCTCAGGCTTCCAGCTCCCCCATTCATTTCTCCTGCCAACCCCACAAGGTCTCTGTTTTTCAAGTACTCTGCCTCTTCTGCCCCCTCTCAGTCCTCCTGCCCATCATCCCTGGGCTGTTTCTGGTTCCTTTCAGCAATGCACACCTTCTCCCATCTCTTGGATCTCATTCCGATGCAAATAGCTGTTTCTGCAGAGGGTTTTTTGTCAGGCCTCAAGACACTGCAACCCTGCTAATTACTGGTTAGCGCGCGCGCACACACACACACGCACACACACACACACACATATATATATATACCCTGCCGCCCCAAAGCAGCTTCTGTTTGCAGCTTTTAAATGCACACCTTAAATGCAAATACACATTTAACATGCTGTCCACTTTGACCGTAAGTTGCACTGTTTCTCAACATTCTATTGCCGGGCAAGTAATTCAAATTAAGATGTGACACTCACTTTTGCTGTTCTAAATGGCCTCTCTGCAAACTATTTCTTGTGCATGCCTTTCTTGTCAATGAGATGACTCTACTATTAGGTAAAGTGAGCTCAGGTTAACCCTTTCATGTACGCAAGTGTGAGTCAGTAATTGTATATTTCAACAGAAGAGATGTGGGTGTTGCACAGCTTACTGTCCACCCTGATCATTTCAAGCATCTTTTTCATTGGTGCCCTTATGTGAGATAAGCACCTGTCTCCATAATTACCTCCTCCAACTCACATCAGCCCCAGTCAGCATGGCCAATGGTCAAGGATGATGGAGTTGTGGCCCTCCTGCACTGGTCACCCTGCTTGGAAGAAATAAACTACAAATCCAAGAGTGCAAAAATCAAAGTGCTGAGTAGCCATTTGGAACAAAAGAATTGAGCCTGGTGGCCGACAGCTGAGTTGCTGCTGAGAGTGGCAAGCAGGTCCCTCCTTTTATGCAGGCTTTTGCAACTTTTTCTGGCAGTTATGTCACCCCTTACAAGGTATTTAGCAATGCTGTTGTCAAAATAATAGATTTACTGAAAAGGAAAAAGGGTTAAGGGTCAAAAAACAAGCCTGAGGCAGGAATTGGTTTGCTTGTGAGGAATTCAAATGTACAGCAATCACAACAGAAAACTGGGACATTTTATTCCTGGGTAAGAAGCAGCTGCCTCCAGATATTATATCCAACTATATAAGTTTGGAGTCAGAAATTATATGGCTCTGTTCCTCAGGTTCTTGATGACTCACTGAGAACTGATGCAGGAATGCAGCCTGGCTGACTTCCAGCGAGGGAGTGGGGGAAGAAAGAGACAGATCGCCCCTCTGCTCAGAAAGGAAGGCTATGTCAATCACCAATGACACCCTGAGAATCTTTCTGGAGAGCAAGAGGCCCATGCTAGGAAAGGAGTTTGTGAACAGAACCCACTGGCTGCCAGCTCTGCAACTGGTAGTCTGACCACCTTTTGGAGAAAGAGCACTGGAGATTTTACTCACTCATATAGTTGAAAATATATTTAGGTTGTTTCTTCCATTTCTGAAAACCCCAAACAAAAAAAGGAAAAAAGAAAACTTATCCATTCTCCTCCCAATATTAAGAAGGCCAGAAGAAAACACAGTTAAGCTCAGCCACACAGTCCAACTAATACACAGTCCAACTAATAAATGGCCTGAGAGGCCATTTGAAAAGCATAGGTGTGCAGGAAGCTGCCTTATACTGAGAGTGCTTCCAGACAACCTGATTATCGAACATTCAACCCGATTTATTTATTTTTACAGGGAGATTAGATGATGTTGGCTCTTTAATGAACATTTGTTCTGATTTGTTTGTGCGGAGGTTAGATTACAGTTGCATCAAAGCAAGTGTTTCGCACCATTTTCTAATGCATTTCTCCATTACTTTGTCAGGAAAAGTCTGATCTTTTTGGGAAGCAAGTTTATTGTGCAAGAGTTCAAAAATCATCTTTAATTGTGTATTTTGAATTTGCAGGTGTGAATCTCAGCAAAAAATAGCTCTGTGGTCTGCAAGTTCCCTGAATCAGTGCTATTCTATTGCCCATCCAGCTTAGCACTGTCTACACTTAACAGCAAGAGTTTGAGAGAGGGAGGTCTCCTAGACCTCCAGCAAAGATGGAGGAAGGCCCCGGGGGGCGGGCGGCTGTGCCCTATTATTGTCATGGGACATACTGCCCTTGTGATCCGTGTCGATGCCTCCAAGTTTTAGTTTGTCATTGCTCCCGGAGGCCTGGGCAAGGTCTCCCTCTCTCCTTCCCTCCCTCCCTCTGCAGGATTTGAAGCAGAGGCACCATGCCATGCGTCTTTTCAGAAATTAGTGTCTTCTTGTGTTTGGAAAGTGATAAAGAGCTCAGGGGTGAAGGTATCTGAGTCGTATGTGTGTTGCCCAGAGAGCAGAGCATAAGGGTGGACTAAAAGGGTGAGTAAGATCATACAGCTGGCACCCCATAATAACCATGCCTAAGGGCCATGGCATCCCAGAGTCTCCCTTTCCCACTATTATGGCTACTTATAACAGGGAGGTTTATATATACCAGCATCTCCTTAACTACAACTCCCCTGTAGCTGCTGAGGTCCTCTCACAAATCCCGCAAAAACAAATTAGAGATGAGCTTGCAGTATCTCCAAATCAGGGAGAGCTTTGTACAGCTATTAACCAAATGAAAAACAACAAAGCCAGCGGACCTGTTGGGATACCTGCCAAAGTCAAAGAATCATAGAATCATAGAATCATAGAGTTGGAAGAGACCACAAGGGCCATCGAGTCCAACCCCCTGCCAAGCAGGAAACACCATCAGAGCACTCCTGACATATGGTTGTCAAGCCTCTGCTTAAAGACCTCCAAAGTAGGAGACTCCACCACACTCCTTGGCAGCAAATTCCACTGTCAAACAGCTCTTACTGTCAGGAAGTTCTTCCTAATGTTTAGGTGGAATCTTCTTTCTTGTAGTTTGGATCCATTGCTCCGTGTCCGCTTCTCTGGAGCAGCAGAAAACAACCTTTCTCCCTCCTCTATGTGACATCCTTTTATATATTTGAACATGGCTATCATATCACCCCTTAACCTCCTCTTCTCCAGGCTAAACATGCCCAGCTCCCTTAGCCCTTCCTCATAAGGCATCGTTTCCAGGCCTTTGACCATTTTGGTTGCCCTCCTCTGGACACGTTCCAGTTTGTCAGTGTCCTCCTTGAACTGTGGTGCCCAGAACTGGACACAGTACTCCAGGTGAGGTCTGACCAGAGCAGAATACAGTGGTACTATTACTTCCCTTGATCTAGATGCTATACTCCTATTGATGCAGCCCAGAATTGCATTGGCTTTTTTAGCTGCCGCGTCACACTGTTGGCTCATGTCAAGTTTGTGGTCAACCAAGACTCCTAGATCCTTTTCACATGTACTGCTCTCAAGCCAGGTGTCACCCATCTTGTATTTGTGCCTCTCATTTTTTTTGCCCAAGTGCAATACTTTACATTTCTCCCTGTTAAAATTCATCTTGTTTGTTTTGGCCCGGTTCTCTAATCTGTCAAGGTCGTTTTGAAGTGTTATCCTGTCCTCTGGGGTGTTAGCCACCCCTCCCAGTTTGGTGTCATCTGCAAATTTGATCAGGATGCCCTTGAGTCCATCATCCAAGTCGTTGATAAAGATGTTGAATAAGACTAGGCCCAAGACAGAACCCTGTGGCACCCCACTAGTCACCCCACTAGTCTCCATGATGAAGAGGAACCATTGATGAGCATCCTTTGGGTTCGGTCAGTCAGCCAGTTACAAATCCACTGAGTGGTAGCATAGTCAAGACCGCATTTTACCAGCTTCTTTACAAGAATATCATGGGGCACCTTGTCCAATGCCTTGCTGAAATCAAGGTAGGCTACATCCACTGTGTTCCCTTCATCTACCAGGCTTGTAATTCTGTCAAAAAACGAGATCAGGTTAGTCTGACATGACTTATTTTTCAGAAATCCATGCTGACTATTGGTGATCACAGCATTCCTTTCTAGGTGCTCACAGACTGTTTGCTTAATGATCTGCTCCAGAATCTTCCCTGGTATTGATGTCAGACTGACTGGGCGATAATTATTTGGGTCCTCTCTTTTCCCCTTTTTGAAAATAGGGACAACATTTGCCCTCCTCCAGTCTGCTGGGACTTCGCCTGTTCTCCAGGAATTCTCAAAGATGACTGCCAGTGGTTCTGAGATCACATCTGCCAGTTCTTTTAATACTCTTGGATGCAGTTCATCTGGCCCTGGAGACTTGAATACATCTAAACTAGCCAAGTATTCTTGTACTATCTCCTTAGTTATTCTGGGCTGTGTTTCCTTTGCTGAATCATTTGCTCCAAATTCTTCAGGTCGGGCATTGTTTTCTTTAACGGAGAAGACTGAGGCAAAGAAGGCATTGAGGAGTTCAGCCCTTTCTGTGTCCCCTGTTTGCATTTCACCATCTTCTCCTCTGAGTGACCCCACTGTTTCTTTGTTCTTCCTTTTGCTATGAACATACCCATAAAAGCCTATTTTGTTGCTTTTAACCTCTCTAGCAAGCCTGAGTTCATTCTGTGCTTTAGCTTTTCTGACTTTGTGTCTACACGTGCTGGCTATTTGTTTGAATTCCTCCTTGGTGGTTTCCCCCCTTTCCCATTTTTTGTACACATCCTTTTTTAATCTTAACTCAGTTAAAAGTTCTTTAGATAGCCACCCTGGCTTCTTTAGGCACCTTCCATGTTTCCGTCTCATTG
This sequence comes from Podarcis bocagei, assembly GCF_964188305.1. NCBI lineage: Eukaryota > Metazoa > Chordata > Lepidosauria > Squamata > Lacertidae > Podarcis > Podarcis bocagei. The sequence goes on from NC_138143.1 coordinate 1,118,608, forward strand.
GTATTGCCTGACGTTGTGCTTTTACTATCTCCCTCTTAACAAACTCCCAGCCATCATGAACTCCCTTTCCTTTTGGTATTACTGTCCATGGGATCTCACCCAACACTTCCCTAAGTTTTATGAAGTCGGCTTTCTTAAAGTCAAGAAATTGAGTCCTAGTATGCTTGGCTGCTCTTTTCCACTGTATAGTAAACTTCAGAAGAGCATGATCACTCGCGCCTAATGATCCTTCCACTTCTACCCCACTAACCAGGTCATCAACATTGGTTAGGACCAGATCTAAAATGGCTGTTCTTCAAAGTGGGCGGAATTAAACTTATACAACAACTTCACAAGCTCATCGAAAAAATCTGGGAGAGAGAGGAGATCCCAGTAGACTTTAGGGATGCCAAAATTATCATGAACATGAAAAAGGTGACAGAATGGATTGCAGAATCTATCATGGCATCTCTTTGCTAGCTGAGGCCGGCAAAATTCTTGCAAGGATCTTAGCAAACCGTCTCTTAACAATATCTGAGGTGACCCTTCCTAAATCCCAAAATGGTTTTTGACCTTCTAGGGGAACAGTGGACATGATTTTCACCTCTTGACAACCTTGTGGTCTCTTCCAATTCTATGATTCTATGATTCAAGAAAAATGCAGAGAGCAAAACCAACCCCTGTATACAACATTTATTGAGCCTAGGGATTGCTTTTTTTTAAAATGATATTTATTGAAAAAAGAATTTTTAAAATCACAAAGAAAGAAAAAAAAAACAAAGTTACAGAAAAAAAGACAAAAACAGAAATAAAAAATAAAACCATCATTTTCAAATTCTCCACTTTCTTTACCTTCTTTCCATGACCTCCTCCTCCTCCCATCTCTTGATTAATAATTGTCACAGCAAATCCTTTCCATAAATCATAATATTCTGTCAATACATTACCTTGCTCTATTTTCATCTTATCTTATATTAAACCTTAAAACTTAAAATTTAAATCTTATTTATACCAGCTTCTCATAACCATTACCTTTTTACCTAATTCTTTAAACATTCTTACAAGAGCCTAGTAATTTCATTTCAACATTTTTGCAACTTTCATAAAAACATTTCTGACGATAAAAAAGAAAAAAAAGAGAATAAAAACAATCCAATCTTCTTCCAGCGTCCCCTCCCCCCGGTCCCGGGATTATCAGTCCTTTTTGTCCCATTAGTCTGGCCCATTTAACCTGGTGATCTTATATCCGAGGCCATCAAATCTCTTCCATGTCCCTTCTGCAGTTCTTCTTCATATTTTCCTTTCACTCGTGGGAGCTCCAGCTTGATAGTGTTTTTGACCCTTTTCGACAGATCAGCCCCTTTCTCATAGTCCAGACTAAGCTCCATGTGGTATTTTAAAACATGTTTCAAGTAGTAAACATGTTTCCAATTCCTTCCAAGATAAGTCTCAACAGCTCCAAACCTCTGACGGCCCATTGCCAGATTCTGAGAGTCCAAACATCCCTGCATAGGGGGGTCAGTCCAACCCCCCATTTCCAGCCAAACTTTATCTTTCAGAATCTGGTTTTTTCCAAGTTCATTTATCAGATCCAAAGACTCATTTTCTTGCTGGGCCAAAAGTCCCTCCATCCCTGGCGCCCAAGGTTCAGCAAGGTCCTCTTCTTTCAGTTGTTCTGTCATGGCACGCTCCTGTTTTGGTTCCTCGATGGGCTCCATATGATTTCCCACTACCTGTTCAAAGGTTCTGGCCGCATTAGTCATAAAATCCATCTTCTGACTTAATTGATCCAATAGGGCACTTATTTTGCAGAAAGTACCCAACAGTGCTTCTGAAGGCATTGTCCTACAAGGTCACGAATTCTTTCCCACAGTTGTAATCAGTAACAGCTGCAAGTTCCCAGGATTTAGTTACAATCTCACAGTTCCCCTCTAGGGGGAAGACTTCTGGTAGTACTTTTCCTTAGAAACAATAACAACAAAGTTTCTTTTTTAAGATATTTTGTCCATAATTGTTCTTTTAAAAGATGAAAGGAAACAATGGAGTCACAATGTTTCTCTTCTTTTAACTATCTGTCAAGACATTTATTTCTGGTCAATGAGCTTCAAACATCAAATCTGACACCCCGCTCCAGGGTCAGGACGGTGGAAAATTACTTTACTTTAACTTCACTTCTGCAGGTTTAAATGTGAGCCTAGGGATTGCTGATCAGAAGGTTAGCAGTTCAAATTCCTGCAACGGGGTGAGCTCCCGTTGTTCGGTCCCTGCTCCTGCCAACCTAGCAGTTCGAAAGCACGACGTGCAAGTAGATAAATAGGTACTGCTCCACCAGGAAGGTAAACGGTGTTTCCATGCGCTGCTCTGGTTCGCCAGAAGCGGCTTAGTCATGCTGGTCACATGACCCAGAAGCTGTACGCCGGCTCCCTCGGCTAATAAAGCGAGATGAGCGCCACAATCCCAGAGTCGTTTGCGACTGGACCTAATGGTCAGGGGTCCCTTTACCCTTTACCTTTAAGGCCTTCAACACTGTACATCTCAATGCCCTGTGGACTATCCTTCTGAAAACTGGCTGCCCAGATAAATTTGTGAACATGATAATATGACAGCAGCAATTGCAGATAGCAATGGCTCTCAAAGTGAACCATTCACAAGTGGGATCAGGTGTTAAACAGGGTTGTGTTATCGCCCTAACTCTATTTATTATTTTCATTGTCATGATCCTACAGTTTGTCAAAGGGAAACTCCCCACCGGGGTAGAAATCATATACTGAATCAAACAAATGAAAAGCTCTTTAATCTGAGTAGGTTGAAAGCAAAGAGTAAGGTTACCATAACTTAAGTCATAGAGCTTCAGTATGCTGATGACAACATAGTGTGTACAACTACCCAAACCATCCTAAATATCTTCAAAGAAGCTTTCAGTGAAAACTTGGGCTATTGCTCAATATCCAAAAAACCAAAGTGCTGCACCAACAAGCACAAAACAACCTATTGGCAGCACCTCAAATCCAACTTAATGGTGTAACACTGGAAAATGTTGATCACTTTCCCTACCTGCACAGTTATCTTTCCACAAGGGCCAACACTGATGACGAAATCCAGCATTGCCTGAGCTCTGTAGCTTTCTCCTGACTGAAACACAGAGAGTTTGAGGACCGGGATATTCACAGGGGAACAAAAATGCTTGTTTACAAAGCTAGTGTACTGCCAGCCTTACTGTATACTTGGGAAACATGGACCACTTATAAACGCCATCATCAACTCCTCGAAAGATTCCATCAATCTTTTACACATGAACTTTTACACATGAATTGGGAAGACAGGTGAACCAATGCCAGTGTACTAGAAGAAGCAAAGATCACCATTGTGATCTTTCTTCAATATCAACTTGGTTGGTCTGGTCATATTGTTCAGATGCCTGATTATCGTCTTCCAAAGGAACTACTCTATTCAGAACTTAAAAATGGAAAGCGTAATGCTGGTGGTCAAAAAAGAGGTTCAAAGACTCTCTCAAGGCAAATCTAAAAAAAATGTAGTATAAACACTGACAACTGGGAAACACTGGTCTGCAAGCACTCCAGTTGGAGAACAGCCTTTACCAAAGGTGTCTTGGGTTTTGAAGGCACTTAAACTCAGGATGAAAGAGAGAAACGTGCTAGGAGGAAGGCACGTTTGGCAAACCCTCACCGGGACCAACTCCCGTCCGGAAACCAATATCCCCACTGTGGAAGGATGTGTGGATCCAGAATTGGCCTCCACAGTCTATTACAGACTCATTGTTAAAACCGTGTTCATGGAAGACAACCTTAATCAGCTACAAGGGATCACCAAAGAAAAAGATAGCCCATTGACCACAAAATAATTTCCCCCTTTTGAAATGCCCCAGAGCTATCTCTGGTCAAAAGTGTTGCTTTTGTACAATGTGCTTTAACACACAACCACATTTATGAAAAAGAACTTGAGATTTTAGGAATAACAAGCTCTGCATCCAATCAGTCTGTGGCAGCTATTAATAGCTACTAGGCAGGATGGCCATCTTCTGTTTCCACTGCTGGAGGTCGTTTGTCTTGGAATTCTGGTTGCTGGGAATCCCAGGTGGGGAGATGGTCCTGCTGGTGAGCTTCCCATCAGCATCTGGTTGGACATTGTGTGGGATGTGGGACTAGATGGGCCACTGGCTTGATCAAGCAGGTCTATTCTTATGTTACTGTAAGTCTCATTAATTTCCACAAGGCTTCTGCACAATTCGTCTTCTCTGGATTGGGATCCTTGGGGAGGGGAGATGTCATATAGGGATGGGGAACTTTTGGCCCTCCAGAGGTTGCTGAAGTAGAACTTCCATGAGTGCCAGCAAGCATGGCCAATGGCCAGGAATGGTGGGAGTTACAGTAGAGCATCATTTGAAGGGCATCATTTGAACAGGTCCCCCACCTATCATCCCTGGAGGGGGTGCTGTTTGTGCTGTCTGATGTGTCACCATGCTTTCCATGGTGCTGAGGGAACCAGGACCCCTGGTTCTCTCTTTAGCCTTGGGAGAGGCATGGAATGGAGGCTATGTGCTTCCCATGTGCTTTGCATCCTATGCACTCCCACCTCTGGTTTGGGGAGTGGTGGACACACCATGCTAGGCACAATCCATATCTATCCTGTTGCTTCTTAGGAAATTCTGCCTTTTTATGCATTTCCCTATCAAACTGGCTTTGATCTGGATTGAGTAAAAGAACAACGTAGCTGCCTCTTGAGCCAGAAATGTGCACACAGCATGTAGACAGATGTATTTGGGCTGGTGTGTGTGAGAGAGAGAACTCAAGGGTTTTGTTCCCAGCCCTGAAAGGAGATGTGCGTGCTCTTCCGCTCTAGCTGCTCCTTGCCTCTGGAGTGTGAAGGCCGCGCTAACGAGGCATGAAGGGAACGTTGACAGGAGAAAGGGTCATGGCAGCAGGAGGTGCCTCTGTTCCTCCCTTCCAAGGGGGCAATGGTTCCAGTTAGGACCAGGTTTAGGGGTCCCAGGCAGCCCCCCATGCTGTGAAGAGGGTGGCAAGAGGGGTTCTGGTTGCACGGCTCTGGCGTGGAGTGTGTGTATGCCAGTCATTGGGTGATAGGCACTTTGGAAAGGAACCAGGAAGATAAAGAACGCATGTTAAAACATTTTGCTAAATTCTGCACACACAAAACTCAATTTGTTGACTTTAAACAAAACCTACTGACCTGTTTATGTTCGTACTCCAATATTTAGGGGCTGCACAGAATTCGAACAGCTGCAAGAACAAAAAGTTTCCTTAATTCTTATTTAATGTTACGCTGATTCCCTCGGTATTTTTACTACCCTCAGAAGCTTAGGGAAGCTTGGCCTGGGAGGGGGCTAGTTCTCTGTGGCAGCCCCTAAATTGCAGAAGTGACTTCCCACAGAGGTGCAGCTAAAACAGGTCCAATCCCGATTTTATGGAAGCCATCCCAGTTTCTGATTTGATTCCAGAATGTTCCTATTTTCCTTAGGATGTCCCTATTTTCATCAGAGAAATGTTAGTGGGTAGGGAGTGAGGTGACTCCTGAGCCAAGGAGATAAGTAACTACACAACCTTTAGAAGACAGCCCAAGGGACTTCCGGGTTGGCGCCATCGCCGAATGGCGGACTCCCTCCGAGCTCCGGAGGGAGTCTGCTCGGCAGGGGTTGGGTCCTACCGCACCGGCGACGCGGGGACCCTCAAAAACCACGGGCACGGAGCCCGTGGACATGGTTGACTCGGCGGGCACCGTTAGCACCCCCGACCCGCGAAGGAGCCTTTTTAAAGGCTACGGAGCGGGGGATGGGGGTGGCGTGGTGCTATGAGTCCTCTGCTTTCCCTGCCGAGCGAAGCCGCATGCCATTCGACGGAGAGCGCTGACTTCTTCTATTGAAAATTTGGACTATAAACAACAACCCGTGAGTAATTTGGAAATCGGACTTAAAAGGAGAAAGGAAAAAAAAAATTCGGATTCGGCACGAGCGGGGGAGATGCAAAAAGGAAGTTAGTCTCCCCCCTATTGTAGACACTTTATTTTTTTTTTATAATAGTTTTTTTATTTGCTTTTTTCCAGGGTTAAAATACAACATCAGTAACACAACAAAAGCGGTTTTACAGAAAAGAAAAGAAATTTTAAAAAGAAAGAAGAGATTCACTTTTTCAGATCAATTTTCATAATCAACCAGACTTCCCCACGTCCTCCATCCCCTGCTTTCTTTACAATAAAAAATAAACAGCAAATTAATACCTTATTTCAGTTGTTTTTGTGTTTTCATTTAGTTATATAGTCCATAATTTATACGTTTCAAAATCTTAAAACTTAGTTTCAATCATTGACCAATTTCAATACTGAAGCGTGTTTTTCCAAAGCACTTAGCAAACTCTCAACATTCATATAACTTATAATGTTTTTGTAAATAGTCCTTAAATTTTTTCCAGTCCTCTTCCACTGCATCTTCTCCCAGGTCTCGGATTCTGCCTGTCATTTCGGCTAATTCCATATAGTCAATCAGCTGCGAATGCCATTCTTCCAGCGTGGGTAGTTCCTGTGCTTTCCAATATTTAGCTATAAGAATCCTTGCTGCTGTAGTTGCATATAAGAAGAAAGTTCTATCTTTTTTTAACACTCTCTGGCTCACAATGCCCAGGAGAAAGGCCTCTGGTTTCTTACAAAAGGTGTATTTAAACACCTTTTTCAACTCGTTATAAATCATTTCCCAAAAAGCCTTCACCCTCGGGCATGTCCACCAGAGGTGAAAAAAAGTTCCTTCAGCCTCCTTGCATTTCCAACATTTATTATCAGACAAATGATAAATCTTTGCAAGTTTGACTGGGGTCATGTACCACCTGTATACCATTTTCATAATGTTTTCCTTTAAGGCACTACATGCCGTAAATTTCATACCTGTGGTCCACAACCTTTCCCAGTCTTCAGACATAATGTTGTACCCAATATCTTGTGCCCATTTTATCATTGCTGATTTAACTATCTCATCTTGGGTATTCCATTCAAGCAACAAGTTATACATTCTTGAAAGCACTTTCGTCTTAGGTTCAAGTAGTTCTGTCTCTAATTTTGATTTCTCCACCTGGAAACCAATTTTTTTGTCCTTTTTAAAAATCTCTAGAATTTGGGCATAATGAAACCAGTCTCGCACCTTTCCTTTCAGTTTTTCAAAGCTCTGCAACCTCCAGGTATCACCATCTCTCTCAATTATATCACAATATCTCAACCAGCCACTCCCCATATTACGTAGTTTTATGGCCTTGGCCTCCGTCGGTGATAACCACCTCGGGGTCTTGCTTTCAAGTAAGTCCTTGTATTTAGTCCAGACAATAAATAAGGCTTTCCTAACAATATGGCCTATTGTAGACACTTTAAAACAAGGATTTGGCAACTAAGGTCGAGAAAGGAGCTTGCTTCTGTTTATTGATAAAAATTATTAATTCCACGATGGGAAATTATAAGAACTGTGCTGGAGGAGAAGAGTGGATGGTGAGAGTGAAAGTGCAACCCCCCCGGGAACCGGGGCGATCCGCGAGAGAGCCTGGCGAAGAGAGACAGAGACTTTGACAGCTGTCAAAGTAGCTGTCAAAGTTGGAGAATATAAAGAGGACTTTGCTATGAGGACTTTGCTGGTTAGTTTTGTTACAATTTGGATATAAATTGTCAAAAATAAGGAATAACAATTTGACTTTTGGATTTGAGGAAACAAAGTTACTATAATCCCCCTAGAGGGGTTTTGGGACATTACAAGAACGGTCGTAAGTGGAAAAATACTCTTGGAATCGCACAGGACTTGTTATCTTCTGGGAAAGCTGCAAAAACGAAACAGTATTTTGTCTACAGAGGTGTTTATATTAAAGGAGACAATAGAATTATCTATTGAAGAATGGAAGGGACTGGACGCAAGTTTTTGTTCCTGAACTAACAATAACCCCTGTAGAGGTATCAAATTTTTGAATTAGAACGTTTTGGCAGCGGAACAGGAAAAGAAACCTGAGAAAGTGAGAAAAAAGAACAAAGGACTGATGACGACTTGGAAAGAACAAGGGAGGAGCCATATTATTGTGAAAGACCAAGGAAAACCAAAGGCCTGTCAGGGGCCTCCTTAAGACTGGGCGTCTGAAGTTAAACATTATTTAAAAAAAACCGGCAAGGTGGAACTGGAAAAAAACAACCGGCTATGGACGTGAGATCTCCAGGCTGACAGTAGACAGATTGATGGACATGGGGAATCGAAACCGGGGAAGGGAGGGGGGTGATCTAGAATCCAAAGGGTGTACAACTATTTTTTGAATCTTTTTATATTTTTTACCTTGTTTGGACGTGTTTATCAAAAAAAGGGAATTCGTGGAAGGAAATTGGGGTGGACCTTGGGGGAAAAACTTTTTTTTAATGATGAGGGATGGTGGAATGTAAAGGGAAAGTGGTTATACAACTAAATTGAATAGTGGGTTAAACAAAATAAGTTTTAAATTGGGAGTAAGAACTTGTGGAACCAAATTAATGAAAGGGGAATACAATAGGGAGGGGGATGGGGGAGTCCTGGAAAGATGTTAATGAAAGTAAGGCTTTAATTGTAAAGGTTTATTATTATTTTTTTCTTTTTTGAGTTTTGGAAACTTCAATAAATATGATTAAAAAAAAAAAAGAAGACAGCCCAGGATAGGGAAGTTTTTTAAGGTTTAATATTTTCTTATGTTTTTATATATGTTGGAAGCCACCCAGAGTGGCTGTGGCAAATTATCATTATATTATTATGGAATATGGCACCCCTATTTTCATCAGAGAAGGTTGGAGGGTATGTGAGACTTTTTGGTGAAGGGTGGATAAGGGAATGTCTCATGCCTGATACCCTAGAAGGCTGCTGCAAGTCAGAGCAAGAAATACTGGCCTGGCTGACGGCCCCCTCCTCCCTGGGCCCCCAGATTATACTGGGAATCATTTCAGCCCACTTTGCTTTTCCTCAGGATGCCGTTTGGCTGCATCGGACTTCGGGATGACAAGAACTACAACAGCCTGTCTGACATCACGGACAAGTATGAGATTGGGCAGCTGCTACGGGCGTAAGTAGGGTAGCAGAATGAAGAGCCCCCGGCTGAAGAGCCGCAGCTCCCTGTGGCCTCTGGGGAAGCACCCCAAGGGAGCAAAGGAGCCGGGCCATTGGCAGGCTGGGCTGTTGGGGGCGGGTCTTTGTGTCTTTGCCACCCATTATTTGGAATCATAGCTGTCAAGTTACAGATTTGAAAATAAGGGACCAGCAGCCTTGAAAATAAGGGGCCAGCAGCCTTGAAAATAAGGGACCAGCAGCCAAAATAAGGGACCTGCAGTCTCACTCGTTCCAGGCACTCCAGTTTTCCTGTCCTCCTGCAGTCTGGTCAAACTCATGCTGGTAGCTTCGAGAACACTGTCCAACCAACTTTGTAACCAGAGGTTCAACTGAATAGAATCTGAATCACATGCACCACAAGGCCTATGCAGCCTCAACTTAAGATGGCTCCCCGGCCTGGCTTTGCACTGCAAAGTTTGCAGCAGCACGCGCAACAAAATGGCGTCCGGCTTTCAAAAAAACCCCTCAGCTTGCATTAACTAGCCACACACAAGGCATGCAAGCTCCACCCCCCAGTCGTTCTTAGACTTCTTATTGGGTGAGCAACACAGCCAAGCAACACAGTTGGATCCTCCCTCCTCCCTGGCCGGCAGGGAGGGAGGGAGGGAGAGGAGCCGCTTCCTTTGAAATTTAAGGGACATCATTTAAAGGACATTTAAGGGACATCCATCAATAAGGGACAGCAGCGGGACATCGTGCTGGAATAAGGGACTGTCCCTTTAAATAAGGGACACTTGACAGCTATGTTTGGAATGTCCTGTCACAGCAGTTGGCCAGACGCCCTTTGGCATTTCTGGCACAGCTGCAGCATCCTTTCTTCTCTTTCGCACGGCCATCCTGCACCCAGCAGCCTCAGAGCAGCCACAGCATCTTCTCACCCTTGCCTGGCGCACGTGGAAGTTGGCACTTGGCAGCAGGACAGAGCTCTTGGCCTCACGTCTCTCACGCCACTGCTTTGCGGCTGCCCACCCCGTTAGCCCTTAACCCCTTCCTTCCCTTTGCTCTGCCTTCAGTGCCCCTGACGCACATAATAGCTATGTACTTTTAAAGCACATTTCCCCCCAAAGAATGCTGGGAACTGTAACTTATTCTTCACAAAGCTATAATTCCCAGCACCCTTAACAAGCGGCAATTCCCAAGATTCCCTGGGGTGTAGGGTGTGCTCTAAATGCATGGCACATATGCAGCCCGTGAGCAAGGGACAGTTAGCAGCTCCGGCGATTGTTGCTTTCGTTTTAGCCCATACCCTGCCTGCCATTTTGCCACAAGTGAGCAGGAAGAAGAGGAGCACGGCTTCTCCAAAATGGCCTCCTAGGCTGCGGAGGATCCATGAACTGGCTGCTGGGAGAGACAAGCTGAAGGCCAGAGGGTAGTCCCTTCAGGACAGCACAGGCGGCAAATGTCCAGCCAGCCTATTTGGCATCTTCAATGCACCACAATCATTCAAACTTGTCCGGGTGCCTCTGGACTTGGTTTGGTCATTGCATTTACTTCATGCGAGATCACATTCACCCGGTGCTATACCAGCTGCACTGGCTCCCGGTGGGGTACAGGGTCAGGTTTAAGGTGCTGGTTTTAACCTTTAAAGCCCTATACGGCCTAGGACCCTCGTACCTACGGGACCGCCTCTCCTGGTATGTCCCACGGAGGACCTTCTGGTCTTCAAACAAAAACATCTTGGAGGTCCTGGGCCACAGAGAGGTTAGGCTGGCTTCAACTAGAGCCAGGGCTTTTTCAGCTGTGGCTCCAATCTGGTGGGGACGCTCTGTCACAAGAGACTAGGGCCCTGCGGGACCTGACATCTTTCCACAGGGCCTGCAAGACGGAGCTGTTCTGCCAGGCCTTTGGTCGGGGTTCAGTCTGACTCCCTCTCCCCTTTCATAAGAACTTGCATGAAAGTGGCCTCCCAAATTTTCTCACAGGCCCATATAAGTTCAGCACAAACAGTTGGGCCTGGTGAGCATTTCAGGTCCCCAACCCTAATCTGCGGGTTGCCATCCGATTGGATTTTATTCTGATCCTGATTTGAGGATGTATTTTAATTGATTGTCTGATTTTATGTTAATATGTTATTCATTTGATGTTAGCCGCTCTGAGCCCGGCTTCGGCTGGGGAGGGCGGGATATAAATAAATTTATTATTATTATTATTATTATTATTATTATTATTATGCCTTCCCTCTGAGGAGAGAAGGCAGCCCATGTCCTCACTTCCTCCTCACAACAACCTTGAGAGGTAGGATGGGTTGAGATAGTGATAGCCCAAGGTCACCAAGTGAGTTTCATGGCTGATGAGGATTTGAACCCTGGGCTCCCAGGTCCCAGTCCACCACTTGAGAATAGGAATGGGGTATCCTCCAAAAGTTCCATCAACCCCACCCAGCATGGCCAAAGGTCAGGAATGATGGGACTTGTAGTCCAGCAATATCAGGTGGGTCACAGGTTCCCTATTCCTCCCCTAAAAGCTATGCTACACTCCAAAAAGTGGCCTCAAACCCAAAGCATGGAGAACTGATATATGATTGTTTATCAGCCATGGCAGCTGAAAGGGCCCTCTAAAGTCTGAGGCAAGAGGCACAGGCTATCCCCTTTCTGCCCCGCTTGCTTGCTTCCCCAAGACATGATCTGGCCAGCTACTCGAGAAAGCAAGATGCTGAACGAGGCAGCCTGGGCGGCTTTCACAGCGAAAGTGGGTTTCTTTTTTGCCCTCCCCTGTCCCACAGGAAGGAGTTCTGTGAGATTTGTGTGGCCCGCGAACGCCAGACAGACCGACTGTACATCTGCAAGAAGTTCCTCAAGAAAGACGGGCGCAAGGTGCGAAGGGCAGCCAAGAATGAAATCCTCATCCTGAAGATGTACGTGTCTGAGATGGGGGTTTAGGAGTGGGGGGGGGGATGCTGGGAGTCATCCACACTTGCCCTCGCTCTGCCACTTTCTCCCGAGGAAACCTGATTGTGGGTTTTCCCAGGGAAAGTGGCAGGGTAAGCAGAATGGGTGGGGTAGAAATATTATTCTTACCTCCCCAAAGTCCCTTTGCCAAAGGTCCCTCCATCCTGCAGGCAGCCCAGGTTGGCATGTCTGTGCCAGTGGACTCCCGGGTGTTCCCTGGCCCCCATCTGTGTATAAAGCTTGTGTGTTTTCTCTGCTGTTCTGGGGAGAAAGAAGCTGTGCTTCTGTAAATCATAACACTCCCCGTAGCTTCTTTTCAGCAAACTGCCAAGTTGACAGGCTGTGGAGCGAGTTCATGGCCACCGAGCCAGAGTTAAGCTCGCAGCTAAATGTTCAGTTATAGCAACGGAAGTGAGGCGTTGGGGCTGGGGAGCTCCAGGATTGTGAGGAAATGAGACAGGGAGACTGGGGGACATGAAAGGAGAATAAAAATATTCACGAAAGCAAATACATCAGGACAAAAAGGTTGCCATCTGTTGTGGGGGTGGGGGTTTCACGGGAAGGCTCCTCTGGTCTTTAACATCTCTCTTATGATATATGGTTTGAAGGCTGGTCGGTTTAAGAAATATTTTGTAATTAGGAAATTATATACAGTATGTGGGTATATATACGCACTGCTGCATTATGAGGCAGAAATTCCACAGATAAAGCTTTCCCTTCACCGGCTCTGCATGCTGAGAAAATCACCACTTGTTGAAAACTGTACCAGGTGGGGTGATGGTGGAAATATATCTATCCTACCTAGTAAGGGCCAAGCAAGGAAACTAAAATCCAGAGCAGAGAAGGCAGGACATCTTGGTGGAATAACCACAAGGTGTGCCAAATGTGAAATGGCTGGTTCTTATACTGCACGAAAGGTGAGGACCCTCTGGCGTATGGGCCAGTTTTGGCTCACCAAATATCCTTCTCGCTCAGCTGTTCCTGGTAAACAAGGAGGAGAGGAACATATGTTGCTCCAGGCTCTGGAAGGTGTTTGTATTAAAGCCCTTCTAAAATGGAGGGGGCGCTCCATTTTAAGAGCAAGTTCAGTGCAAACTCCTTTGTGATCCTGGAGCAAGTCTTCTGAAGAGCACAGCTTAGAAAAGGCCTGTGACTTTATGTCATTGTAATGCCAAGTGGTTGACAGGTGGGTGTCAAATCTGTCCCACAAGCGGCAGGACAGGTAGGGCTCCAGCCCACTGCGCGGGGGGGGGGGGCGCCTCCGGTGTTACAGCCTAGAAGTGTCCCCACAGCCCCCTCCCTTCCCTGTGGTAAGTGGGTGAATATGAACTTCCCCTGTGTGGTCTGGGGCATTTGTATTATTTGTGTTATTAAATTTATAACAAAGAATTTGTATACTGCCTAATCATAAAAACCTCTAAGCAGCTTATGGAAGATATAAAATGACATTAAAATCATCAGTAACAACCGGAAGTTAAAAATAAGACTTAACAAATTGTAAGTAAAGCCACCAATTACACACACACACACACAAACAAACAAACAAACACACACAGCCTAAAATAAAATTACATATTAAAATACATGCCAACTTTACACATCTTGGCAGCCTTGCTTAAACAAAAACGCTTTTAGCAGACACCAAGAACAATAAAGTGAAGGTGACTGTCTAATGTCAATTGGCAGGCAGTTCCAGAGGGTAGATGCTGCAGCGCTGAAAGATTGCTGAGAACTGCAAAACAAACATTAAGTGGCATTTATAATCCCAGTGGTTTCTGGCACTGTGATTGTTTCATTAATATTTTTATACCCCCCCCCATGTATCACAAAATTCAAAGTTAACAACAACAACAACAACCACCACAATAACAACAACAACAACAACAATATTTTTTATTATTTATACCCCAGCCATGCGGCTGGGTTTCCCCAGACACTCTGGGCGGCCCCCAACAGATTAAAAACAGAATAAAACGGGGTTTGTGTGGGGTTCCCAAGTTCTTCAGGCTGTGGATGAAACTACATGTGACACAGAGTTCTGTGAGGATGTGTGATTTCCCATACCAACACAGAGTGCAGTTGAAGAGGGCCCTTGCCACTTTCTATTCATGACACACCCAGCCTTGAAAATCATGCCTAATCTGCTTTTAACTGCACCAGGGGGCAGGCTCCATGTTGGGGGGACAGAACCTCAGTTAGTTAAGTTTTTTATTGTTTTGCTTGATGCGGGGGGGGGGGGAGCTGCCTCCCTGCCCCCCCGGCTACGCCCATGCTGTTAAACCTAGCTTTTACCGTTAATTTTGCTGCTAACGGCAACAGATTTCATGCCTGCTAAAGACAACCTTAACTTGAGGTGCTAACTGCCAAATCATTTGGAAAATATCCCTGTTTCTGCTTTGTAGTTGCACAGCCCAACCCATGTGAGCACTCGCATAACTCTCACCCTCATTTTGTGCTAGCATTTGCTAGGGGGAAAGGAGGAATATTAATATTTCTCTTTAAGCGAGTCTCCGTTTCTGCAAGGCAGGTAGATGTAAAAGAAAGAAAGAAAGAAAGAAAGAAAGAAAGAAAGAAAGAAAGAAAGAAAGAAAGAAAGAAAGAAAGAAAGAAAGAAAGACTAAGGCAGAGAGAGCCAAAAGGGAAAGGTGGCAGCCCCTCACCTGTTTCCATCCTAAATTGCAAGCAGCCAACCCTCCCCGCATCTCTGTTTGCCACCATCAAAGCTGTGCACTTGATTCCCTGCTCAACCTGACATCATCAGAGCTGGTTTTAGCCTCTTTAGACGTCTAAAGGCCAGGCATGCATTATTGACTAGGGCCTTGGGGGCTGGCTGGGATTTCTGCTGACTTGGTCTTTGCACAAATGATCCCTCAGGTGCAAACAACAAAGCCAAACTGGCAGGGGACAGGCAGCAAGAATGGTGGAAGGAGTCAGATCAGGAGAGAGAGGAGATGGGGGACTGGGCTGGTACTGAAGCATTTCGGAGGGGTGGGGAGTGGATACTCGTGGAGGGAGCAGGACAGGAGCTCATGCATCTCTGCATTTTTCTTCCAGGGTGAGTCACCCCAACATCTTGCAACTGATTGACACCTTTGAGACGAGAAAGGAATTCTACATCATCCAGGAACTGTAAGTTTCACTGGGAGGTGTAGGCGTACTATGACATGTCAGGCACAAATGTGCCCAAGAAGCAGCTGGTTGAGAGGGCAAGGAGCCCTTCCACCTGCCCTGAACGTCATCATCACCCTCATTCCACCTGAAGGGCTTGGGGCAGGTTAGAACAATTAAAAGTACAATGTTAAAAGCAGTTAAAAACAACTTACTATCACAGAAATAATGCCAGTGCCATTTCAATTTGTGTAAAGCTGATTAAACCATGCTAGGTGTTTGTGTGCGCTTGACTGGGTATTGAGAATTGCTTGGTTGGGCTGAGTCTTTGAACTCTGATAAGTGGAGGCCATACAGGGGGCATATTTAAAGCCATCTCACTTTGCAAAAGTAACATTTGCATTAGCTGCTCTGCCCACTTTTGCCTCTGAATGTTTGCACATCTCTGCTACTTTTATATCCCACCTTGACTCCAAGGAACTCAAACATGGTCCACCCCTTGTCCATTTTATCCTCACAACAACCCTGTGAAGTAGGTCAGGCTGGCTGCTTCGCTTAAGGTCCCCCAGTGAGCGTTGTGGCTGAGTGGGGATTTGAACTCTGATCTCCCGGGGTCCTAGTCTTTGGAAGAGCAACGTAGGAATCCCTTGGGCTGCCACTGTTCTGCAATCCATTCTGTTGTCTGGCTACTCCGAATCCAGCAGTGCCCAGCGGGGAATGGGGTGTGCTGCCCTCTTTCCGTTGATTCCACAACTCACGCTGAATTCTGTGTGTCGCCTGCAGGGCCACTGGGGGGGATGTTTTTGACTGGATCCTGGACCAGGGCTACTACACGGAAAAGGATGCCAGCAATGTTGTCCGGCAGGTGCTGGAGGCACTGGCCTATTTACATAACCTGCACATTGTTCATCGCAATCTCAAGGTAAGGAAA
Organism: Podarcis bocagei; assembly: GCF_964188305.1. Classification (NCBI taxonomy): domain Eukaryota; kingdom Metazoa; phylum Chordata; class Lepidosauria; order Squamata; family Lacertidae; genus Podarcis; species Podarcis bocagei. The sequence continues at coordinate 1,134,632 of NC_138143.1, forward strand.
GATTCCTGGATCCCAGGCCTGACATGCTCAGAGTGACCTCCCTCCCTCTGATGGGCCTTTCACTCTTCCAACAAGAGGAAAGGGCCCAGAGGGACCCGGAATACATTTGTACTGCACTGTACCATTTTAGGGCTGGGGAGAGATGATGGCTAACTTTGTTCACCTGTGTCTCTGCCGCCTCCAGCTGGAGAATCTCATGTACTACAACCAGAACAATCGCTCCAAGGTGGTACTGCGGGATTTTTACCTCTCACGCTTCGAGAACGGGGCCATCACAGAACCATGCGGGACCCCTGAATATTTGGGTATGGATATGTCTTTCCCTTTCCCAGAGCTGGATTAAAAACTAAGAGGCATGATTTCTCCTCCCCTGTACAGCTCCAACTGGCCTTCATGGCACATTGACAGAAACTAGGAGCTTTGTAGGCTGCCCAACACTTCTTTCCTCACAGGCAAAAATTCAACAGATAGAGCCATCCTTCTGGCACAGAGACACAGTGACAAAGAAGACATTGCCTTTTGCATTCTGCCTTCCATACGGCTGCTAACAGCACACCACCTTGGCCGGGGAGGGGGGCTGGGAAGGTGAAAAGCAGCACCTGGGCACCTGCCTCCTAACACCACTAGTTTTGTCTTAACTAGCTCTTCAATGTTTTCCCCTTCTGACCCATATGTGTCTCTCCCCACAGCTCCTGAAGTGGTTGCTCGGCAACGCTATGGACGTCCTGTTGACTGCTGGGCTGTTGGAGTTATCATGTTTATTCTGTGAGTTCCACCAGCATGTGTGTGTGTGTGTGTGTGTGTGTGTGTGTGTGTGTGTGGAAAAGGTGGGCAGAAAGGAACCTAGGAAAGGCCAAAGTGGCAGTCTCACAACAAGCTTGACAGACATGGTTTGCCAGACATCTGACCCACAGGTATGGCCTCTGAGATTGGCAGACACAAAGCACAGGGCCTTCAGGGCAGGTCTTCAGATGTTCCTTGAAGACTCATTTCTTCCCGTCTGCCTTTCTTTGGCCACATTTTTTATTGCTGATTCCTGAGACTGGATGCTTCCATATTCTTATTTATTTTTTTAACCACTCAACTCTACCCCCACTGGATCTCCTTTAGTTATATGCTGCCTTGCGAGGCTATTCCCTGAGAGGTGGAATATATGATTATTTCAATGATGTGTTTGATTCAGAATTGCTTGGGTCCAAGTCTTCTGTTGCCTTGTAATGATTTGATTCACCCCTATTACGTGCCCCCCCCAAAAACAGGCTGTCTGGGAACCCCCCGTTCTACGATGACACAGATGATGAGAACAGCAACAGCCACAACCGCCGGATATTCCGCAAAATTCTGGCTGGGGACTACGACTTTGACTCCCCCTATTGGGATGACATCTCTCTTGCCGGTAAGAGAGGGAGGCCTGGCCAGGACTCTGGGAACTGACTCGATTCTGACCAGACTCCTCTAGCCTAGTCTAGACATGCAAATGAATGAGACAGTAGAATCCCAAGACGGAAAGTGGGCGATTTCAGGCTTCAAGTGGGAAGGACATTGGTTGTTAATATAAAACTCTGCCTGTTTGTTTAAATGAATGAATGAAGAAAGCACACATGGGGAGAGCATCTTTTAGCGCAATCTTCTGTGTGGGTTGATTTGGTTAAAAGGAAAACAGATATGCTATAATAAAAGGATAATTCCCTGGATGCCAAGATCCGGGTTTGGGGCAAGTGCAGTCATACCTCGGAAGTTGAACAGAATCCGTTCGACTTCTGAAATGTTCAACTTCCAAAGTGCGGCTTCTGATTAGCTGCGGAAGCTCCATTGGACTTTTGGCTTCCGAAAGAACATTCAAAAACTGGAACCCTCCCAGTTTTCGATTGTTCGGAAGCCGAAACGTTCGACTCCCAAGGCGTTCGGGAGCCGAGGTACGACTGTACTCTTTGGCAAGAGAGCCTCGGCGGATTTTCAATCACAAAACGTGCAAGACTAATATAAGCCTGGCAGGACAGCTTACTCTATGGTTTTAACCCCTTCATGCATTAATTAGAGTTTAGCATGTTGGTTATATGAGGCTGGGTATCTCACACACTCCTCACTGTGGTGGTCTTCTTTCCACCCCCCAAAACTACATAAGGAATTCAAAATGTATGCTCCTCTTGTTACTTGAAATGGTAAAGTCCATTCTACCACGGAGCATGTATTCCAACCTTGCTCTGGGTCACGGGGGGGACGGGGGACAGAGACGACGATTGTTCACTTTCTTTAATGTTTCCCACCAACCACCCTTTTCCTTTCTCCCATGCAGCCAAAAAGTTGGTGTCACAGCTTATGGAAGTTGACCAAGACCAACGAATCACTGCCCAGGAGGCACTGGGACATATCTGGTGAGAATTCACCATTCATGAGGCCCTCCCTGGGCCCTCAACATACATGTGCACGGGGGGAAATTGGTTGCTTATTACATATTGCAGCATTTATTAGATGACTATGAATGAAACTAAATTCTATCAATACTAGCAGGACGTGTGTGAATGTGTGTGGAAAACATGCCTATAATCTGCCCCATTTCTTCTCCATTCGTATTTTCCTCCTGCCTTTCATTAACAAACTGGAGTGACTGGCTTAGTACTATGTGAGAACCAGCACCCATAAGCTGTTTCTGCTGAACAAACTATGAACCACAGGGCCAGTTCTACCATTAGGAAGATTGAGGCAATGGCTTCAGACAGCAGATTCTGAAGAGCAATGGGAACAGCCCTGCAGCTCTTCCCCCTGAGCCCCCTGGACATACCCTTCTTTTGTGAACTGAGTGTGCCAGGAGGCCTACCCTGCACCCTCATAACTACCCTTCTTCCTGCAGGTATGGCGGGGCATATTATCCCAATACTAGCATTGAAGTAAGACTAGCTGACCTCTGAACATGGAATAGGAGAAGGGTGCTACTTTGTCCATTTGAGGTAGCCAAATGACTTGGGCTTGCCCTGGCAAGCAGGAAGCCAAGAAAAATCATAGAGAGCAGTGTGGTGTAGTGGTTAAGAACGGTAGACTCATAATCTGGTGAACCGGATTCGCTTCCCTGCTCCTCCACATGCAGCTGCTGGGTGACCTTGGGCCAGTCCCACTTCTCTGAAGTCCCTCAGCCCCACTTACTTCACAGAGTGTTTGTTGTGGGGGAGGAAGGGAAAGGAGAATGTTAGTTGCTTTGAGACTCCTTCGGGTAGCGATAAAGCGGGATATCAAATCCAAACTCTTCTCTTCTTCTTCTTCTTCCACTCCTGGTGGTGTTTTTGAGAGAGAAACAAACTGCAAGTGTTGGTTTGCACATGGTGGTGAACTAGCCACTCTGTGTGTGTTCCTGTTCTAGGAAGAGAAGATCAAAGTGGGACTAACAAATGTTACTAATAACAAATAAAATAATAATAATAATAATAATAATAATAATAATAATAATAATAATAGGGCCATAGTCAAACAACACTGTCTTAGTACTGCAGTCCAAGACACACATACTTTGGAGTAAGCCCCACTGAAATGAACAGGACTTACTTCTGAGTAGGCATGCCTGGGATTATTCCGCACGTGAGGCATTCCCATGTTTGGGAATGCTTCTTCTATTTATTTATTTTTAATAATTTTTATTGAATGATTTATATCACAAAAACACAACCATACCACCACAAAATACAACCGAGAAATAAAAATTACATACAACAATATTTTGTTTGTTATTTATTTATTTTGGTTTTACTATTCAGTAGTTCTCTTTCAAATCTTGAAGGCTCCTTTTCAAAACCTATCTGCTTGTCCTGTCTGAACACTTCATTCACCTGGAAGTATTCTAGCCAACTAGAAAAGTGATCTTTTATTTTCTCATAACTTATCAATAATAGTTGACCCTCTTCCTCCCTGAATATTGTGTTATACGTTATCCAGTTCTCTTTGATGTTATTAATTTTTTTTAACAGTGATTGCTTCTAGTGGAGAGTTCCATCTTGGGGTTTTCTGTTCCAAATATCTTTTGTATTTTTCCCATACCATATATATAGCATTTCGTATTGTATGGTTTGAGAAACTCCTATGCGCCTTTATCTTCCTGTAATTAAGATAGCCATGCCACCCAAAGCAGGTATCATGGCCTTCTAGATGTAAAATATCCCAATTTTTTAATGTACACCAATCTTTCAACCAGAAAAGACATGAGGCTTCATAATATAGCTTCAAGTCCGTTAACCCGTAGCCACCTCTTTCTATAGTATCTATTAATATCTTATGCTTAACTCTTGGTCTTTTACCCTTCCACAAAAATTTAGAAATTTCTTTTTGCCACTTGTCGATACTGCTGGTCTTTCCTTTAATTGGAATCATTTGGAATAGAAAGAGTAGCTTTGGTACTCTTTAATTTGTATTATTTTTTCTAATTCTGCTTTTTCATCTGGCGACAGATTTTTAACTAATAGTTTTGTCTTGTTTAGATTCAGTTTAAACCCCGCAACTTTACCGTAGCCATGTATTATTTCGAACGCCTTTGTTATCTGTTTTGGTTGCTCCGTAGTTATAATTAAATTGTCAGCAAATGCCCATTCTGTAACTTCTATTTCCCCGCATAATCCCTTTTATTTCTTTTTCCTCCCTAATTCGTTTACATAAAACTTCCAGTGTTAATATGAAGATTAAGGGGGATAGTGGGCAGCCTTGACTGACCCCTTTACTGATTTCACACTCCTGTGATATATTTCCATTTATTATTTTAGCTTTTCGTTTTGAATATATTGCTTCATTCCCTTTTATATACTGTATACTAAAATCCATATGATATAATAGACCTTTCATAAATTTCCAGGAGACCCTGTCAAAAGCTTTTTCAGCATCTACAGCCATTAAGACTGCCTTCTTTTCTATTCTTAAATCTAAATACTCTAATAAGTTTATGATGTTTCTAGTGTTGCTATGAATGTGTCTCCCGGGCAGAAAGCCAGCTTGGTCATTGTGTATAATCATCTGGAAGACTTTTTTGGATCTTTCAGCTAGAATATTTGCATATAATTTATAATCGTTATTTAGAAGTGCGATAGGCCTATAGTTGTTAATAAGTAGATGGTCCGTTCCCTGTTTTGGAATTCATGCAATAAGGCTGTCTTTCCAAGAGTGCAGCATGATTCCATCTTTTAAGATGTTGTTCATGATATTTTTTAATGGATCAGACAGGATGTCCTCAATTTTTTTGTAATATATTGCTTCTTCTAAGAGAGCAACCCACTGTGTTGTATCATTCAAGCTCAGCCTGACATGCCCATTGTACAGCCTGGACAAGTGTCCACTATTTCGAGACCTATCAGGGTGTACTTATGCTCCTTGTCACTGCAGTTATATTCTGATCTCAAAGAACATACCCAAGTACAGACCACTCTCTGGAGGTGACAGACTTGTGCAATGGGTATGAATCTGGTTTCCTGCCAAAGGACTTTCAATCAGTCCATCTAGAGGGAATATTTCATCCCACATCCAGCCTCTCTCTGGGGCACCATAAGTGTGCTGGTCCCGGGGGGTGGGGGGAAGGTACTAATACCGTAGCTGAAGTTCAGTCCAGAGTCACTAGCAGGGTAGACGATCACTAGATGAGACGCGAGGTCCGAAACAGGGAGCCGGGCGGGGGAGCAGGAACGCTGGTAGGGAAGCAGCAGGAAGCCAGGCGAGGAACAGGAACACCGGAGAGTCAGGAGCAGGAAGCCGGGCAAGGAACAGGCACACTGGGAGTGCAGATCTAGGTCTGGGTAAAGCAGGTACTCCACAACGACGTTGCTCCCGCAACCTGGGACCGGGCTGCCTGACCTTTATCTTCTTCTAAGGCCGGGGGCGGCCCCGGCCCCCAGGAGCCCCGCCTCTCCTGGCCTTAAGGCGAGCACTCCTCCTGGGAGAGACCAGTTCCCTTCGCCTCTCTGCCCTAAGCCTCTGCAGTTCAGGAGAGGCCGAAGGGTTACTGGGCCCCGGGGGAGGCTCACCTGTAGCCACTGAGTCCTCCAGCACCTCTGGGGCCAGAATGGTCTCACCTGGTGCCTGCCCCTGAGGATCTGGCACAGGTGCAGGCTCCTCAGCATCTAGGCCTTGCCCCAGTTCAGCCGGCCCTGGAGGCGGGGACTCCTGTGCCGGCTGGGATTCCTCCGGTTCACTCTCAGACTCGGAATCCCAGGCCATCACACCATCCCCCTCCCAGCCCCCCCCTCAATTGAGGGTCCGGACCCGGCTTGTTGGGGTACGCCGCATGAAACTCTCGGAGGCAGGCAGGCGCGTGGACGTTGGCCGCTGGTTCCCAGGAACAGTCCTCCGGCCCATACCCCTTCCAGTCTATGAGATACTGCAGCTTTCCCCTGCGGTATCGGGAGTCCAGAATGCGTTCCACCTCGTACTCAGGCTCTCCCTGAACCAAAACTGGCTGTGGTCGGGGACGGTTCGGGTGGAACTCGTCAGGTGGGGCCACCGGACTCAGAAGGGACCTGTGGAATACCGGGTGAACCTTCAGGGTTGCTGGCAACCGGAGACGGAATGCCACCGGCGAGACCTGGTGCACGATGGGGAACGGGCCGGTGAAACAGGCGTCCAGCTTCCGCGAAGGTCGAGAAGGGTGGAGGTGGCGAGTGGAGAGCCATACCAGGTCACCGACGTGGAGTTCTGGCCCCACCTGGCGGTGGCGGTCGGCCTGGACCTTGTACGCCTCCTTGGCCTGGCGCAGCTGCTCCATCAACAGCTGTTGCTGGGACTGGAGCTCCTGAAGCCACTCTGTCACCGCAGGGACCGCAGATGCCGGCAGCACATCCTGAAACAACCGTGGATGAAAACCGTAGCTGGCCTGGAACGGGGTCTGCTGGGTGGACGCATTCACCGCATTGTTATAAGCGAACTCCGCCAAGGCTAGGTGGTCGACCCAGTCATCCTGCTGGTAGCTGCAGTAACACCGGAGGTACTGCTCCAGCACCGCGTTCGCCCATTCCGTCTGGCCATCAGTCTGTGGGTGGTAAGCAGATGAGAGACAGACCTCTGTTCCGAGGGCCTGGTGCAAAGAACGCCAAAACCGGGACGTGAACTGAACGCCACGGTCGGACACCACACGCTCAGGTAGGCCATGCAGGCGGAAGACATGCTGAAGGTACAGCTGAGCGGTTTCCTTAGCTGAGGGTACGGATGGGCAGGGGGCACAGTGCACCATCTTCGTGAAATGGACAGAGAAAACTAGAAGGCAGGTGTAGCCCCGAGACGGGGGTAGCTCCACTACAAAGTCCAGAGAAACTGTGTGCCAAGGACGTGGTGGAACCGGCAACGGCTGCAGAAGGCCGGGGGGTCGCCCGGTAGGCCCCTTGGCCCGCCTGCAGACATCACAACCAGCGACGTAGCGAGCCACGTCAGCCTTCAGACGGGGCCACCAAAACTCACGGCTTACCAGATGGGTGGTCCGATACCGCCCAAAGTGTCCCGCTGCTGGAGCATCATGGGTCATCCGGAGAACCTCAGCCCGCAGCGGCCCTGGTGGGATGTACAGGCGCCCGTGGTGCAGCAGAAGACCCTGATGCAAGACCAGCCCTGGATACTGAGGGCATGACCCTTCGGCCAGTTCCCGGAGTCGTTCCTGGGCCCAAGCGTCGACCCGCAGCTGTTCCCGCACCCGAGCCTGCAGTGGCTCAACCTCCTGGGTGGCCAGGAATGCAGCTGGTGGTAGGATCGTGGTGGGTACTGCTTGCTGTACCGTGTCTGCGTTGTCTTCAGGTTTCCGGGACAGGGCATCCGCCTTCTGGTTTTGGGAGCTAGGGATGTAGCGGATCCGGAACTGGAACCGGGAAAAGAACAACGCCCACCGGATCTGCCTTTGGTTCAGCTTGCGGGTGGTCTGGAGGTACTCCAGGTTCCGGTGGTCGGTTCTCACCTCCACCGGGTGTCGTGCCCCCTCAAGATGGTGGCGCCAAACCTCAAAGGCCACCTTGATGGCTAGTAGTTCCCGCTCCCACACGGTATAGTTACGCTCCGCTGGGAGGAGCTGGCGGGAATAGTAGGCGCAGGGTAAGAGTGGCGCTTCCGGTCCGCACTGCTGAGACAAGACGGCACTGAAAGCCGTACTGGAGGCGTCAGTCTCTACCACAAAGGGTCGAGAAGGATCCGGATGTTGCAAGATTGGCGCTCTCTGGAAACAGGCCTTCAACCCTTGAAATGCCTCCTCTGCCTCTTTGTCCCAGGAAAACGGCGTCTTGGGGCGCAGTAGCCGGGTCAACGGGGTGGTGCGATGAGCATAATCCGCAATGAAGGTCCGGTAATAGTTGGCGAACCCCAGGAAACGCTGTAGGTCCTTGCGGTTCCAAGGTGCCGCCCATTCCCAAACCGCTGCCACCTTCCCAGGATCCATCTGCACCCCACCTGGTGAGAGTCGGTGACCCAGGAAGTCCACTGACCGCTGATGGAACTCGCACTTGCTGAGCTTTGCATACAGACGGTGCTCGCGCAGGCACTGCAGCACGGTCCGGACATGACCCTCGTGGTGTGCCGGGTCACGGGAGTAAACTAGAATGTCATCCAAGTACACCAACACGTACTTGTCTAGCAAGTCCTGGAACACGTGGTTGATGTACCGTTGGAACACAGCAGGCGCGTTGCACAAACCGAAGGGCATAACCAGGCATTCGAACTGCCTGTACCGGGTCCCGAATGCTGTCTTCCACTCATCCCCGGCTCGGATCCGAATCAAATTGTAGGCACCCCAGAGGTCTAGCTTGGTGAACACCTGCGCCCCTTGCACCCGCTCCAGTAACTCCGAAATAAGGGGCAAGGGGTACCGGTCTGGGATGGTAATTTTATTCAGGGCCCGGTAATCATGGCAAAGGCGGAGCTCCCCACATTTCTTTTTAACAAAGAGCACTGGCGCAGCAGTGGGCGAGGTAGAAGGCCTAATGAACCCACGCTCCAGGTTCTTGCGCAAGAAGTCCTGCAAAGCCTCGCGCTCTGGCTCTGTTAATGAGTACAAGCGACTCACCGGTAGGGGCGCTCCGGGCTGAAGGTCTATGCCGCAGTTAAAGGACCGATGCGGCGGCAGCTGGTCTGCCCCCCGTTCCTCGAACACGTCGTGATAGTCCCGGTACTCAGCGGGGAGCGTTGCAGCAGCCTCCTCAGTGGGCACAGCTGCTAGCATCTCAGTCTCAGCAGGAGAACTTGGGTCTGGGAAGTGTACAGTCCGTTTGACCCAGTCAATCTGCACATTGTGAGCCTCTAGCCAGTCCATCCCAAGCACCAGGGGGAACCGGGGCATGGAGGCAATATCCAAAGTTCGCATCTCACGGTGCTGCTGGAGACACAGGACCAGGGGCTGGGTCTCCTGAGTAACGGCTCCCGAGCGTAGGAGCCGTCCGTCGATTGCCTCCACCTGTACCGGTTCTGGCTTGTTCTGAAGTGGCACCCGATGATGGGCAGCAAAAGCAGCGTCCATATAAGAGCGGGTTGCCCCCGAATCCACTAGAGCATGGGTAAGGATCCAGGGCCCACCTGGAGGGTATAGACGTACCGGAACCATAAGGTGTTGTAGTTCAATTGGTGCGGCCCCATTCTGTGCGGTTTGGGACCCCAGGTAGCCAGGGCCATCAGCTACTGGGGTTGGCGGTTTCCCTGTGGCTGGTGTTTCTCAGGACAGGACCGGGCATAGTGTCCGCTTCTGCCACAATAGAGACATAGATTCCCCTCCCGACGCCGCGACTTCTCTGCGGGGGAGAGGCGTGGCCGCACTGCCCCAAGCTGCATAGGTTCCTCCAATGACTTAGCTGTGCCTGTGGGGCTGCTGGTAGAAACTGGTGCTGAGAACTGGAAGTGCCGGCAGCCCCGAGCCTGACGACGGTCCTCTAGCCGATCGTCTATCTGTAGACTCCGTTGAATGAGGGTGTCTAGCGTGGTGGGACGTTCCATAGTGGCCAGCTAGTCCAGTATCTCGTCTGAAAGCCCCTCGAGATACTGGTCCCGAAGAGCAGAGTCATTCCAGGTCAAGTCCTGTGCCAGCAGCCGGAATTCCGTGGTGTATGCGGCCACCGTGGACTTGCCCTGTTTCAACCGCCGAATCGCCCGGTTGGCTTGACTCCCCTTCTGGGGGTTGCAGAACGCGGCCTCCAACAGATTGCAAAACCCCACATAGTCCGCCAGCAAAGGGGAGTCCTGCCTGAGCAGCGGCAACGCCCACTTGGCCGCCTGGTCTTTTAACAAACTAATCAAAAAGTGCACCTTGGTGTGGTCGTCAGGGAAGTTCCGGGCGCGCCCCTGAATGTACAGCTTGGCCTGGGCAAGAAACATGGGAAAGTTGGCCGGGGCCCCATCAAATTTCTCAGGCAAGGCAACTGGGTACTTGCCAGGAGCCGGGGCGTCGGCCCCAGGAGCCGGTAGGGCGTCCAACCGCTGCTGAAGTGCCGTAACCGCGTTACTGAGCTGCTGCACGGTGTGCGTCAAGGCCTGGTTCTCCTGGGCTATTGCCAACAGTCTAGCCGCTTGGTCGGCCATGGCCTCTGACTCTTCCCGAACGCACCCCAACAAAGAGGGAGTGCGGGTGTGGCGGGAGCAAACTGTGCTGGTCCCGGGGGGAAAGGTACTAATACCGTAGCCGAAGTTCAGTCCAGAGTCACTAGCAGGGTAGACGATCACTAGATGAGACGCGAGGTCCGAAACAGGGAGCCGGGCGGGGGAGCAGGAACGCTGGTAGGGCAGCAGCAGGAAGCCAGGCGAGGAACAGGAACACCGGAGAGTCAGGAGCAGGAAGCCGGGCGAGGAACAGGCACACTGGGAGTGCAGATCTAGGTCTGGGTAAAGCAGGTACTCCACAACGACGTTGCTCCCGCAACCTGGGACCGGGCTGCCTGACCTTTATCTTCTTCTAAGGCCGGGGGCGGCCCCGGCCCCCAGGAGCCCCGCCTCTCCTGGCCTTAAGGCGAGCACTCCTCCTGGGAGAGACCAGTTCCCTTCGCCTCTCTGCCCTAAGCCTCTGCAGTTCAGGAGAGGCCGAAGGGTTACTGGGCCCCGGGGGAGGCTCACCTGTAGCCACTGAGTCCTCCAGCACCTCTGGGGCCAGAATGGTCTCACCTGGTGCCTGCCCCTGAGGATCTGGCACAGGTGCAGGCTCCTCAGCATCTAGGCCTTGCCCCAGTTCAGCCAGTGTTCACTGACTGTTTTTTTTACTACAGTATTCCATTTGGTAGAGAGGCAGGATACTAACTAAATATGCCTCCCACAACCGTGCCAACTTGCAGGTGTCCCCAGAGCCTTTTCCTTATTTCTGGTTCTTGTCTAAGAACACTAGGAAAACCAGATGGTAAAAACACTGAATTGTCCCTGTATTATTGAAAGCCTACACTCTCTCACCTGCAATTCTACCTCCTTTACCTCTCAGGATATCTGGAAACATTGCCTCTGAAAAGAACCTCAAGGAAGGGGTCTGCGCCCAGATTGAAAAGAACTTTGCCAAGGCCAAATGGAGGGTAAGTGAGTCAGATGTCACATGGTGGCGCTGTGGGGAAGAGAGCAGTGGTCAGCCACTTTATCTTAGCCAAAAGGCTGAGAGGCTATTGAAATCCAGCAATTTTGATCAGAGTCCCCTGGCTCCAAATGCAGCTCCCTCACCAGAGGCAGAGTTGGAGGAAGAAGGGCATGGGATCGGTCAAAAATATGTATCTTATTAAAAAACAGCTCATGCCTTTCTCCTGAAATATTACAGCACTTGTGGAAATCAACAAGATTAGTGTCCCATGTGAAGAATGTGTCCTGACCACACTGCATGTGGTCCAGTCAGTCTTAGCTGGAATCCAACTGGGCAGCAACAATTTTGCTGTGACCCACTTGGTGCTGCCTCATGACCCACCGGTGGGTTCTGACCCACAGGCTGAAGACCTCTGATCTAGGCAGTAATAAGAATTATGATGTTGTAGGAAGCAGATACACTGCAGGGGAGTCTAGGGAACCAGGAAGTGTTCTGGGGCACAGACTAAGTTGACATGAAGTGCTGGCCAGGCCTATGGGAACAACCTTTCCATTGTGGCTCTGGCCTCAAGCTCAGGGTGAACGGAGGAGGATGAGCTAGCTGAGTCTGAGGCTCTTCAGTCTATCCCTATGCATCAGCAACCCAATTCGATGTGACGTGATGTGTCTTTCAAAGCCAATGGTTCCAGGAAATCTGTAGACAGCTTCCCTGAAACCATTGCAAGCAGGTCAGAGATGGCGCTGTGCTCTGTCCTGCTTACCAGTTTTGGCAGCCTAGGCTATGAATGTCTCTGCCTGTCGTACCCCATGTCACCAGGAGACTCAGGAAAAATTGGGGGGCTGGGGGCCATTATTTGACATTGCCCTTCTTTTTGCAGAAAGCCATTCGTGTTACTACATTCATGCAACGTCTCCGGGCTCCCGATGCCGGTGGCCGTCTGCCTGTGACTCCGCGTTCCTCCATGAGCGTTGCTCATGAGGTCACCATTGAGGCACCCAGGCTGGCCAAACGTTTGGAGACTCCATGCACACCGCAGGAGCAGCAGAGCAAGATAGAGGAAGTCACGGAGGCGGAGGAATAATGGCCCCTGCTTCCCTGATCCCATATTCTGATGCCTTCTCTGCTCTTGGAAGGGGTGGGTGGGGTCTGTGGGACAGTAGTTAGGGTAGTTATGGGGCAAGGAACTAGGGAGACCCTTAGCAGTGTTATTCCCTCCCCCCACCCCTGCCATTGGTCAGGAGCAAGAGCTATTTGGTTTGGACAGACAGGCAACCAAAAGGAGAGATGGACCCGACCCCACAGAGATGTGTATGGGAAGGGAGGACTGAGCATAAGAAATATGGTAGGACAGGGTGGTGGTCAGCTACCCCACTCCCAGCTCCCTGGAAAATGCACCTGTCTGAGCAGAAGGGGGGGAGACTTCTTCCTAGGCCTTCCCCAGTAGTGGGTGCCAGCTGTGCCCCTTGCCATACTGCATCCACCACCCCAGCGCAAATGCGGAATGTCTTGCAGAGTGACTGTCTCTCCCAGGCCTCACGGATCCACATCCCACACATCTGCATCCTTGCCTTTGCGATGTCACAATGGCTTCAGAGGAGTTCCCTTCCTCCACAAAGAAGCTGGAAGTATGAGCCAAGAAGGGGAAACCTTGACCTCCTATTTGCGGGGGCCTTGGGATATGCCAAGCATTTGCAAACATCAGCCAATAATGGAATGGGAAGCAGTTTCAGGCTAGTGAAGCAAGTGTTGGAGAAGAATCCATTCCATGGAGAAAGGATCCGTTTCCCAGCCTTTCCCTGTTCTATTTGCCCAGTCCTGCATTTCACTTTGAGCAGGGGCAGCAACAGCAGCCAGGTGGGAAACTTGTTACAGATGACTGCCCTCCTGGTTTGGATCCCCAACCTCAACCGGACTGTGCAAGGAGGGGCAAGAGAGGTGCATGTCTAAGCCAGCTGCATGTTTTATGAAGATGCTATTTTAATACAGAAACCTCCCAGCTGCCCCTCCCCTGGTGCTGTCTTTCCCCTCTCCTGGGGCAGCTCTGGGAAATAAAAAATAAACAGTGTCTCTGGTTATTGATGATCTCTTTTTGTTGATGGTGAGTGTTATTATTGAGGTAATTGGTACTGGAATCCTTAAACAAGGTGGGGGAGAAGGGCCTATTTTGAATTCTAACCCCCCCCCCCATCTGTATGTAGTAAATACAGTTCCCTGCTTTCTGTTGGCTTGATTATGTAATCTGTAGTCCTGCGATAATGCTGCCATCTTATTTCTTTAAACAGCAGAGGAGTCTTCTGGGGCTGAAGCAAGCCAAATGTGAGAAAAGCAAGCACAGAGGGAGGCTTCCTTATACTAAAACGGCCTGTTCGTCCATCTTAGCTCAGTATTTCTAGTGACTGGGAATGGCTCTCCCAAGGCTTCAGGCAGAGAGTCTTAAGTACCTCCCTAGATCAAACCAAAGGAATAATCTAGAATGACATTGGCCTTTCTATTCATAGATTCTTAAAAAATTAAAAATGTGATGTTTTTGAGCTCAAGCCAGCCTAGGCACATGCTGTCCTGGAAGCAAGTGTGCAATTCCCCCATTTCAAATATATGGTAATGGGGTCTCAACTGGTGGTGACTGACAAGGAATGGAGTTGTAGTGGTTGGGCTGGTGATCCTGCTGAGCAGCATGTGGCAGCTTGAAAAGCCAAATTCCATGTTAGGAGTCATTAAGAAAGGAACAGAAAATAAAACTGCCAATATCATAATGCAGTTATACATATCTGTGCTGCAACCACACTTGGTATAACGTGTAGAGTTCTGGTCACCTGACCTCAAAAAGGATATTGTAGAGCTGGAAAAGGTCCAGATGAAATTCTCAAGAGCAACTCTCCCACGCAGACAGGGTTCAGAAAAAGAAGAAGCAAGGGTTGGGCCACAACAGAGGTGGAGAATATGTGTGAAGATGCTTGGTGTGGAGAAAGCAGATAGTGAGAAGTTTTTCTCATAATACTAGAGCCAACCAATGAAGCTGAATGTTGGAAGATTCAGAACAGAAGAAAGTCCTTCTTCACCATAGGCGCCGACTCCATGGGGCTTGAGGGGGCCCGAGCCCCCTCAAAAATTCGTTTGGGGGGGCTCCGCCCCCCAATAATCTCCGGCGCCCCTCCAGCAGAGCACCATCGCCGCCCCTCCCCCAGCCCAAAATGCACAGGATCGGGCTGCATGCCTCCTGCCCTCCCTCCCGAGCAAAAGCTCCCCCCAATTTCCGCTCCGGAGCTGATTAATAGGCGCTATTCGCTCACGAGGAGGCGGCGCCACTTTATTTGCATATTCATGAGCTTATTTATTATTCATGAGCTTTCCCGGGCCCCCCCAATATTTTTTATAAGTCCGCGTCCGTGTTCTTCACACAGGGCACTGGTAAACTATGACATTTGCTCTCATGAGGAGGCAGAGTGAGAGTCACCCATCTGGATGGCTTTAAAAGAGGATTAGACAAATTCATGGAGGACAATGGCTACTAGTCATGTCAACAATGTTCTGTCTCCGTTTTGGAGGCAGTATTGCCTCTAAAGATCAGCTGCTGGGAATCACCTATGGGGAGGTGGCTGAGAGACTCGGGTCCTGCTTGGGGCTGCCCCCAGGCACCTGCTCCCGTGAGAATGGGATGCCGGAGGCCTCTTCTCTTGCTCTTTCTTCTCTTCTCACTCTTGGGCACTTTCTCCTTATGTTACACAGTAGACCTCAGACATTGAAAACGGACAGCCAGAGACTCTTGACTCAAATTAATCTGTCTCCCTGCCACTTCCTTTTCTTCCTATGTTCAGTCTCTTATCTGAAACACAAAGAAAATGGTTGGGACCAACTGAAGCTGCCTCTTCTACCATGAGGGCTGGTTTTCCAAATCCCAGATACATTGTGGTTGGCTATGGCTGCAGGGGAAAGGAAGAGCATTCTGTGTGTCAAACTGCTGACAACACACTCCAAAACTCCGGAGGACTACACTCAGCAGCTTCATATAGATATTAAACAACATGGGGGATAGAACTGAGCTTTGAAGGACCTCATATTGAAGGTCCCATACTGCTGAAAAACAGTCCCCAAGCATCCCAACTCAGATAGCCTCTCCAGGGGAATACAGTGGTTGATGAAATGGAAAGCCACCAAGAAATCAAGGAGGATTAGTTTTCTCCTGACAGAGGTAATCATATAAAGTGACCAGGACAGTTTGTGCCAAAACCAGGCCTAAACCCTGATTGAAATGGACCGAGAGCTCCTGGATCTGGTCAGTGACCACCCGCCCAAGAACACTGCCTAAGAAAGGGATATTGGCAACTGGCTGGTGATTACTTAAGTTCTTAGGATCTAGGGATGGTGTCTCGAGAAGCGCTCCTTTCACTGCCACCTTCAACTTGGCAGGAACCACCCCTCTCATAAAGAGACACTGACCACCCCCTGGGCCCACATAGATCTGCTCCCTGATGGATTTCATTAGCCAAGAGGGGCAAAGATCCATCCAGGCCCCAATCCAAGCTCTGGGAGATGTTCTGGAAGTGGTGAGGGAGCGGGTGGCACTGTGGTTTGAACCGGGGAGCTCCCGTTGCTTTGTCCCTGCTCCTGTCAACCTAGCAATTCAAAAGCACACCAGTGCAAGTAGATAAATAGGTACAACTGCGGCAGGAAGGTAAGCGGCGTTTCCGTGAGCTCTGGTTTCCATCACGGTGTTCCGTTGCATTCCCGGAAAAGCTGTTTGTGGACAAACACTGGCTCCCTCAACGTGAGGCGAGATCCAGCGCTGCACCCCATCATTGAGGGGCAGTATTTCGATATAAGTAGGAAAATGAGAAAACCCCTAAACATTTTTTTAGAAAAAAAAGCACTGCGTCTATCCCATCCTGGATTGCGTCCTGTCCGGTACATTGCTCTCTGCGCGAGATCCTCCCGCCCACCCCTCCCCCTCCGGCCACGTGCTTCTGCGCGACATCAGGAGCCACGTGCTCCCTCGCCCCTCCAGGCGACCGGCAACTACATTTCCCAGGAGGCACCGCAGCCCCGCCCCGCCGGCCGAGCCGAACCACCCGAGTGGGGCGTGCGGGGGGGGTTCCCCCTCTGAGCTTCCCCTCCGTGCCCGCCCGAGCGCCCTTTCCCCTCAAGGAACCCGAGAGGAGGCCAAGGCCCCGACCCCGCCGCGCCGCGGCCCGGGAAATGCGGCGGGACGCCCGGCAGCTCGGCCTGGGCGCGCGGAGGGACCCCGCCCCCCCTCGGCCCGCGTGGTCTCGGCCGGCGCGCTCCTCGGCGCGGGGGGCGGCGGCGCGCGGCGTCAGAGGCGGCGGCGGGAGCAGCAGCCGGAGCCGGAGCGGAGCGGGGACGCAGGCGGCGCACGGAGGGGGGGTGAGAGCCGCGCGGGGAGAGGGGGGCGGGCCGGGGGGAGGGGGGGAGAAGTCCGCGTCCGCCTCCCCCCGCCCCTCCATTTGGGGCGCGTTCCCGCGCGGGATGGGGCTGGGCGAATGGCTGCTCCCAAGCCGGACATCCTGCCGCCTTTCCCCTCCCGGAGCCCCCTCGGCACCTGGGAAGCCACCGCGGAACTCAGCGCCGAGGCTCTGCCATCGTCGTGAGCGCGCCGCGCGCGACCTGCGGGGGGGGGGCAAGGGAGGGAGAGGCGCCGAGCCCTTTCGTGTCTCCGTGCCCGCCAGGCACTCGAAGCCAGCTTCCCCTGGCAGCCTAAGTGACACCTGTCATTGCAAGAAAAGGGTCAAGGATCATAGGATCGCGAAAGGTGGAGTTGGAAAGGGCCCCGAGGCTCGTGCAAGGCAGGAATCTTTCCCCCGATGTGGGACCCACAACTCTGAGATCAAGAGTCTCACGCTCTGCCAACTGAGCTTTTAGGCACCTTTGGTCTTTTGCAGGCTCCTTCCTCTCCTCCCCTCCATTTTTTTAGTCTCCAGATTATTTCTCCTCAGGCAAGGACTGTTGTTAGTACAGCTATAAGCCTGTTCCAATTTCTAAACCTAGTTTCCAAAGGTATGAGACAGAGTCTCTCTGAAGTGTGCTGAAGTTCCTCTCCAGCCATTGTCAGTGCTTGGTCTGCCCCCACCCCCTAGTTTTACTGAGCTGGTGAATGGGCTGTATTGCCAGACAAAAATCTGGCTTCAAGTCTGTGTCCGCTGGTTTTCTGTTTTCCAATATGTTGCAGACTCCTGTCTGAGGGTTGGCTAACTGTGAATCACATTTCTAGGGTTAGGAATCAAGTCTCTGTGTCAAATAGCAGGACATCAAGGCAGCCTTGTGTGCTGACATTTTTTATTTCAATCATTAATGGATGTTTCATTCTCAGCTTGGGGAGGAAGGGGAGAATTGGGACAAGTAATATGGATGATCCAGACCTGCTGGCTCATATGGTTTGACCCTTTTCTATGTTTTCTGTTTCCTTGACTTGTAAGAAGGGAGCTGGTTAAGAACCTAATCTCAAGAGACTGTAACAACTTCTCTAGGGATGGGCTAAAGTGGCATAGTATCTGTAAGCAGCCTCCTGTTCTTGAAGAGCTACCTAGATGCATTCGTATGCTAGTGCCTTTTGCTCCTGAAATAGTTTTTGTTTACTTTGTTTCCCTGAAAGTTTATAAATTGGACCTTGAATTTCCCCCTTCAAATATAGGGGACTGTTCATTGAATAAAGGTGTTAGTTTTTAAAAATTGTCTAGGTAATCAAAAGTCAAAGAATCAACTTAATTTTCATATTTATAAATATAATTATTTGTAAATATAGGTGCCATTTTGATAACATTAAGGGAAGGAATGCAAATGCAATGTATAATGCAATACCACTTTTAATGTTCTCTCTGTTATTATCATTTGTACAGTAGCATTAATTATAACTGAGAGTTATAGAATTTTTCAGCATCTAAAGTGCTTCGTATACATTATCTTGGTCATTCTTACAACAGCCCTGGCAAGGCAATAATATTCCCATACTGCAGATAGTGGGAGGGAGGAATGCCAGTGAGGTTGCATTTGAACTGAAGAATTCCCATGTAGAGCCAAAATATAAAAAGGGTGCCCATCAGCCTCAATCCTGACAACTAATAATAATAATAATAAAAATAAAATGTCCAGTAGCACCTTAGAGACCAACTTAGAGACTTAGTTGCTCTCTAAGGTGATACTGGACAATTTTTTAATTTATTTTGACTGTGTCAGACCAACATGGCTTCCTACCTGAATCCTGACAACTAAAACTAGCATGAATTAAGACAGTTTACCAGATGTGGTCACAATAAGAGGGGAGTGGAATAGTTTTTTATATTGAGTCAAGAGATCCTAGAGAAGATCCTAGTTATAAAAAGTTTGTGCAGGAGTAAAACTGTGGATCAAGAAGGCAACAGACTCAGAGCAGGCTAGCTGAGATGGTTTATGGCAACTTTTGACTGAGCTGCTTCATGTACTGAAATACCCCAGGATGCCAGCTGTGCTCTGTGTACTTTGTGTTGTGTGTGTGGCCTTAAAATTTGTCAGCTTTAGGCCCCTGAGTTAAATCTGCTCCCTTGTGGTGTAGTGGTTCAGAGCGGTGGATTCGTAATCTGGGGAACCGGGTTCGTGTCTCCGCTCCTCCACCTGCAGCTGCTGGGTGACCTTGGGCCAGTCACACTTCTCTGAAGTCTCTCAGCCCCACTCACCTCACAGAGTGTTTGTTGTGGGGGAGGAAGGGAAAGGAGAATGTTAGCCGCTTTGAGACTCCTTCGGGTAGCGATAAAGCGGGATATCAAATCCAAACTCTTCTCAGCTGCCAGCCTTGAGGCAAAAAGGGGCTCAAAAGAACCTGTTGAGAGGCCCAGACCCATCTGCCCCCCTCATTCCTCAAAGTGGATCTGCAGCAACAAGTACTTTTTCCTTGACTTGCCCAACCTGCCCCCCATCCCATTCCTGGAGAATTCCATGTCAGGTTTGGGATTCAAGCAACTCCCTAAAATGCTCGCTTTGTCTAGCCATGTTGGGAAAATATTAACTGTTCCTGACACTAAATTCAAGGTGCAAATGTGAGCAATATTTGTGTCCTACAAGCTTGTGATTCTGTGTAGCATTTGAATTTTTTTTATTTTTTTTTAAGAATTACTATGCTGCATACCTATCAGAGTATCCAGTATAGATCTTGAAAACAACTTCAGATATGTTCTTTTCTCCTCAACCCTGCAAAAACCCTTGTGGAAAATGCCCTGAAATCATTTTAGTTCACAGGGAAAGAGTCCTCATCAAATTCCATTAACTCAGACTCTGATGAGACACTAACAATGCTTGACAAAGATTTTCTCACACTGTTCCCTTTGTTAAGGAGCAAAAAGCCCAACTCGGCCTCCCTTTGGCCACTTTTCTTCCTTCCCCTGCACAAACATGCGTTAACCCAGGTCATTCCCCACACAGAAATTTAGCTTTTTTCTTACTGGCAGCTGAGAATGGGTAAATACTTCTGGTCCAGCAACAGAGATTCTTGATCATCATAGACTGTCTCTAATGGTTGCTTACCCCAACTGCTGTTTGAGAGAGTTGGATAAATCCAGCTGAGAATGGAGTCTGATATTTTAGGGCAGCGGAGAGGAACCTGTGGCCCTCCAGACATTGCTGGACCTCAGTTCCCATGAGCCCCAGCCAGCCAACTAGGGCACTATCTGGTTTTCAACATTTTTAGCTGGTATATAACCAGCTAAAATCACGCTATCTCGATATATCATGATATATATCTGCGGTGGCGAAGGGCCTTGCAGGGTCTCCCTGTGGCGGAAGAGGTTCCTGCGTATCTCCCCACAGCATCAGAGGGCCTTGCTGGGCCTCCCCATGGTGGTGGAGGGCCTTAAAATGTAAGGAAGTAGTAGATTTAATAAAAATATTAAATAAACTTCCATATACAGTGGTGGGACGCGGGTGGCGCTGTGGGTAAAACCTCAGCACCTAGGACTTGCCGATCGCATGGTCGGCGGTTCAAATCCCTGTGGCGGGGTGCGCTCCCGTCGTTCGGTCCCAGCGCCTGCCAACCTAGCAGTTCAAAAGCACCCCCAAGTGCAAGTAGATAAATAGGGACCGCTTACCAGCGGGAAGGTAAACGGCGTTCCGTGTGCTGTGCTGGCTCGCCAGATGCAGCATGTCACGCTGGCCACGTGACCCGGAAGTGTCTTCGGACGGCGCTGGCCCCCGGCCTCTTAAGTGAGATGGGCGCACAACCCTAGAGTCGGACGCGACTGGCCCGTACGGGCAAGGGTACCTTTACCTTTATACAGTGGTACCTCGGGTTAAGTACTTAATTCGTTCGGGATGTCCGTTCTTAACCTGCAACTGTTCTTAACCTGAAGCACCACTTTAGCTAATGGGGGCTGCCGCTGCTGCACGATTTCTGTTCTCATCCTGAAGCAAAGTTCTTAAGCCGAGGTACTATTTCTGGGTTTGCGGAGTCTGTAACCTGAAGCGTATGTAACCTGAGGCGTATGTAACCCGAGGTACCACTGTAATATATTTAATATATTTTCAGCTAATTTAATAGTAGTTTAAGTGATTTACTCTTCAAGTTGCATATGCTTCCTGAAATATACTCAGAGTCGCAAAGTGATTTCATGCTCTTTATTCAGCTCATAGTGGTGAGGAGGAATGAATGAATGTCCCCTCACAGTATCTGCTTTATATACATTATTTACACAATGGGCTGCACATGATTGGCTAATTCCGGAATTCTACTGTAAGCCAATCAGGTTGTGGATTCACTTCTATCTGGAGCAGGATTGGGTGGTTCCTGCCGACCAATCATACTGCTGCATTGTTCTAGGACCAATCAGACTGCTGCAGTTTGGATCCTATTCAACTCAGTACATAACACTTCCCCAACTCAGAGGTCTAAGTGAAATCTGTGCATGCATAAGCCCCACTGAGTTAAACTAAACTTCTACTTTCCTGGGAGTAAGCCCCATTGAATTCAGTAGGGCTTACTTGTGAGGAGGCACGCATTTGCTTTCACTGCTTACCAAAAAACACCCTCCCCATCATTTTTACACAGTACCCAACCTCCCATTTCAGCATAAGGCAGCCACCTAAATCTTCTCCCCTCCATTCCCCCCCAAAGGCCCCCAAAAAGCTCTCATCCCACCAATATCTCCCTTTTTATCAAAGGGAGGGAGAGAGGGGAAGCAAGCAAAAAGAATAGTCTCTTTTAAATTTTAAAAAACACCCTTTTTAATATGGAAGAAAGCTATTTAGGGGGAACCAACGACATAAACACTACCAGAAAATAAAAATAGAAGCTCTTCCCCCCTAGATTTTTCAAGGTGGGGGTGAGTGTGAGGAAGAAAGAAGTGCTTTGTTTGTTTATCTGTGGGGGTCCCTCCTGGATTGTTAGCAGGCTCTGCATAATTACTCAGCTCTAAGTGGAAAGCCACCAGCTAAGCTGAAAGAGTTTGCTGCTTTGTGTGAGGGCTTGTCTACTTTTCTTACAGGGGGAGGGAGGGAGCAAATTATCTGCAAAGCTGAGCTGCCCCCTGGGAAGCTGTTAAGTCTCCACCTTTTGTTCACTGGTGTATTGCCTTGCTGAAACACTTATCAAGATGTCATTTGCTCAGCCCTCCAGCCAACAAGGCCAATGGTCAGGGGTGATGGGAGTTGTAGTCCACAACCTCTGGAGGGCCACAGGTTCCCTATCCCTGCTTTAGAAAGTACAGTGCTGATGGCAACTGCAGAGATGAATGGGAGCAGCGCAAGAGCACCGCCGAGGCTTAACTAGCTGCTGGCAGAACAGTGTGGGATTTAACAGACCTCTGGTTTGATCCAGCAGAGCTGTTTTTCTGTTCTTAAGCTGCTTCCCATCTGGAAATATTTTCCTATGGCTGCCTTTCAAGCAGCAGGTAATATGGATGAGGATAACGAGCATTGTTCACATGTACCCTACGGAGAGTGTGTCAAAGTCCATCCTTCTTGGTTTACCCTGCTCTTTCCCAACATGTCATGTCAGTTGGATTGCTTTGTCTTTGTAGCAAACAAGGCTCTAGTCCGTTGCCTTAAGCGTCTGAAGGTACCTGCCTGTGGAGAGGCAGCTGGCACAGCTTTGCTCTGGTGTGGCTCATGGTGTAGGGAAGGAAAGAGCCACATCGCTGTGGTGTTGAGCAATCTCAAGGAAACCCTCCGGCTAGCTGAAGAATCCTGGGGAAAGATGGCAGAAAGGAAGCCTGGGACTGTTTACTAAGACTGCCCCCCCCCCCCAGGCAGATAATGTACTCCCATAGGTTAAATGTGCATGAAGGCTAAAGACATAAGAGGTTTCCTCCTCTGAGCAACTCATTATTGTTATTCATTACATTGGTCTTTGGTCATTAGGACCTCACAGCAGAAAAACTGTGGCAGCAGAGTAGCCAGAAAGGTGCTGGGTTTCTATAAGGCTGGAACCAGACACTTCAGCCTCTCAGACCCAGTGGGTGCAAGAGGACTTTGACACAGAAGCCGCAGACCACACACTGAATTAAATTTCCATATCATAAATTAAAGTGTTTGCAATATAATTAATATTCTTTAATATACACAATAGATTGAGTCTCTTGTGAAGCCAGTAAATAAATGCAGCCCATGAGAAGGAGGAGGAGGGGGCACGGGATGGGGGGCAACAGGGGCAACAGCTGCCTCATCCTCCTCACTTGCCTGCTGGTTGCCCACAGCTGCCACCATTTATCCCACTTGCTCCCCCCCCCCTTCAGGCTGGTTATTAACTAAGGAGGGGCAGGGATCTGTAGAGTTGGAAGGGGACTCCCGAGAGTCATCTAGCCAGACCCCCTGCAATCCCTGGCAGGCAGCCAGAAGCAGAGCCTCCCTGCCCAGGGCAGCCCAACCACCCTCAGAGGCCCCTCCAAGGCCCCCTGCATGTCGCCACACACCGTGGGCCCAGGCTGCATCACAGCCTCCCTCTGGCCCTGCGGCTCCACTGCCATGGCCGCTTCCCTAAGCCCACCCCTTGGGAGAGGGCCCAAGAAGCAAGCAAGCAAGCAGCTTCCTTCTCCACATTGGGTAAGGGCTGCCTGAAAAGGCCTTGTGGGCCACAGGGTGGACCACCAGCTCCCAAAGCAGTGGGCAGGCATCATCTGTGTGACTTCAGGGTAGCCCTCTGGGTTTCCTGCTGTTCCTGTTCCCCAAGTGAGTCATGGCCAGGCAAGGAGGTGCTTTGGGAGTCTTCTGCACCTGGGAGCTCTTTACATTCCCAATCCAGGAGCATCCTCATGGCATATGAAATGTTCATACAGTTTGAAACATGGGGGGAAACTGGGTTTTTTCCACTTGAGATGTCTGCCTTTCCTTCATCCATCCATCCACCCTTTCAATTATTTTTGTAAATTAAAATTATGTAAAAAGAAATATATGCTATATTTATTTTCTTATCTGATTCAAATATTTCTACTTGTGGGACCTAAAAGGCATTATAATAAAGCAGGATTGGAGAGCTGCATTTCTTCACAGTCACAATGCCACCTTTTCTCTCTCTCATTCTTCTTCCCATTTTGCATTATCAACCCCTTCTCCCTCCCTCTTTCCCGGTGCCCAGGGGGCTGCAGATTCTTCTAGCCAGAGATCCGGACATTGAACCGTAGTAGCTTGCAATGCTCCATCCATTTTGGCTCCCTTCCCTCCATCACCCCAACTCCTCTAAACTGCTTGCTTGCAGAGGGTCTTTTCACCTTTCTTCCATTGTGCAGCCTTTCTCCTCTGCCCTCTTCGTCTCCCTTGAGGTTCCCCACTACTATGGAAGTAGGTTCCCTACCCCAGTTTATAGCTCACCACATAAATATATACATTTGTGATATCTTCAAGTCTAGCTGCTTTGGTTTTCTTCAGACAATGATTGCAAGTAAACTTAGAGGTGAGGGGTACCTACACATAAGTTAGGTTTTGCCAATAGGAAAATTAGATTTTTGTGAGGCGGGGCATTAAGGATAGCAGAAAACAGAGCCATTAAATGTTGTTCTAAGCCAAAGGGCATTTTTGTTACCTAAATTATGAAATGACCTCTCCACACAGTCAGTATTATCCAGAAACAGAAGAAACCATTTTAAAAAATCTGCCTCTCCCCTTAGCTCCAAGCAGTCTGGCCAGTGGTCAGGGATAAGGATGAGTTGTCACCCAATAACACATGGGGGGCACCACATTTGGTACCCCAGCATAGCTTATTGGGAAAGGGTTGTGGGGAGCCCGGAGCTTGTCTGCTCCCCAACCTGCGCATTGGAACAAATGACAGTTTTCCATACGGACTCTGGGAGCTGTAGTTCTTGCCAAAGCAGGACAAGGTCTGAGTGGGAGCTTATGAGAGTGCCCTTATGAGCGTCACTTAAAGTTTAAATCAAGGTGATAACAGTTTCTGAAAGACCAATAGGAGCTGATTATGACCTTCCATTTTTATCTCCATGGTCTTCAGAGAGCTGAAGGTTTGCACAGATTGAAACTACCGTATTTTTCGCCCTATGGGACGCACTTTTTCCCCTCCAAAAATGAAGGGGAAATCTGTGTGCGTCCTATGGGGTGAATACAGGCTTTCGCTGAAGTTTGGAGAGCGAGAGGGGTCAGCGCGCGGGGCGCCCTGAAGCAGAGCGCCCCTCGCGCCGGGCAGATATCCGCAGCCTGGGGAGCCCTGCGGATAGCAGCCTGCTGCACGGAGCGCGGGGCGCGCTGAAGCAGAGCGCTTCGGGCAGACATCGGCCAGCCCCACAAGCTCAGGGGACAGCGGGGAGGCGCAGCACCGCCTCCCCGCTGTCCCCCGACCTGGTTTGGGGGGGGGAAATAAAGGAAATTTTCCCCCCTTTATTTCCCCCCCCAAAAAAAAACTAGGTGCGTCCTATGGGACGGAGCGTCCTATGGGATGAAAAATACGGTACCTTTCAAATCAGCTTGCTTCTCAATTTGGTATTGCGCATTTCCAAACATAGACAAATTTCTTTCACGTGCTGCAATGTTTGAGGAACCTGAGAAGATATGAGAGTTGTACATGTCTTAACAGTATACCGGAATTGTAATTATCTAAAATGGTAGATGAACTTATGTAGTCATGGCAGAGTTATTAGAAAACATTTTGAAGGAGTAAAGGGCAACCAAAACTACATTTTAAAACCTTGCCTTAAAGGGCGTTTCACATATTTGTGAAGGAGAAAATATTTCATGAGAGGGTTTCCTTGCACATTTTTCTGGAATTCCCCATTTTTCCATTGGAAGAATTTTTGAGTCAGGATCTCTGACAATGCCCCAAGCCTCGGCTTAATCCCCAGTTTTCCTCTTCACCCCACAGATTGCAAAAGTGAAGGCAGCATTGGACCTGGAGGGAAGCCCAAAGGGGCTCTAGGGGCGCCCATTTGGGGCCAGAGGGCTCTGCTGCAGGTGTGAACAATCTTTGGCTTCCAGGTGTTGCTGAAGTACAATATACCCAGAAGATCTAGCCAGTGTGGCCAGTAATCAGGAAGTATGGGATTTGTAATCCAACTCCATCAGGAGGGCCAAAGGTTTCCCACACCAAGGGCTTCCTTGGGAGGAGGAAGAAAATCCAGCCGCAAACACTGATCCAGCAAGTGACCAGGAAGAGGAGGAGCTGCCTCAGGGCCTAATCCAGAACTCCCTGCTTCAGCTCCCACATGCTCTGGTCATGGAGACTTTGTGGGAGGTGAAGCAGCTTCTCCCCGTTTTGCATTCTGGAGGTTCCCATCTCTGCTCAACACAGCTTTTCAGGGCTGTCATGGCTCACATCTTAGGAACTGTGACATGGCTTTTCATGGACATCTGACCTGGAAATCTGGTGGGATATATGTCGGGGGTCACCAATGTTTTCCAACCACTGGACACATTTTGAATTTAAGGAAAGTGTTGTGGGGGTGTGGCATAACACAAAATGGCTGGCGTGGGGGCAGAGTTTAACACAAAATGGTTGCCACAACCAAAATACAGAGGTACCTTGCGTTACATATGCTTCAGGTTACAGACTCCTCTAACCCAGAAATAGTACCTCGGGTTAAGAACTTTGCTTCAGGATGAGAACAGAAATCGCGTGGCGGTGGCGCGGCAGCAGCAGGAGGCCCCATTAGCTAAAGTGGTGCTTCAGGTTAAGAACAGTTTCAGGTTAAGAAAAGACCTCCAGAACGAATTAAGTACTTAACCCGAGGTACCACTGTACAGTGTACAGTGTACCTGTACAGTGGTACCTCTGGTTGCGAACGGGATCCGTTCCGGAGGCCCATTCGCAACCTGAAAAGAACGCAACCTGCGTCTGCACGGGTCGTGATTCGCCGCTTCTGCGCATGCACGTCATGGCATTTTGCGCGTCTGCGTGAGCGGCGAAACCTGGAAGTAATTCGTTCCGGTACTTCTGGGTCGCTGCGGAACACAATCTGAAAACACTCAACCTGAAGCAAATGTAACGTGAGGTATGACTATAGGGGGAAAAAAGATTTAAAAAAGACATTGAAAGGGTGTGGACACCCCCAGTAGCTGTCCCATCCTTTGGTAGGCAGGGGGCACCTACATCAGATACCACTGTATTCCCTCACAGAGAGATGCTGTTTGCACCTCTCCTGTGTTCAAAAGGGCTGGCTGGGTGGGAGCCCAGTCCGGGCATCCAGTCAAGTTGAGGCATGTTTAAGTGAATGTGTTCAGCAGGGCTGTTTTTCTAGAAAAAGAGGTGCCAGAACTCACCAGGAGCTCCTCCGTCATTCTCTTAGGATGGCAGTGGCGCCCCCCTGAGAGCTGCAGCTGAACAAATGTGCTGTGTAGGCAAGGCCAGGCAAGGAAGAACAGAGAAGACAGCCTCTTGAGGCTTGTGGAGTTTTGAGGGGATATTTACAGAGACCTTTCATGGGCTCTGGCCTGCAGATCCCAGTGTATGTGACACATATTTAGTGGACAGTGGAGGGCTACTCAGATTGAGAACCAAAGATATTTTTGTTGTTGTTTAGTTGTTTAGTCGTGTCCGACTCTTCGTGAACCCCTGGACCAGAGCACGCCAGGCACTCTTGTCTTCCACTGCCTCATATTGGTAGCTTTGAGAACATCGAGTACCATCTCGTCCTCTGTCATCCCCTTCTCACCCCCCTCCCAAAGGAGTCCAAGTGAGCAAACAACAAAATCACTGAAAAATACTTTTTCTTTTTTTAAACAAACCAAATATCTTCCATGTTAATATTAATCAGTCCATATTAATATTTCAAGAGTGCCAGCAACAATGTCTCTCAGTGCTGCCCAATGCCTGAGTGAATAGGAATGTCTTTAAATTCCACTTAAATGTCAGTAATGAGGAAGAGAGTTTAACCTCAGCAGAGAGGGCATTCCATAAGTGGGGGACCACTACCAAGAAGGCTCTGTCTTGGGTTGGCATGTGACAGGCAGCCATCAGCCCCACCCACACAGCCTCCCCTGCCAGGCAGGGAATGCGAAGCAAGATGACATTGGAGGTATTTGGGTTGCAGGCTATCGAGAGCTCTGTGCGCTAGTTTGTTTAACTGCAATCCACCGTGGTTCGTGCTTATATTTCTTGCATGTGTATTGTGCTTTCAGGCCTCTGTATCCAAACGCACCACAAGTGTAAGAGGCCACCTTTTGGGTGTCTGTTAATTTGAGGAATGGTAATCCTTGGGCAAATACCTCTGTGCTGTTCTTAAGAGGCTAAACGTGTGCCCCAAAAGCTGAATTCTTTGACGACAAATGTGTTGTGTTAATTTGCCTACTTTGTTTTTTGTTAACTATTTTTATGTTAGGCATAAAAGAGGAATACTGCTCAAGCTCAGCTCCGAATAGGAGGGGCTGTAACTCAGTGGGAGACCTCATGCTTTGCAGGCAGAAGATCTCTGGTTAGATCCTTGCTGTCTCCAGTTAAAGGATCTCAAGCAGGAGGCCTGAGGCGCTGGGGAGCCACTGCCCACTGCAGTAATCCACTCTGCATCAGGTGGGCCAGTGGTAGCAGGTAGAGCTGGATATTTGACTGTTCAAGATAGATTTGGTCAAGTGAAGCTCAAGTATATTAAGGCATTAAAGTTGTGGGAAAACATGAGGTTTGGTACTAATGTTAATTAATAGAAAAGTACTAACTTAAATAATTCATTACTTTTTTAAAAAAAGTTATTTTTAAAATTACATCCTTCCCTCAAAGAACCTCAAGCCACATTCATTGTTCTCCTAGCCCCTTTTATCTTCACAACAAGCCTCTGAGGCAGGTTAGGATGAGAGATGGTGACTGATCCAAGGTCAAAGCAGCCCTTTTCCAGTTGGCACTTCGAACAGGGCTTCTCCAAGGCTTTGCAGGCACCGTCAGTCAGCTGCAGACTCCCTGGAGAGCAGCTGGCCTTGGCTTGGCTGAAGTGACCCGACAGGCCTAATGAGGTCTGGAGGCTGGAGCTCCACTGACTAAGCAATGACTCTTCAGGGTTTCCGGGGGGGGGGGGGGTTTCCCCAGGCCTGCCTGGAGAGGCCTGCAGTTGAACTACAGAGCAGACGCTCTACCGCTGTGACTCTTCCCCAAAGGAAGATGCCACTCTATAAATGAAGCTAGATTGGCATGCAAGTGGATAAGGGCATTCTCAGTGGTGGCTCCACAATTGCGAAATGAAATGCCATGGCTCATCTGGCAAGCCCCCTCCGGGGTAGGTTTTAAGACCTGCCTTTAGCAGCTACTTTAACCTGACTTGCAGAACTCCACCATTTTTGCCAGATTTTGCTGCATTGGCATTGGTTTCGGTATTACAGTGGTACCTCGGGTTACATACACTTCAGGTTACACACGCTTCAGGTTACAGACTCCACTGTACCTCGGGTTAAGAATTTTTCTTCAGGGTGAGAACAGAAATCACGCGCGGCGGCAGCAGGAGGCCCCATTAGCTAAAGTGGTACTTCAGGTTAAGAACAGTTTCAGGTTAAGAACGGAGCTCTGGAATGAATTAAGTACGTAACCAGAGGTACCACTGTATTTTGAAATAGTGTTTTGATATTTTGTGGTGGTTTATGGTCTTAGATCGTGGCTTGTAAATAGCTTTGGGAAGAATTTTTCTTGAAAAGCTATATAGGTATATACCGTAATTAAAGATTGCATTTCTGCCCTGGATCATAGGGCTCTCATAGCACAATTCTATACATGTTTACGTAGAAGTAAGTCCAACTGAGTTCAGTTGGGCCTGTTTCCAAGAAAGGGAATACAAGCCTTCAGCTTCATTTAACTGATCTTCATGCTCCAAAGTCTGGTCTCAAATTTGTTAGATTTATATCCTGTCTTCTCCAAGGAGTGATGAAAGTTAGAGCACATATATGAGGTGATATTGCTCACTAGAGAGTAGATCTTCCTAGTTCTGTTCATTATATGGACTTGTTTCTAGCACTGGGAGGGCACTTCCAGAACCACCTCTGCTTATGTTCTCTTGTCCTTGCCTTGAATGAGTTGGGTTTTGTGGCCTGGAATGTTTGTCTTCCTGGCACATGAGTATGGCATGAGCGATGCCACTGTGTTCCTTCCTCCCCGAGGCCCTGTGATAGGCAGTAGGAGCAATCACAACTGTAACATGCATATTTGTGGCAGCCTGTTTTGACACTGATTTAAGTTGCTGGTTATGGTCATGGGCAACAATTAGTTTTCTGAAACATTCTGAATTGTAAAATAGGGTGATTTGCATTGGGTAACCTGCATCAGAAACATTTCTGCTGTCTGAGAGCAGGGGTCACCAGCCTTTTTGAGCCAGCAGTCCCGTTTGGAAATTTGAGAAAGGGCCATGGGTGCCAGTCACAAAATGGCTGTATTGGGTGTGTGACATAACACACAGTGGCTGGCATGTTTAAAATAGAGCAGGAAAGGAGACAGGAATGCAAAATGGTGTGGGTATTGCCCATCAATGGGGAGGGAAGGCACCTTAGCTCTTTGCACCTCTCTTCTGTTCAGAACAGGTGGGATGATGGTTGTCTAGGTGCCAGGCTGGCGACTGCTCTCCTAGAGAATGATCTAATTTAGCATGTTAATTTTACTTGTAATTAGTAAACAAAACAAAAAAAATTGAATTTGAAAGCTTACCTCATATTATGCTTACAATAACGTCCACTCATTGTGTTCTCTTCTGCATTGGAGCCTTAATATAGCATGATGACTGCTAGATTATTCCAGGACAAAAAAATTAATGTGGATCTGATCCTCACTCTGCAAATCTGATTGGGCCAGATTTGGATGCTTCAGTGGATGTTGTTGGATAAAGCTTAGACAGATTGTGAGTGACAGGGCCCAGGAGGAGCACATGATGTAGGTGTGCATCAGGTCAGTCTTTTGGATGAAAGATTATGAGGAGCCCCACAAAAGAGTAAATAAAAGTATGAAAATGTGTTTAAAAGCAGCACCCCATTAATGAAGATGGACCAGAGGTTAATGGATACCATGAATAAGGGTCCTATCCTCATCAGTTATAGTCCTGTCCTCATCAGCTTTATAGTCTTGTCCTCTGGATTTTTGTCCCATGTTTTGCAACATTCTGTAGCAGTGAGTTCCAAGGAGCATTCATTTATTGTTGCTAGAAGTTTTGTTTTATTTTTGCCTGCTTGTGCTCCAAAATATTTTGGAATTGCAAGTAGTTGACCCATTGGCCCAAGAGAATAAAAGGCAGAAAATGGGTACATATTTGGATGCAGTTGCTCTGCTTTTTCGGTTTTGAGCACCAGCCTTTTATTGATATTGAGCAGATATCATCATAATCATCTTATTATTTCTACCCCGCCTTTTTAAATTTGGGAGTTTATTTCTTGGGGACAGTTTGACTCTTAATTGCATTGTCGAGCTTTCAATTAGTCCTTGCAGACACTAATTCTGTGCCGTAGCATAGGTTTGAACTGATTGGTTCAAAATTGGGAAAGGAGTACAACAAGGCTGTATATTGTCTCCCTGCTTATTCAACTTATATGCAGAATTCATCATGCGAAAGGCTGGACTGGATGAATCCCAAGCCAGAATTAAGATTGCCGGAAGAAATATCAACAACCTCAGATATGCAGATGATTGGCAGAAAGTGAGGAGGAATTAAAGAACCTTTAAATGAGGGTGAAAGAGGAACGCGCAAAATATGGTCTGAAGCTCAACATCAAAAAAACGAAGATCATGGCCACTGGTCCCATCTCCTCCTGGCAAATAGAAGGGGAAGAAATGGAGGCAGTGAAAGATTTTACTTTCTCGGGCTCCATGATCACTGCAGATGGTGACAGCAGTCACGAAATTAAAGGACGCCTGCTCCTGAAAAGCAATGACAAACCCATTTTTCATTTTTTAAATGAAAAATGGGTTGTTAATAGGGAAAAATCTAATGTTACTATTTTAAGACCAAAGATTAGGATAAACAAAGAGGGTAAGGATTTGCTGAGCCAACAAATTGAACAGGAATACAAAAAAGGGAGGTATGAGGAGGTCCGGGAAACAAGCTAAGGAAAATAAGTGATAGAAAAATGGAGTGGTTTTAATAATTTTTATTTTGTATTTTTTTTCTTTTTCATTTTGTATTGTAATATCTTAAATAAAATCTTAATAAATATCTTATAAAAAAAAGAAAAGCAATGACAAACCTAGACAGCATCTTAAAAAGCAGAGACATCACCTTGCCAACAAAGGTCCGTATAGTTAAAAGCCATGGTTTTCCCAGTAGTGATGTATGGAAGTGAGAGCTGGACCATTAAGAAGGCTGATTGCCGAAGAATTGATGCTTTTGAATTATGGTGCTGGAGGAGACTCTTGAGACTCCCATGGACTTCAATAATAATAATAATAATAATAATAATAATAATAATAATAATAATAATAATAATTTATTTATACCCCGCCCATCTGGCTGAGTTTCCCCAGCCACTCTGGGCGGCTTCCAAAAGAATATTAAAATACTGTGATACATCAAACATTAAAAGCTTCCCTAAACAGGGCTGCCTTCAGATGTCTTCTAAAAGTCTGGTAGTTGTTGTTCTCTTTGACATCTGGTGGGAGGGCGTTCCACAAGGAGGGCGCCACTAGAAGATCAAACCCATCCATTCTTAAGAAATCAGCCCTGAGTGCGCACAGATCCTGAAGCTGAGGCTCCAATACTTTGGCCCCCTCATGAGAAGAGAAGACTCCCTGGAAAAGACCCTGATGTTGGGAAAGATGGAGGGCACAAGGAGAAGGGGACGACAGAGGACGAGATGGTTGGACAGTGTTTTTGAAGCTACCAGCATGAGTTTGACCAAACTGCGGGAGGCAGTGGAAGACGGGAGTGCCTGGCGTGCTCTGGTCCCTAGGTTCACGAAGAGTCGGACAAGACCAAACGACTAAACAACAAAGCATAGGTTGCTCCACAAGAAAAGGAAGATTTGCACAGAGTTTTAAGTGCCCCATTCTTTCTGGCTGCACCACCTTGGTTTTATAGTAGGAGTAGCTGTCTTGTGGCAAAAATGAAGTGAAATCCAGGGACTCACTGAAAACTAACCGATGCCTTTTTGTATGAGGACTTTGGAGTTGGTGACTGTGCCAACAATGAATCATGGCCTTGTAGAGTTAGAAGGGGTCCCCAGGGTCATCCAGTCCAACCCCTTGCAATGACAGATGGCCACCCAAGCTCTGCTTAAAAACTGCCTAGGAATGAGAGTCCACTGTTCTTCCTAAGCATTTTCCACACTGTTTAATGAATGACGATTTGCTGCGCTGCTCTTGACAGAAGGGGGAGAGGACAGGTCTCTGCCCTGAGCGGCTTGCAGTCCGGGGCTCCCCTGCTGATGAGGAGGGGAAGGGGAAGCGGAAGCGGGGAGGAGGAATAGGACTGAAGCCGCCGACGCTCCTGTGGGCTGAGACCTTGAGCTGCAGCCTGGGCATTGCCATGGGGCGGGGCCACCCAAACGGAAAGTCCCGCCCCGCTTCCCCGAGCCGGGAGGGCGGGGCTTCCCTTGCCTGGGGCTTTCATCATAAAAGGAGGCAGATCTCCAGGTCAGGGGGCGGGGCCGGCGACCGACCGCCTCCCCGCGCCAGCCTATCCGGGCGCACGGTACCTGTGAGGGGCACAGGCCTAGCCCAATGGGGTCGCTCCGAGGGCCGGGCGGGGCTCTGTGCGCGCGGAGCGGAGCGGAGCGGCGCTGAGGAGGTTTTTGTTCCGGGCCCGGCCGCCGCCATCTTGTGTCCGTGCGGGTCGGAAGAGGAGGAGGAAGCGGCAGCAGCGCGGAGCGGTGACTCGGCAGCAGCGGCGGCCGCGGCGGGGCCTGACACAGCCTCATTGGTAACGGCGGGGGGGGTCGCTCTCGGCTTCCTCGCTCCCCATTTCCATAGAAACAGAACCCGCCCAAGGATGCCTGTCGCCATAGAAACAAGGACTCTTTCCCCCCCCCCCCGGCTCCTCCCAGCCGCTCCGGCCTTCGGACTCCCTCGCAGCCCCTCGGGCTCCTGGCCTCTCGCTGCTCCGTAGAAGGGGCGGCGGCCCGCCCTTGAGGAGCCGGGCTGGGAGGGGGCCCTTCCGCGTTTCTGTGTCACCCGCCTCTGCCTCGTGTTCGCTTCCTTCAGAAATGCCGCCCCCCGCCACTTGCCCCTTTTCTGCCAGAACTTGAAAGGAGCCCCCCCCCCCCCGAAGCGGAGGGGGCGGCGCTTCCTTCTCGGTCCTCGCGGAAGCCGGGAAGCGCCTGCGGCCTTAGCTGCTCCGGCGCCGCGGCCTCGCTGTTTCTCTTTTCCCCCAGGATGGAGGGGGCGGGGATTGCAGAGAAGAGCCAGGATAAAAAGTCCAGGGGGTCAGTCAGCTGGGAGCCATGGGAGCAGGCAAGTGCGGGGCTAGCGGGGGACGGGGAGCGTTTTAGCGCCTCCCCTGGCGGGGGCGAAAGGGATTCATTCCAAGGAGAAGGGAGCCCGGGATCTCTGGATACCCCATCCTTACCAGTATTGCGGAGGTGCAAAACATGGGACGAGGCAAATAATAGAGTAACAGCCCTTTCAAGCTTGCCTGGAGATGGCATGCCTTTGAAGGAAGCTCGATTTGGGGTGGGAGCTGCTTTAGTCTAGGAAGAGAAATTTAAGTTGGTACTGTAAATAATTGCAAATGCTCATCGTTATTGGTTACAGGGTTGTGAGGCTGTACAATTTTCACAAAACGAACCAGCAACTTCTTTTGCTCAGGTGTCCTCCTGCATAGAAATCCACTTTCCTGTTAGGTCTCTTTAGGCTGGAGAGCATAGGAACTCAGGATTGTTGCCTTTATCACTGATCCATATCCCTGTAATATATGTATTGCAGGGCAGTTTGAATGTAGGTCTGGCAGGCTGTTGCCCAGAAGGAATAGTGCCTGACTTACCCTGAGCAAGAGGTTAAGTCAGGGGTAGGCAACCTAAGGCCCATGGGCCGGATGCGGCACAATCCCCTTCTAAATCCAGCCCGCGGACGGTCCGGAAATCAGCATGTTTTTACATGAGTAGAATGTGTGCTTTTATTTAAAATGCATTTCTGGGTTATTTGCGGGGCATAGGAATTTGTTCATTTTTTCCCTTCAAACTATAGTCCAGCCCACCAACATGGTCTGAGGGACAGTGGACTGGTCCACGGCTGAAAAAGGTTGCTGACCCCTGGGTTAAGTGGACAATTGCCTTCCTTACTATGACCCTTTATTGGCATCCTTTGTTAGAATGGGCTCCAGTGTGTAAGATAAATGGCAGCTGGTTGGGTGTGGCTCGAAACAACTGAGTGTCTAAGTTCTGCGAGAACTTGCAACATGTTATATGAGTGACCTGATTTTCTTGATCAGTAGTACATACTGTTAACTTATGGCTAACCTTAGCCAGATACAGTATAGTCTAAATCTATAGAGTAAGGATCTTAGCTTTATTCTCAGAAGGGTTTGTAGCAGGAAGGCTTGGAATGGAGTAGAACTTCATCCTTGCTAAGGAATCATCTGTCAGTTCCATCTCATAATTCTTTCCTCTTACCAAACTACTTGGAATAGACTGTTTCTATCTCCCCTAGTCTTGAGTGATCAGTGGTCTGCTTACAATAAGCAAATAAGGTTGGTGGAATTTTATTCCTCATCCTTGGTACAATTGAAAGGCTTGTGTGCTAAAGTTGCCAGACTGAAACCACATTGATTTAAATGTCTTACTCTTCTAGTATCGCAGAACTAACATTTTGACAAGGGACAGTCATCTTAGCTAGCTTCTTTTGCTGTCTAGGTTCCAGATGACTCCATTAGAATCTATTTTTTTAAAAAAATGTACTAGTCAAATGATGATAGTCCCTATCTATTAATATATTAATCCTGATTAAAAGATTGTCCGTGACTAGTTGGAATTTTCAGATCAGCTGTTTTCTCCAACTCCCACCACAGTTTGCATTTTGATTATGAGGTCTGGTTATCACTTATTAGTTGACAACCGTGTTCAGTGTGAACGGTTTCTGTTTAGTAACCAGCTACATGTGCCAACTTTCAAAGATCTGATTCCCTGCATATGGTCGGCCTCACCAAATGGGCACTTATGTAAAAGGAAATAGCCACAGTAATATCAGTCAAGTATGGAAAGGACTAAATCACATCCTTTATGATTTGAGAGATTGGTTCACTCTCACTCTGTTTCCTCCCTTGTCTTTTTGTAGCATTTGCCTGGATGATCAGTTATGACCTGGAATATTTCTTGGCTTATTGCTTTTCTCAGATGCCAGGTTCTATCTGATGTGCCTTATCACATCACCCCAAATGGGTCTTGTGTCAACATGATTAGTTTGGTTTTGCCATACCTAAATTCAAGGTGTAAACATGTTTTTTCACATTGGCCTAAGTGCCTGCATGCTGGTTCTACAGTCATTCAGATTAAACCGTCTGGCTGGCTTACTTGTGTTGAATACTCCATCTGGGGTTCAAATAAGAGTTAAACTTCTTCAAACATTTCTGAGGAAGAGTACCATACTATTGCAGCTCTTATGTTTCCATCAGGCTGGTTTTTATCAGATAATAATATCTCATACACTCTTGTTTCCCGTGATGAAATAGCATTCGGTGCTGGGAGTGTTCGACCAAGGAGTGCCCAGGTTGTCCTTCAGTTCTTGCAGTTAAACCAATTGGAACTTGAGTTTTCCTTTATTTTTCTTTAGTAGTTAATTGTTTCGACATTTTGCACATGAATTCATTTGCTGGACAGCATATCTGCCACAGAATTCCTGGATTTGTGAAGCATTTTGGGGTACTGCCTTAGTTCAGGGGGTGGTACTAATCAGGTTTGTTATCCTTTGTAAATTGAGGGCATCCTAGAGTGTGCCTGACACTCCCCTGTTGCTTTCAGTTGCTGAGGTAGATCAGTAATGCTCAAAAAGTTGTCCTTGTGAGAAACCTGCTCTCTATGGCTGACCTTTTAATCAGGGGCTGATAAGCTTCCAAAGGATTCCAAGGTTCATAGGAAAACTACTGGGCGAGACTGTTGCTTGTTCCGAACTCAAGACTAATATACCCCTTTGCAGTTTTCCCTATACGGTGGTACCTCCGGTTGCGGACGGGATCCATTCCGGAGCTCCGGTTGGATCCCGAGGTTTCCGCAACTAGAGGGACCGCTTCTGCGCATGCGCACACGGTGAAATCTGGAAAAATACTTTCGGGTTTGCCGCATTTGCATCCTGAAGTATACGCAACCAGAGGTGTGTGTATCCAGAGGTGTCACTGTAATCTGTTTTATCTTTGGGGTCTATTGTTGCTGTGCTAGAAATATGCTGCAACATTGGATAAGGTGAATAAGAAGGTGGGAGCTCTTTTTGGGCTCTCCACCAAATGATTGCATTGTTCAGTAGCCTTTTAATTCAATTGGATGTGGTGGACCATGCTAGAGTTGCTTTCCTCATTGGAGATGCACCTTCTTAAACAATAGTCACACGGAAAATTGCTGAGCTCACTTTATTAATCAAAGAGCTGACTGCTGTGGTTTTTGTCAGTCTTCACTGCGTAGAGGATGCACCAACTCTCTCAAAACCATAGTAAGACTGAAACTTATCAGGACCATGGACCCAAGTAAAGACAAGCTTTTGCATTAAACTAATCTAAGTAAAATAAGTATTTCTCAGAAAGTCGGAAGGGAATTTTAATTCTGTTTAACTTCTAGACGACAATATAGCAAGATTCCTCATCAGTCCCTTTTTAATTGCTTGTTGTTGTATCTGGATTTGTGATGCCAGTTTCTTGGTTCCCAGTACTGCAGCAAATTACCTTCTCTGCATTAGCAGGACATGTGGTTTAGCTTATTCATATGAGATTGAACCTGTTTTCCATCTACAGATTCTCCTCAAGGCAACTGATAAAGTACAAAGAACCTTTAATCTGTCTCTCTCTCTGTGTGTGCATATATTCCAGTATGTCCCAAATCTGTGAAAGCCAAAATTCCCCATCTTGTTTGATTTTATTCATTTGCAGAAAATTAACTACAGCCCAAATTTAGAAAAAAATACTGTGGTGGTGAACAAAAAAAATTACATACTTGGATAAAAGTACAAAAATGCAACAAATCACTAGTTCACCTCCCAGAGAAAGCATGGGTGAACAAGTTAGTTTTCAGCAGTTGCCTCCATGCCAATACAGTGGTACCTCGGGATGCGAAGGCGATCTGTTCCAGAACCCCGTTCACATCCCGAACAGAACGTAAGATGCGTCTGCACATGTGCGGGTCACGTTTCGTCATTTCCGCGCATGTTAAAAGTCCATAACTTGAACAGTTAAATGATTTCTGTAAATTTTGTCGCACTACCTGGACACCTTTTAAAATTATGTCAATAGACCAGGTCAGATTTTGGGCTGTTATGCAAGTTTTGAGTTTGCTGGCAGACGATTTCTTCTTGGCAGGGGGTTGGACTCGATGGCCCTTGTGGTCTCTTCCAACTCTATGATTCTTTGATCAGCTATTTTTTTTCTATTCTAAAGCTTTCTCTTTCTTCCTTTTACTATATATATATATATCTCACACACACACAAACACACACACACACATATTTTAAAGAAGAAACTCTTTGAGGTCTCAGAATCCTTAATGTGAATGCACATGGTGTGTCCATTAAAAAAATAAATAAAAGCATTTAATTTAAAATACACAACAAGGCATTAAAGTTTACATCTTTATGTACCATTTATGTCGTGGTGTGTATCCCAAATTTAACTGAACTGAATTGGGTTTCCGTTTGCATGGAATGGCTTCTATTTTAGTTATGCTTTTAAGCTTACCGTTCATAGGTAAGATTCAAAAATTAATCCCATAAGTGGAAGCCTGTGCAAGAACTTCCACTTGTGCAACAGGGATTTCCCCCTTCTATCACCAACACCCTGAAATTGGCTCAGGGTGTTAAGAAGAACCCCCACCCCAGAACAGCGTGCCAGGGAGGAGTGGGGGAAGTTCTGTCTAACAAGCCCAAATGATTGCACTGATGGAACAATCGCTTTAGCACAACATTGAATTCCACCCAACATGTATTTTGCCTTATTGCAGAAATAGTTTAAATTATGTTCTTGTTCGTCCTGAGATGCTTATGTACTATATATCCTAGCCTAGAATTCCCTTTGCTAGCTGTTAAGGTACCTCAGTTCTCTTTTAAAAAAGAAATGAAGTTCGCTTCAGCCCCATTTCATTTTCTGTTTTGGTAAGCCCTTTCTTAAAATGTCCCAGCCTTAACCTATAGTACCCCAAGACACAACAGATAAGTCCTCATGCCCTGCCCAATTCTATTTCCTGTCTTCTCTTTCCTTGTCCTCTAACCTTTTAGATCTAGGTACTCTTTTCTTGTGTGTCACATTCTGTCAAAGATTGAGCAAATTGTAGATTGCTTTGCCTCTTGGAAGGCTGCATTTGTGCTTCTTTCTGACATGTCTTTCAGATCCTGGTTTTCTCCTGGTTGAAGAAATGTAGTCACTTGTCACCAACTTGCTGTGTCACTGTTGGCTTCCTGCATGGGGTGCAGAGAGGGTGTAGCTCTGCAGAAATGCAAGCAGTTGTTTATGCTGTGGGAGTATAAGGACAAAGCTGCAACTGGAGTGCTGGAACCCAGGCTACTGTCCCAGCTGTCTGTTTCGGGACCCAAGAATAAAAGCAATACTTGTGGATGAATTTAAGCGGCCACCGTACAAAAGAACTGGCTCAGATTCAGGACACTGGGCACTGGGATTGGTGTTCAGGGAGGAAGTAGGGATGTAGTGGTCTTTCCCTTCATTACTACTGGTTTGTGATGCTGGATGGTATTTCTTCTTCACCTCTCTTCTGCCTGCCTATGATCTCTCTATTAACAGAAGGTAGCTGATGGTCTGTTGAAAGATCATTGGCCAGTTTCTAGTGGACTACTTGGTGCCTGCCAGGAATCACTGCAAAAAATTCTGAGCTAGGTGTACCTTGGGGATGCTCTTTATGTCCTGAGGCAAGTATGAATACGCAGGATTGCTTTGTAAATTTTTGAAATGCATAAATGGGAATTTAGGTCAAAAGAAACAGTAGACAAAACAAGACCAAAGTTGACCTGCCTAGGGTTATATGAAGAAACTTGTTTGAACTCGGTCCACTTGGATAAATTCACACATTGTAAAAGCTAATGAATTATCTCAAATCAAATAAGTGTAACTGCATATAATTCTAAGAGGTTTTCAGTATAAGCTGAGATCCTGACCATAAACTCCTAGGGAATTAGTCCTGCTGAATTCAGTGGGGTGTACGGTAATTTCTCAGTAGGCACATATTAGGATCTACCTGCATACCTCCAGTGGCATAGAGATTAGAGTGGTGCCTCGCAAGACAAAATTAATCCGTTCCGGGAGTCTCTTCGTCTAGCGGTTTTTTCGTCTTGTGAAGCAACCCTATTAGCGCGTTTAGCGGTTTAGCGGCTATTAAAGGCTTAGCGGCTAAAAGGCTCTTAGCGGCTTAGAAAAAAGGGGGGGAAGCAAAAAAAATCGCAAGACTCGCAAGACTTTTTCGTTTTGCGAAGCAAGCCCATAGGGAAATTCGTCTTGCGAAGCGCATCGAAAAACGGAAAAACCTTTCGTCTAGCGGGTTTTTCGTCTTGCGAGGCATTCGTCTTGCGGGGCACCACTGTATTACCATTATCTCTGTTATATGGTGTGACCAAGTCCCAATTTTCCACCTAGAGTTCTTTGTTGGTCAGCTACGTCTCTACAAAGACTCCCTGTTGGGAGAGGTCTTTGGACCTGTAAAGAGAGAACCTGATTGCATTCTGCTTTTCCTTGATCTTCCAAGCCCATTGCTTGGAAATTCCGAATGATCTAACCTCTGCCAGCTAAGGCTGATTGTTTCCCAGCTGACTCATATCCAGCCCCTCCCTTGCCAGCCCCGTCTGTGTGACTTATGATTCTTCCTGTACTGAGCTGGAGAACTCTGCTGGGAGGGAGCAGCCTAGAATGAGGTCGTGTGGTTCAGATGTCCACATTGAGATTTAGCAGCTTTACACAGTGGGTTAGTCTAGGCCAGATTTGATGAAGTGAACATGCGTGAGGGCCGCTCCCAGGAGCGTCCAGCGAGGGTTGATGCTGGAGAGCTGCAGCTCTCCGTCAATGCTGAAGAGAAAGCGGCAAGATCCTCTGCGCTCTGCTTAAATGGGGTTAGGCCACGCCCCCGGCTGACCAGATTGGTCAACCAAAGGAGCGACACAGGGGAGAGCTCCATGACAAGCCCGCAACACCATTTCCCTGGTGAAGAGAAATGGCTTTGGTGGAGCGTTGGCTGCTGGGCAGAACAAGATGAGCAGCAGGTGCTCAGGGACCGCAACAGATTCATTTCTCATAATTGCTTGGGGGGGCCGAATAAATTGACCAGCGGGCCGGATTTGGCCCCCGGGCTGGAC
The DNA here is from genome assembly GCF_964188305.1 of Podarcis bocagei. Taxonomy (NCBI): domain Eukaryota; kingdom Metazoa; phylum Chordata; class Lepidosauria; order Squamata; family Lacertidae; genus Podarcis; species Podarcis bocagei. The sequence continues at coordinate 1,175,884 of NC_138143.1, forward strand.
TTTGGACATGCCTGGTCTAAGATTTCCTTCTCAGTAACAGCAGGCAATAGGGGGGGTCTTTTTATGTTGATAATACAGGACATTTGGAGGGACGCGGGTGGCGCTGTGGGTAAAACCTCAGTGCCTAGGACTTGCTGATTGTATGGTCGGCGGTTCGAATCCCTGCGGCGGGGTGAGCTCCCGTCGTTTGGTCCCAGCACCTTCCCTCCTAGCAGTTCAAAAGCACCCCTAAGTGCAAGTAGATAAATAGGTACCGCTTTATAGCGGGAAGGTAAACGGCGTTTCCGTGCGCTGCGCTGGTGCTGGCTTGCCAGAGCAGCTTTGTCACGTTGGCCACGTGACCTGGAAGTGTCTTCGGACAGCGCTGGCTCCCAGCCTCTTAAGCGAGATGAGCACGCAACCCCAGAGTCGGTCACGACTGGCCCGTACGGGCAGGGGTACCTTTACCTTTACAGGACATTTGGTAGCACTGAACTTCCTAAGCCAACACTTTGGGAAATCTGTGAGTGCTGCAACATCATATTAACTGTTAGGACATACTAGTGAGTACCTCCAATGGAATAGCCTCCTTTGCGTAGCCTAAAAGGCCCGTGGTATCAGTCCTTCAGATGAAGGAGCTGCGTGTCCCATTTGGCAGCAGAGACCTGTTTAGGACTAACATCGAGGGGACCTTCACTTTTTATGACCCATTCATTGCAAGAGTCAAAAGGTTTTGCTTCCTCTCACCCCTGCTTCACATGAGATGACAGTCTTGTATATTTGGGCAGAGCCAGAATTCTGCTGCCAGAAGCCATCACAATCAAGGGACTTTGTGCCTTGCAGGCTATAGACCAAGCCTTGTATTCTTAACAAGTTGTATTTTCCCCTTTACTGCATTCAGATGTCCAGCTCGCCGTTGTCCAAGAAGCGTCGCTTGTCTGATTCGGAGACGAAGACGGGTTCAAACTGCTCCTCTGGCAAATCCGTACAGACTGATCTGCGCGAGGCGCCTGCCAACGTAAGACTTTGTGTTGAGCCCATTTCTTACATCCTGATTCTTAGTGGGGAAACTTTAGTATCTGTTCCAAGGAGAAACTAGGTCAGACCCCACAGTCTTGATATTAGTAAAGGGTTTGTTGCCATGATGGGTGGAACAGAAAAAGGGTCTGTTTGTCACCAGGAACTTCTGCAGCATGTGTACAGTGTAGGTCTGCACCATCTTTTGGGTGGCGGGTGGGCCACCCTGTCAGGGCTGAGGGTGAGAAAGATTTGACTACTGTAGTTTCTTGGTGCAGCAGTAATTTACCTTTTCCTCTGAGGTGACAATTACGCAAGAGAAAACAAAAGGGCAGCCTCAGGGATATCATTTAGATGCAAACTAGACATGCCCCAGAATTTTGCTCACAGACCTCTTGCAGCCTTGACAGTGCAGTCATCCCCACCTTCCTCCCCTTGTAGATCTCAGTGGGAGTTGTTGGGAACCTTGTTATCTGCAAGCAAATGTTCAAGGCAGCTATCGTAAAATCAGCACAAGAACTCAACACTCCTATAAAATGTAATAGTTGGTTGGGACTGTCTCTGAATATATTGGAAATCAGTATTAACTAGCCAAACATCCTGCTTCTACCAACTGTTTGGAGCCTTCAGTTATGCTCAGTAGCCCAGCATTACAGCCTTAAGCCTCAGGCTTTTGTGTAGATTAGGCTCTCCTGCCCTACCATAATGTGTGCAAGTAGCAGGCAACCAGCAAGAGAACCCTTCTCCTTATTCAGCCGGTCATTTGGAGAATAAAGGCACCAGCTGCATGACTTACAGCTGCCTTCATTCCTAATTCTGGCTCAGGTCTTGATTTGAGCTGGAAAGTCCTCAAACTATACAGCTGGAAATTCCATTATTGGGATACGATTATGTGAATTGAATGTAGAGGCATATATATAGCTTGGTCCCATTTGCTGAATGTCAAATATTAGACGGCCAATATTGTCAAATGCTACAAAATAGTTGAAAGGGTGGATGGGTTTGCAACTCTGCTTCCTGACCATGGGCAGCCTTAGCTGTTCCCTTTAGAAACAGACTGTGCATGTTAAGTTTTTGTCAGCAACCAAGAGGCCTGGAAATGCATGTATTTTTTTAAAAAAGAATGCTTTGATTTCCAAAAAGCTTCAATAGTCATTGTATTTTGTACTAGTCAGTATTCCACTTATTCTGTGGTACAGTCAAATAGCTTGAGAGGAAAACACTGTGTTGGTGCAAGTTCTGCTAGCGATCACCCTCTTTCCTTTCTTTTTTTCAGGGTATGGCCAAGAATGGAAATGAAACGGACATTGATGAGGGTCTGTACTCAAGGCAGCTGTAAGTACCAGAAAGGCGGGGGGGGGGGGTCACCATTACAAAAGGAGTTGTGGTGCTATTCTTCTGTGGCTGTTGATCTTCAGCTGTTTTTCTGCTGCTGAGAGGCAGCAGTTTCGGGGCAAGATGCCTCGGGTTTTGGTTGGGAAAGCAAGGCTCTGAAATTAACCCTTTGGGATTCTTCCCTCCACCCTTTGTTCTGAGCAGATATGTACTGGGCCATGAGGCCATGAAACGAATGCAGAATGCCAACATTCTGGTGTCTGGCCTGCGAGGACTGGGTGTGGAGATTGCCAAGAACATCATCTTGGGAGGAGTGAAATCTGTCACAATCCATGATCAGGGTGTGGCTGAGTGGTCTGACCTCTCTTCCCAGGTAGAGTCCTCCTGCATTTACCTAAATGGCCTAAAGTGTGTTCCTTCTGGTAGGCATACTGCTCCATACATTTCATACTCTTTCCCCTCACTCTCCAGTTCTACCTGCGTGAGGAGGACCTTGGAAAGAATCGAGCTGAAGTATCCCAGCCTCGACTAGCTGAGCTGAACTCCTATGTACCTGTTACTTCTTACACTGGGCCCCTCAGTGAGGACTTCCTTAGCAACTTCCAGGTACTGTAAAGCAGGATGGCAGCTTATCGATAACTGGTTTTCTCTTCATAGGGGAAATGTCGGCTTGGTTTTCAGAAGAGAGGAGGGTTAGATTAGCAGGATATAATAATTACTTTTGAACAGATCAAGGGTCCATCTAGTCTAGAATTTTGTCTTCAGCAGTGGACAGCAAGGTGCTTCTGGAATTTCAGAGGACAATTCAGTATAACAATAGTGGTTGTGATACTTTGTCCCCACCATCTAACATTCCAAATGGTATTGCCCCATACATTAAGGTTCCATTTAATTATCAGGGCTAACAATGTGACATGCATCTCATTTGTACATATACCGAATGTCATCTTCCTCTCCATTTGCTCATGTAGCTTGCGGAGAGCCGTTTTGAATTTCTTTAGTCTGCTTGGAACTTGGCCATCATGAACTGTTTGTCATTTGGAGGCCAGGTTCCTTCACTGTTTCCTTGACTCCGGATCGTTTAGCAATCTTAGATAACACAAGTCCTAATACAAATCCTTGTGAAGAGGTAGGGGCTGCACTGCTTACTTTAGAGCTCTAGGCATAACTGCTGCTGCTTTTATGTATACGTTTCCATGTTTTCTGCTGCAGTCAGTCTAATCCTGTGGGTGCATATAGCTTTAAGAGCCAGCTAGCCACAGGAATTCACTGGTGAGAGATTCTAAGAAAAGTAATATTATTGAAAGCAGAGCTTCTTAATTCTCTGTGCCATAGAACAGAGTGGAAAAAGCAGTGTTGTGGAGAAAAGCCCTCTTGTTGTTTAGCTTTCCTGTTCTGCTAAACTTCACTCTAAGAATGAGCCGGTACAGAGCTCAAGATCTGTGGTGTTACCAACAGCGGCAGAGTGTTTGTTGCCTAGAGTAGCACTTAGAAGGATCTTTTGTCCCTTCTGCAGGTGATTGTGCTCACTAACTGTCCCTTGGAGGAGCAGCTGCGCATAGGTGACTTCTGCCATGGCAAAGACATCAAGCTGGTCGTGGCCGATACAAAGGGCCTTTTTGGGTAAGATGTAATTCCAGCTCTGTTCTTTTATCTCTGCTATAGCAACCCTTGACCGTTTCCTTTGGCTGGGCTCTCCATCCTGTCTAACATGGGCAGCTTTGAGAGTTCCAGTCTTTATAGCCAATAACATGTCCAGCCCAGCCTTACTGCTTAGGGTATTGTTGCATCAGTGACAGCACTGAGAGTTGGGTTGCAGTGGAAATGGCACTATTGGCCCCTCACCCTGTTTCCTTTTCCTTACAGCCAGTTGTTCTGTGACTTTGGTGATGACATGGTTGTGACAGACACTAATGGGGAGCAGCCGCTCAGCGCCATGGTCTCCATGATTACCAAGGTAATTCCTTCCTGAGGCCGGAAGCCACAACTATTTCCTGTAATGGAGATGTGCAGTCTTCCTTATAGAGGGCCCATGTATGCATTGCCTCCTGCAATGTCTTGCATTGATTTCGACAGTGGACGTCCTTGGAGGTTTTTATGCAGAAGTTGGATGGCCAGCTTTAATGGATGCTTTACCTGACATTCCTGCATAGGGCTAAATGCTCCCCAGGGTCCCTTCCAACTCTACAGTTCTGTGATTCCCTTATTTCTGTACAGGGGTGCCCTGGAGAGGTAACCTGTCTGGATGAAGCTCGGCACGGTTTTGAGACTGGCGACTTCGTTTCCTTCACTGAAGTTGAAGGCATGAAGGAGCTCAACAATTGTGAACCAGTGGAAATCAAAGTGCTTGGTGAGACCCTGTTGGTGCCTTGACTAAGCAGAGCAAGTCTTGGATGTCACTTGAATTGGATGCTTGCTGGGGTTTTAGGCTCTCTAAGTGTCTGGCAAAACTACCTGGATAGATATTAATGCCTTTCAGTGGTGTTCTAGCATTTACTTTAATTATTTGGAATTTTAGCCTGCTATGTCCCCATATACCCTAAGAGAGTTACAATAGATTAAACATGCCAGAAACAAAAAATGTACAATTAGACAAATGTTAATTCTGACCATCCTCTCTCTTGTCCGCCTTCATGATTGTCTTCCTAAGAGCCCTTTTCTAACCTAGACACAGCCTATCAATCCCTAAATCAACAAACATTTCCATTCTCAAGCATTCCATCCCTAAAACAATCATGCAATTTAAGTCTCCTCCTACTGTCTTACACCTGAGAGCACACCATTCCCTTCACTCAAAACCATATCAACCCCTTTACACATAGGCATAGAATAAAATTCATTTCACAACCTGTTCATGTCTCCTTTTTTCTGTTTCCTCTGGTATATGGAGACATAACACTTCTCTCCTTCCCCAAATTATAATTTAATCCTATTAAAAGGATTGAAAGATCTCTTCCATACTTTTATTATAGAGTGTCCCCAATTGCAATATTGGCAGAGCTGGCCCTCTCGGTAGTTCTTCTACACTCAGAGGCTCAAGATGAGTGACAGCTCAGGAGAGGGCCTTCTCTGTGGCAGCCCCTCAGCTGTGGAACTCCCTCTCCACAGAGGTGCAACTGGCACCTTCATTGTACAGCTTTTGGAGAATGCTGAAGGCATGCCGCTTTGCTTTTGATACCAGTAGTGTATATTTTTGGGGCCCACTTTATTTTTGTGATGGTAAGCTGTTTTAACTGTGTTTCCTGCTTGGCAGGGGGTTGGACTCGATGGCCCTTGTGGTCTCTTCCAACTCTATGGTTCTATGATTCTAATATTGTGTGTTAATGTTGTAATCTGCCCTGGGACCTTAGGGTGAAGGGCAGGTAATAAATAGTTGTACTAATAATAACATTTTGACATGGTTGCTGGAGGCCCTGACACAAATACCGTATTTTTCGCTCTATTGGACGCACCGGACCACAGGACGCACCTAGTTTTTAGAGGGGGAAATCAAGGAAAAAAATATTATCCTCCCCCCAGCCCCAAAGAGCAACGGACAGGCTGCATGCAGCCTGTCCACTTCTCCCAGAGCTTCTCGGGGCTGCGGGGGAAGCCCGGGTTCCCCCCCCCCAGCCCCAAAGAGCAAAGAAGCCAAGACAGCGCGCGGGATCCATAGCCGCGCAACCTCTCCAGCCAGGAGCTAAACCTCTCCAGTGCAGCTAAAGAAGACAAGGCAGCAAGCGCGATCCATCCCGCTCACTGCTTTGGCTTCTTCTTTAGCCTTGCGCAGCATCTTTAGTCTTGCGCAACGGGATGGATTGCGCCCGCTGTCCACCGGGGCTGGACTAGATGACTCCTGGGGTTCCCTTCCAACCCTGCAATTCTATGACCTCGGAAGGTGTTTGGGGTCTCCACCACTGGAGGCTTTTAAGCAGCGGTTGGGGGACCATCTGCCTGGCGTTCTTTAGCTGTGATTCCTACATTGTGAGGGGCTGGGCTAGATGACCCTCGGGTGGCCCTCCCAACTCTATACAGTCCTACAGTTCTGCGGCAGGAGATCCACAGCCACTTCAGACAATGCCCACTCCCAATTTTCATCTGAGAGACATGTGTCTCTCAGTACCCCCCTACCTGCCACACTTCCCCCACCCCACTTAAGCTGAGGGAATTCCTGCCCAGAGAAACTCCCAGCAATCAAGGAGGAGGAATCCGCTGCAGCCGTGAGCAGCGGAGGATCCATGGTCCCCTTCCTTCCCTCCTCCGTAGTTGCTTTGAAGGAGGAAAGCGGGAGAGGAGCTGCTTACACAAGTGTAAGCTGCTCCCCTCCCACTTTGCTGCTTCAAAGGGAGCCCGGGAGGAGGGAATCTGCTGCAGCCTCGAGCAGCGAAGAGGATCCATGGTCCCCTTCCTTCCCTCCTCCGTAGTTGCTTTGAAGGAGGAAAGTGGGAGAGGAGCTGCTTACACGAGTGTAAGCTGCTCCCCTCCCACTTTGCTGCTTCAAAGCAATCACAGAGGAGGGAATCCGCTGAAGCCTTCAGCAGGGGAGGATCCATGGTCCCCTTCCTTCCCTCCTCCGTAGTTGCTTTAAAGGAGGAAAGTGGGAGAGGAGCTGCTTACACGAGTGCAAGCTGCTCCCCTCCCACTTTGCTGCTTCAAAGCAATCACGGAGGAGGGAATCCGCTGAAGCCTCCAGCAGGGGAGGATCCATGGTCCCCTTCCTTCCCTCCTCCGTAGTTGCTTTGAAGGAGGAAAGTGGGAGAGGAGCTGCTTACACGAGTGCAAGCTGCTCCCCTCCCACATTGCCGCTTCAAAGGGAGCCCGGGAGGAGGGAATCTGCTGCAGCTTCCCCCACCTCCCGCAGAAGCCGTGCGCTCTTTAAAGGGGCTGTGCGGCTTCTCCTGGCTTTTCTGGGAGGTGGGGGGATTCCCCCACCTCGTAGAAAAGCCCGCAGGAGTCTTGCAGCCTTTAAAGAGGGTGCTGCTCTTGGGGGCTTTTCCCCCAGGAGGGAGAAGAGACTGCTGCAGCCAGTCAGTCCCTTCTCCCTCCTGGAGAAAAGCCCGCAAGAGCGCACGAAGCTTGTGTGCGGCTCTTGAGGGCTTTTCCCGCCTGCCTCCCCCCTGCATTCGCTCCATAGGACGCACACACATTTTCCCTTGCTTTTTAGGAGGGAAAAAGTGCGTCCTATGGTGCGAAAAATACGGTACCGTTTTATTCCTAGTTTGATTTCTCTTATGAGACTGACAAAAACATGTGTTCTCTCTCTCTCTTTCTCTTTCAGGCCCCTACACATTCAGCATTGGCGACACCTCCAACTTTTCAGACTATATACGTGGTGGTATTGTCACCCAGGTCAAGATGCCAAATAAGATTAGCTTTGTAAGTGTTGTTGCTGACAGACTCTGGCTTTTTTGCAGTGCTCTTGTGCTGGATCAGCCTGGTCCCCTTTGGGCCACATGTGCCAATCCTTGGGAGGCATCGTGATCTGGAGCTATCAACTCTCCCCTTGGCCATAGAAAATTGGAGCCATGAAGTGATCTTACGCACTTCCCATTTCACTGGATTGATAGTGCTGCCCCAATTGTAGTGAATGTTCCTATCTAGGGTTCTGGAATGTTTAACCTACAACTGCAGTGAATGTGGCAGTATTGAAGTTCCACTGTTTATATTGGATAAAGCAGGTGTCTCCATGTTCAAAGAGAATATTCATCTGCTTATCAGGGCACACTTTCTCACTCTTCTCTTCCAGAAATCTCTGCGCACTTCTCTGCTGGAGCCAGAGTTCATCATTACTGACTTTGGCAAGTTTGACCGACCAGGTCAGTTGCACTTGGGATTCCAGGCCTTGCACGAGTTTCGCAAGAAGCATGATCGTTTCCCCAAGCCCCGTAATCAGGTAGGTTGTTCCTTCTTGGTGGTAATGTGGTACCTTTATCTCCATGATTTGAAGTTCTCTATAGCTGCAGCTGCTCATACTAGCCACAGAAGCCCCAAGTTTTGTAATAAGCAGAACTTCCCTCCTGAGAACATTAGTGCAGATAGCATTTTATGTAAAAAATCTGACATTATAGCAGGCAACTCAATTTTGCTTCATTTTGAAGCTGAGAGCCAAACTTGTTGTGTCATGTTAAATTCACCTTTTCACCATTAAAAATGAAAATAGCATCTGTTTGAGGTTGATAATTATCCTGACTGCAGCAGATGGAGAGGAGTTTGTTGCTTTCCTCCTTCATTTGGGCTCCTGATTGTACACCCAAAGCTGTTACTTGCATTGGGAGAAAAGCTCCTGTGGGCACTACTTGCACTTCAAATGCAAGACTCAGAGTGTCTAGTTTGGCCCTAACCCTTTCAGGTTTTGCACAGTTGCTATTTATTTTCCAAAAGGTATTGTTCAGGCAGGGAGTGGAAATGGAAATGAGTGGTATATGGGAAAGAAGATGTGATCATTGTTGTATGTAATGTTGTTGGGGTTTAAGTGTGTGCATGTTTAGTTGTGAACCCTGTCGATGTGAATTGTGCATCCAGAAAAATACAATTCTACACGTGTGATTTTATCATTTTTAGTTGTTTGCATCATTCTGGCTTTATTACTCAAGTGGAAGGGCAAGAAGTTATGGGGGGCACTTTGTGCTCTATAACTTATTCAAAACTGCCTGTGCCTCTGTGCCAGGACTGGTCGTTGTCCTCTTCAGATCACCACACAAACGCTTCTTGTCTTTTATAACTTTTTATTGCGTATTAACAAAACAATCTTATGAACGGTTCTTAACTATTATTCCTCAGAGTCACTTCTTTCAGATACCTTCTGAGCTCTGCTTCTCGGTGACCAGCCACTCTCAAAATGGCAAAGGCGCCCTTCCCTTCGCTTTCCTGCTCTTTTTCCTACCCTCCTGGCTAGAGCTGGCTTGTATCTCCCCTCCTCCCAATCTGAGCTAGAACTGAACCCTTGCCTTTCCTGGGAACATCCTTTCCCTCCCTCTTGTTCCTCTTGCTCCCTTCTGTTAGATTCACTGCTCCCCTTCCCCCCTTGGGGAATGCTTTCTCCCTCTGAGAAACTGGAAACTTCTAACTCTTCCCTGAAACTCTGTGGGGTTAAATACCTACAATCCTTGTTTAATAGGTATGTGTGAGAGCTGGGCAACAGCACAGGGCAAAGGCTGTACTTCAGTTCTTGAGTCTCCTGCAGATACTATTATATCAGTTTCAAAAGTATTGCCAGAAACTTTGCAAGGGGATTAGAAGTATTTATTGTAGTTCCATTCCATTATCTTTGTCAAATCTCTGCATGCCTGTATGATCCTGCAATCTAACTGAACATTAGGGGTTTTTCCTAGCCTATGTCTTACTTCTCTCCCTTCCTTTTCAGGCAGATGCCAGTGAGGTTCTAGCTTTGGTCAAGGATTTGAATGAGCAAGCGGCACCCTCACTAAGACAAGAGCAGCTGAATGAGGATGTCATCAAAGAACTGGCCTTCCAAGCTACTGGAAACTTGGCTCCTGTCAATGCCTTTGTTGGAGGACTGGCTGCACAGGAAGTCATGAAGGTAATGCCAGGCTCCAGGAATTAACCCCAGATATTGGGGAAGTTGGCTAGGAGCTCAGGTCCTGGGTTCTCTTCAGAAATAATTTGTAGTTTTGCGTTTCCTATCATCATCAATTTCTTCTTCAACCAGGAGCTTTGTATTTGACTATTTAGAACAGCAAAATCTTTGCCTCAGTAATAGAGAGACCAAGGTTAATGAGTTTGGCATGCAGTGTCAACCCAGCTCATGTCCTTAAATGGGACACCGGCCTCTTTGTAAAAAAGCCAAATGACCATGGCATAAGATATGACTGTCTTCCTCTTTCCTCACTCTCTTTCAGGCTTGTTCAGGCAAATTCATGCCTGTTACACAGTGGTTGTACTTTGATGCACTGGAGTGCCTCCCTGAGGAAAACAAGGATGCCCTGACTGAGGAGAACTGTACCCCTGTAAGCACTGTGGGGTTTGAGATGCATGCCAAGAGTAGGAGGGAAGTTCATTTGAGGTTGTAAGGTTTAAGCCCCGGATAAGGAACATGTTTAAATTTCTGCACTGTTCTGATGAAAAGTGAGAGCTCTAAGGGTAGCAGGACCTTATGGGTGGTATTTTACATACAAACAAACTGGCATCTGATATGTACCGGAGTAAATATGCTGCAACATTGGCTGGAGTTTGTTTTTGGGGACCACAACAAGGTTGAGGAAATAGAGAAATCAAGCATTGGCTAGAAGAAGAGATGAAAGCTGTCTTTGTTTCCTCTCTCTTTATAGAAACACTGTCGATATGATGGGCAGATTGCTGTCTTTGGCAGTGACCTGCAGGATAAGCTGAGTCAGCAGAAGTATTTTCTGGTGAGTGCTAGTACCGTTTTCCTATGCCTTGGTCAGTATCCCAAGCACCTTGTTGACATTTCTGCTCTTTCCCACTCTTAGGTTGGTGCTGGTGCCATTGGCTGTGAGCTGCTGAAGAACTTTGCTATGATAGGTCTGGGGTGTGGGCCAGGTGGAGAGGTGGCTGTGACTGACATGGACACAATTGAGAAATCCAACCTCAACCGGCAGTTCCTCTTCCGGCCTTGGGATGTTACAGTAAGTTCTGTTTATCTGCAGCTGCTTTTGCTGGGAGTGGGGTGAGTGACGCTTTAGAGGTCTGTGGTCTTCCACAGTATCTGTTCCGTAAGCCCCAATGAACCCAACCATTATAAAAGATTGTGCAGATATGACTTGGTGCTTGCTTAAGCTTTTTTCCTGAAACTCTGCTTGTTCTGATACTGCATTCTGTGTCAATTTCAAGATTCCTTGTTTGACCAATAAACCCATAATGAAACCGAGTCATAGTTATGTCTGAACAGAGCAAAAACAGTCACTGGAATGAAGCTCATAGCTGTAGTGCTGTATCCACATTGTTTGACTTTCTGTCTGCCCAGAAAATGAAATCTGATACAGCGGCGGCAGCCGTGAAGGAAATGAACCCGAACATCCACATCACAAGCCACCAAGATCGTGTGGGCCCAGACACAGAGCGTGTTTATGATGATGACTTCTTTGAGAGCCTCGACGGAGTGGCAAATGCACTGGACAACGTGGATGCTCGTGTGTATCTGTCAGGGGTTGACTTGCTTACCTGTGCATTGCACACAGCTTTTTGCAGCTGATACATTTTCCTTGGTGTTCAGCTGCAAGGCATCCTCACAGAGGATGGCTTCTCTGGCATTGTTCTTGCATTACTAGGCGGTGGATAAGAATGCAGTGAGCATAACTAAATAGGGGGAAAGGACAATCACTGTCTGGCCTCTTCACAGTCTGAACCAAACCCATTCATTATCCGAGGTGGATCCCATTATACAGTGGGACCTCGGGTTACATACGCTTCAGGTTACAGACTCCACTAACCCTGAAATATTACCTCGGGTTAATATTACCTCAGGTTGAGAACAGAAATCATGCAGCGGTGGCGCAGTGGCAGCAGGAGGCCCCATTAGCTAAAGTGGTGCTTCAGTTTAAGAACAGTTTCAGGGTAATAACGGACCTCCAGAAAGAATTAAGTTCTTAACCCGAGGTACCACTGTATATGGGACTTTCTAAATATGAGTGGTTTGTATAAATGATCTTATATGCATAGTCAGCTGATATATATTCCTGCAATAATACTTCCCTTTTCAGGGAGAGAAATTCAGAATATTATTTCTTCAAACACCTAGAAAACAATTTTCTCCCAACTAGTAGCGTTGGAAAACATTCCATTTCCTGTCTGATTCCCATGCTGTTCTGGTTGGCAGCATTTTTCTGCTTTCTCATGTAACCGTTTTCCCTCTCGTTTGAACTAGGGATGTACATGGACCGTCGCTGCGTCTATTACCGCAAGCCCCTGCTGGAATCAGGGACGCTGGGGACCAAAGGGAACATCCAGGTGGTGATCCCCTTCCTTACGGAGTCCTACAGTTCCAGCCAGGACCCTCCAGAAAAATCCATCCCAATCTGCACGCTCAAAAACTTTCCCAATGCCATTGAACACACCTTACAGGTCAGTTTGTATTCGGTTGCATTTGCAGTTTTCAAGGCAATAGTTGGTGTATCGTAATAGTTAGGAACCAGAATGCTGCCTGGGTTCTCAGCAGAATGAATTTGCTGCAGGACCTTGCGTTTCAGTATGTTAGCCATATGTGACAACTGCATCTTGTCTCATTAGGGGAAGCTGGATCCTGTCCCCATCTGGTTTTGTCTGCTGAGGCAGCATTTACTGCCATGTCTAATCTTATGTCTAGTTACTATAATTTTATGCACCAGTGTTGGGAGCAAAGTGAGGTAGCTGCTGCTGTGTACTATAAAACCTCCAATCTTCTCTTCCACCTAGAAATCATATATTTATTATCATTTATTTTGATAGTGGGCCCGTGATGAATTTGAAGGCCTTTTTAAGCAGCCCGCAGAGAATGTCAACCAGTACATCACGTGAGTAAAATGCTGTATTTGAGGATCTGAAAGTGGTCAGAGTTGGAGCCAAAGCCTTGCTCTGCACAACAGAAGATGCAGTGGATTGAGCACTGACCAGTAAAGTATAATGATGTGCACTAAATGAAACACAGGCATATGAAACATGGAGAACAGGCAGTTGGGGTGTGGCTTTGCAGTTTCTGCTCATTTCAAAACCTTTCAGAAGTCTGGACACATGGAAATTGCAGGGCCAGTTCTCATTTTCATCGGTATTTGGTTTTAACTATTTTTAATACTGAATTTTAAACAACTTCAATAATACCATATTTTTCGCACCATAGGACGCAGTTTTTCCGTCTTAAAAACTAAGGGGAAAAGTCTGTGCGTCCTATGGAGCGAATGCAGGGGGGGGGGAGGCAAGCAGGAAAAGCCCCCAAGAGCCACACACAAGCTTCGCGCGGCTCTTGCGGGCTTTTCCCCAGGAGGGAGAAGGGACTGACGCGGCCAGTCAGTCCCTTCTCCCTCCTCTAGAACAGTGTTTCCCAACCTTTTTTGGGCAAAGGCACACTTGTTTCATGAAAAAAATCTCGAGGCACACCACCATTACAGCCCCGTGACGTCAGCGCGCAGTGTCACGCCGGGAGGGACATGAATTGCTAGCAAATTACATAATCACCTCCTTGAGGGCTGGCTCATCTTCTCCGAAGGCAGAACCCCATTAATTAACAGCACAGACTCACACCATAGCCAAGACGAGGGGGGAAAACCACAGTCATGCACATGTGGGGGCTAAATGAGGACGAAGACCGGGCAGAAAGCAGGGTTCAAATCACCCCACCTGGCCAGGACAATCCCTGGGTGCTCCCTTGGGCCACTCGCCTGACCCACCTCGCAGGGCTGTTGTTGCGAGGATAACACGGGGAGAACCACGCGCGCCCCCGGGAGCTCCTTGGAGGAGAAAGCGGGCGATGAATGCAATGCACGAAATATATGAGAGGCGACCAGGTTTTGCAGGTGAAGGGCCCCCGCCAGCCTCCGCTTCCAACACCCGGCGCAACGACGCCGAAGTTTCCCCCCGGGCTCGGCTAGGGGAGCAGCGCTGCTCCCCCCCGGCTCCCCTTCGCCCTCCCGGCTCTCTCTGCCGCCCACTGGGGACCCCCCTCACCTGCCAAGTCCGGAGCGCCGGTGGAAGTTGCATGCATGCATGCAGGGTGCTGCGTTGCCATTGCATTGCACTGCACTGCACTCCATGCAACGTCTGCACGCATGCATTGCCTTGCACGCCCGCCAAGGGGTCTCCCCGCGGTCCGATGCGTCCCCTCCGGCGCGGATGCAGCATTGCAAAAATAACCCCCCCCCCCCGACGCAGCCCTACCTGGGGGGCAGCCTCCGCCGCTCCGCCTCCGCGGGGATCCCCGGGCTCCATCCTGCCGCCCGATCTCCGCGGGGGCGCAGGCAGGCTGCGCGGGGTCTGCGCGGAAGAGCCCCTGCCCGCCCGGCCGCCGCCGCGCTCATTCCATGGCCGGGAGAAGAGCGCTTCAAACAAAACGCCCGGCCCGCCAGGCCACGCTGGGAAACGTAGTTCGCGCACCCCGCGCGGGCGCGGAGCCCAAGGGCGAGGGGACTACGGATCCCGACAGCCCCCGCGCCGGGGACGGAGGGGGAGAGGCCGGGTGCAGGGATGGAGGGACAGGTGGGCGAGCGAGTGAGTGAGTGGCAGCCGCCAAGCCTTGGCCGAGAGCCAGGAAGGGCCTCCCCGGAGGAGGAGGGAGGCGCAGAGCGGGAGGGAGGGAACCCCAGGGGTCATCTAGTGACGGCGCCCCAATCGAAAATTTGACTTAAAAAAAAAACTTTCGAATTTTTTAATTTTTCCCGCGGCACACCAGGCAACATCTCGCGGCACACCAATGTGCCGCGGAACAGTGGTTGGGAAACACTGCTCTAGAAAAGCCTTGCGCAATCTCTCCAGCCGCGGGAGGCTGTGCAAGGCTAAAGAGGAAGCCCAGGCAGCGAGCGCGATCCATCCCACTCGCTGTCTGGGCTTCCTCTTTAGCCGTGCGCGCCTCTCCAGCCGCGGCAGGCTGCACAAGGCTAAAGAAGCCAACTTTTTAAAAATCTCTCTATCTCTACCTCTTTTTCTTTTTTCGTCCTTTCTCCACCCCCTTATTTTCCTCTGGATCAGTGTTTTTATCTAGATTAATGTTTTAGTTTGGGGGGGGGGATATTCTAAAAAAGGAAACTTTGCAGCTTTTATTTTAGTATACAATAAAAACAGATTAAACAAAACACAAGAGAAGGAACTAGCATAGAAGAAGAAGAGAAAAGGGAAAGAGGGAGGATACAAAGCCATTTACCAGAGGTGGATCTTAACTCTTGCCTTACCTGGGAGCTTCTCTGGGCAGGAATTCCCTCGGCTTAAGTGGGGTGAGGGAAGAGTGGCAGGTAGGGGGGTACCTACCTAGACAGTGAAGCCACATGTCTCTCCAATGAAAATTGGGAGTGGGCATTGTGTGAAGTGGCTGTGGATCTCCTGCTGCAGAAGTGTAGGACTGTATAGAGTTGGGAGGGCCACCCGAGGGTCATCTAGCCCAGCCCCCTCACAATGTAGGAATCACAGCTAAAGAACGCCAGGCAGAAGGTCCCCCAACCGCTGCTTAAAAGCCTCCAGTGGTGGAGGCCCCCAACAACTTCCGAGGTCACAGAATTGCAGGGTTGGAAGGGAACCCCAGGAGTCATCTAGTCCAGCCCCAGTGGACAGCGGGCACGATCCATCCTGTTGTGCAAGGCTAAAGATGCTGCTCAAGGCTAAAGAGGAAGCGTGCAGCCTGTCCGTTGCTCTTTGGGGCTGGGGGGGGGTAATATTTTTTTCCTTGATTTCCCCCTCTAAAAACTAGGTGCGTCCTGTGGTCCGGTGCATCCAATAGAGCGAAAAAATACGGTAATAGTGTTGATTTTTCTCCAGAGACTCCAAATTCATGGAGCGGACCCAGAAGCTGCCGGGCACCCAACCTCTGGAGGTGCTGGAAGCTGTCTACAAGAGTTTGGTGACTGATCGGCCCAAGTCATGGTCTGACTGTGTGACGTGGGCTTGCAACCATTGGCACACTCAGTACAGTAACAATATTCGTCAGCTGCTGCACAACTTCCCCCCAAACCAGGTGAGCAAGTGAGGGTCCTTCTAGCAGTTGGAGGGGTAGGTTTTAACTGCTTTCCCCTTTGTAACACCCCCTCTGTATTCTTTTAGAAAACTAATTCAGGAACCCTCTTCTGGTCAGGTCCGAAGCGATGCCCTCATCCACTCACTTTTGATGTCAACAATGTAAGCACTGAGATGGGGGTGGAGAACTAGCACCGCTAACTAGAGGACAGGTGGGAGTGGGGAGGAGGTGGCAAGAGCTGGTTCCTGTCATATCTACTGTGCTCAAAAAGTTTACTAACCGTATTGCAGCTGCATTTAGTCTTGGTATTCATAGTTCTTTTAAAAAGGTTGAAAACTGGAAGTATGGCCAAAAGGGAGAGACACTTAGGCTACAACTCTCCTTTAGACACTGGGTTGTTAGTTTTGGAACGGGAAAGGAGCACATGGGCATGGGGTGTAGGGGAGGGAAGTGCTGGGTGCTGAAACCTTTGCAGAGCAAGAAGCTTTGCTAAAGCTGGGCAAACTCCAGTCAGCAACGTTCACTCTTAAGTTGCTCCCTCTTCAACTACCGTGAGTTAGACATGTGGTGGAGGACAGGTCAGAGTGGGAGAGGATGAATGGCTTCTGCTTTGTGCTCATGATGGCTTTATTTGAAGGTCAGAGAGAGACATTCCTCCAGGTCAGATTTGGCTAGAGACACCCTGAACAGAATAGAACCATGCATGTAGCTTGAGTCTTTGCTGGAATTGTTCAATTTGTTTCATGAAACTGTTATTCAAATCATCCCAGTTCCTCTGGCATATAAGGCAGCTTGTTCAGGGGCCCATGGGGTTAAACCTGAACGGAGGTGGTAGTGGTGGGTGTAGTCAAGTTGGATTAGATTGTCTTTAAGACCATTCTACACGATCCCTTCTCTGTCTGCATTTATTACTTATTGACATATTATTGATTCAGATGAAAGAAGCATGGCTTCTGGTCAGAGTGTGAGCATCACTTAGAGAATCTGGACTCTCAAGTAAACTAGGCTCCTGGCTTAACTTTCTGTCTTTGCCTCCTCAGCCCTTGCACATGGATTATGTGGTGGCAGCAGCAAACTTGTTTGCACAAACATACGGCATCACAGGCACCCGGGACAGGGCAGCCATAGTGGAGCTTCTGCGCCAGGTGCAAGTTCCAGAATTCACTCCAAAGTCTGGTGTTCGCATCCACATCTCTGATCAGGAGCTGCAGAATGCCAACGCCTCTGTTGGTAAGGCTTCCTAGAGTTGAGAGTGAAGTGGGCTGCAGTGGGGAGGCCTCTACCTTGATAGAGAAGTAGGGAATGACAGAAAGATAATTTGAACATTCTTCCTCCTAACAACTTCATATTTGTAGACCGGAGGGGTATCACATAAAGTATTTTCTGCCTGCTTCAATATTGTGCCAGATTGGATTTTTGCTTCCTGCCGAGGGAGACGCCTGCACAACCTGCTGAAACAACCTGTTTCAGTTCTCTTGGGTTGTGAAGCTTCTCTGAATCCTTCAAGCATCAGTGGTGAAATTTGGCTGCATAACTATGTTAGGGGAACTTTGCTGGGTGGGTGGGTCAGTCGGTGGATACCAGAGTTTACTGAAAGAGGAGGGTACTTGAGGTTGTTGTTAACCTTTTCCAAGGCTCCTGTTTTCTTTTTCCCAGATGACAGACGGCTGGAGGAGCTGAAATCCTCACTCCCAAGTTCCCAGCAGTTGCAAGAATTCAAGATGTTTCCTGTTGATTTTGAAAAGGTAAGGACCAGTTGAATTTCTTGGTGGCTAATTCCTAGTTTTACCTCCTGATTCCTTGGCAGGGTGGGATTGGCTGGAAATGGTCCCTAGGCTGCCATGTGGAAGTGCTTCTGGTGCCTAGTCTGGAAGCCTCCAGTCAAGTGTGCAGCTCCCTGGGACATATGCGCCCAGAAGAGGTTCTAGGGAGATAAGTGGTACGGTGGGACTATCACAGGGCTCAGTTGTCATTTTATTTGCATTTCAGGATGATGACACAAATTTCCATATGGATTTCATTGTGGCTGCATCCAACCTACGAGCAGAGAACTACGATATTCCTCCTGCTGATCGGCACAAGGTTGGCTTCCCTATTGGGTGTGAAGAGTGCAACCCTGGTCAGTGGAAGGAGGGGGCAGTAGTGTGGACTTGGCACTTAAGTGGGCTCTTCTACATTCTTTATCTCTTCAGAGCAAGCTGATTGCAGGGAAAATCATACCAGCTATTGCCACGACAACGGCTGCTGTAGTAGGTTTGGTGTGTCTGGAGTTATTCAAAGTGGTACAGGGCCACAAACAACTGGAGTCCTACAAGAATGGCTTCCTCAACCTGGCATTGCCTTTCTTTGGGTTCTCTGAGCCCATTGCTTGCCCCAAGAACAAGGTAAGTGGGGTGGCTTTTCCCTGCACCTCTTCTTTTGTTCACACCTCCCAACTTGCATTCTTTACCCCTTCTTTACAGAAGACACCAGCCGTTTAGCAATACAAGCATTGCTAAATTCTCCTGCAAGCAGGGGGAATATGTCTCCTTAGGGCAGTGGTTCTCAAAGGGTTTGGCAGGAGATGGTGCGGGATGATTCAAGGGCAAGCAAAAGAATTTTCAAGCATTTCACTGTACTGTGGACGCTCAGGTTGCGAACGTGATCCGTGTGGGAAGCACGTTTGCAACCCACAACGTTCGCAACCTGCAGTGCCGTGTCTGCACATGTTGCGTTTTGGCACTTCTGTGCATGCGCAAAGCACGATTTAGCACTTCTGCGCATGCGCAAGCACCGAAACCAGGAAAAAAACGTTCCGGTACTTCCGGGTTCGGTGCGGTGCACAACCTGAAATCGTGCAACTCAAAGCGCCTGTCACCCGAGGTATGACTATAGTTTAGCAAAATATTACACACACAACCAGAAACTGCATCCATGCCTCTCTTCAAGAGTATTGGCTATTACAGTTCTTCATGACATACTGTTGTGAACAGGGATCGTCACCACTGACAAATACGAAAGATCAGAAAAGAGAAAAGGTTTTTGTGTTGATGAGATGAAAGTTAGTTTGTCTCAAATTAGTAAAGGGACCCCTGACCATTAGGTCCAGTCATGGCCGACTCTGGGGTTGCGGCGCTCATCTTGCTTTATTGACTGAGGGAGCCGGCGTACAGCTTCCGGGTCATGTGGCCAGCATGACTAAGCCGCTTCTGGCAAACCAGAGCAGCACACAGAAACGCCGTTTACCTTCCCGCCGGAGCGGTACCTATTTATCTATTTGGACTTGGGCGTGCTTTCGTTTTTGTTTTAAATAATATTTATTAAAAGTTTAAGAATTACAAAACAGTAAAAAAGGTAAAGCAAAAGTAAACAATACAAATCAAAACATTACAGTACATATAAAGGGAAAAAAAGAAAAAAGACCAAAAAACACAATACATCCAAACAAAAACAATTAAAAAACACCTCCAATATTTCCAGGTCTTTATCTTTCATTGACTTGTTTCATCAACCTCCTCACACCTCCCTTTTTTGTATTCTAGTTATTAATTATTTCAGCAAATCCTTTCCATCTTTCACTATTTTCTGTCATTCAATTGTCTTACTTTATTTTAACCTTATCTTACCATTAAAATCCTAAAACTTATATATACTTAACTCCTTATAACATTTTTACTAAAGCCATATAATTTCATTCCAACAATTTTTCTAACACTCATTAATTTAACAATATTTCTCTAAATAAATTTTTTAAACTTTTTTCCAATCTTCTTCCACCGTCTCTTCTCCCTGGACTCGGATTCTGTCAGTCCTTTCTATCAATTCCATATGGTCCATCAACCTGGTGATCTTCTATCCGAGGCTCTTAACTCTTTTCCATGTCCCTTCTGCAGGTCTTCTTCATATCTATACATGTGCTTCGCTTTGTCTTCTGCTGATCTTGTTCTTAGTTTCCTTCCTTTGGCACTGAGGAGTAGATCTCGGGGAAACTCCAACCTAACAATGTCTTTATTCCTTCTCAACAGGTCAGCCCATTCTCCATAGTCAGAACTAAAGTCCAAACAATATTTCAGAGCGTGTTTCAAAGTCCCTCCAAAGCTAAAGGCCCCCACATCTCCAATCTCCCCCTGACCCAAATCCAGATCCCAAACCTGCATAAGGGGATCTATCCAACTTTCCTTCTCCAATCCAGGCGGGACTCCATCCCTCCAAATCTGGCTTTCTCTGGATTCATTCGTAAAGGGCAACAGCTTATGTTCATTAAATTGCCTCTGTAAGGCCGAGGCTTTATCCACTTGAATTACTTGGGGTTCAACAACAACCTTCTCCTTCTCCTTCTCCACAGCTTGCAGTGTCAAAACAGATTCCTGAATCAAATCCTGGGTTATATCTGTATAAGTATTCACTTTAAGTCCCAACTCAGTCATTTTTTGTCCCATATTGTCAATTTTAGAAGTCATCACATCCATCTTCTTATGAAGCTGTTCCAATATTTTTATTTTTTTTATAATCATATTTATTAAAATTTCCAATAATAACAGAATAAGAAAGATAGAAAAGATAGAGAAAAGAAGAAAAAAAAGAGAAATTTAAATCCTTACTTTCATAACCTTCTTTCTAGGACTCCCTCCTTCCCCTCCCGACTGTATTCCCCTTTCCTTAAGTTGGTTCCACAAGCTCTCATTCCCAATTTGAAACCAATATGTTTAACCCATTAACCAATTTAAATTTATACGATCCTACCATCACTCCTCATCTTTAACAGAAAAAGAAAAAAGATTTTCCCCCCAAGATCTGCCCCAATTTCCTTCCACGAGTTCCCCCTTTTTTTAAAAAAACATGTTAAATCAAAATACAAAAGTTATATAAAGAAATAGAAGATAAAAGATATAAGAAAATTCAAAAAGTTGGTTACATAGCCTTTGGATTCCAAAATTCCCCCCTCCCTTCCCCGGTTTGAATTCCCCATGTCCATCAGTCTGTATGTTGTCAGCCTGGAGGTCTCAAGTCCATAGCCAAATTTTTCCCATTCCACCTTGCCGGTTTTCTTTTAATTTGTTTGTTTTTAATGATGTTTAACTTCAAAAATAGGGACGCGGGTGGCGCTGTGGGTAAAAGCCTCAGCGCCTAGGGCTTGCCGATCGAAAGGTCGGCGGTTCGAATCCCCGTGGCGGGGTGCGCTCCCGCTGCTCGGTCCCAGCGCCTGCCAACCTAGCAGTTCGAAAGCACCCCCGGGTGCAAGTAGATAAATAGGGACCGCTTACCAGCGGGAAGGTAAACGGCGTTCCGTGTGCTGCGCTGGCTCGCCAGATGCAGCTTTGTCACGCTGGCCACGTGACCCGGAAGTGTCTCCGGACAGCGCTGGCCCATGGCCTATAGAGTGAGATGGGCGCACAAACCCCAGAGTCTGTCAAGACTGGCCCGTTCGGGCAGGGGTACCTTTACCTTTACCTTAACTTCAAAAATCCAGTCTAATAGAGGCCTTTAGTTTCCTTGGTCTTTGGTGCTCCTCCCATTGTTCTTTCAGTGTCGTAGTTGGTCCTTTGTTCTTTTTATTCCTTGCTTTCTCAGGTTTCTTGTCTTGTTCAGCTGCTAAAACGTTCTTATTCCGAGATCTGGTATCTCTACAGAGGTTTGTTATTCAGGAACAAAAACTTACGTCCAGTCCCTTCCTTTCTTCAATAGAAAATTCTATTGTCTCCTTTTAATGTAAACACCTCTGTAGACAAAATACTGTTTCAGTTTTGCAGCTTTCCCAGAGGATAAGACCTGTACACATCCCAGAGTAATTTCCCACATACGACCACTTGTAATGTCCCGAAATCCCTCTAGGGGGATTGCAGTAACTTTGTATCCTCTAATCCAAAAGTCAGATTGTTGTTTCTTTTTTTTCCCCAACAGTTTGTATCCATATTATATCAAATTATAACAGAATTGACCAGCAAAATACTTGTAACAAAGTCCTCTTTATATTCTCAAGATTTGACAGCTACTTTGACAGCTGTCAAATTCTCCGTCTCTCTTCGCCAGGTTCTACGAATCGCCCCGGTTCCCAGGGGGGGTTGCCTTTTCCCTCTCACCCTCCACTCTTCTCCTCCAGCACAATTCTTGTAATTTCCCATCGTGGAGTTAATTTTTATCAGCAGTAAACTTCTAGATCGATCTTGGTTACCCAGTCCTTGTTTTAGCATGTTTACAATCAGGGGGGGACTGACTTCCTTTTTAGATCACCCCCGCTCGTGCCGAATCCGAAAAAATTTTCTTTTTTTCTCCTTTTGTACCCGGTTTCCCAATTACTCACGGGTTGTTGTTAAAAGTCCGAATTTCCAATGGAAGAAGCCAGCGCTCTCCGTCGAATGGCATGCGGCTGCGCTCGGCAGGGGAAGCGGAGGACTCACAGCACCACGCCACTCCCCGGCACCCGATCGGAAGCCTTTAAAAAGGCTCCTTCCCGAGTCGGGAGGGCGCTAGCGGTGCCAGCCGAGTCACCATGTCCACGGGCTCCGTGCCCGTGGTTTTTAAGGGTCCCCGCGTCGCCGGCGCAGTAGGACCCAGCCCCTGCCGAGCAGACTCCCTCCGGAGCTCGGAGGGAGTCCGCCATTCGGCGATGGCGCCAACCCGGAAGTATGAAGCCGTTCCAATAAAGCACTTATCTTGCAAAATGCAATCACTAGGGCTTCTTCTGTCAACATTCTTGTCTAAGGTCAATCTCTGTTTCTCACGGTCTTTAATCTCTACAGCTGGAAAATTCCCCAGCTCCACTCCTGCAATAGTTTCAAAAACTCCCTCTAGAGGAAACAATTTCTATTGTAACCATCCTTTTAAAAAAATGTCCAGCAACAAAGTTAGTTCAGTTTTCAGTTACATTTGCTCCTTTTCAAGTGCAAAAGGAAACAATGGAAACAATATATTTCTCTTATTTAGCTATCTGTCAGCATACGTTATTCACAGTCAATGAACTTTCCCAAAAAGTCGATCTTACTGACAGTCCGTTCCCAGGTTCAAGACGGTGGTAATTTATCTTCCTTCACTCTCTCTCTGCAGGCTTAGGCAGTCTAAAATTTCCCCCCTCTTCTCCTGCTTCCAAGGGGGGTTTAGTAGTTTTAACCGATGGAGATTTAATCCTTTACAAAAGGCTTTCCAGACTTTAGTTTGCAACGTCTTTGCTTCAATCTATTTACAAAAGGGGAAGGCGGACTTCCTGTTTGGAGCCTTCCCGTTTCGATGCCAAATTACGATGTTTAAAGATCCAATTTTCCGTTCTATTCATGGGTAGTTGTTTAAAATCCAGTTGTCCACAGGAAAAAGTCAGTGCTCTCCGGCAACAGCAATGCGGCTTCACTCCGTGAAAAAAGCAGTCGATTCAAAGCACCGCGCCACTCACCCCACGTTGCTCCGGAACCAGGTTTCCCCGCAAGTAGGGGAGGCGCAAAAGGTGCCAGCTGAATCCCACGTCCACAGGCTTCTCCCGCCTGTGGTTTTTAATGGGTCTCCGCCTCGCCGTGGCGGTCCAGACCCTGATTTCCACGGAGCGGATTCCTCCCGATCAGAGGAAATCCGCCATTGCCGGAGGCGCTAACCCGGAAGTCCGCACTTGGACGTACTTTCGAATTGCTAGGTTGGCAGAAGCAGGAACCGAGCAACAGGAGCTCACCCTGTCGCAGAGATTCGAACTGCCAACCTTCTGATCGGCAAGCCCTAGGCTCTGTGGTTTAACCCACAGTGCCATCTCAAATTAGACCTAATATAAATGAGATTACCCAACAAAAACAAGCTCACACCTCTAATTGAGTTTGTATACATTCTTATGGTACAAGTGTAAGAGGCTCGTTTATGTTTATATTTTGGGAAGAATTTGTGCTCTTCTGTAGCTGCATTGATTTATACAATGGTTTTACAAAGTAGTCGTGTTCTGTGTTATAAATCAGGCACTGCTAGGAGGAGTTTCTCCCCCCCCCCCAACATATTCTTTATCAATCAAATATTCAGTGTGTCATGAGCATATTCTGAAAGTGTGGCCCAGTGAAAAAAGTTTGAGAACTACTGCTGTAGGAACTTGGGAGGTGGGGAAGGAAAACTAACACCAGCTGAAGCCCTTCAGCACTCAGGTGAAATTCCAAAGAGCTTCTGTGTGGCTGCACTTCCAAGTACAATAATATTTTTTAAACTTCTTGCAGCTCAACATTTCAGATTTTTTCTTTTTTATACTAGTTTCTCTGCTTTCACGAGGCAAATCCATTGGAGGAGGGCATTCCTATTACTGTCACTTCACCATGTTTAGGGGGTGTTACATAGGCGGGGAGGCCCTGGGAATTTTTTTATTACTGTATCCAAGAATATGCATTAAACAATTTAAAATATTAGAACAAAGAGATATACAGTCATACCTTGGAAGTTGAACGGAATCTGTTCTGGAAGTCCGTTCGACTTCCAAAGCATTCGAAAACCAAAGCACAGCTTCTGATTGGCTGCAGGAAGCTCCTGCAACCAATCAGAAGCCCTGCCGAATGTTCGGCTTCCAAAAGAACGTTAGAAAACTGGAACAGAATGGAACAAGTGAGTGTCCATGCCCACTCTTCAGAAATAATACCTGACTGCAGGTGCAGAATCCCTTTTTTTGTATGGGGTAAGAGAAGTGTGCACATACGTGTGTCCCGTCATGCAGACAAGTGGTCTTCCTGTGGAGGGCCTGATTGCGGAGGCTCAGCTGTAGAGACAGGATCCTAGGAACATGAGGAAACTTTTCAGGTTTAATGTCTGTAATTCCCAAAATCTATGTTTTTTGTCCCCTCTCTTCAGTACTACAACACTGAGTGGACTTTGTGGGACCGTTTTGAGGTGCAGGGCATCCAGGCTGATGGACAGGAGATGACCCTGCGTGAGTTCCTGGCCTATTTCCAGGTAAGAGCTGGGGAGTCCAGAGCCGTTCCCTGTCAAAGTAGCTTAGCAGTTGCAGACGTTTTTTAGTAATGGAACTGAAATACTTCTTGTCTTACACAGAAGGAGCACAAACTGGAGATCACAATGCTGTCCCAGGGAGTCTCTATGCTGTACTCCTTCTTTATGCAACCAGCCAAGCTGAAAGAGCGGCATGACCAGGCGTATGTATCATTTGGCTGTGCTTAGGCTAAACAAAGGTGGACAACTTCAGCCCACGCTTTCTCTGACCATTGTCCTCTCCCATAGGATGACTGAGATTGTCACCAGAGTCTCAAAGAAGAAGATTGGACGCCATGTGAAGGCCCTCGTCTTTGAGCTGTGCTGTAATGACGACAATGGGGATGACACAGAGGTGCCCTACGTGCGTTACACCATCCGCTAGGGGCTCCTTTGCTAGCACCAACCACCTGCCTGCCACGGACTGTTAGTGCAGGGAAGGGTCCGCCTCCCTTCCTCACCCTTCACTGTTAAAGTGACTCAAAACATGAAATAATGTTTATACCCTTTTAGGATTCCCTCCCCGCCCCCCGGTTGTTTTTGTCACCACCAGGGCTTGGGAAATGCTCCACTCCTGTGGCCTCACCCTCCCATTCCTTGCAGTTATGTCATGTTTTTGAGGCGCCTTAACCCCCCCCCCGGTCCTTCAATGTTAGTCGTGTTGTGTTTTGGCTCCTGCACCACCACCACCTCCCCCCTCCACCACTCTCTGGTAGTGGAGGCTGCTCCCTCCCTCATTCTATTCTGGAGAGGGGGCTTGTAACAGGAAATGCCCCCTTGTCGTCTTCTGAGCACTGGGAGGCCTTGCCCTGGCTGGCTTTGGGGGGAGAGGATGCGATGGGCCGAGAGCGTAGGTCAGAACTGGTAAGAGAAGTAAATGAGTCAATAAACGTTTGCAAAAGCCAGTGGTCCTTTATTGCTCAACCAAGGAACTCAAGAGGGATTGTTGGTTGCATGTAACTTGGAACTGTGACCATTGTTCAAATGCCTGGAGTTCTCAGGCTGCTGCTAAAAAGTGCATTGATAAAGCTGTAGACTAGGGTGGATAGGATAGGCCTGGGCTGATAACTCCTGATTTTCAGTTCCATGCAAGCAGTTTGTGTTTCCTTATAGACAGCTTTTTAAATGTACTGCTGCTTTCTGAAGACACCCCCTCCCCAATCCACACGTGGAAATGTGTGTGTGTGTGTGTGTGTGTGTGTGTGTGTGTGTGTGTGTGCTTCTGCTTGCTTCTGAAGTAGCAGAGTGAAGACTACACTGATGTTTTCTTGAAGCTCTCCAGTGTTGGGAGAATGTGGCGATCTTTTCCAACAAAAGAGATTGAGTAGCAACCATGCATAGTTGTGGCAGAACATTACCCGTATTGCGTTTCCACCATATGTCACACCCAAGAGGCAGGTGGCCTAGTTTCAGAATCATAGTGAAACCATTAATAATGCTTCACTCAGATACAATGAAGTTTAACAGGGAGAACAATTCTCTTCGCAGAGGATTTCTTCCCTCTTTGGCTTGATGTTTGTACTGGGCCTTCCACATTGAGGTTTAGGGAGGAACCTTCAAAACAGTGCTCTTTTCGGGGGGGGGGTGATAGAGCATCCCTTTATGTTGAGGGTGGTAGAGGACCGCTGGTGTGCATGGGGCAGTTTTGCCAGAGCTATTGGCACCAACTGATAGCTTTCTCCCCTTCAAATAGAACTACAGGAACCTTATATGAGCTTAAGGAGCCCATTAGTTTTGCATTCCCTCAAATCTTTTTGAGGTATCTATTTTATCCAGAATCAACTGATTTGTCTTCAGCAATACTTTATCTCTCCTATCGGTCATACATGCTTATTACTAAATTTGGGAATGCTCAGCAGAGCTTAGCCTCTAGCAGATTCCCAGTTAGGTTTGTAGTGGAGAATTAAAATTATTATGAAGCTGCTGCACCAACACCCCACCCTGCATGCTTCAGGACAAGGGCGGAATGTGGCAAGTCAGGTGAATTTTGTCTCCATAGGTAAATAAGACAAGCAGGTTTCTGGGTTGGTCCATGGATATGGATTGCTCCAGAAGCATCTTGCATCTTTCATCTCCAAATTGGATAAGGGACAGTCTAGTCAGTCAGCCATCTATGACTGGTTCCTCGACTTTACAGATTATGTTCTGTGTGAAGAATCAGTTTTCATTTATATATGCTTCTG
The DNA here is from genome assembly GCF_964188305.1 of Podarcis bocagei. Lineage (NCBI taxonomy): Eukaryota > Metazoa > Chordata > Lepidosauria > Squamata > Lacertidae > Podarcis > Podarcis bocagei. The sequence goes on from NC_138143.1 coordinate 1,202,902, forward strand.
GGTTCACTTGGATCCAAAAGTCTACCATAAGGTAGAACTCCAGAGTGCTGTGGGAGGTGGAGAGTTTTTGACCACGGAAAAAAGAAGGGGCAGTTCTTATTCATGCCATTTTGACCTGGGAGCATTCTATTGGGTCCCTTGTTCAAGGAAAACTATGGACAAGACACTGGCCTTTATAGCTTAAAGTTGCAGAATTTCAAGTTCGTACATTTGGGGTAAGGGTTAAAAGAAATGTATTAGCATCTTTTGAATTTAGGTAGTGTTTTTATTTCACTTTGACTCATCCTTATGATTATGAAAATACAATCCTGAGAAACAACGCAACTTGATTGGCTGCCATGTTCTGCCTCTTAAAACTGCTAATCATCTGACCTGCTTGGAAATGGTTCACTAGAACTCAATGGCCATCCAGTGAAGCTCAGTATTGGGGACAGATAAAAGAAAGTGAAACTATGGAATTCATTGCCAGAGCCGGCCTTGAAGACCACTAACTTGGGTGGCGTTGCAAGTGGAAGAGTCAGATTCATGGAGGCAGAGATCATGGGCTACTAACCATAATGGCTGCTCTCTGCCTACATAGGCATCAGGTTGGCCACTGTGAGAACAGGGTTCTGGAGTAGATGGCCCCTGCCTTAATCCACCAGGTTCTTAGGACAATGCACCACCTTCAGGCTCCATTTATAGACATGAGAGATAAGCCTGCAACAAGCCAGCATGTTACTGTTTTTTCCTTGTCTGCTAGAACACAAAAGCTGAACTACTTCAGTACTAGATGTGTGTGTAAGGTTAATTGCAATGATTGGCCTGGATCTTGGAGGATGCTAGTGCCTCTTGGGTTGAAGTAGTTCATATTTTCATTGATAGTATTTTATGTTACTTTTCATAATGGAACGATAAATTGCACTGCTGTTGCAGACATACTGATTTTCAAAGTGTAGATTTGGTGTTCTAAGCAGGACTTCGTTTCTAAAAGGAGACATTCATTTCTCAAGCTTTCCTGGCTCCTACCTTTATGCCACAATCAAAAAGAAATGTAGAAAATAGGGCCCCTACATAACTTAATAGGGACGCGGGTGGCGCTGTGGGTAAAACCTCAGTGCCTAGGACTTGCCGATCGTATGGTCGGCGGTTCGAATCCCCGCGGCGGGATGAGCTCCCATCGTTCGGTCCCAGCTCCTGCCCACCTAGCAGTTCGAAAGCACTCTTAAGTGCAAGTAGATAAATAGGGACCGCTTTATAGCGGGAAGGTAAACGGCGTTTCCGTGTGCTGCGCTGGTGCTGGCTCGCCAGCTGCAGCTTCGTCACGCTGGCCACGTGACCCGGAAGTGTCTTCGGACAGTGCCGGCTCACGGCCTCTAGAGCGAGATGAGCACGCAACCCTAGAGTCGGACACGACTGGCCCGTACGGGCAGGGGTACCTTTACCTTTACATAGCTTAATGAAAATGTATGTTTACAAGTGACACTTAAAGCTCTGGCTTCTGCTGTGCCTCTTCAGCTGAAACCTAAGGCACCCATGTAATACAATCTGAAGCATATTTTACTCAGAAGTGACTGTAGGGACTAGGCAAATTGGACCAGTGGTCTAACGTGACATAACGTAGCTTCCTATGTTCCTATTTTACAGCCAAGTAGAGGTAACCAAAGCCACTAGGAGGGCACATATAAAAACTAGTCCTGTGGACAGCCTTTCTATGGAGTCTAGGCTTGTCTTTAATCAGGTAATTCCACCAGCTGTCTTGTCAAAAATCAATTAAAGATTTTTGTGTGTCCAGACTGCCTGTCAGCAAGGAGGCAGCCTTTCCCTCTAACTGTTCTGTATTGCCTCTGTAGCGTGAGACTTCCATCACTCTTGGGCCAGAGACTACAGAATTGACTCTGTGTCTACTGCTGTGGATCTAATGCCTTATTGCTGGAGGCACAGGCAGAATTAAGAGTCGGGTGAACTGGTAATGTAGTATAGTTTTCTTCAGGAGCAATTATCTTCTAAAACTAAACAGGTTTCCTCTAATTGCCAGTACAAAGGGATTTCAGCAAAGAGGAGGAAGGTTAAGCTGTGTGTTGTTCTAGACCAAGCACGTCCAACAGGTACCTGAACCCAAAAAAGGGGGTAGATCACTCTGAGGAGTTGGCCACCCCTGTTCTAGACTATCACTGTGGTCAATATATAGACTGTGGCTGTAGTTTAGTGGTAGAACATATACTTTCCACAGAAGTACAGGCTTGATGGGTCTCAAACCGGTGTTGAATTAGGGACTTCCCCTGCATGCAAAAGGCAGGCTCCAGCAGATTGAGAAGAACCAATAATGGGTCCAACAATCAAGAAGTGGGTTTCTGCGTGTGCTGTAGAGCAAAGTGAGGGCAGATGGGGCTTGTCAACCTGGGTAAGCTCTGGTCCTAAATCTCTGCTATACTCATTTGTGAGAAAGGCTTCAGGAGTAAACCCCAAGGGAAAATCAGTACCCACACTGCCTTGTTGAAGAAGAAAAGGCTAAGGAGTAAACCCTACACAAATCCTGAGTCCCTAAGGCAGTTGGATGGTGCTTTGTATGCCTCCTTTCAGCAACTCCTGGAGCCAAGCGGCCAGACTTCTTGCTCTGCTTTCCTTTGAACTACATCAGTGAGGCCAAGAGGCTTGTCATCTGGGCAGCCCAGGACCTCATGCACACTGCTCAGCCTTGCACCCTTTGGTGCTTCTAACACAGCAATTTGACTTCACCCCTGGAGGCACAATCCATTCTCTCTCAAAAAAGATGGATGCCAACTGCAGGCTTGATCACTGGCATATCTAGGTATGATTGCAAACAATCCTGTCTGAACCTCTAGAGAGGCATGTCAAGAAATGGAAGAGATTGGTGTGTGTAGCAGGAGGGAAGGGCCTGTTGCACAAGCAGAAATCCTTGTACTGGTAGGAGCGATTACCGTATTTTTTGCTCTATAGGACGCACTTTTCCCCCTTCAAAAATGAAGGGGAAATGTGTGTGCGTCCTATGGAGCAAAGACGCCATAGCCCCGCGACCCTCTCCCGGCTGGAGAGGTGATGTGCAGCTATGGCAGGAGCCTCTCCGCTGCGCGCCTTTCCGCTGCTCCCTGACCTCTTTGGGGCTGGTGGTGGGCTTCCCCCCGCCAGCCCCAAAGAGCAGGTCGAAAGGAACCTGAAGCCTGGAGAGCGAGAGGGGTCGGTGCGCACTGACCCCTTTCGCTCTCCAGGCTTCCAAGGTAGCCGCCGGAACGCACCTTAAACGGCACCTTGTTTAAGAGGGGAAAAACAAGAGGGGGAAAATTCTCCCCCTCTCTGCGCAGCGCCTCCTGCCGCTTCGCTGAAGGGGCGCTGGGCAGAGAGGGGGAGAATTTTTTCCCCTTGTTTTTCCCCCTCTAAAACAAGGTGCGTCCTATTGTCCGGTGCGTCCTATGGTGCGAAAAATACGGTAGTTGAATACCCCCAAAATCTTACCTTGCACCAGCTGCAGAAGAAATACAACATAACGAAAGAAATTTATTACTGCAGCCTTCCCTGAAGGGAAGAGACCTGTGTGAATTGAAAGGTTGATACTATCTGGCAGCTGTGGACTATGTCACTGATCTTCATTTGGTGGGTCAGGATCCACTAGTGAGTTGTGGCCCGATCCTAGTTGGGTTGCAACAGGAGCACTGCCACCATGCAAATATAGCATAAAATATATCGTAAAAGATCCAGAAATGGGTGCCCAAATGCATGTTTAGGTTAAAAATGGGTCCTGGCTCTGAAGAGGTTGAAAATATCTGGGTTATGATTCCCCAATAACGCCACACCTTTTCCTCATGCTTATACTTCTGCCACCCCCAAAACTCTCAGGAGAGGCTGTAGTGGAGAGGAGTGTGGAATTCCCCTTGAACAAGCGTGAATTCAGGATTAGGTACCATCTGTTAATGTTTTTATTTTGTTGTTCTACGCATTACTATTTTGAGCATTGCAATAGAAATGTTAAGCTACCTTGGGAGAACTTGCCCTAAAAAGCATGGTGGAAATAATGTAAACATAATATTATTCAAAGTATATTGCGCTCTCCTTGGCTAATGTTACTTGTCACAGCGTTCTTTCACAATTGATCCTTGTTAACTGGCATACCAGAGGAAAATGTGACCTACAGTCTGATGCAATGGACAGTAGCTAAGCCCCAGTCATTCTGGACATCTTACAAGTTTCACTGTATCACTACTCTCAAGCAGCAGGAAGGTGGAGAAACCAGTACAAGCCGCTAACAACAAAATGTCCCACATACTGCTGCTGGATCGTTTCAAAGTGGCATGACCTGTAAAAGTCTTCAGATTACTAAGCTAAGAGAAGTTACCAGTATTTCTACAACTAGTGAAATCCTGTAACACATTTACAGTCAGGAGAGAGAAAAGACAGCTACTATGCTGACAAAAAAGAATAACTTCCCTTCCCCACTTGGGTGCCCCCTAAAACTCTTCCAGGAGTTTCCCCAATCCGTGGGGGGAGGAGAGGGGGAATGTCCCCCTGCACAAGTGGAGGTCATTTAGCTTGCACATTTATTTGGGTGAAAACTGCCCAGTGCCTAGACCACATTCTGCTGAGACTGCCTGGCACATGAACAGAAACCAACATGGCATTTTCCTATTGTTGAGAAGCTACAATTGGCAAATGCCACAAGTTCATCTTCTCAGTCTTCCAGTGCTGCCTGACAGAGACGTTACTGCTCAGATACTTGGAAACCTGGAAGATTTAGAGGTGGAGTGGTTACTTCATCAATGTGTCTTAACAACACTTCAATATTATTTAATAATATTTAATAATTTATTATTTATACCCCACCCATCTGGCTGGGTTTCCCCAGCCACTCTGGGTGGCTTCCAACAAAATATTAAAAATACAATAAAGCATCAAACATTAAAAACTCCCTAAACAGGGCTGCCTTCAGATGTCTTCTAAAAGTCAGCTGGTTGTTTATTTCTTTGACATCTGACGGGAGAGCATTCCACAGGGCGGGCGCCACCACCGAGGAGGCCCTCTGCCTGGTTCCCTGTAGCTTCCCTGGAAGGCCCTCGGAGCTGCCCCTCCACGTCCGGGCTGAGCAATGGGGGTGGATGTTTGGTATAGATCAGGCATCTTAGTGCTGCCTCAATCCTGCTTTTTTCGGGCTGGGTGTGTTCCTTAAACAGAAGGCGGGAGATGAGATCACAGATAGAATCATAGAATCATAGAGTTGGAAGAGACCACAAGGGCCATCGAGTCCAACCCCCTGCCAAGCAGGAAACACCATCAGAGCACTCCTGACATATGGTTGTCAAGCCTCTGCTTAAAGACCTCCAAAGTAGGAGACTCCACCACACTCCTTGGCAGCAAATTCCACTGTCAAACAGCTCTTACTGTCAGGAAGTTCTTCCTAATGTTTAGGTGGAATCTTCTTTCTTGTAGTTTGGATCCATTGCTCCGTGTCCGCTTCTCTGGAGCAGCAGAAAACAACCTTTCTCCCTCCTCTATGTGACATCCTTTTATATATTTGAACATGGCTATCATATCACCCCTTAACCTCCTCTTCTCCAGGCTAAACATGCCCAGCTCCCTTAGCCCTTCCTCATAAGGCATCGTTTCCAGGCCTTTGACCATTTTGGTTGCCCTCCTCTGGACACATTCCAGTTTGTCAGTGTCCTTCTTGAACTGTGGTGCCCAGAACTGGACACAGTACTCCAGGTGAGGTCTGACCAGAGCAGAATACAGTGGCACTATTACTTCCCTTGATCTAGATGCTATACTCCTATTGATGCAGCCCAGAATTGCATTGGCTTTTTTAGCTGCCGCGTCACACTGTTGGCTCATGTCAAGTTTGTGGTCAACCAAGACTCCTAGATCCTTTTCACATGTACTGCTCTCAAGCCAGGTGTCCCCCATCTTGTATTTGTGCCTCTCATTTTTTTTGCCCAAGTGCAATACTTTACATTTCTCCCTGTTAAAATTCATCTTGTTTGTTTTGGCCCAGTTCTCTAATCTGTCAAGGTCGTTTTGAAGTGTGATCCTGTCCTCTGGGGTGTTAGCCACCCCTCCCAGTTTGGTGTCATCTGCAAATTTGATCAGGATGCCCTTGAGTCCATCATCCAAGTCGTTGATAAAGATGTTGAATAAGACCGGGCCCAAGACAGAACCCTGTGGCACCCCACTAGTCACTCTTCTCCAGGATGAAGAGGAACCATTGATGAGCATCCTTTGGGTTCGGTCAGTCAGCCAGTTACAAATCCACTGAGTGGTAGCATAGTCAAGACCACATTTTACCAGTTTCTTTACAAGAATATCATGGGGCACCTTGTCCAATGCCTTGCTGTAATCAATGTAGGCTACATCCACTGCGATAGTGAGGGCAGCTCCGTCCAGGAGGAGCCCGAGACATTTGGCACCTGAGGCCGGTGAGGGAAGATCTGCGTCGCGAAACGCGCCGCCAAGACTCCTCCGCCTCTGCGCGGCGCCCGAGAGACGCGCCCAAGATGGCCGCCAGGCCGACTCAGCCGAGCAACAATTGGCCGGGAAGCGCCTCTCCTGCGGGCTGGGCGGGGCTTCGTCGGGAAAGCCGCCATTGGTGGCCGCTGACCCTGATGTCACCGAGTGGGCGTTTGCCCCGCCTTGGCCGGGAAATCACAAGGGCGCCTTGGTTCACGGCGGGCTCCCATTAGCGGCGCAGGCTGCCACTCGTCAACGAGGCTGAGGTGAAAATCCCGGCCTCCGTCGGCAATAGGAGCAATGTTCACTTGTGTCGAGCGCGATTGGTCAGTTCAACCTGCCTATCAGGCAATTCTGTGGGTGGGCGGCGATTGGCCGCCGTGTTTTCCCGTTGCGGAATCGGACAGCGCCCGATGACGCGACCATCCTCTCGTTTGGCACGAATGACGCTCTTCCATTGGCCGCATCATTCTGTCAATCCGACGGAAGGGAAGTCTCAGCCGCCTTTTATAAGACAGCGACGGCCTCGATGTCAGTACGGAGTTACGCGATTGGGCGGTGGCTTCTGTCAACCCCGAAGTGGGTGGGGCCTGCGAGGGGCTGCTGAGGAGAGTCTGGGCGGCTGCGAGTGAGCCGGGCGGAGCCGGCAGTGGAGGCCGCCGAGAGAAGCGGGTAAGAGGGAAGTTCCTACGACGGCGGGACGGGAGGCAGCTGCCCTCGTGGCGACTGGGCCTCGCTTCCTTCAAAACGGAGGGGCTTTAGCCTCACGAAAAAGCTCTTGGTGAAAAGTTTGGGGGGGGGGGTCGAGAGGCGAATGTGCGGCGCATGCGCGAAGCCCGAAGACGGTTGGCTGCTGGGCGGGGTCGCGGCGGCGACGGGGGAGGAAGCGCGCCTGATTGGGCGGCTCCGCGGGGAAGGGTTCGGGGGCGGAGGCCGAGGGGGCTTTCGGAGCCCCTTGCGCATGTGCGGCCTCCATCCGTGGCTGGGGGGGGCGCAAACACGGAGCTCCCCGAGCCCCCCCCCCCGTTGGGCGCGGCCAAGGCCGGTCTCGCCTGCCGCGTGGTATTGGCTGTAATCGCAATCGCTTGTACTTTTAAATCACGGAGTTGGGGCGAATTCCAGCAACTTGAAGTGGGTCGGCGCGCCTGTGCTCCTCTGGGTGGCAGGTGGGCACCATGTAGGACCGGAGGTCAAACCTATGATAAAAGTCTTGATGGAAAAGTGGGGTGCATGTCTACTCAGAAGTAAGTCCTGTTAAATTCAAAAGCTTATACTCAAGTATTCCTTGCTGGATCGCTGCCCAAGTATAACCTCTCCCACTTTGATGGAATGGTGCTTGTAATTGTCTTGCTTTAGTCTAAATACAAGAATACTAACAGTCATCTACTTTATAGGATGTCATTATCAGCTGCTGCTTCCTCCAAAACTGATATTGGGTGTATTATTAACATATAGCTTTTTTAACCCATAAAAACACATTCCCCTTTATTTTTGGAGGAGTAAATAATTTAAGGCAGAAGTTAGATACTGATACACAAGTTTTGGACATGAAGCTGTAAGACCCTAAGAGGTATCTTAGTTTTTGCTAGTTGGAAAATAAATAAAATGAAATTTAGACCCACGTGGTAATGAAAAGATTTTGCTATTTGATCTTAGAAGGTAGGCATAATTACACAGAATCAGAAGATATTCATATATTTAGAGAGATGATTCATAAGCACCCCTATAAGACAAACAAGAAGTGGTTCTACATGGAGTACATCATCATACTAATGCTGCAGACCTGGAAACACTGTTGGGAATGAACTCCATTGAACTTGGTGGGGCTTGGTTCTGTATATTCATGAAAACAGGTTGCAAAACTAGTTGTAGATAAAAGTTAGCTATCCTGAATGCAGTTCACATCTCACTTCATCTTCATAGATGATATCCTTGAAAATATTAGCACAAATCAGTATATTTGTCTTTAGCATAATCGGGGTCTGTAAGATCCGTAGTTTCTGCTTCTTTATTCTTCATGTATGTCAGAGTTACTGCTCTCATGTGTGTTCGTTGTATTAACTTTATTTCACTTGAAATAAAAGATGGAGTCTTGAGACGTGCAAAGGTAGACTTGGGAATTTGTTAAATAATCTAGACAAATACAGTAGCACTGCTGTCATTACCTTTAAACCTGGGTTCTGTGGCAATGTAATTAACTCTGTAACAATAATGCTAACCAGTTGCATAATATTGAAATATAAAATATTGCACAAGAATTCAGTTTTCTCTTTTTTGAGTGGGCAAATGAGGAAAAAAAATATTGGCAGAGGGGGATGCAGAATGGGGAAAAAACTAATTTCCTCTTATGTTTTTTCCTGGGCCCTCAGTCCAGTTATCCCCTCTTGCATTCAAGGGATGACACTGGAGTAAATTGTGAGCATCACCTCTCTCAACTTTAGCTCTTGACCATCATATGGGAATAATATTGAACAGTTTAATTTTTTGCCTTCTAGCATAGGAAGCACTAGCAAATTTGTCAAACATATTTGTCATGCAAATTTTTCAGATTTGCAAACTTGTGTCCTTTATTAGAGGGCAGGTAGACAGAAAGTTTCCCAGCACTGTAATAATGAAAACTTGGATTTCTCTATTGATTTCTATGGTCAGTTATCACTTGTACTTCTCTTGAGTCATGAGCTTTCATGTCAGAAATTTCAAGGGAATTTGGAGAAAGTATTTTATTCCATGTCTGAGATGATTGTTCCTACTTTACTTTTCTTTTGTTGAATGCTTTATTGAAATTAAAAGACAAACAGAAATTCATCCAGAAATAACAATAGAAAATGCTACATCATATCACATTAAATTCCTATTACATCTATAATGACTTCCCGTCACTCCATCATGCATCTACCACCTATTTCTTTGAGCTCACTTTCCATTTTCCTTTATTGATTTTCATTAATGACTTATTCTTCTATAAGTTCCTATTATACCACAGAAGTCATTCAAGGCCTGCCATTGACATCATATTATTACAATGTTCCTTAAAGTATATTTTGTACATGTCCCATTCTTTGATAAATGTTGTTTAGTAGTGCCTCTCAATTTCCCTGTCATTTTTGCCAGCTTAGTGTATTCTAGCAGTTTGCTTTGCCACTCCAGTTTGGTTGGAATTGTGTCCCCTTTCCAGTTTGAAGTGATTAATATTCTTGCAGCTACCGTAGCGTACAACAATATTGTCCTTGTTTTTTTAGGTATGTCTGAACCTAGTATCCCCAAGAGGAAAGCTTCCGGCTTTTTTATAAAAGAGATCTTAAACATCTTTTTGAGCTTGTTATAGATTACCTCCTAAATTCCTTTATTTTCTTACAGTTCCACCACATATGTAGCATTGTACCTTCCCACATCTCCAACATTTACTTGAGGTATTTTTATACATTTTCGATAGTTTTGATGGCATTAAGTGCCAGCAGAATTGCATTTTCAGAAAATTTTCTTTCAATACATAATCTGCGGTGAACCTCATTTCTACCTCCATAGTTTTCCCCAAGCATCCATTGGGATGTTGTAACCAAAATCTTGAGCCCATGTAACCATTACTGATTTTACCTCCTCCTCCTTGACTTCCTGGTCAAGGAGGAGTCTATACGTTTTAGAGAGGGTTTTTCCTTTGGAGTTAATCTGTTCTTTTTCCAGTCTGGAGGGCTCTGTCGCGAAGCCATTTCATTTTTCAAGTTTAAATATCTCATGGAGTTGGTGATATTGTAACCAATCTGACAGGTATACCCTAATTTCTTCAAAATCTTTTGGCTTCAGCTGATTTTCTTCCTCTTTTAACAATACTTTGTATGTTGGCCAATTCCCTTTCATCTTTTTCTTCTTTACTGCCAATGCTTCTATAGGAGATATCCACCATGGGGTTTTGGATTCAAGCAGACCTTTGTATTTTGACCAAGCCATACATAGAGGCTTCCTTATAACATGATTTAAAAAGCTTTTGTGTACTTTGACCTTGTCGTAACCTAAGTAGGCATGCCAGCCATAGCGGTTGTCATACCCATCCAGATCTAAAAGGTCAGTATTTTGTAGTATACACCATTTCCTGATCCAGGAGAGACAGGACGCCTCGTAGTTGAGTTTCAAATCTGGCAGGGAAAATCCCCCTCCTTCTTTAAGATCAATTAATAGTTTATGTTTGATCCTGGGCTCCTACTTTTCTGTGGGGAGGGTATGTTCTATATTCTTGTGGCATTTAAAGAAACAAGTAGTTTATCGAATGAGAAGGCTGCATTGCAGTGGGAGCAGCAAGTTTGATTGTTGTCCAAATGTCATTGCTGTGGGGCAGCCTCGTTCTCTGAACTACAATTCCAGAAGTACTTTGGATGACTCAAAGATGCAAGTTTTTCTTTTCTGTCTCCCCCACTCCTTGCTTAAAGGTAAAGGGACCCCTGACCATTAGGTCCAGTCACGGACGACTCTGGGGCTGCAGCGCTCATCTCGCTTTATTGGCCAAGGGAGCCGGCGTACAGCTTCCGGGTCATGTGGCCAGCATGACTAAGCCACTTCTGGCCAACCAGAGCAGCGCACAGAAATGCTGTTTACCTTCCCACAGGAGTGGTACCTATTTTTCTACTTGCTCTTGGACGTGCTTTCGAACTGCTAGGTTGGCAGGAGCAGGGACCGAGCAATGGGAGCTCACCCCGTCGTGGGAATTCGAACCGCCGACCTTCTGATTGGCAGGTCTTAGGCTCTATGGTTTAACCCACAGCGCCACCCGCGTCCGTCTTAAATCACTCATTGCTTAAATCACAGTAAATTTGTTTTCCAACTTGCTGAGTCACTTGAGGATACTGGCCTTAATCATGTGTTAGATGAGAATAACTTGTTCCTTACAGTTTAGTTTCAGGACATCTTTTCAGCTAGATTTTCTATTCTGCTGATTGGAAGTTTGCATTAAGGAAAGGTTATTAATTTTTTTTAAAATGATATTTATTAAATTTTACAGACAATATAAAATTACAAAATTAAAAATAGAAAATTCAAAAAGAGTAACAATAATAAAAGAAAAAAGAAATACAAAAATACAAAGACAAAATACATAAAAAGTAAAAAAAAGAATTTTTTTTTAGAAAAAAACCATATTTTCATGTCTTATATTTCATTTACTTGTTTCCTGACCTCCTCACACCCCCCTTTTTTGTATTCCAGTTCACATGGTTAATTCAGCAAATCCTTACCCTCTATCATTTATCTTCACTTAATATCTTAACCTACTATAACTATATATTTCCAATCATTGTCAATCCATATTTACATATTCTTGTTAATCTTTTTACCAATACCGCTTATTTTCACTCCAACATCCCTTTAACATTCATTAATTTTACAGTATTTCTGCAAGTAGTCTTTAAATTTCTTCCAGTCTTCTTCCACCACCTCTTCTCCCTGATCTCGGATTCTGCCGGTCATTTCTGCCAGTTCCATGTAATCCATCACCTTCATCTGCCATTCTTCCAGTGTGGGTAAATCTTGTGTCTTCCAATACTTTGCAATAAGTATTCTTGCTGCTGTTGTTGCATACTAAGGAAAGGTTATTCAGAAGCTCTCTCTTCTTTATTTTCTACCAGAGAATCTTTGTTGTGAGATGTCTTCCCATTAAAGGGGATTCTAAACTACGGGAGATAGAAAGTCTGACATTCATAGCTGTAATACCCTTACAAGAAATCTCACAAGACGATTAATCTAGAGTTTAATGTGGTTGGTTAATTCTTGCCTTAAAACCCTTTTAAGAAAGCAGACATTAAATCTTGGCCAAGCAGACGGAGCCCTTTTCCTTTTCTTTTTGAAGCGGGAAGTTTGCTTAGAACTACAGATATGGGTGTAACTTGTCTAGCTTTATATATCCTCTCAGTGTACATCCAAACTAATTAGTCACCAGGGTATTCTGTTCTTCCCATCGTAACCCCAAGTTCTGACATAAAAGCATTCTGGCTTTTGAAAACAGCATGCAGGCTTCCCGCTAAGCTAGACTTGGCTATGAATCCCCAGTACCATGTTTCAGAACTGGGCAGTGGTTTTTTTTTTCCTAGAGAAAAAGGCTTCTGTTCTGGATCTTATGAGTCAAACTAGAAGAAGAGCCAACTAGCTCATTTGGTCCCATTTCATAAACAGCATCAGTAGGGCAGTTTTCAATATTGTGTGTTAATAGTTGTAGCTTATAGTGAATCATTTTACTCTTAATGCAGTGACAAAGGGAGCAGACATCTTTATCCTTTTGTTGTGGTCAACAAAATTTTACTCAGACTAAACCTGTTAAAATTAATGAACATGACTAAGTTAGGCCCATTAATTTCAGTGGGCCTACTCTGAGTAAAACTTGAATACCATCCTAGATCTTTTGGCTAAAGGTTGACTGTGATTAGTATTTCAGCATCTATGCTTGGTGTCTAGATGTAAGTAGTAAAACTAAGCTCCCAAAAACAAATTTAGCCAGTTGCCATTGACTACTTCACGTTCCAAAACAAAGCAGTTCCCGTTTATTTTAGAAGGGCATCAAGTAAACTTCAAAATGATAAAGATCCTTCTACAGAGTGTGCATACGCACAGTCATGCGAGTCTCCTAAATTCAGCCTTGATCTCACTTTTGGAAAGGTGGTGCATCCATACTTTGTCTCTACACCAATGCACAGAGTATGGGAAATTGGAGCTTTTAGTACAGGGTGGCAAATATGACCTGGTAGGCATTACTGAAACCTGGTGGGATGAGACTCATGACTGAAATGTAGGAATTGAGGGGTATAACCTATTCAAAAGGAATAGACCAAACAGGAAGGGAGAAGGTGTAGCATTATATATAAAGGATGTGTTCACTTGTGAAGAAATCCATGACCTGGAGCATGAAAAGCAGATTGAGAGTAAAGGGCAGGCTTCCTTAACTTTGGCCCTCCAGATGTTTTGGGCCTACAACTCCCATGATCTCTAGCTAGCAGGACCAGATTGAGAGTATAAGGCAGAGATAAAAGAATACCTGGACCAAAATAATTTCCCCAAAATTTCTAAAGAACAAAACAAAATTCTGAATGACCCAATCACAGTTTTTGAAGTCCAACAGGCAATTAAGCATTCCAAATCAGGAAAAACACCAGGGCCTGATGGCCTCCCTGCAATTTAGTATTAAAAAATTAGAAGAGGTATTGTTCAAACCCTTGAAAACAACAATGAACAACATCCTAGAATATGGCATAATGCCTGAATCATGGAAGGAAAGTTACATCACACTGATCCCAAAGCAGGGAACAGACCAGCTGTCAATAGCCAATTATAGGCCTATTTCGTTGTTGAACAATGACTATAAACTCTACACCTATATTTTAGCCGAAAGAATGAAAAAAATTCTCCAAACCGTAATACAGACCAGGCCGTAATAACAGACTGTAATAAAGACCAGGCTGACTTTTTCCCCAGCCGCCTAATTCAGAGTAACATCAGGAATATCATAAATGTGTAGGAATATCTGGAATCACAAATTGATAAACCACCAACCTTAATGGTGGTCTGTTGGCCCCCGCCCCCACCTTCCTCACCTGTCCTCCAGTCCAGCAGGACCAGGCTGAGAGAGAGAGGTGGGCCAAATTACTTTTATTTTTCAGGACAAAACACAACAGAAGGGTAGATGCTGCCACCACACCCTTGTCTGGGGATAGCCCAGAAGAATAACCCAAGGGAGACGGCTACTCTTCAGTGTTACCGGCTGCCCCACCCTGCAATTGCTTCACCACAAACTGCAGGCAGAAATTCAACAGGTTCAGTAGGCGACTGAGTGGTCAGACTTTGGATTCAGACTTTCCCCACGAAAGGCACACAGAACAAAATGGGAAAATCCTTTTTTAAGATTTATTTTAAAAACAAGATTAAATATACTTAAAAGTAGGCACATCTCTTACAGGGTTTCAGACAGGAAAATAAAAACATTGTAAAGCACCCCTAGCTAAACGTACTTACAAAAAACCCCCCCAAAAAACGAGAACACAATAAAAGTTAGGGCGTTCTCGGCTGAATCAGCATCTCAAGAAGACAACAGGAATTCTACATCACAAAGGACATGCATATCAATGTAGAAAGGAAGTGACTGCCAGCATGGCGGTGAATATGGCAGAAGGGCAGATGGGTGCACGCCTGCAGGCTCCTTTCCTAAAGTTTTTATCCTTAAGACCCGAAGGACCAATCAGATCCTAGAACAAATAATTCAACAGTCGGTCTGTAAGCATTTAGAAAAGGATGGTGTGATTACTAAGACCCAGCATGGGTTTCTCAAAAATAAGTCATGCCAGACCAATATGATTTATTTTTATGGATGGAATTACAAACTTGGTGGATCAGGGAAATGCCGTGGACATAGTGCATATTGATTTCAGACTTTTGACAAAGGTCCCCCATAATATTCTCACGAGAAAGTTGGTAAAATGTGGTTTGAACGAGGTAACTGTTAGGTGAATTTGTAGCTGGTTGACTGAACCCAAAGAGTACTCATTAACAGTTCCTCATCATCCTGGAAAAAAGTGAAAAGTGGGGTGCTGCAGGGTTCCGTCCTGGTCCTGTTGTTCTTTAGCATCTCTATAAATGGCATGGATGAAGGAATTGGGGGGGATGCTCATCCAATTTGCAGATGACACCAGACTGGGAGGGGTAGCTAAAGTCGCAGAAGACAGAATCAAAATTCAAAATGACCTTGACTTCTGGTGCTTCCTGCCATAATGGAGGCAGCTCCCGCATTAGCAGAGATTGGTAGCAGATCGTAAACAAAGATGAATAAGGGTAATTGTCCTTGCAAGCCCCCCCAAAAAAAATCAGGGGGGTGAGCACCACTCGCAGATCGTCTGATACTTGGCTCTCGTCCCAGCGGAGACGGGAGGTGGGAGGACCTGAGTGCAAAGCAATTCGCTTATCGGTAACCCTCTGACACAGCCACTAAGGGCAGGGGTTCTTCTGTTTATTAGTAAGAAAGAAATTGGATTTAATTTGCAGATGTGTACCGGATTAATGGGACAAGATAATCTGCTGAATCAGCCACTGAGTCGCAATAGGGGGAGGGAAATGTCGTCACGCCACTCCTTGGTGTGTGGAGTGCCGCAGGGCGCAATTCTCTCCCCAATGCTTTTTAACATCTTTATGCGCCCTCTTGCCCAGATTATCCGGAGCTTTGGGCTGGGCTGTCATCAATATGCTGATGACACTCAGCTCTATCTACTGATGGATGGCCACACCAACTCGGCCCCTTACACACTGACCAGATGCTTGGAAGCTGTGGCTGGATGGTTTCGTGGGAGCCGATTGAAACTAAATCCTTCGAAGACAGAGGTCCTATGGCTAGGTCGGGATAGCATGGGGATGAGGGGCCCAATTAGTGCCATTGCCTTCCGTTAAGAGTTTGGGTGTAATCCTTGACGCCTCCCTTTCCATGGAGGCGCAAGTCACAGCAACAGCCAAGGCGACATTTTTCCACCTTCGCCGCATCAAGCAGTTGGTCCCTTACCTTTCCCGTCCCGACCTGGCCACAGTGATCCATGCAACAGTCATCTCCAAGCTTGACTACTGTAACTCGCTCTACGCGGGGCTGCCCTTGAAGCTGTCCCAGAAACTCCAGCGGGTACAGAATGCTGCAGCGAGGCTCCTCACAGGGTCTCTGCCATGGGAGCATATTCATCCAGTGCTTTTCAAGCTGCACTGGCTCCCGGTGGAGTACAGGGTCAGATTTAAGGTGCTGCTTTTGACCTTTAAAGCCCTTCACGGCCTAGGACCCTCGTACCTACGGGACCGCCTCGCCTGGTATGCCCCACGGAGAGCCTCAAGGTCCATAAATAACAACACCCTAGTGGTCCCAGGCCCTAAGGAAGTTAGGTTGGCTTCAACCAGAGCCAGGGCCTTTTCAGCACTGGCCCCAACTTGGTGGAACGCTCTGTCTCATGAGACCAGGGCCCTGCAGGATCTGATCTCTTTCCGCAGGGCCTGTAAGACAGAGTTGTTCCGCCTGGCCTTTGGATTGGAGCCAATTTGATTCCCTCCGCCCCCTTTTTCTTTTTTCTTTTCCTTCTCCTGCAATGAGGCTCCATTTTAATATTTTAATGTTCCATTATTTTAATGTTGTATTTTATTTTTGTTTTTAAGTTGTAATCACTCATCTTGTTTTTATTATTGCTTGTAAGCCGCTCTGAGCCCGGCCTTGGCTGGGGAGGGCGGGGTATAAATAAAAAATTATTATTATTATTATTATTAATAATATTTTGATCTGGAGAGATTTTCTTCATAGCTAAGTGTGGTATGTTGGGGGAGGGGAGCCTTTACCCTTTCTTTATATACCATGTTTGCTGCTTTATTGATTCGGCAAACCTCCCCCTGAGAGTTAATGGAGTGAGAAAAAGCAAGAGGAAATCACTGATAACAAGATAATTGTCAGGGCTGCCACTCAGTCCCAGCTCACATAGGACCACGTTAGCCAGCGTTCAGGTTAAAAGAGTCTTTATTGGATTACAGGTTCCATTTCCAAACTGCAACGTGCAGCCCTACTTCTTCTAGGTCAGACCGGCGAAGACCCGTCTGAGTCTCCGCCTCTAGCACACCAGCTTAATACCCTAGCCTTGCTCCACCTCCTGCGCCTTTCCTTCCGTCTCTGGGTCCTTCTGCCCCCCGGGGTCTCTTCTTTCCTACTCTCTTCTGACGCGGACCCCCCTGACCCTTCCGCCTCCTTGCGGCGGGCTTTGGGACCTGGCTCACTCTCTGGGCTGCTTACTGCGCCAGCTTCCGCTACATTTGAACTTGGCGCGCGCGCCCAACTCTCAACCTTCCTCTTGATCGTTTCGTCGCTCCCCGAGGTGGGCGTGACTACTCCTGACTCATGCCCTCCCTCCTTCTGAAAGCCTCCGGAACCCGATATCTGGTCCCCTTTCTCCCCGCTGCTCCCGGCTGGGTACGTGGGTCCCGATCTCCAACTGCTGCTCTCTGATTCCTCTCTGGACCCTTCTTCCTGGGGTGTCCCCCTGCTTTCCCCCCTTGCTCTGACCGCTGGCGCTCCCTTCTGGGAATCCTCGGACTCACTGGATAAGCTCGGCGATCTCGGTTCGTCATCCCCACTCATCTTTCCTTCGTATTCCTCCCCCTCGCTCTCTGTCTCCTCCCTTCTCTGCGTCTCTGCTCCTGAACCCCTGACAATAATATTTATGGATTATTACAAAATATATGGAACTGTCTGAGAATATTGATAGGATTTAAAGTATCGAGCTTCCACTGAATCGCTTTTGAAGATCTACCATAGCTTTGGTGGGACACCAGATCGTTAGCCGCTGAGTATTGGATGAGAAAGATAAGTAGAGAACTGCCCGGGTCTATGGTGGGACGTCAGACCTTTTGTTAGACTTAGGAGCTTATCCAGCTCCTAAGATTCTATGATTCTAATATTTGATGCATCAAATGGTACTCTCCAGTCTGTTTTGGAAGTGCATTTGTTCATAGAATCATAGAGTTGGAAGAGACCACAAGGGCCATCAAGTCCAACCCCCTGCCAAGCAGGAAACACCATCAGAGCACTGCTGACATATGGTTGTCAAGCCTCTGCTTAAAGACCTCCAAAGTAGGAGACTCCACCACACTCCTTGGCAGCAAATTCCACTGTCAAACAGCTCTTACTGTCAGGAAGTTCTTCCTAATGTTTAGGTGGAATCTTCTTTCTTGTAGTTTGGATCCATTGCTCCGTGTCCGCTTCTCTGGAGCAGCAGAAAACAACCTTTCTCCCTCCTCTATGTGACATCCTTTTATATATTTGAACATGGCTATCATATCACCCCTTAACCTCCTCTTCTCCAGGCTAAACATGCCCAGCTCCCTTAGCCGTTCCTCATAAGGCATCGTTTCCAGGCCTTTGACCATTTTGGTTGCCCTCTTCTGGACACGTTCCAGTTTGTCAGTGTCCTTCTTGAATTGTGGTGCCCAGAACTGGACACAGTACTCCAGGTGAGGTCTGACCAGAGCAGAATACAGTGGCACTATTACTTCCCTTGATCTAGATGCTATACTCCTATTGATGCAGCCCAGAATTGCATTGGCTTTTTTAGCTGCCGCGTCACACTGTTGGCTCATGTCAAGTTTGTGGTCAGCCAAGACTCCTAGATCCTTTTCACATGTACTGCTCTCAAGCCAGGTGTCACCCATCTTGTATTTGTGCCTCTCATTTTTTTTGCCCAAGTGCAATACTTTACATTTCTCCCTGTTAAAATTCATCTTGTTTGTTTTTGCCCAGTTCTCTAATCTGTCAAGGTCGTTTTGAAGTGTGATCCTGTCCTCTGGGGTGTTAGCCACCCCTCCCAGTTTGGTGTCATCTGCAGATTTGATCAGGATGCCCTTGAGTCCATCATCCAAGTCGTTGATAAAGATGTTGAATAAGACCGGGCCCAAGACAGAACCCTGTGGCACCCCACTAGTCACTCTTCTCCAGGATGAAGAGGAACCATTGATGAGAACCCTTTGGGTTCGGTCAGTCAGCCAGTTACAAATCCACTGAGTGGTAGCATAGTCAGGACCGCGTTTTACCAGCTTCTTTACAAGAATATCATGGGGCACCTTGTCAAATGCCTTGCTGAAATCAAGGTAGGCTACATCTACTGCGTTCCCTTCATCTACCAGGCTTGTAATTCTGTCAAAAAACGAGATCAGGTTAGTCTGACATGACTTATTTTTCAGAAATCCATGCTGACTATTGGTGATCACAGCATTCCTTTCTAGGTGCTCACAGACTGTTTGCTTAATGATCTGCTCCAGAATCTTCCCTGGTATTGATGTCAGACTGACTGGGCGGTAATTATTTGGGTCCTCTCTTTTCCCCTTTTTGAAAATAGGGACAACATTTGCCCTCCTCCAGTCTGCCGGGACTTCGCCTGTTCTCCAGGAATTCTCAAAGATGACTGCCAGTGGTTCTGAGATCACATCTGCCAGTTCTTTTAATACTCTTGGATGCAGTTCATCTGGCCCTGGAGAGACTTGAATACATCTAAACTAGCCAAGTATTCTTGTACTGTCTCCTTAGTTATTCTGGGCTGTGTTTCCTTTGCTGAATCATTTGCTTCAAATTCTTTTTTTTTTATTGGTTTTTCAAAGTTTTTATAAACACAAACAATACACAAAACAAACAAACAAACACACAAACAAACATGTATAATTTCGTATCCTTTTTTCTTAAACCTTACTTCGCCGACTTCCCCATACCTCCCCTTTCTACATCCCAATTTCCAAAATTATTTCAGCAAATCCTAACGCTTGATTTTATCGAATTTTTCCCTTATTCTTTTCTTTTACTTAATCCTTTACAGCTGTAATCCCCATTTTTTCCTAAAACCTCGACATTTTAACATTCATTAATTTTGCAATGTTTCTTAAGGTAAATTTTGAATTTCTTCCAATCTTCTTCCGCCGTCTCTTTCCCCCCGTCACGGATTCTGCCGGTCATTTCGGCCAATGTCATATAGTCCATCACCTTCGTCTGCCATTCTTCCAGAGTGGGTAAATCTTGGGTCTTCCAGTGCTTTGTGATGAGTACTCTTGCTGCTGTGGTAGCATACATAAAAAAAATTCTGTCTTTCTTTGGCACCAATTGGCCGACAATGCCCAAGAGAAAGGCCTCTGGTTTCTTAGGGAAAGTACATTTAAGTACCTTTTTCATTTCATTATATATCATTTCCCAGAAAGCCTTAATCTTCGGGCACGTCCACCAGAGGTGATAAAAGGTACCTTCAGTTTCTTTACATTTCCAACACTTATTATCAGGCAAATGGTAAATTTTTGCTAGCTTGACTGGGGTCATGTACCACCTATAAATCATTTTCATAATATTTTCCTTTAAGGCATTACATGCCGTAAATTTCAAACCGGTGGTCCACAAATGTTCCCAGTCAGCAAACATAATGTTATGACCAATGTCCTGTGCCCACTTAATCATAGCTGATTTAACTGTTTCATCTTGTGTATTCCATTTCAGCAACAAGTTATACATTCTGGACAAGTTCTTAGCATTGGGTTCTAACAATTCTGTTTCTAATTTTGATTTCTCCACCTGGAAGCCAATTTTCCTGTCCATTTGCTTCAAATTATTCAGGTCGGGCATTGTTTTCTTTATTGGAGAAGACTGAGGCAAAGAAGGCATTGAGGAGTTCAGCCCTTTCTGTGTCCCCTGTTTGCATTTCACCATCTTCTCCTCTGAGTGACCCCACTGTTTCTTTGTTCTTCCTTTTGCTACGAACCTACCCATAAAAGCCTTTTTTGTTGCTTTTAACCTCTCTAGCAAGCCTGAGTTCATTCTGTGCTTTAGCTTTTCTGACTTTGTGTCTACACGTGCTGGCTATTTGTTTGAATTCCTCTTTGGTGGTTTCCCCCCTTTTCCATTTTTTGTACACATCCTTTTTTAATCTTAACTCAGTTAAAAGTTCTTTAGATAGCCACCCTGGCTTCTTTAGGCACCTTCCATGTTTCCGTCTCATTGGTATTGCCTGACGTTGTGCTTTTACTATCTCCCTCTTAACAAACTCCCAGCCATCATGAACTCCCTTTCCTTTTAGTATTACTGTCCATGGGATCTCACCCAGCACTTCCCTAAGTTTTATGAAGTCGGCTTTCTTAAAGTCAAGAAATTGAGTCCTAGTATGCTTGGCTGCTCCTTTCCGCTGTATAGTAAACTTCAGAAGAGCATGATCACTCACGCCTAATGATCCTTCCACTTCTACCCCACTAACCAGGTCATCAACATTGGTTAGGACCAGATCTAAAATGGCTGTTCCTCTTGTTGCTTCTCCCACTTTCTGGACAATGAAGTTGTCTGCAAGGCCAGTGAGGAATCTGTTTGACCTTATGCTCTTGGCTGAGTTTGACATCCAACAAATATCCGGGTAATTGAAGTCCCCCATTACTACTATCTCCCTTCCTTTTGCATGTTTGGCCATCTGTTCCAGGAAGGCATCATCTATGTCCTCCGTTTGGCTTGGGGATCTATAGTAAACTCCCACAGTGAGGTCACTGTTATTCTTCTCTCCCTTAATTTTGACCCGAATGCTCTCACTTTGGCTTTGAGGTTCTATATCTTGGATCTCTTCACAGGTATACACATCCCTGACATATAACGCCACTCCTCCTCCTTTCTTGTCTGGTCTGTTTCTCTGAAATAGATTGTATCCCCCCATTATTACATTCCAATCGTGGGACTTATCCCACCAGGTTTCAGTGATGCCTATTATGTCATATTTAGTTTGCTGTACCAAGAGCTCAAGCTCATCTTGTTTATTTCGCATGCTTTGCGCATTAGTGTACAGACATTGAAGTCCATTAATCATTCCCCCGTGTCTCTTATTTAAGGATTTTTTCCTCCCACCATTAGGTCTGCGTGCTGTTTGCTCCATTTGGTCTATGACATTTGGATGATCATCTTCATCAATTGATAGACTCCTACCTTCAGGAGCACTGTCTCCCTCCCCCACATTAGTCAGTTTAAAGCCCTCCTGATGAGGTTTCTGAGATTTTTGGCAAAAACATTTCTCCCAACCGTTGTGAGGTGCAGCCCATCGCTTGCCAGAAGTCCATCTTCAAGAAACTGCAGTCCGTGATCTAAGAATCCAAACCGTTCCTGTTTACACCATTTGCGAAGCCAGCTGTTCACTTCCACTATTTTTCCCTCTCTCCCTGGGCCACGTCGTTCAACTGGGAGGACAGATGAGATGACAATTTGTGCATTTAGTTGCTTCAATTTCCTGCCGAGAGCCTCGTAGTCTCTTTTGATCTTCTGGAGGCTATTGCTTGCAGTGTCATTGGTTCCCACATGAACCAAGAGGAAGGGGTATTTGTCAGTGGGTTTTATGATTCCTTGCAGTCGTTCAGTTACATCTTGGATCTTAGCCCCGGGGAGACAGCACACTTCCCAATACATCTTGTCAGGCCCACAGATCACTGCTTCTGTTCCCCTCAATAGGGAATCCCCTATCACCACTACACGCCTCCTCTTAGGTTTGGTCGGGGTTCTTCCATGAGCTGTCCATTCCAAGGTCGCCTGCACATTCCCTAAGGGCTGACTTTGCTGCTCGTCTTCATATACCTGATCGACTGTAATGAGGGAGAGATCCTCAAATGGAGTCTGCTCTTCATCTTCCATGCTAGGGGAGAGGACCTCAAAGCGATTGTGTATTTCTAAACAATCAGAGCGAACCCTGGGCCTCCTACTTCTTTGAGTCACGTTTCTCCATATATCTGGCTCCTGTGTTGGTGAACTAGCCTCCTTCTCAGGGGAGTTCCCTGTCTCCTCCTTGGTGGAGACGGTGTGCTCTGTTGCTTCCAAGAAGAGCTCCAGCTCTCTAATTCTTTGGAGCGTAGCTACACGTTCCTCCAGTTGCTGGACTTTGTCTTTTAAGAGGGCAATCAACATGCAATTGCTGCAGGTAAAGCTGCCTGCAACCTTTGGCAAGATGGCAAACATTGTGCAGGAACCGCAGGCGACTGCAGCTGTTCCCTCCCCTTCCATCTTGAGAACGTGTCGTTGGGGTCCTCCATCATAAAAAGCGTGAAGACAGGACAAATAACTCCCCCCACAAAAAAACTTAGGTCTCCCCCCACAAACGTTTGAGACTAGCTCCCCTAAATCTAAAAGATGGATCAAACTGCGCTCCTCCCACATCTAATCACCTGACTCAACAGAAACCCTGCCCCCTCTGACCTTTGCACAGGGAGAGCAGCTAATCAGCCACAAAGAAACACACACAAGAAAACCCTTTTTGCTCCTTCTTCAACTGCTGCCCGGTTCTCCCAGGCTGCAGATTCCATTTGTATTCTGTTACTTAGTGGTTTTGTTCTCATCCTACATAAAAACCAGGAAGATCCAATACCCAAGAAGTCTTTTCGAAGCAAGCAGGCAGGGCAGGGCTCAGGTGGCACTGAGGTCGTAAAAGAAAGAAGTTCTCACAGACTGGCTCAGGCACAAAGGAAATGGCCAGAATGTGACTTGTGAATGGAGAGTTTCGAACACTGGTGATCTCTGATCCCCCTGATTTTGTTCCTCAAAATTCACTTGGAAGTTTTGTAGGCCTGATCCATCTGCATTGTAGGGATCAACAAATGAAGGCTTCATGAGCCCAAATATGGTTCCTGTGAGGAGTACCAGTTGGCCCTTCCAGCTGCCAACCCAGAGGCAAGAAAGATTTGTGGCATGGAGTCTCTGCTTGAGGGGCTTTCTAATGTATTGGGTCATGAGTGAAGGTAAAGCCCATCTCCTATGTGTGTGTGTGTGTGTGTGTGTGTGTGTGTGTGTGTGTATACACACACACACACACACACACACACACACAATCATTTTTATTAGTTTTCCAATAAGAACATCCAATTAAATCCATCAAATCATAATCCAATTAAAAATAATAAAATAAAAACAGCCAAATTACAATCCAATTTATTAATTATTAATTTTTTGGGCTTCCCATACTCTGGACCTCTAAAGTATATCTCCAGTATTTTCATTTTTGCCTTCTTCCTGTTCTCATATTTCCACATTCCGATCTTAACACTTTAAAGTTCCCTGTCCCTGGCTGTGCAATTCTCAGTCATGTCAGAGATCATATATCCTTTCATCCGTCGGGTACAGTTTTATTTGTGTATATATATTTTTTCAACTGTCAATTTGCCAGCGCAGCTTTTCCTGACTTCATTCCAATCTTCCAATCCAGGCTGTTGTCCAAGCCTGTCGTTTGTAGTTTAATGACGCAGTAACTCCCAAGTTGTTAAATTGTTACTGTTCACAATAAATTCCCAATGTCAAGTTGTTAAGCATACTGTGATGGTTCTAGGGGTTGCTCGTGCGTAAGCAGGTGTCTATCTCCCTGGCTGGGTGCAAACACCTGGCTGGGTTGCCAAAGTGAACCTTTTCTGTCCGGACAGCCACTCACCCGTGGCTGACTCAATCGCTGGCAGAATCCGTCAGTGGGCATTTCTTAAACTTCTCCCAGCAAAGAAGCTCTTTGACGCCTAGTCTCCTATTCTCTCTGCGCGAAAGCCTTCTGCGCAAGGAGGGCGTAGGCAACGGAGGACCCCTACTCTCCCCGCTGGTCCCGGGCAAGGAGTCATGAGACCGCCTCGCCGCTTCCCCCATCTGCCCCCCTTCTCCACTGGTGCTACGCTGATTCTCTTCCCCAGAAGATGGGCTGCTTCTCCTGATCCCTGGACGCTGTCTGGAATCCCTCTGGCTTTTGCTCTCTCCCTCCGGCACTGATGGCAGTTCCCTGACACATACTGTTTGCAATATTGAAATGTAAATGAACTGTATTCCACAGATGTAGGTCATTTGGCGATCGATCAGCTTTCCTGGAGATCACCCCCCCCCTGGGCCCTAGAAAGGGGGTTGCTAGACATCAACTTAGCCTTCTCTCTCGCTCATAATAAAGAAATTCTGCAAACAGATGCACTGTACGTTGTCCCAAATTGTTATCTCAAGTCATTATAATGTAAGCTAGCAAGTATTTCCCACTTCCCTCGAAAAAGGGAGGAATTCTCATTTTTCCGTGCTGCGTCATACTAACAAGCGCCATCTTGTTTCTTTTTTTATCTTTATCAAGTTTAAGTAAAGCTGCGCAACTGAATACTTAAATTATAAATAGAAGTCCATCTGTACTCCGTTTTTTTAAAAAAATAGGTTTCTTAATGAGGCTTGGCATAGAAAAACAATTGTAGGTATAGAGAAGAAAAAAGAACGTACCAGTCACCTCCGTAAATCCAAGCACCATGATGAGAGTCTATTGGAAGTCTGAGCTTAAACACCAGGGACTGTGCAATTCTGCAGATTTTTTCTCAATCTTCTTCGGTCCAGACTATGTCTGTTTATTGTCCAAACCCAATTATTTTATGAATCAGATATTTCCGGCTTACGAGAGTGACTTTGGAGAGTGCCAGCCGTGCCGTGCTCTGGGACCCAGTGTCCTTGCCGCTTGCACCTTGATGCCAGCTGACAAATCTTGGACGATCTGCGGGTCTACGAGACAGTCCTCCCCCACCCTAGGGAGTCTGCCAGGGCTAATTACCCCCATATCAACCCGAATTACTGGCACGGCTGAGGTCCGATTGTGTGGGAGTCAGGAAGCCCTCGCCCATCCCCAATTGCTAAGAGGGTGCTGCTTTTCTTCCTTCAGGAGAGATGGCTGCCATACGCAAGAAACTTGTCATTGTAGGAGATGGAGCATGTGGAAAGACCTGCCTCCTTATTGTCTTCAGCAAGGACCAATTCCCAGAGGTCTACGTCCCCACTGTCTTTGAGAACTATGTGGCTGACATTGAGGTGGATGGAAAGCAGGTAATACTGATTTTGGGAGCCGGCCGGGCTGGGCAGATGCCTGGGCGCAATGATAGGGCCTGATATCTCCACCATCTGGCTGGCTGGTGTGTTTTTTTGCTACCATGCTATGGTGCAAATCAGTTGGCTCTTGTGGTAGCACTTCAGCAAAAGAGCAGCAGCTTCTGCAAGCCACCTGACTCACACAGCAGCGCAGCAGCAGAAGAGTCTGCGTATTTTGTAGAGCATTATAAACCATTCTACTTTTTCCATTTCTCTGAGGCCCAGCTGGGGTCCTGCTGCAAGCTCCTGTGCTGAGCCCAAATTGGAGGTCAGCTGCTTGCCCACTATATATATTTATATATTGTCTGGGGCATTTGGCCTCCTCCTCTGAGTTGGTCAGTGTAATGTGATTTGAGAGAAATGAAGAATAGCTGCAGAAAGAACAGGTGGTTCTTTTGGAGCTGCATTTCTTGGGAGTAGAGTTTGGAGTATGCTTTTCTGATTGAATTACAACAATACCAGCATCTTTCCACTTTGGTTGTGATTCATTACAGAATCACATTCATTACAGGCGCTGTGGTGTAAGCCACTGAGCCTAGGGCTTGCCGATGGGAAGGTCGGTGGTTCGAATCCCCGCGGCGGGGTGAGTTCCTGTTGCTCGGTCTAAGCTCCTGACAACCTAGCAGTCCAAAAGCACATCAAAGTGCCAGTAGATAAATAGGTACCACTCCGGCGGGAAGGTAAACGGCGTTTCCGTGTGCTGCTCCAGTTTTGCCAGAAGCAGCTTAGTCATGCTGGCAACATGACCCAGAAAAACTGTCTGCGGACAAACGTCAGCTCCCTCGGCCAGTAAAGCGAGATGAGCGCCACAACCCCAGAGTCGTTCGTGACTGGACTTAACTGTCAGGGGTCCTTTACCTTTAAGGATCTAATAGGGAAGACACTAGCACATCACAGAATATGCTTTCGTTTAATGGAGTGATGACAGCACTTTGAGGACTTGCCCCCATTAAGTTATCATATTTGCGTTTCTACAGGTAGAACTTGCCCTTTGGGATACAGCTGGCCAAGAGGACTATGACCGCCTGAGACCCCTCTCCTACCCAGATACAGACGTCATCCTCATGTGTTTCTCCATTGACAGCCCTGACAGTTTAGGTGAGTCTCCCCTGAGTATGTGGGAGGGCTGACTGAATAAGAAGCAGCAGAGACTTCTGTAGACCTTTTGCTCTGGTCTCTTCCCAGATGTCAGGTTGCTGATGGGAGCAGTTAAACTGTCATAGTAGTTGATTAGCTGGTCATATGCTGTGTATTACATCACACCACGGCTGGCGTTCAGGGTTCTGCCGCTTGTCCCTCCCCATTTCCGTCTTTTCCCCCGTTGCCTCCCCCCCCCCATGTACACATATCCCAGCTTTAACATTGGCTGCACCACATCCATTTTCTGAGCTTGCTACTCCTGTACCGACAGTGGTGGAAGTCCTTTAAATTTCATCCTGGTGGTGTCTGAAGGAACTCGAGACAGTTTCCCAAATCTTTGCTTTGGGGCACAAGTGGCTGAGAACTCCACGGTCTTCCTAGGTTTAGGCTTATGGTTTTACCTTGTGCCCCTACAGAGAACATCCCTGAGAAGTGGACTCCGGAGGTGAAGCACTTCTGTCCCAATGTGCCTATCATCCTGGTGGGGAACAAGAAGGACCTACGTAATGATGAGCATACACGCCGGGAGCTAGCCAAGATGAAGCAGGTGCAGAGAGGCAACTGACATTCTTTGCTGGGATTTAGTATTGCCATCAGAATAGGAGGAGGGTACAAACAGCTATGCATATGGCCATTTGGGGCTTGAAAGGAATCTATGTCCTTTCCATTTACATCTGAGCACAAGCCCATCCAATAAGGTATATTGTGGCCTTCTTCTCATTTTTGAAGGGGGCTTGGCGAAGCACAAAGCTACTGGTTTCCATGGGGTTCTCAGTACCTTTTCACAACACACTCTATTTGGACTGAAGACAGCACTTGGCTTGCACGATACCATAAAATAACCTCCAACTTCACAACCCTAGCAAGGGCTGGGTACCAGTTTTCAGCAAAGGATATAGTCCCAGGGAGTTAGTATTGTGTGGTTATAGGAGCCAGGAGTTCTGATAGCTAGGCTCTAGCTTTGATTGCTAGATTCTACCTCATTTCCCTTACCAGGATAGATCCCAGGCAACCTCACTGTGTGTTTCGCCCTTCCCTTTCAGGAACCAGTGAAGCCAGAGGAGGGACGTGACATGGCAAACAGGATTAGTGCTTTTGGCTACCTGGAATGTTCTGCAAAGACAAAGGATGGAGTACGGGAAGTGTTTGAGATGGCTACCCGGGCTGCCCTGCAGGCCAAACGTGGGCGCAAGAAGACCTCATGCCAGCTGCTGTAATTCCTTCCCAGCATGCCTTCCCTGCCAGCCAGCCAGCCAAGCCTTTGAGCTCTTAGCTTCCAGGCTTGCCTCTCTTGTGATACCATGGACTGGCAGCTCTCCTCAGAGAGGGGGCTTGCTAGAGCTGGGCAGGGGCTCTTCTGGAGCATGACAACTAACTATGGAGGTGGGGTGGTATTTCCCCCTTCCGTCACAGGCTTCTGACTCCCTCATAACAGGTCAGAAAATTCTGGCCCTCGGTGGGTCAGTGGGAGAGCTCCTTATCTTTCCGCGTGCTTGCTCACAGCAGTCTTGATTCTCGTTGGCAGCCTAGGGCACTACACTGCTCCAGGCCGTTTCTTTGTAGAAGACTTTTTGCCAAAGTGTGAAAGCCCTTTGCTTCAATAAAGGTCAGAGCCTTGAATTGAAACATCTGGCCCTGCCTAGTAAGGGACTCTTGACGTGTCAACAAGTCATTCATTGTGAGTGGAGCCAGTGCTCCTGCACAGTGGGCAAGCAGTTACCCTTATCTTGGCAGACTCATTGATCCCTTAGCTGGCTTTTCTGCTCTTTAGGCTAGAGCAGAACCACTTTGGCGCTTGTCCCCTTCCACAAGGCGAACATAGCCCAGTTCAAAAGCCACCCACTGTCACTTTCTTGAGGGCTGTCTCAGTAAAGTGACATCAGGTCCTCCACCTTCTCTCTCTCCCACCCCAGAACAGAATTGTCTCCACTTAAATATTTATCTCCTGACAGCAGAGCAGACAGCTGCCTTTCCTTCAAACTGGCCCAAGAGACTGGGCCTTGCAGCCTGGCCCCTTTCTAGCAAAAATCTATATTTGTAAGCAGAGGTGCTATGAGCCAGTTTGTTGCTGTTTGGAAGCTCTCTGGATAGCTGGTAGCTGGAGTAGCCACTGCCACAGCTTCAAGTGCAAAGGACCTCCTCTGTTGCTTCTGTCTCGTTGCTCCCCCAACACTCCTGCTTCTCTTCCCTTCCGCCTTCTTTGTACTCACTGCATTGCCACCGGGGTGTATGATTTTGTGTTTAATTTGTATTCACATGTTTAAAAAGTGGTTGTTACTTTTCAAAATGTACTTGAAAGAAAAATCTGTAATAAATTTGTAGCAATGTTTAGTACATGGTGGGGATTTGCTTTTTGCCTCTTAAAATCTGCTGTGGAAAGGGAACCAGTAAAAAGGTGAGCATTGATTTTCTTATAGCAGTTGTACAGCACTGTCCCACCAAACTGCTGATCCCATGAAGTGCTTTGGTTGGAGTAAATTGTGATGGCTGGTAAAAGTAATCATACAGTTCCCATAACCTTCATGAGGAAACAAGTCTTACCCAGAAACAAAAAATCTTTTAAGCAAGAAGTAGGATGGTGGTAGAAGCAGTCCAGTAGACTGGGAGCTAATCAAAGCATAGAGAGCTTGGCTTCAGGTAGGCCTGCTGCCCCTTTGGATTCCTGAAGCTCTAGAAAGTGTAGGGCGCTCTATGGAGAAAATGTGGTGGAAAGTAAACTTTCCAAACAGTTCTGTTAGAAACCACTTTGCAAAACTACTGGAGACATTCTCATAGTTGATTATTTGCTGATTTGTACACACAATAGCAACACGGGCCTTCTCACTTTCAGCCTTTCTCAACCTGTGGATCCCCAGATGTTGTTGAACTACAACTTCCATTATCCCTAGCTAGGAAGGCCAGAGCTCAGGGATGATGGGAGTTTTAGTCCAACATCATTTGGGGACCCACAGGTTGAGAACCACTGGTAGGTGAACATTATACAGTACTCTGCCTGCCTTGTCCTTGTGCCTACTCTTTGGAGTCCAAGATTGTGACTTTGCTGTCTTTCTCTCCTGGTTCTCCCCTTTTGTTAACGTGAAATCCAATTTCTCTTAGGCGCCTTAAATAGTGAACAGGCACTTAATTGACATTCTGATGAAATTTTTTAGCTACTGAAAACTACCAACAGTGTTTCTTCTCCTTGTGGTGTCAATTCATGGTATCAGTACAGTGGTGCCTCGCAAGTCGAAATTAATCCGTTCCGCGAGTCTCTTCGTCTTGCGAAGCACGGCTATTAGCAGCTTAGCAGCTATTAACGGCTTAGCGGCTTTAAGA
Source organism: Podarcis bocagei (assembly GCF_964188305.1). Lineage (NCBI taxonomy): Eukaryota > Metazoa > Chordata > Lepidosauria > Squamata > Lacertidae > Podarcis > Podarcis bocagei. The sequence continues at coordinate 1,233,170 of NC_138143.1, forward strand.
AAAAGGAAACAAACTCGCAAGAACTCGCAAGACGTTTCGTCTTGTGAAGCAAGCCCATAGGGAAACTCGTGTTGCGGAACGACTCAAAAAACGGAAAACTCTTTCGTCTTGCGAGGCATTCGTCTTGCGGGGCACCACTGTATTGGATATATGTAATCATGATCTGCACCATTTAATACTACAATGCATCTGCAGCGTAAGTCTAGTGACTTTCAGTTCCCTAAAGCCAGGCCTATTTAGGATAACTTGGAAACAAAGGTCTGGAAACGATGCCTTATGAGGAAGGGCTAAGGGAGCTGGGCATGTTTAGCCTGGAGAAGAGGAGGTTAAGGGGTGATATGATAGCCATGTTCAAATATATAAAAGGATGTCACATAGAGGAGGGAGAAAGGTTGTTTTCTGCTGCTCCAGAGAAGCGGACACGGAGCAATGGATCCAAACTACAAGAAAGAAGATTCCACCTAAACATTAGGAAGAACTTCCTGACAGTAAGAGCTGTTCGACAGTGGAATTTGCTGCCAAGGAGTGTGGTGGAGTCTCCTTTTTTGGAGGTCTTTAAGCAGAGGCTTGACAACCATATGTCAGGAGTGCTCTGATGGCGTTTCCTGCTTGGCAGGGGGTTGGACTCGATGGCCCTTGTGGTCTCTTCCAACTCTATGATTCTATGATTCTAACTTCTGCTTAATGGCACAGCTGAGCAACCTCAACCCCCCCCCCCATTCTTCTATGCCACTGGAGTTCATGCTTGTATCATTATCTATTGTTTGTAGCTTCTAAAACATTTGGCCTACTTTCTCTGTAATTTTAGGACAAGCGGAAGGGACAGTATTTTATCAACATCTATTTTTACGTTTTTTCCTTGTATGGTTTTAGGACAACCAGATTTTCCCCCTCAGCTGTTTGACAGCAAATGGTAGTCTTCTGACTTAAAAGTAATTCCTTTCTGAGTTGCCACACATTCTAATTCCCAGAACAGTAGCTGTATTGCTCTGTTCTAAATATATCCTCTATTCTTTTTTTAAAGTAACCTCCTCAAACTCAGTGTAGTGCTGAGGTTGATAGAGCCAGTCATGGTGAAATCTGAAGTAGGAGAGTCTCTAATTCCAGAGGCCCTTCTTGTAAGGGAGGTCACTCCTTGCCCTCTAGCTAAGCAGGTTTCCGGCCACTATGGAAGTTAACACCTGGAAAAACCAGGCTAATGTCTAAAAGGAGTTCAATAGCTTCTGAGCAATGCGGTGGAAAGAAACTTATGGTGCTTGTAATTTTCATTTTAATGCAAAATTTAAAGCTTCCCATGTTTTGCTTCAGAGCCTAGGGTGGGTAGCAAGTCAAATCTTGCTTTAGCTCCTTAAATGCAGTTTAGCTGCTTTGAATGCTCTAGCCCTTCTTTCAGAGGTAGGAAACAGAATTTCCAATACAGAGGTCAGTGCAATAGTTTAGATAAGGTGCTTACTAATCAAATATTTGGCCTTTTAGTTTTTCCCACCCCCAAAAAGCAAAAGTTCTGAAAATCTCTATTGTATACCTTTATTGCACAAGATGTACACCGCTGAAACAGCCAGCAACACAACATTTGCCATTTCAGTTGCTAAATGATGGTCCTAGTCCAGTCTCTTCCTATTCCTAGGATGGTCACGTATGGTCCCTCCTTATCACAACTGGTCCAGATGAGACGTGCACTTGCCGACTGCGGGTAGAATCAATGCTTCGGCCTGGAAAGGGAGGGTGGAAAAGGCAGCATTACCACATTCATTTACATCCTCCTAAAGCAGAATGACTCTGCAACCAGTATAATGTAGCTAATAAGCTATGCAGACTTGAAATCCACTTTCCATCAAAATGCATCATCTCACACTTTCAATGTCTTTTTACCATCTCAGTTGAACATGCTGACAAGCATTTTTTTGCACTGGCTAAGGATCAACGGCACGTGTTCTACTCCATTTTTTCTTTACTATTGCATATGTCCCAAAATGCCATTAGTTTATAGAAACCCAGTGAACAAAAGCCATTTCCTGAAATGCTACAGAAAGTTGTAACAGTCCAGCTTGCACTGTAGTTCTCCTGGAGAACTGCGTGGTCTGCAGCACAGCCTCAGCCAGGCTGCTCTCCTAAGATAGATTTCCAGAGTCAAACAGATGCTTTCATAAGTAGTGCCATTACGTCTTCATGAGTTTTAGACTTAATATCACACTTCCTCATTATAAAGCAATTTCTATTATAGTTGTTTTTTAAGGAGCAGTCTAAATGATGTGTTTAGCTTACATGAACCTGTAGCCTTAAAAAGGCCTCTGAGGTATGGCAACAATAGACATCTCAGTACTGAGACTATTTGCTCATCAGTTTAAAACAAAAAACTCTGCCTGTGCATTATACCCATGTGCGCACATGACAAGACATCAATTGCTGAGTGCATTTCTTTTTGAGCTGACCTAAAACCCATCTGTTTCCCCAGAAAACCACACCCACCTTTCAAGATAACAGTGGTGTCTGCTGATGGGGGTGGGGTTCAATTTTGCATTGGCTGTGCAGGCTAGTCCTCCTTTCAGGTGACTGACAGATGGGTTGGCCTGCAAAGCAGATCCTGCCAAGGACATGGCGTGCAGAGTGAGAAAGGTTTCCCACCTGTGTTCTAGGGAAAGCCATGCTGGCCTCTGGCAGGGGATTAGAAGAGAGGTGAGGAATTTGCGATCCACTGTTAAGAATACAGTTCCCATTGGCCATGTTGCTTTGAGAGCCACAGATCTCCTGCTGCTGTATTTAGGAAGAACTTCCTGACAGTAAGAGCTGTTACTTCCTGACAGTAAGAGCAGTTAGGAAGAACTTCCTGACAGCAAGAGCTGTTCGACAGTGGAATTTGCTGCCAAGAAGTGTGGTGGAGTCTCCTTCTTTGGAGGTCTTTAAGCAGAGGCTTGACAACCATATGTCAGGAGTGCTCTGATGGTGTTTCCTGCTTGGCAGGGGGTTGGACTCGATGGCCCTTGTGGTCCCTTCCAACTCTATGATTCTATGATTCTATGATTTGAAGGTAGAGAGCTCTACAGAAGCCATTTAACTCACAAGACACCTACCAACTCTCTGCCTTCTGGGAATGCAGCGCCGGGCACAGAAGGTGTCCATGGCCAGCCAGCTGGAATCACAGATGACTGCACTGCAGTGGAAGTAGATCTGAGGACAGTAAAAGCAACATAACATAGCAGGAGAACCAGGAAGCAAAACTCCCAACAGTCGGGATACCAACAACTACGTCCTCCCCTCCCTGCCCCCAGCACGTGTCTCCTGGTGCCAAAATACATACCAGCTCAGCTTTAATTTTATTGTTTTAAATCAATAAACCTTAACTTTAATTCCTATGGCAGCTTACAATAATAAAAAGTAATAGTTAAGACTGTTTGCATCCACAGAAACTATCAGAGCACAGCAACTGAGGCAGGCAAGTCTGTACTCTTATGGGACCACGTTGGGTGGGGTGGGGGGAGTTCAATAGCAAGCATTATCCCATGGTCAAGAGCTTCCCTTACCTGCCCCTGAAGTGCCTGGTTGTCCACCATAAATGTAAACATTTTCACTTCAAACCGCTTCAGGTGTGTAGGGAACGGGACAGAGTCCTCAGTCACTCCATGGAATGTGGTTTGATGAGAGTCCTCTGTGTTCTCACAACTTGGGGGGGGGGGAAACATGACAGAGAAGCTAAGAGATACAAGCCTTGCTGCCCCATCATTGTTGGCTAGCAGCCCCATGGCAATGAAGACACCGGGGCAGCCTGAATGCCACAAGAAAAGCTGGAGCCTGTGACCTGCTATTATGCACACTTGTGATACTCAGCACAAGCCCAGTACCCCTGTTTCTGGCTTCTGAAATTTACTAAAACTCCCCACTTTAAGAAATGTTTGTTTCAATATGGTCAGGTACTTAAGAGAATACAGCAGCAGGTAGTACTGATTCTCATGCTCCATTCTGCCTTGTGTTGTGTGTTTTTCCGTATCATTTCATTCAGTTCTTGCCATCACTCCTCCACCCAGAAGTGCTTTTCTATTTTTGCCCCAGATACCTAAGGGAATGATATTATTTTAAAATGCAGCCAAACCAGCCAACCACCTCACCCCTCAATTAACAGGCTGTGAAAACATCATCCTTGCTCTTAGAACTAGTAATGTATTATTCAGACTCTTACCTGTCCATCACTATGTTCCACTGCGGAAGACTCTTCCTGTCAGAAGATGCTGTAGCCCAGCAGTCCTCCAGAAAAAGTTCTAGCTGTGGGTCCTCACTGTGGAGAAGCTCAACCTGGAAGTGAAGCGGTTCTCTAAGGTAGCGAGTTACCGGGTGCTCCATGTCTTGGTAGAAGCTGCTGTAGGACTTATCTTGCCAGGGTGCCACAGGGGGGGAAGAAAAGCACATATCAGGACCTTAACAAACCCAGAGGAATTAGTTGCTTTTAACAAGCCAAGGCTGGCACTGAGCAGTCCAGGTCAGCCTTTGTCTCTCTTTTTTTTAAAATAATTTTTATTAAATTTTCCATTTTAACAATCCAATCAAATCACATTAAGTATTCCAAATTATACAAATACATATCATATAGTCCAAATATTCTGCCAAATTACAAATTTTTGTTGGGGCTTCCCATGCTTCAAGTTCAGTGGGGTTCCAATCATCTTACGTTTCTACTGCCTTGAGTTTCCAACCAGGTCAGCCTTTCTCAACCTTAAGCCCCCATATATTGTTGGGCTACAACTCCCATCATTCCTAGGCAGCATGGCCAGCAGTCAGGGGTGATGGAGTTGGGTCTCAAGGTTGAGAGCAGCTGGCCCAGGCTATTTCTCCCTAGTAGGTTCTGTTCTCCAGCACGAGAGCCAGGCTGGTGCAATGCTTTCAGCTCTGGTCCCAGGGCTGAGAGATCACAGAAAACTATGGCAAGACCTCATACCAGTGACAGAGAACAAGCTTTTTAATTGCCTGAATCTAGAGCAAATCAAATGGAAATCTGCCCAAACAGATCCTCCACCATCACACAAAAAGCTGCTCCCAAGGATCAAGGTGGGAGAACTCCTGAGGAGCTTGGAAAAGTGACTTTGAGCAAAAAGAATCCTTTTCTGCAATACATCTCTGTGTATTGCATCTCTGCTAGGTGGTCTGGGAAAGTCTGGTGCTCACTACCAAACCACTTGCTGTGAGGAATCCCAACTAGGCCACTGATAACCCCACTACCCACCCACCCAAAACAGCCAAGAGATGTTCCTGGCTGCTCCTAAAACGCCCCTCCACATGCTTTTGGGGTGATGGAAGAAAAGGCAACAGAACTCTTCAGCCCACAATGCATAAACTAGGTATTCAACACTCAAAGACTGTAGGCTGGGTTAAATCTCCCTACCTTGTGGGGGGGGGGAGAGACTTAATGTGAATACTTACTGCAATTGCATTTGACTAGCAACATCTTAAGAAGTATTCTCCCTCAACACACAGGAGTACCATCAAGACAATATTTGTATTATCATGTAGATCTGTCCCTACAAATCTTTGACTGCATCTCCTATCACCCACAGCCACTGGCCATAATGCCTGAGGCTGATGGGAGCTGCGGTCCAACAATGTCTAAAAGGGCCACAGATTCCCCATCCCTGATGTCAGATGAAAAAATGTTTCTCATAGATGTTTTATCTATTCCTGTCTGCTGTTTTGAGATAAAATTCACAAATTTTGAGATAAAGTTTGGTTGCAGCCTTAACCTGCAAGGCTCCCACAGAAGGCTGTGCTGTGACATTACCTCTGGCCAGCTTAAGGGCAAGCACCAGCACCCCCAGCCCAGGCAGGATGCTTGGCGATGGGGCTTCTGTTGGGCTGTACTGGAGCAACAGGGTATCACCCATAAAGTACCGGCAAGCACATTTCAACCTTGAAAAATACAAGTGAGAGAATAGTCCATTCGTTACCCTTCCAGTCCAGAACAGTTCTGAGGGCATAGCCCTGCTTTGAGGGGTGGAGGGGGAAAAAGGAAGCTGCAGCAGAAACTGGCACAAGAGTTCTAGCTGGTTATGTTTAAAGGCAGGATGCATCTCCTTCTAGGACAAGCTTGCACATGGGGGCCATGTCACCAAGTGACCCTTGGATTACAATGCGGTAAACAGCTTCCTTCCCCAGTCCTTCGCCCAAGCCACGAGTACTCACTGATAGATAGGTGCTGCTTGGCCTGTGAGAAAATAGAGGACTTCGTTTTCATAGGACATGGTGGCATCTTCAAACTGCAGATGAGATTAGACGATAAAACAGGAGGCGGTTTCAGCCATCTTCTAGAGCAGAGGCTGGGCAACCTGGGGTCCTCTAGATGCCATGGTTGGGCTACAACTCCCAATATCCCCTTCCCACCATGGGCCATGCTGGCTCCTGGGTATTTGGAATCTGGCAACATCCGGAGAACCACAGGTTACCCCACCCCAGTCTTAATGTTCCTTCCCCAAGGAGCTCAGCATAGCACTTGTTGTGCATATACATTGTCCCTCCATCTTCCCAACAACCCTGAGAGGCAGGGAGCCTGAAGTACCAGACTAGAAGACTTTGTGCCAAGCTTCACAGTCATCTCCAGTAGCTAAGGAAGAGGCAGGCTGCTTCAACCCAAGACAATCCAAGTCAAGAGCGAGCATGGTTTTTTGAGCTTGACATGAACTGATGGAGCAAACATTCAGGAACCATCTTCTTCTAACATGAGTGGCCTCATGGACTCTGCTCCTGACAAAGCAGCCATTTCTTACCTTGCGAGTTGTCCCACAAGAGGTCACGTTGAAGATGAACGTTGCTCCTTCCTCTGTCACCGAAAGTGGCCTGCAACGTCTGTCTCTCAGCACTAGGCCAGAAGGCACCAGATCTGGGGTGCCAACTAGCTTCAAGGCAGAGATCCTCACTGTGCCATTAGCCAGGCAATCTGCAAGGGAAATATATTATATATGCCAGAGCATAACAGACAAGCAGTGGCAGACCTTGGGGTCTCAAATTTCAACAGCACCCTGAGAGACACCCAAATTCCACACACCCTGCCTCTCACCTTCCATTCTACATCATAGTTGTGGCACCCCCAAGGCTCCACATGCAGTGCAACCCAACTGGTTGTGCTCCCTTAAATCTGCCTCCGCAGACTAGTCAAGAAGCGGAAGCGACAAGAAGATGAGAGAAGGTGGCTTGCTGAATATAAGCAGAGTAGCAAGCAGGAGACTTCAATACAGTGGCACCGCCACTTATGAATGCTGCGGGTTACGTGCTCCGCTAACCCGGAAGCAGATGCCCCTTGTTGCAACCTTTGCCCTGGGATGCAAGCGGAAATCACACTCCGGCGGCACAGCAGCAGCGGAAGGCACCATTAGGGAAAGCATGCTTCATGGTAAAAGCGGTTTCCTGTTACAAACGGACCTCCGGAACGGATTAAGTACGTAACACAAGGTACCACTGTACCATCAAATGAAACCATTTTCTCTGCTAATGAAAATGAAGAACAAATAGCTGGTTCCCAAGATGGACATGATAGAAATTATGAACTGACATTAGGAAAAGCAAATAAAAATACAGAGTACAACACAACAGAAATGCACATTGCTATGCAGAGCATCAGATGCTCTATCCTCTTATGTTTCTTGCTCCACCCACCCCTGGCATGTGGTTCCCAGAAGGGAAGGTGGCCCCCATATGGGAAAGGGTCCCCTGCCCCTGGGCTCGAGAGAGAGATTACCAATGAGGTCTTTTGGAGAGAAGCTGCAGGAAACGGCAAAGTCTATCATTTCAGCGAGACGATAGTCCTTCAGCTGCAACCGGAAGGTGACCAAAATCCCAAAAGAATCTATTTCCTACAAAGCAAAGGGGACCAGACTAGTTGCACAAGTTAAGAGCCGGCTGCATTAGGAGGCTTAGACAACCTCACCGCCACCACTTCCAACCCAAGGTGGATATTCTGCAGTCCTCAATTACCTGCTTGCACCCTTGGTTTCAGTCATCCTCCCTCTGGACAAAGCGGGAGGTAGCAGCATGAACGGCCCTTTTAGACCCATATCTTGGATTAATGGAAGAGGATGTCCAGCAGCCAATGGACGAGGTGGGCACCTGCCAAGGCCCAGGCCAGACTGTGGACATCTTTCACTGCCAAGGATGCTCCCCACAACACACAAATCCCATTTCAGACAAAGCACCAACAAAGATTCAAACTATCTCCTACACAGTTTCTAGTCATCAGCACTCACACATTAGTGTGCAGAAGACTGGAACATCAGCCTGTCTTCTGCCCCAGATTCTCAAGGTCACCTTAAGCCTTAGATGGATCTCCTACAAAGCTCAAGGGCCTGGGTTCAGGGCTACTGAAAGCAAAGCAGGGCCCTTAAAAGGATTTTTTGTTGGAGGTGGAGAATAGGCGGTAAGTAACTCCTTTTGCTGAAGCAAAGAGATTTGCCATTCTGGTCATGGTACCCAGTGCCCAACATGCTCAAGAGCAGAGAAGGGAAGAAGGCCTCTTGTGGTGCCGCTGCCGCCAAGGCCAGCTGCCTGTGGTCCTCTCTCATCATACCACTAGAATCATTTACACGCCAGCTGTTCATTCATGCATCAGGACTAAGAACTGGCACCTGAGGTTCCTCTAGCTCCATTCTTTCTTCCATGTACATCATGTCTTTTTAACAATAACCTGGAAAGAACCGTCTTACTACTGACTTTTGTAAGCTGCTCTGGGAGCATTTTCAGCTAGGGAGCAGGGTGGAAATGTGTTACATTTAAAAGTACTTGTACAGATAGACTGAAATTGCAGAGTTTTCAAATTGAAAGCTTTTGCAGATGACCTAGTACTGACATTACAGGAGCCAGAATCTAGCACTAAAAGAACTGATCCAGGAGTTGGGTCATGTGACAGGATTTAAGTTGACTAAGTTAAAAACCAAAGTTCTTGAGAAAAATTTAACAATGACTGAAAGAGAGAGGTTTCAGAATGAGACAGGTTTAACAGTGGTCAAGAAGGTGAAATATTTGGGGGATTAATATGACAGGAACTTATTTAAGGACAATTACGAAAAATGTTGGCCGGACGTCAAAAAGGACTTAGAAATATGGTCAAAATTTGAAGCTTTCCTTGTTGGGCCGAATTGCTGTTATTAAGATGAATGTATTGCCAAGAATGTTGTTTTTGTTTCAATCGTTACAAATTTCGGATAAAATGGACTGTTTCAAGAAGTGGCAGAAAGACATTTCCAAGTTTGTCTGGCAGGGCAAGAAACCCAGAATAAAATTTAAAATACTAACTGATGCAAAAGAAAGAGGGGGATTTGCCCTGCCAGACCTTAAACTCTATTACGAATCAGCAGCCTTCTGCTGGTTGAAGGACTGGCTGCTTCTTGAGAACACAGACATTTTGGATTTAGAAGGTTTCAACAATGTTTTTGGGTGGCATGCATATTTGTGCTACGACAAGGTTAAAGCACATAAGGCATTTAAAAACCATATTGTCAGGAAAGCACTGTTCAATGTCTGGATACGATATAAAGACTTACTTGAAAATAAAACCCCAAGGTGGTTGTCACCAATGGAGGCAAAAGCTCAAAAAAGGCTCAATATGGAGGCCAGGTGGCCAAAATATTGGGAGATTCTAGAGCAAGAAGGAGACAAATTGAAATTGCAGAGTTTTGAGAAATTAAAAGATAGAGTGCGAGATTGGCTTCATTATTACCAAATAAGAGAGGTATACAATTTAGATAAAAAATTGGCTTCCAGGTGGAAAAATCAAAGTTGGAAACAGAATTGCTAGATCCCAATACTAAGATACTTTCAAGAATGTATAACTTGCTGTTAAATGGAATACTCAGGATGAAAAGGTAAAATCTGCTATGATTAAATGGGCACAGGATGTTGGACATAACATTATGTTTGCTGACTGGGAACAGTTGTGGACCACAGGTATGAAATTTACGGCATGTAATGCCCTAAGAGAGAATATTATGAAAATGATATACAGGTGGTACATGACACCAGTCAAGCTTGCAAAAATCTATCATTTGCCCGATAATAAATGTTGGAAATGTAAAGAAACGAAAGGTACATTCTTTCACCTTTGGTGGACGTGCCCAAGGATTAAGGCTTTCTGGGAGATGATCTATAATGAAATGAAAAAGGTATTTAAATATACCTTCCTGAAGAAACCAGAGGCCTTTCTCCTGGGCATAGTCGGCCAATTGGTGCCAAAGAAGGATAGAACTTTCTTTATGTATGCCACAACAGCAGCAAGACTACTCATTGTGAAGTATTGGAAGACACATTGGAAGAATGGCAGATGAAAGTGATAGACTACATGGAATTGGCAGAAATGACTTGCAGAATTTGTGACCAGGGAGAAGAGTCGGTGGAGGAAGACTGGAAGAAATTTAAAGACTACTTGCAGAAGCACTGTAAAATTAAGGAATGTTAAAACGATGTCTGATGGAAAATAAGTGGTATTGGTAAAAAGATTTCTAAGAAAATGTAATTAAGGATTGATAACTGGAAAATTGATATTTATAATAGGTTAATATATTGAGTGAGGATAAATACTAGAGGGTAAGGACTTGCTGAATTTAATATTTGAACTGGAATACAAAATGGGAGGTGTGAGGAGGTCAAGAAACTAGTGAATGAAGTATAAGATATGAAAATATTAATCTATTTTCTGCTTTGTTTTTTGGTTTTTCTCTCCTTTCCTTTTTTCCTTTTTTTTTAAATAAAATTTTTATTGGTTTTACAATTTTTTATAAACAATACAAACAAATAAAAAGACAAACAAACATGTATAATTTCATATCCTTTTTTTCATAAACCTCACTTCTCGGACTCCCCCAAACCTCCCCTTTCTACATCCCAAGTTTCAAAATTATTTCAGCAAATCCTAAATTTAATCTTGTCAAATGTATTCCTTCATTATTCTTTTCTTTAACTTAATCTTTTATCGCTGTAATCTCCTTTCCTTTCTAAAAAACCTCGACATTTTAGCATTCATCAATTTTGTAGTATTTCTTAAGATAGATTTTAAATTTCTTCCAATCTTCTTCCGTCGTCTCTTTCCCCTGATCACGGATTCTGCCAGTCATTTCGGCCAATGTCATATAGTCCATCACCTTCATCTGCCATTCTTCCAGGGTGGGTAAATCTTGTGTCTTCCAATACTTTGCGATGAGTATTCTTGCTGCTGTCGTAGCATACATAAAAAAATTTCTGTCTTTCTTTGGCACCAATTGGCCGACAATGCCCAAGAGAAAGGCCTCTGGTTTCTTAGGGAAGGTACATTTAAGCACCTTTTTCATTTCATTATATATCATCTCCCAGAAAGTCTTAATCTTCGGACACGTCCACCAAAGGTGATAGAAAGTACCTTCAGTTTCTTTACATTTCCAACACTTATTATCAGGCAAATGGTAAATTTTTGCTAGCTTGACTGGGGTCATGTACCACCTATAGATCATTTTCATAATATTTTCCTTTAGGGCATTACATGCCGTGAATTTTATACCGGTGTTCCACAACCATTCCCAGTCAGCAAACATAATGTTATAACCAATGTCCTGTGCCCACTTAATCATAGCTGATTTAACTGTTTCATCTTGTGTATTCCATTTCAGCAGCAAGTTATACATTCTTGACAAATTCTTAGCATTGGGTTCTAACAGCTCAGTTTCTAATTTTGATTTCTCCACCTGGAAGCCAATTTTCCTGTCTTGTTTATAAACCTCCATTATTTGATAATAATGGAGCCAGTCTCGTACTTTGGTTTTCAATCTCTCATGACTCTGTAACTTCAACTTATCTCCATCTTGTTCCAAAATTTCCCAATACTTTGGCCATTCGGCTTCCATATTAAGTTTTTTCAACGCTTTAGCCTCCAAAGGTGACAACCATCTAGGGGTTTTATTTTCCAACAGATCTTTATATCTTATCCAGACATTATATAATGCTTTTCTAACAATATGATTTTTGAAGGCCCTATGCACCTTAACTTTGTCATACCATAGATACGCATGCCAACCAAATGCATTATTAAAACCTTCTAAATCCAAGATATCTGTATTCTCGAGGAGCATCCACTCTTTCAACCAGCAAAATGCTGCTGATTCATAGTACAGTTTTAAGTCTGGCAGGGCAAATCCCCCTCTTTCCTTTGCATCCGTTAATATTTTAAATTTTATTCTGGGCTTTTTGCCCCGCCAGACAAATTTCGAAATGTCCTTCTGCCACCTCTTGAAACAGTCCATCTTGTCAAGAATTTGCAATGTTTGAAACAAAAATAACATTCTAGGCAATACATTCATCTTAACAACTGCAATTTGGCCTAACATTGACAGTTTCAAATTTGACCATATTTCTAGATCTTTTTTAATTTCTGACCAACATTTCTCATAGTTGTCTTTATACAAATTCAAATTCTTAGATGTCAAATGAACCCCTAGGTATTTCACCTTCTTAACCACTGTCAAACCTGTTTCATTCTGGAACTTCTCCCTCTCCATGACTGTTAGATTTTTTTCCAAAACCTTAGTCTTTTGTTTGTTCAGTTTAAATCCGGCCACTTGACCAAATTCTTGGATTAACTCCAACACCCTTTTTGTACTAGTGTCTGGCTCTTGTAAAGTAAGTACTAAATCATCTGCAAAGGCCCTTAACTTATAATGTTTAGCTCCGACCTGTACACCTTTAACCTGCTTTTTTCCTTCCCTTCTTTTGTTAACTGTTTTTTTATTGTGTATTTTCTATGTGTTTTGCTTTTGTATTTTTTCATTTTTGTAGTTTTTCTTATGTTTAAATTTTGAAACTTTTCATTGTTTGTGAAACTTTAATAAACATTATTCTTAAAAAAAAAAAAAGAAATTGCAGAGTTTTGAGAAATTAAACAAAGTGCAAGACTGGCTTAAATTATTATCAGATAATGGAGGCATACAATTTGGACAAGAAAATTGGCTTCCAGGTGGAAAAATCAAAATTAGAAACAGAACTGCTAGAACCCAAAACTAAGATTTTGTCAAAGATGTATAACTTGCTGTTGAAATGGAATACACAGGATGAAACGGTGAAATCTGCTACGATTAAATGGGCACAAGATGTTAGACATAACAATGATGGCTGACAGGGAACAGTTATGGACCACAGGTATGAAATTCACGGCATGTAATGCTTTAAGAGAGAATATTATGAAAATGATATACAGGTGGTACATGACACCAGTCAAGCTTGCAAAAATCTATCATTTGCCCGATAATAAATGTTGGAAATGTAAAGAAACGGAAGGTACATTCTTTCACCTTTGGTGGACGTGCCCAAGGATTAAGGCTTTCTGGGAGATGATTTATAATGAAATGAAAAGGGTGTTTAAATATACCTTCTTGAAGAAACCAGAGGCCTTTCTCCTGGGCATGGTCGGCCAAATGGTGTCAAAGAAGGATAGAACTTTCTTTATGTATGCCACAACAGCAGCAGGAATACTTGTAGCAAAGTATTGGAAGACACAAGACCTACCCACTCTAGAAGAATGGCAGATGAAGGTGATGGACTACATGGAATTGGCAGAAATGACTGGCAGAATCCGAGACCAGGGAGAAGAGTCGGTGGAAGAAGATTGGAAGAAATTTAAAGACTATTTACAGAAATATTGCAAAATTAATGAATGTCAGAATGATGTCAGAATGAAGTTAAGTGGTTTAAGCAGCAAAGTTATAAAGGTGTATGTAAAAATGGAAGGACTAAGAGAAAAACAAAGAGGCAAAGAAATTGCTGAATTAACTAACTGGGCAAAAAAAATGAGAGGCACAAATACAAGATGGGTGACACCTGGCTTGAGAGCAGTACATGTGAAAAGGATCTAGGAGTCTTGGTTGACCACAAACTTGACATGAGCCAACAGTGTGACGCGGCAGCTAAAAAAGCCAATGCAATTCTGGGCTGCATCAATAGGAGTATAGCATCTAGATCAAGGGAAGTAATAGTGCCACTGTATTCTGCTCTGGTCAGACCTCACCTGGAGTACTGTGTCCAGTTCTGGGCACCACAATTCAAGAAGGACACTGACAAACTGGAACGTGTCCAGAGGAGGGCAACCAAAATGGTCAAAGGCCTGGAAACGATGCCTTATGAGGAACGGCTAAGGGAGCTGGGCATGTTTAGCCTGGAGAAGAGGAGGTTAAGGGGTGATATGATAGCCATGTTCCAATATAGAAAAGGATGTCACATAGAGGAGGGAGAAAGGTTGTTTTCTGCTGCTCCAGAGAAGCGGACACGGAGCAATGGATCCAAACTACAAGAAAGAAGATTCCACCTAAACATTAGGAAGAACTTCCTGACAGTAAGAGCTGTTTGACAGTGGAATTTGCTGCCAAGGAGTGTGGTGGAGTCTCCTACTTTGGAGGTCTTTAAGCAGAGGCTTGACAACCATATGTCAGGAGTGCTCTGATGGTGTTTCCTGCTTGGCAGGGGGTTGGACTCGATGGCCCTTGTGGTCTCTTCCAACTCTATGATTCTATGATTCTATGATTCCATGAATTGGAATACAAAAAAGGGAGGCATGAGGAGGTCAGGGAAACAAGGAAATGAATGTAAGGTATGGAAAGACTGATGTATTTTTTAAAGTGTTTTTTATCTTTTTTGTATTTTGTATTTTTTCTTCTATTTTTATTTTTGTCTTTCTTTTTCTTCTTTTTTAATTCATGTAATTCTTTTCTTTGAAACTTTAATAAATATCATTAAAAAAATAAAATAAAAGTACTTGTACAGTACAAGTGAGCTTGCCAGAGAACCATATTATTGGCAGGAGTGCCAGCTTGGCCCCATGACTGTGGGTGCCCAGGGCCTGGCACCAAAATTTGTGGGTGCCCGGGCACCCAGGGCGTTGGCACCTATGAGTCTTGGGAAACAATTACCCCAAGGAAACCAATCACCGTACCCCTCACAGCTGCTTCTTGTTTCCCTGCTTCATGGCTGGGCAACCCAAGCTTCTACACACACACCCCCCCCCACACACCCCGTGTTCCCCTTACCTCATAGCGCACGTGGGCTGCCTGCCTGGGCACCCTTAAGGCCAAGTGGGTCCCATTGTCCAGCAAAGTATAGCCGAGTGCCTGCGCCTTCTCCCGAGTCAAAAGATCGTCCCCCGCAAAGGGAAGCCAGTCCTGGTCCACGTTGCCTCGTTTCACCACTAGGTAGAGGGCTTCGTCATCACAGAATCCCTCAGCCTGGGGCAGCACTGGGAGGGAGGCAGTAGGAAGAAGCAAGGCTTTCAGGAGCAGGAACCCTCCTCCATTCACATTCTACCTGCCCTTCCGATGCCACCGGCATGATTTAACAGTAGTACAACTTTCTAGGCAGCCGAGCAGCAGACAAGGACAATTCCTCCAAAAGGAGTATTTGCATGAGGCTGGAAGCAAATGCTCTTCAGGGTAAGCCAAATGCCAAGGCTCAGGTATTGCACAGGTGAACGGAGGCACACCACTTCAGGTCACATTGGGTCTAGGTAGGTGGGACACAGTGCCTGGCCACTCACCTGGAAAGGCCCTGCACATGTTTGTTAACCCTTCACTGGCCACACCTCCACCCCATTCACACAGTTAAGGCTCTTTGTTGTGGAGCACCTACAAAGACAAGGTGCTCCCTGTGGATTCTCAAACAGAATGTGATCCACACACAATGACAAATCATATCTGTGTTCATTTAACATGCTTTTACCACCTAGCCCACTGAAGAGTACTTGAAGTAGAGCTACTGATTATGAAGTGAAAAGGGCCATCAATTCTCACCTTACCTAGAGCAAAAGAATCCCACAACCATTTGTCCCGCCCAACCTTCTCCTAGAAGTCCTCTCTAAGGGGCAATTTGTTTTATGCTTCTAGGCACAATTTCTAGAATAATTATTGCAGGCTAGAAACTAATCTCTATTTACTGAAAATTGCCACTCTAGTACTTAGCTATATTTCCAGGAGTCAACAGAATAGTGGCTGGCACCCATTGGGACTGGTAAGGCAGAAGAAACCAGAGCCAATGACCAGCAGAGCCAACTGATTCCAGCTTTACCCCCATCCTACTCCCTGCCGAGACTAAGGAGGACAAGCAAGCAGGCAGGCAGGCAGGCAGGCAGGCAGGGCCTTCCCCTGCACCAATTGTAGGCAGGTGAGGGCTGGCTGAGGGAAGACTAAGGTGAGTGGGACAGTGTCCCCTCTGCCCTAGTGGACCAGCATCCCCTGCAACAGGAGGATGCCTCTTACGTTCAGCAGCTCACAGAATTCTGTAACATTGCAACTTTCTTCCAGGAGCTGCCCAGGATGGAGAACTGGAGTGCCCCACTTTCGTTTTTTCCTCCCCATAACACTTCAAGGTAGGCTAAATCACCCTCTACACCAAGCATCAACATTACAAAATAATACAAATAGTTATCTAAACCTTGGCATAACTTCTCCATTTAGTCACCACTGTTTTAATGATGCCAAGCTATTCAATATTCATAGTTAAATATTTGTGTTCTTTACAGGCAAACCAGAAGTACCCTCCCTGACCCTGGTGAAATCCTAGATGCCCAAAATTTAACCTTCAGCAACTAAAGTTAAGCTCACCATTTCCACTAACCGATTCTTGAATTCAAAATGGAAAGTGATAAGAATGTTGGTTCCAACCGACTCACCTGCATCCTGGACCAGGGCTGTCAGAGGAACAGGGACATCAAAGGTGTCTCCCTGAGGAGTCACACTGAATCCCAATATGGGGTTTGTAGTGTAGCTTCTGATGTTATCTGGTACATACTGGGAAGATAATTTGAGCGAAGGTGAGCTCTGGTTATTCAGCATCATGACAAACCTTTGTTATTATATCACCATCATTTAGAGTGTAACAGCTCTCAGGGGAAGGAGGCTCTGTTGTACTCATGAAAGCTAGGCATGATAGGCACCTACACTTTAACCTACAAACCATGCATTGTGGCCTACTAGATTTCATACCCTTGCAGTGTTTTTAGTTTTAATATGCTCCAGAGAGAAGGTATCCATATATTCCATCCCATCAGCTATTGACTGCAGGGACAATACACATTTGGAGTGAGAGGCATCTTTGCAGTTCCAGAGGCATAAACAAGCACCATCCCTTTCCAAGTCTCAATTCAGTTATAGGATACAGGGGGGAAGAGATGCAACCTCGTGGAAAGAATTAGATGAAAGAAGCTCCATGTCCCAAGTATATTCTTTTGAGTTAGACCTTTCCAAGGATGTCATGCCAAAATTTGTTTTCCTAGCTCAGATGATTTAAGGATGTATAGTTGATGTATCTGCAAGTGCTTAAGTGTTATTTAAATGTCAACTCTGAAGTTCCCCAGTCAACAGGACTACCAGCACTTCCACTCTCTATGCTTTGCCCCTTACAACTGCAATACACTCCCCTCCAAGAGCCCACAGACTAGGCTTGGTTGGTGGCAGCACTCACCTCCCTTCCAACTCCAGGGGCATCAAAGGGGACTTGTACCACATAGCCCCGACTTCCATTGGAATACTTAGCTTCATAGATCTTATAGCCCTTCTTCTCAGCCTCAGGTAGTGGCAAGGGCCCTGAAGCATCCACAGTAATACTGACTAGCACTACATCTGGCAGGAAGGTGCCAACTGTTGCATTGAAGAGCTGGAGACTGGCATTAGTATCTGTACGGAGAAGAGAAATAGTTTTTGTAAAACAAAACCTTTTTCTAGGCCAGTTTCCCATATCAATTTTGCTCATCAGGCTTACGAGTTAAATTTGCTCTCTAATGGATTTCCTCAGTTGTTCTGTCAACAAGCCCCAACAAGTATATGATGCTTCTCCTTTCTATAAATCCTTCAAGGTTGTCATTTTGCAGACATTTTCAGGACGTTAGTAAGCTAGACAATTTTCCTATTTAACAAAGCTCATCCTTCCCACAGAACATGTTTGCTTATTTGTTTATTCCTTCACCAATCCAATGTTCTTCCTTCAAAGACCAAGGGTGGTCAACCTGTGGCTGTCCAGATGTGGTAGGTTGGCAACTCCTGGCATCCCTGACCACTGGCGGGCTGAGGGAAGTCCAGCAGCAAATCAGCTAGCCTCCAACAAAGAAAATGGAATCCAATAATTGGACCATATAGCCCTGTACTGACTGGCAGAGGCTCTCCAGTCCTACCTGGAGATGCTAACACTTCAACCTGGGACCTTTGGCAATGCATGTGCTCTGCCCCTGAGCTCTTCAGCTCTTCAGTGCAGGTGGGCAGGACCCAGGGGACTGAGGAAGATCATTGGTCCATCAAGCTTAGTAATGTGTACACTGACTGGCATCAGCTCCTCAGGTTTTCAGACAGGATTCTCGTCCAGCCCTACCCAGAAGTGCCAGGGATTGAACCTGGAAACGTCTGCATTCAATGTAAAGGCTCTACCATGGAGCGACAAGCTCTTCCCTGAATTCAAGGATCAAGAATAGACATATAGACACACACACACACAGCAATAGTAAAGTGGTTCCTGTGCTCAAGACGAACATTGTAAGCCAGTGTACTCTTTGACCAAGAGTATGATGCCATCTCTAACTCTCCCACTGAAGAGTTAAGAACATCTAGGGGAATTCTGCAATTTGATCTTGCTAGAATAGAAGGCATCTATTAGCACACACAGTTGTCTGTGAAGCAGCCATCACCAATGTTTCAACAACTTTATAGAACTATTATTTACAATGAACACTCACAATCTGTAACTATGACCGACACAAGTTGCAGAGGGGTGCTAATATCCTTCAGGATGGTATGTTTCGTAATACCCCTCTTGTCATCTTCCCACAGATGCTCTACATAAGGGGCGATTTTGTAGGTAATCATTGGTTTCCCATCAATCACATAGGTCTGGAGCAAGAGATAAACAAGTAGACATCGTTAAAGGGACCTAATGTTAATACAAGCCATGTTGTGACAGGATGTGTGAGAGAACCTTGTCTCCCAGGTTCCCACCTTGTTGCTATTTCAATCCCAAAACATGGGCTCTGGACTTTAAGATTTGTTAAGGATTTCTAATACAGGTGTACACTTGACACATTTCATCTCCCTCATTTTGTAAGAAAGTGCCATTAAGACCATTTTGTACAGCAGGAGTGAGCATATCTACATTGTTCTTTTCTATAACTTTTTTCTAGAGCAGTGTTTCCCAACCGGTGTTCCGCGGCACACTAGTGTGCCGTGAGAAGTTGGCTGGTGTGCCGTGGGAGGGAGGCGGGCGAGTCGGGCGGTGAGAGGCGGCGGCGGCGAGGATCCGCGTTGAGCCGGGGGCGGCTCCGCGGTGGTGGTGCCGAGGTTTCTCTCTCCATTCTCCCCTCACACACACACACAGAAAATAACACAGGATCAGCTGACAGGACCCAGCCAATGGGGCGGCGGCGGGGCAGCACGTGCAAAAGGGAGGAGCGCGAGACAGCGGACGAGGAGGAGGCCGGCATGTCCGGGCAGCAGCAACAACAACAGCAGCAGCAACTCCCAGCGACGCCTCCTCAAGCCCCGGGCAACCCTACTCCCTCACCGGCCTCGGCCGCCCTCCTGCTCCACCCGCCGCCGCCTCCCCCGCTGCCGCCGGCCACCTCGGCCCCGCCGCCGCCCCCTCCTCCGCCCGCTATCGCCGCCACCACCACAACAGCCGCCGCCGCCTCAGCTGCCGCCGTCCCTCAGTCCCTCGCTTTGCTGCCTCCTCCCCCCCCCACCCCCAAAGCTTGGAGGTTCCCCGGCAAGGGGGAGGGAAAAAAATTGAAAACTTTCACTTTCGTGCGTCCCTCCCGGCGTGACGCTGCGCGCTGACGTCACGGGGCTGTAATGGTGGTGTGCCGCGAGATTTTTTTCCTCAAACAAGTGTGCCTTTGCCCAAAAAAGGTTGGGAAACACTGTTCTAGAGCTCTGCCAACCAAAGCCAAGTGCGAAACAGTGGGCTTGTCCACATGGCTGCTTATCCCATGCCAAGAAATCACAGCTCCAAGCAGTCCTCAGTTTGTCCCGCTGCTTTCCTGGGGGAAACCCGCTCTCTAGTGCTGAATTGGAGCAAACATCAATCTGTAGAAAACCTAACTGAGATTTGCTCCAGCGGGTTTTCCTGGGTGAAAGCAGCGGAACAAGTGGAAGTGTAGATGAGCTCAGTGTCTGAGGATAGAGAAGGGCAACATTCTCTTTCTAGAATTCAGGAGTGGGGTGGCTCCAAGCACATGCTCCATGCCAAGGAGTAATCTAATTCCAGAACCACACTCAATATTTTCACACACAAAAATCCACTACTGATTTCCCCTCTCTCTCTCATCAGCCTGCTTCATGGAAGAAAGCCTTTTAGTGGCTGCTGTCGTCAGGCAACTGCAGGATCACACACACAGGAGTTTAATGTGGATTTGAAGCAGCTGAGTCTCATCCACATGACCGCCTCCTCCTTGAACCTTAGCCTGCACTTCCTCACATTACATCTGGATTTTCGAATCTGAGGATAATCCAATAAGGACAGTCTAGCTAATATAAATGTGCATGTTACCCAGTGGTGGACAAACACATGTGCACTGTTTGGGCATGTTAGGGGTTTTTTTATATGTGTGGTGCCATTTCACTGGGGGTCATCTGTGCACTATACTCCTTACTCCCATTTGGTTTCTGTCCCAAAGGAAAATATGTAGTCTGTGTAGTTATTTTTTTGAAATTTAAAAATCAGCTTCTTTCTTCTTTTTTGCAGAGCTGCTCTAGCACAAACAGATGTATTAAAAATAATATTTTTATGGAAAATTAAGTTAAAATTTAATGATTGTATATTACTAAAAGAATTATATGAAAATGATGTACAGATGGTATATAACACTGGTAAAAATGGCAAAAATATTTAGAACAAGCTCTAACAAGTGCTGAAAATGCAAAGAAAAGGAAGGTACCTTTTTCATATGTGGTGGAATTGTAAAACAAAAATTATTGGGATTTGATTTATAATGAAATGAAAAAAATGTTTGAGATAACATTAGTTAAAAAACCAGAAGCTTTTCTATTAGGTATTTTAGGTCAAGATTTACCAAAAGACAAGAAAAAATTATTAATGTATGTGACTACAGCGGCCAGAATTTTAGTAGCTCAAAGATGGAAAAGTGATGAAATACTAACAAAAGAACACTGGCAAGAAAAATTGAAGGAATATGCTGAAATGGTAAAGCTGACGGAGAGACTTAAAGATAAGGACAATAATTATTTCAAGAAAGATTAGGAATCTTTTATGATGTATATACAGAAACAATGCACTGAAATGGACTCACTTGCAGGATTTGATTAAGACACTTACAATTAATCAATATAAACAGAAAATATAAATATGAGGGTAAAATGTTAAGAAAATGTTAATAAGGTATCATTTCAATTTCAATATATAAGGTATATAAAATTATAGGCAGAAGAAGTGAATATGTGATAAACCAGAAAGGGAAGTTGGGGGAAGTTGAGGGGGGATAATAGAAAATATAAGATGTAATTTGTGTTTGTTTTTAGCATTGATTACTGTATTTTCTGGTGTATAAGACTACTTTTTAACCCAGGAAAATCTTCTCAAAAGTCGGGGGTCATCTTATACTCTGGCTACAGCAGCAGTTCCTGCAGCAACTCCCCACCAAAGGATAAAACGACAGCAAATTAAATCAGAGGACACCAAGCTCTCTAGATGAAGCAGAAATATGCTTGAAAATTGGCCCCAGAAGCTCCCGGCCACTGGGAAGTGGAGCGGATTTCCAAGCTGGACTGGAGACTGGTTTTTTAAATTTTTATTTGGTGTGCGTTGGAAGAGAGGTAGTCTTATACGGCGAGTATATCCCAAACTCTATATTTTAACTGGAAAAGTTGGGGGGGGGCATCTTATATGCCCAGTCGTCTTATACGCCGAAAAATACAGTATGTGAAAATTTTGTTGGAAAATCTTAATAATAACAATAAAAATAATAATATTTGCCCTTGCATGTACAGAAAAAAAGAAAGGAAGATCTTTCCCAACAAGACAAAGTAGGACCTTCTCTCTCTCAGAAATGAGAGCAACATCCTTTTATTCAAGCACAGCGCTTGCATGGCCCCATTGATTCCACCCCAAAACTTTTAAGTCAGTGATCAGAGGCACCCATGCTCCTCCCTGCCTGGTCATTCTTTGCCCTTGTGTGGCACAACACACACATCTCTCTTTTGGGAACTTTCTTTTCTGAAGCCAAGATGACATGGACTAGAATTGACCAAATATGGATAACTAGAGGAATGGCACCAAAGATAAGGAAAATAGAAATCTGCCCAAAAACCTGCTCCGACCACAACGCTGTAAGGATGGAGATGAAACAAATAACAACTGGATCCTTCAGATGGAGGATGAATGACACCTTATTTAGAGATGAAGAAGTGTATAAAAAGGCCCCAAAAACCTTGAGAGACTACTTCGAAATAAATATGAACACCAATGTAGAAAAAAGAGTAATCTGGGACGCAAGCAAAGCTGTTATGAGAGGGTTTCTGATACAGCAGAATGCTATAAAGAAGAGAAGTCAAAATGAGAAGAAAGATAAAATTCTGGAGAAAATAAAAGAAAATGAGAAGAAATTTAGAGCAAAACCAAAGTCCCAGGAGATTTTGAGAGAAATAAAATTATATCAAGTACAATATATGGAAATAATGAATCAGGAAATAGAATGGAAAATTAAACAAATGAGACAAAAAACATTTGAATCAGCTAATAAATGTGGGAAACTGTTGGCCTGGCAAATGAAAAAAAGACAAAAATCAAACACTATTACAAATTTAGAAGTGGAAGGAAAGAATATACATAATCCAATTGAGATTAAAAATTGTTTTCAGAAGTATTTTAAACAATTATACATGCAAGGGCCACAGAAAGAAATGGACATAGACCAATTTTTGAAGACAAATGGATTACAAAAAATCTCTCAAGAAAGCAAGTTAATGCTGAACCATAAAATATCTGAACAGGAGGTAGAAGGTGCCATTCAAAACATGCAATTGGGAAAACTCCAGGACCGGATGGGCTGACTTCTAGATATTATAGATCTTTGAAAGAGTGGTTATTGCAACCTTTGAAAGAAGTCTGCAATGAAATACTGGAAGGGAAAAGGGCACCAGAGTTGTGGAAAGAGGCGTACATCACACTTATACCGAAAACAGAGACTGAAAAGACTCAGCTCAAGAACTACCGCCCTATATCGTTACTTAATGTGGATTATAAATTTTTTGCAGACATTTTGGCCAAGAGATTGAAAAAAGTATTGATGGAAGAGATCCATAAAGACCAAGCGGGCTTTCTCCCAGGAAGACACATGTCTGATAATTTGAGGAATATAATAGATATTTTGGAAAAACTAGAAGTGAATATAAACACTAAAGCAGTTTTGATATTTGTGGACGCGGAGAAAGCTTTTGACAACATCTCTTGGAGTTTCATGAAGAAGAACCTACATGGGATGGGGGTAGGCCAAGGCTTTGAAAATGGTATAGGTGCAATATACTCTGAACAAAAGGCTAAATTAATTGTAAATAATGTGGTTACGGAAGAATTTAAAATAGAAAAAGGGACACGACAGGGGTGCCCAATCTCCCCACTGCTTTTCATATCGGTCCTGGAGGTCCTGCTAAATATGATTAGAAGGGACCGGTTGGTTAAAGGTATACAGGTCGGAGCTAAACAATATAAATTGAGAGCATTTGCAGATGACTTAGTACTGACGTTACAGGAGCCAGAATCTAGTACTAAAAGGGTTTTAGAATTAATTCAGGAATTTGGTCAAGTGGCTGGTTTTAAACTGAATAAGTTAAAAACCAAGGTCTTAGAGAAAAATTTAACACCGATTGAAATAGATAGGTTTCAGAATGAGACAGGATTGACTCTGGTAAAGAAAGTGAAATATTTGGGGATTAACATGACAGCCAAAAATGGGAATTTATTTAAAGATAATTATGAAAAATGTTGGACTGAAGTGAAAAAAGATTGAGAAATTTGGTCAAATTTGAAGCTTTCACTGTTGGGCCGAATTGCTGTGATAAAAATGAATGTACTGCCGAGAATGTTGTTTTTATTTCAGACATTGCAAATCGTGGACAAGATGGATTGTTTTAAGAGGTGGCAGAGAGATAGCTCTAGATTTGTCTGGCAGGGCAGGAAGCCCAGAATAAAATTTAAGATACTGACAGATGCAAAGGAAAGGGGTGGATTTGCCCTGCCAGACCTTAAACTTTACTATGAATCAGCAGCATTTTGCTGGTTGAAAGAATGGCTACTTCTTGAAAACACAGACATTTTAGATTTAGAAGGTTTTAACAATGTATTTGGTTGGCATGCATATTTATGGTATGATAAGGTCAAAGCTCATAAAGCATTTAAAAATCATATTGTCAGGAAAGCTTTGTTTAATGTTTGGATAAGATATAAGGACTTGTTGGAAAATAAAACCCCAAGGTGGCTCTCACCAATGGAAGCAAAAGCTTTGAAAAAGCTCAATATGGAGGCCAAATGGCCGACATACTGGGAAATTTTGGAACAAGACGGAGATAGATTGAAATTGCAGAGTTTTGAGAAATTAAAAGATAGAGTGCGAGATTGGCTTCATTATTACCAAATAAGAGAGGTATACAATTTAGATAAAAAAATTGGCTTCCAGGTGGAAAAATCAAAGTTGGAAACAGAATTGCTAGATCCCAATACTAAGATACTTTCAAGAATGTATAATTTGCTGTTGAAATGGAATACTCAGGATGAAACGGTGAAATCTGTTATGATTAAATGGGCACAGGATGTTGGACATAATATTATGTTTGCTGACTGGGAACAGTTATGGACTACAGGTATGAAGTTTATGGCATGTAATGCCTTAAGAGAGAATATTATGAAAATGATATACAGGTGGTACATGACCCCAGTCAAGCTTGCAAAAATCTATCATTTGCCCGATAACAAATGTTGGAAACGTAAAGAAACGGAAGGTACATTCTTTCACCTTTGGTGGACGTGCCCAAAGATTAAGGCTTTCTGGGAAATGATATATAATGAACTGAAAAAGGTATTTAAATATACCTTCCTGAAGAAACCAGAGGCCTTTCTCCTGGGCATTGTCGGCCAATTGGTGCCAAAGAAGGACAGAACTTTTTTTATGTATGCAACAACAGCAGCAAGAATACTTATTGCAAAGTATTGGAAGACACAAGATCTACCCACCCTGGAAGAATGGCAGATGAAGGTGATTGACTACATGGAATTGGCAGAAATGACTGGCAGAATCCGAGACCAGGGAGAAGAGTTGGTGAAGGAAGACTGGAAGAAATTCAAAGACTACTTACAGAAACATTGTAAAATTAATGAATGTTAGAAGGATGTTGGATAGAAACTAAGCGGTTTCCAGCTGTAATGCTTTAAGAGATATGAAAAAAAGAGGTTTCACAAATGGGTAAAAGTTTAATGGTAAGGATTTGCTGAACTAACAAATCGAGCTGGAATACAAAGAAGGGAGGTATGAGGAGGTCCGAGGAAATAAGTGTATGGAAGTTATGTTATTGAAAATTAATGTGTGTTTTTAACTGTTTTTTATTTTGTATGTTTATTTTTCTTTTTTCTTGTTATATCTTAAAAACTTTTAATAAATATCTTTTTAAAAGAAAACAACACACACACCTCTCTTTTGAGTTGCTCTTTTGTGCAAATCTGGTAGACCGAAAAACTTGTATTTCAATTTTTTAAAATAAAAAAGTCATGCTTCAAATTTGGCTTTGATGGAAAATTGTTGCACAATTCCACTACGAAGGTGCATGCATACTGGTAAACAAATACCTGCTGTCATGGACACAATGGACCCCAGGTTTCCTGACCGGCAGGGAGAGGGGTTGGAAGAACTTATTGTGGGAAAGGGGCAGCACGGAGTGTGAACTGAGCCCATCTAGGCATGAAGAAATATTGAGATTTTGGAGGCATAAAATGGAAAGCACTCATATGTTGACAATGGCGCACACACAAAAAAAATGGCCCATATAGGCATCGACACCTTGTATGAATATGCCTTGTGAGACAACCCCCTGCTGAGCCATTACAAACAATCCAGAAACTACCAGTAGATCCCAATCCACCTTCTGCCCACCCCTCTTGTAGAGTACATAGTTTAGGAGTGAAGCAATGTATGGCCATCCATTTGCCTCCCTGCCACTTAACAAATTACTCCCCATTCAAAAACACTTTGTGCTAGACCATTGAATTATCTAAAGCATCCAGGAACAACATCCGTACCCACCTTGTAGTTACCACCCGGTGCACCAATGGGCATCTTTAGTACAATAGCATCCTTGTCACTAGCCAGTGAGTATCCCCAACTTCTGATGTCTTGTGTAGACAGTTTGTCCAGGTTGACCCCCATGTCCACTTGCAGCTCCTTGACAATGCCAGCTCCAACCAGGAGAGGAGGGATGCTCTTGGGAATAGTCCAGGTAATTGTTTCCTTTGAGTAGTACACACCATCTGGCAGAGGGGAGTGAGGAGGGAGAGAGGGAAGCTTAGGGAGTCTCCAGACGGTCACTCTTTTGTGGGAGAGACTGAAGCCCATTCCAGAAGTTTAGACTTCCCAGTTAGTGGCTTAAAGGGTTCTGTTGCCCCAGCACAACAAAACCACTTTGAAAAAGAAACAGGCTCTTTGAGGGTCGGAAAGTGACAGAGAAAGGACTTCCGGTCGGCGCCAGCGCTAATGGCGGTCCTTTTTCCGAGCTCCGGAGGACTGACCTGCGAGTTCGGGTCTGTCCCGCTACGGCAAGCGGGGGACCCCTAAAATCACAGGCGCGGAAGCCTGTGAACGAGGAGATTCGGTGGGCACCAAAAGCGCCCCCCTTTACCGCAGAAAGAGCCTTTTTAAAGGCTCTGGAACGACATCGGGGGAGCGCGGTGCTGAGAATCGCTACCCAGCCCGCAGGGTGAAGCCGCGTCGCTATTAGTGGAGAGCGCCGATTCCTTCCTGTAAATTACGGACAGAAAAAACCCGTGAGTAAAACGGAACTTTTATTTGGATCTAAAATTTGGAGATTTGGCTGAAAGCGGGGAGGTTAAAATCAAGGAAGTCTGCCTCCCCCCGACTGCATGAAAGTGAAAGCAACGGAACTTTAAAGCTGCATCCGTCAAAACTTTGTTCTTATTTAATTAAACCTGACATTTGGACTTTAGATCTCCCCTCTAGCTAGCAGGGCAGAGGGGAGGCGAAAGAGACTTTGGTAACTGCATGATTTATTTAAAAGAAAAATCCTCTGCTGCCTCAGTTATTTAAGAGCAGGAAACGGTCTGCCTTTTAGGACAATAGGACACTGAACTGACTTTTTCCTGTGAAAGTTACACTGTGATACAAAGTTTCCGTATTGTTTGGTTACAGTACATCAGAGTAAGACGAAACAGTATCTACTGGAAAACTGTGGCAATTTGCAGCTACAAGCCTCCAGCTACATTTGCTTTAATTTCTCTCTTTCTCTCTCTTCTACGTTTTTGGAGATTCTCTTTGCCTCTGTACTTGGACATTTTATATTTGGCCATTTTGATTTGCTCCCCCTAGAGGGTAAAGTAAAGGTTGGCACGGCTTAAGACAGTGGAATTTTCCAGTGGGGAACAGCTCCCGTGGGAAACGACCTTGACATGAGTGGCTCACAAGAGGAGATAGTCACAAGAGCCAAGACCAAGCAACAACAACAGCAACAGCTGCAGCAACAACAGACAAAGAAAAGAGGCTCAGTCTCAGGCGTAACTGCCGGACTTGCAGGAACAACAGGACAAGAAAAAGTGACAGCTGTTTCTATGGAAGCCGTGACAGAAGCCCTGCTCAAGGTAAATCAATCTCTGGAGTCTCTGACAAAACAGACTTCAGAAAATACACAAAAATTAACAGAAATATCAGTAAGACTAGACCAGAATACAGAATCTATAAACAAATTGGTGGAGGAAAATTCTACTACACGTAAAATTGCCGAAGAAGCGAGAGCTATTGCTGGAGAGACCCAAGAGAATTTAGAGCCGATTGCCAAGAAGGTCCATGAGCATGACGCAACTTTGGCTCTGTGGGAATTACAGAGAAAAGAGAGAAATTTGAAATTGAGATTGATCCCAGAGAATGAAAGAGACAATCTTGCGGAGTACTTAACACGGGAGTTTGTTGACTGCTGGGATTTGGAGGAAGACGAATTCAAAATTACAACAGCTTTTAGACTGGGCAAAAAGCAGGACAGAAAGACCCCGAGAGACTGCTTGATTACATTTAGATCTAAGGAAGAAAGAGACAAAATATTAGGACTACACTTTGAAAAGGCCTTGCAAATTGGAAACTCAGCTGTACAGATTTTTAAAGACATCCCAAAATATATCTTGGATTTAAGAAACTTCTACAAGGATTTAGCTCTTCTGTTAAAGAAAAACTCCATCCGCTTCAGGTGGGAATTCCCACAAGGACTGTCTTTTGATTACAAGGGAAAGAAGGTGAAAATAAAGACAATTCAGGACAAAGACAAATTTTTGGGAAGAAATCAAGAGGACCTGCAGAAGGGGACTGTGGACCCAATTGCAGAACAGAGGAGAGCATTAGACATTCTGAATTTCTCGCTTGGACAAAAACCACCACCATCAGAAGAAGAGCAACAACTTGGAGCTGTTGGAGGAGTGTCAGAAAAATAACAAGATGGCTCTGCAATTCCTTAGCTGGAATTGTAATGGGCTCAATGGGCCTTTGAAGAGAAGACAAGTATTTCACATTTTGAACAGAGAACAACTGGACTTGATATGTCTACAAGAAACCCACATAACCAGAGCTCACAGGAGATTACTTACAAACAAAAGACTAGGACAAGAATTTATCTCATCAGACAAAGTTAAAAAAAGAGGAGTTGTGATATATGTGAAAGAGAAATGGGCCCCAAAAATGATGTTCAAAGATGAGCAAGGGAGATATTTGGCAGCGGAGATACAAGTACAAGGAGAAAAACTTTTAGTTGTTGGAATCTATGCACCAAATGAAGGTAAATCTGACTTCTTCAAGAGACTTCATGAAACTCTGACGGACTATTTGGATTACAATATGATAATTATGGGAGACATGAATGGTGTGGTCTCCACCAACATGGACAAGGCACAAAGACTAACAGTTACCAAGGAAGGGAGACTTCCTAGGACCTTTTTTGAAATGATGGAAAACATGGACTTGATAGATATATGGAGAACAAGGAACCCTCTGGAGAGAGAGGGAACCTTTTTCTCCCAAGCAATGATGACCTGGACCAGAATTGATCAAATCTGGATTACTAGTGGTATGGCTCCAAAGATTAAGAAGGTAGAAATCTGCCCAAAAACTTGCTCCGACCATAACGCCGTGAAGATGGAAATGAAACTTACAACAACTGGTCAATTTAGATGGAGAATGAATGACACCCTCTTTCGAGACAAGGAGATCCTTATCAAGGCCCAAAAAACTTTAAAAGACTATTTTGAAATAAATCTGAGGGCTGACGTGGAGAAAAGAGTGATCTGGGACGCAAGTAAAGCGGTGATGCGAGGCTTCTTGATTCAACAAAACTCAATAAAGAGGAAAAAACAAAATGAGAAAAAAGAAAAGATTTTGGAAAAGATAAAGGAAGGAGAGAAAAAATTAAGAGTAAAACCAAAGTCCCAGGAGATCTTAAGAGAGATTAAGTTATATCAAACACAATATATGGAATTGATGAACCAAGAGATTGAATGGAAGATAAAGCAAATGAAACAAAAGACATTTGAATCAGCAAATAAATGTGGCAAACTTCTGGCATGGCAATTGAAGAAAAGGCAGAAATTAAATACAGTTACAAGCCTAGAAGTGGATGGAAAGAATATATCTAAACCTAATGAAATTAGAAATTGTTTCTTGAGTTATTTTAAAAAACTTTATACTCAAGGCCCGCAAAATGAAGAAGATATAGACAAATTCCTTGATAAATATGGATTACAAAAAATCTCTCATCAAAGTAAGATGGATCTGAACCAGAGAATAACAGAACAAGAGATAGAGGCTGCCATTCAGAATATGCAATTGGGCAAATCTCCAGGACCAGATGGACTGACTTCCAGATACTACAAATCGTTGAAGGAATGGTTGACTCAACCACTAAAAGAAGTCTGTAATGAGATTCTTGAGGGAAAAAGGGCACCTGAATCGTGGAAAGAAGCATATATTTCACTCATACCAAAGACAGAGACTGAAAAGACTCAACTGAAGAACTACCGCCCAATATCACTACTTAATGTGGATTACAAAATTTTTGCAGACATTCTGGCAAAAAGATTTAAAAAAATGCTGATGGAGATGATTCATAGGGACCAAGCAGGCTTTCTCCCAAAAAGACACCGAGCAGATAATGTAAGGAACATAATAGACATTTTGGAAAAGCTAGAGGTGAATATAAATACTAAAGCAGTACTGATTTTTGTGGACGCGGAGAAAGCCTTTGACAATATTTCTTGGAGCTTTATGACAAAGAATCTTCATGGGATGGGGGTAGGCCAAGGTTTTGAGAATGGTATGGCTGCAATATATTCTGAACAAAAAGCTAAATTGATTGTAAATAATGCAGTAACTGAGGAACTTAAGATAGAAAAAGGAACACGACAGGGGTGCCCAATTTCCCCATTACTCTTCATTTCAGTTCTGGAGGTGTTGCTGAATATGATTAGGAATGACCAGCAGGTTAAAGGAGTGCAGGTCGGAGCTAAACATTACAAGTTAAGAGCATTTGCAGATGACCTAGTATTGACTTTGCAAGAGCCAAACACTAGTACGAAAAGGGTTCTAGAAATAATCCAACAGTTTGGCCAGGTAGCTGGTTTTAAGTTGAACAAACAAAAAACCAAAGTTTTAGGAAAAAATTTAACAGATACGGAAAAAGAGAAATTCCAAGAGGAGACAGGGTTGACGGTGGTCAAGAAGGTGAAATACCTAGGGGTTTATTTGACATCTAAAAATGTGAATTTGTATAAGGACAACTATGAAAAATGTTGGTCAGAGATTAAAAAAGATCTAGAAATATGGTCAAATTTGAAATTGTCAATGTTAGGCCGAATTGCAGTGATTAAAATGAATGTATTGCCTAGAATGTTATTTTTGTTTCAGACCTTGCAGATTCTTGATAAAATGGAATGTTTCAAGAGGTGGCAGAAAGATATTTCAAAATTTGTCTGGCAGGGCAAAAAGCCCAGAATTAAATTTAAAATATTGACAGACGCTAAAGAAAGAGGGGGTTTTGCCCTGCCGGACTTAAAATTGTATTATGAGGCAGCAGCTTTTTGCTGGCTGAAAGAATGGATGCTCCTCGAGAACACAGACATTTTGGATCTGGAAGGTTTTAACAATGCTTTCGGTTGGC
The DNA here is from genome assembly GCF_964188305.1 of Podarcis bocagei. Taxonomy (NCBI): domain Eukaryota; kingdom Metazoa; phylum Chordata; class Lepidosauria; order Squamata; family Lacertidae; genus Podarcis; species Podarcis bocagei. The sequence continues at coordinate 1,264,546 of NC_138143.1, forward strand.
ATGCATATCTATGGTATGACAAAATCAAGCTGCATAGTGCCTTTAAAAATCATATTGTTAGAAAAGCATTGTTTAATGTTTGGATAAGATATAAAGATCTGTTGGAAAACAAAACCCCTAGATGGGTATCACCAGTGGAGGCCAAGGCAGTGAAGAAACTCAATATGGAGGTCGGATGGCCGAAGTATTGGGAAATTTTGGAACAGGATGGAGATAAGTTGAAATTACAAAGTCATGAGAAATTGAAACATAAAGTACAAAATTGGTTTCAGTATCATCAAATAATGGAGTTTTTCAAACAGGATAGGAAAATTGGCTTTCAGGTGGAAAAATCAAAACTAGAGACTGAATTGTTAGAACCCAATACTAAGAATTCATCCAGAATGTATAACTTGTTGCTGAAATGGAATACACAGGACGAAACAGTCAAATCGGTTATGATTAAGTGGGCACAGGATGTTGGTCATAACATTATGTCAGCTGACTGGGAATGGTTATGGAACACCGGTATTAAATTCACGGCATGTAATGCCTTAAAGGAAAACATTATGAAAATGGTCTATAGGTGGTACATGACCCCAGTCAAGCTGGCAAAAATTTATCATTTGCCCGATAACAAATGTTGGAAATGTAAAGAGACTGAAGGTACCTTCTATCACCTTTGGTGGACATGCCCGAAGATTAAGGCTTTCTGGGAAATGATCTATAATGAAATGAAAAAGGTACTTAAATGTACTTTTCCCAAAAAACCAGAGGCCTTTCTCTTGGGCATTGTCGGCCAATTGGTGTCAAAGAGGGATAGAACTTTTTTTATGTACGCTACAACAGCAGCAAGAATACTTATCGCAAAGTATTGGAAGACACAAGATCTACCCACTCTGGAAGAATGGCAGATGAAAGTGATGGACTATATGACATTGGCCGAGATGACAGGCAGAATCCGTGACCAAGGAAAAGAGACGGTGGAAGAAGAATGGAGAAAATTCAAAAGTTATCTTAAGGACTATTATAAACTTAATGAATGTTAAAGTGTTGTGGTTCTCAGAAACAAAGGGATACAGTGATATAAGGTCAGAATATAGAGATGACTAAGATGACAGAGGTTGGAAAGCAACAATTGGGAGTTGCTATAAAATTATGGACATTGGGATGCAGAAAGGGGGGGTATGGGGAAGCCCTAGAAAAGAGGTTTATGAAAATATGCTATGAAATTATACATGTATGTTTGTCTTTTTAAGTGTTTGTCTGTTTTCTAAAATTTTGTAAAACCAATAAAAAATTTATATAAAAAAAGAAAGTGACAGAGAAAGGCACTGAAGTGTCGGATGAATGAATGAGCAACAGGAAGACATACTGCAAGCAAATTGGAATGAATGCAGGTTGGATGCTCATTGGCAAATAACTACCCAGCAAACAAATCAGAATGACAGAGACGGCATGTAATCTAACCTCTACATAACCTTTTTGTGCAAGCAAACCAGGATGAATGTTAAGCAAACAGCTTGTCAGTGGATGGAGGAACATGCCAGTTTTGGCTCCTCTTGGGGCTGAATCCACTTACTTGCCTTTTGCTCTTTCTAAAGTCTAGCAGAGGTCCTTGCTTCAATGCTCCATGTCCAAGAGCTCCCCCCCCCCCCGCAAAAACCCACTATTTAAAGCTGAATTCAAGCAAATGTCAGTTCTGATTTTCTGCAGATTGACCATTTGCTCTGACTGAGCTTTATGATTGGGTTTTCACAGGGAAAGCTCCAGAACAAAAAAAGAAAGGGGGGGGGCACTCAGACACAGAGCTTTAAATTACAGACTGTGCCTGGAAAGAGTGGAGGGAATGCGTGAATAAGTCATTTGTTTCTCATTTTTCTAACCTCAAATTTAGTTCTCAACATTAGTTTGCAAAAGATAAAAAAGGGAAAGGCTAAGTCCACATGAAAATCGTTCAGCATTCACCTTGTTCTTGTACAATTGCAATGGCACCAACCTGAGTAGAGCTTCAACTGAGTTCCAGTGAGTTCTGGCAGTGAGTCATTCCCCCCCCCCCCAATTTTCACTAATATGAATGTTTATACACACTTTATCCCCAGTATAAGCAATGCTGTACACCTTACTTGTCTGAAGAACTGTACTGCAAAATTCAGAGAAGCAATTTTTTAAGTATAGCTGTGTTTGTTTTCATATTGTTTCAGAAGATGTGAAGAAGGTAGGTTCACCTTTCAATGCAACTGTTTTGAATTCCCATCAAGGAGGGAATCCAAAGCATGGAAACTCTTGTGGGCTTAAGGGGTCTACAGCCCAAAAGACAGACCCCCTTGTTTACATACCTATAGGGCAGGTCACTGCTGTGTCCACCATTAGGAGCATCCAGCGCTGCTTGTAGTAGGTGCTGGACCTCACAGAGGAGAAGGGAATCCCATTGACCTGAAAACAGAAGCAGCAGCTCCTGTCTCTGCCATTTCTCATGTTTCAGTGCCTCACAGCTCAGTCCCTTTTCCCGTGAACTAGCAAAAGCAGAGTTATTTTCAATGGCATTGCAGAATTAGGCACATGCCATTTAAATTGCGCTTAGTTTGCATCATTTATGTTGGCCAAATAGTTCAGCACCTCTTGTTGCTCAGTTCAAATCCATTCATGCCAAGTTAGTACAGATAATGAGTCTACATAAAGCCCTGGTCAAGGGTCTAGCTTCCATCACCATCATTAGTACTACTCCCACTTTTCTACTTCAGTTGCAGAAATATATCATCTAACACTCAGAGAGACTTCCTAGCCAAGGCATTCTGCTGACTACATGCTACCCACCCACTACATTTCTCATTACTAAAGTGCACATTTTCCAAGCTCAAAAAGACACAGGTGTCCCTGGCCATGCCAGGGATGCTCCATGCTGAAGGGATCAAGGTAAATATATGTGCAAAATTTATCTTATGCAAGTTTTGTTTTTACTTTACAATTTTATAAGTTGCTTTACAGCTTGAGGCCATCAAAGCAGTGTAAAGACACACACACAAAAATACAACTCTTAATTCTACAAACCATTCAAGCTCTTGCTGTTTCCTTCTGACATGCACCTTCTTATTTGGGGGGGGGGGTTATGCACTTACCTCCACCTTCTGAGCCTCAGTGGCATTGTAGGGAGCCCTGAGCACAATCCTCGTGTCTGTGGTGTTGACTCCATAGCCAGCAGCATGAGCTTCTTCCACCCGCATAGCCTTCCTCCTGGCATCCATGTGAAAGACGATTTGCCAGATGGAGGAGGCCCCTGCGACAGCCTATGGGGGAGGGAGGAGAGGGAAGAAATAATTTCAGAGTTTTAAAATAACCTCCCATAGGGAAGTCTGTTGCCCCCCAGTTCTTTCTCAGTTGTGGCAAAGGAGAGAGATACCTCCGGAAAGGCAGCAGCCCAGTCCTCAGGGGGACCTGCAGGTTGATCTTGAAGAAAGCCATCTGGGATTGGTGGTACGTTCCTTCTTACAGAGACCTTGAGTGGGGAAAGGGGACATTGTAATTGGGAGAGACTTCACAGCTACTCTCTGTACAGGATCTCCCACATGCCTTATCCGAGTCTCTCTCTCTCTCTCTCTCTCTCTCTCTCTCTCTCTCTCTCTCTCTCACCCACACACACACCCACCCACCCACCCACCCACACTTTGCAATTAGGATTTGCCAACTAAACATTTTTGCTTCTTCTGGCAACAGACATGAAATCAAGGAGCAAGGCTCCTGGCCTTTGAAGTGTATACCTCAAATTATTTTTGGCATCTCATATTTGTTTCTAACCTTTAAGACTGCCACCCACCTCTCCCCATGTGCATCTGGAACACACAATTTTTCCTCCACATTCTACTCCCAGATCAACTTTCACACATGACATAAGCAGAGTCAGAGAGGTTCAAGAGCATTTTAGTGTACACTGTAAATACAGGCTGTGTACACCCCATACATTCAAAGCACATGGTTTTCCCCAAAGAATCCTGGGAACTGTAGTTTACCCCTCACAGAGCTACAATTCCCATCACCTTAAAAAAAAAGAACTACAGTGCCAAGGTTCATTGGGGGAATCTGTACACTGTGTCTGCAACCTCCTGCTCTAGGAAGTGAAAGTCTTCCTGCTCAGAGACTTGGCTTCTTGATCTCAAGGTACGCCTCTCATGCATTTCAAAATGCTGCTTGGCTCCCTAATATAAAAATTTACCTCCATATAGTTTGCCTCACAGACTATTTCTCGAGGCTGCCACGGGCCATATGAGCAGCTCACTGGAACATTAAGCACCACCGTATGCTGCATCCCAGGGTCTGTCGCTGCTGTTATCTGGATGTTCAAAGTGAAGTGCTGGTCATCCTGAATGTGGGAAGAAGAGGACCAACAGTTAACCTGCATTAAGGGTTATGCTTGCGGTGGTGGAAGTGTTCCTCCCGCAGTATAGGATGAGCTGGATTAAATATGTAACAAACATTCCAGCTGCTCAGAGAACAAAGCTGCTAGAATGTCTGCAATCCAGCAAGAGGGAAAGTTGTCAGTTTGGCTGGAGAGAGAGGCCCTAGCCACAAGACAGTGTTTGGGGCAGGTCAAGGACTGGCATATGTTTCCAAGGGTGTTTAAAAGGAAAGCGGCTGAAGGAATTTATAGACACTGCATTAAGAAATGCCTACTAAAATGAACTTGACACAACATTTATTTGTGGATATTTTCAAATTTTAAGAGATTAAAAAGCACCTGCTTTCAGTTAGCTGTGCTTAGCTTCGTACACCTAGTGGAATAACTAGATGTCGAGGTGTTCCTGAGGACTAACCACAGGTGGCCTGAAACAGAATACAACGACCCCCCTCCCTAGATGGCACCCTTGTTTGTATTCTTTGTATTCTCCTGCTTGTTTTAAATTGCTAGTCCTCATGGAAGCTACAGGGCATTGCATGCAGATCCAACTTTAAGATGCTCCTAAGACCAGGAACAGTGACTGCCTTATGTCCCAACTCTGTCACCTTCTTCTAGCAGTCTCCATGATTAAGCACATACTTCTGCCCATAACTTTCACTCCCATCAGGAAGACTTATGGGTTCCAGGCACTGCACAGACTCAGATGCAGAATTCAAAGGCCATCACACAGGTTCAGCCGCTTTGGTCAGAGCAAGCAGATAGCACAGCTCTGGCGGGAGGTAGTTCTGCATGCTCTGGGCCATCTGAATGGTAAATTAAGGCCTCAGTGCTTCATAGTGCCTTGCCCTTTTGATCTGAAACGTCCCCAAGTCTCTCACAGGCTGTCAGCATTGCCTAGGCTTCAATCCACTCTGCCTCAAGAGTCAATGGAGAATGCCCTAGTGCTGCCCATCCCAGTGGGCCTTCCTGTCAGCGTCAGTCAGCAGTATCAAGGAACTCCATTTGCAAAGGAACAATGGGGGAAATGGCTTTAAGGACCCAGCTGTTCCTTTTGGACTATGTCCACACATGACATCATAGATGACATCAGGCATGGGGGCAAGTGGGTGTGTTTTGTGGGGGAATCACCTCACAGGCCAAACTGGGACCCACGCCAGGCCTCATTATGTTGGCGGCTCCTCACCGCTGTGCAAAACAGTTTGTTTTGAGCATTAAGACAGCTTCCCACAAACAGTCCAGAAGCCTCTTCACAATCCCTGCAGCATACAGCTTAGCCCTATATCCCACCATCAGAGTATAACAGCCAAGCAGCGAGGCACGGAGCTCTATATTCCCCCAAACGTCTTGGGAAATGGTGTATCCACATTTTGCTGACTGGACCTCGTCTATAGGCCAGGGCCTGCCAAACTGGTCTGGAAGGACAAGAATGTAGATCATTAGATGAGGGAAAGGGAAATCGCTTCAGAATAGTTACCCACAACAGCATTGTGTGCATTAATATTTCATTCTTTAACATACCTCACTGAGACCCTGCTGCAAACGTCTGACTGTGGGACAAGAGGCACCTACAGGCTGTGGCACCAGATACTCGATAGTTGGCCAGTTGGGCTTTGCATGCTAACAAGAGTCACCAGGAAACATAGTCTTGCAACCCTCAGTGATGATATCAGCCAATGCATCTCTGGAGAGGTTGTCTCAAGCCAGTGAAGCAAAGCAAACATCTGGCCACTGGCCAGAACCTGGTTAAGGCGCACATGCGGGACCCATGCACCCCCCTCTCCAAAGGTGAAAGAAAGAATGTTACATGTAGAACAACGCCCAAGTCTTCTCTTCATCAAAAGCAGGAAAAGAAACTGAACTCACCAATGGCAGCAAAGCTGATGTACTTGTTTTGGAAATAGGCTGAACTCAATCGGAGTCGGGCAAGGCTGCCTAGACACTGCACGTTAACCTGATCTGAAGGGCAAGGAGATAACAAAAAATCAAAGTTGTTAGCAAACTGGGCACCGACCTTCTATCAGGCTCAAGTCAACATGGGAGCAAAACTCCTAAATGGTTCCCAAGCCATGGTCCCAGTATCAGGTTGAGCCTCTTGGGGATGCTCAACACATCTATACGGGCTTGCTCCTCATTTCCCTTCCCTTGCCCTCCATCCTACGACTGCACCCTCTAAACAAGAACAAAGAGGAACAGCCAGAGGGGAGTTCAAAAGGTGGCAGCCCTAATTCCCTCCAGCGGCATCTAACAGTAGCCCACTTAATGACAGCCAAATCTTGTTTTCATGTTGCTGTTCTTCAATAAGTCTTTCTTTATCTCCATCTGTTCACAGCTGTGTTTTATGCTCCAGGTTGACAATAACATTCCAAAGGGTTTCCAGAATGTCTACTCCAGAAGGACCAGCATGGACTCTTTCTCCAAGACAAAGAGCCAAGATAGGAAACTGATTTGCTCCTAGGGTTGACTTCTGTGTTGCCCGCCCTGTGAACTTCAGTTCTCCTCCTCCCTGGCCACATGAACTGGGTGGAAGATTGCCTAGTCTTTTTACACAGCAGCGCCAGGGCTCTCCCATGATATATAATGCACCCACTGAGTTTCCTCCTCTTGTGGGAAGACAGAAAGCAGGATCAGCACTAGATCCATTTTTGTGAAGTACAGTAATCCCTGACTACTGGTCTTGCTAGCTAGGGAAGATGGGAGCTGTAGTCCAAAAGCAGCTGGAGACCCAAGTTTGAGAAATGCTGGTCTTGCTATTTGAGGAGGGGGGCAAAAGGAGCCAGGCTGCAGGGGCTATTTTGCGAATGGGCAGGGGAAGAAAAAGAAATGCAGCCAGTTAAGTAGGATGGGCTTGGGGTAGGAGTGGAAACATTGTAGAAGTTCAGTTAAGAGTGCCACATAAAGAGGGAACAGATCAATTCGTAAGGACTTGCATCCTTTGCTTCTACAGCAATCGGTAGACTTCTCTTCAACGCAAGTCTTCAAGACTAAAAATATGCCCTGAGCCAGCAGTGGAGAACCTGCCACCCTCTGGAAGTTGGATTCCACCCACTGACAAGGTGCAGCCAGCATGGCCAGTGTCAGGGATGATGGGGGTTGTGGTCAAGCAACATGCAGAGGGCCACAGGTTCTCATTGTAAACTTTGGTGGGCAAAAACTCACTGAATTAAATGTACTCAGGTCCCTTGTGGCAGCAGATGGTGTATTTATTCATGATGTACTCTTTTCTGCATTGCTCTCAGGGCCTCAATAAGTCAGATGTTAGCAAGCAGTACAGTGGTACCTCAGGTTAAGTACTTAATTCGTTCTGGAGGTCCGTTCTTAACCTTGAAACTGTTCTTAACCTGAAGCACCACTTTAGCTAATGGGGCCTCCTGCTGCCGCTGTGCCGCCGCCTCACGATTTCTGTTCTCATCCTGAAGCAAAGTTCTTAATCCGAGGTACTATTTCTGGGTTTGCGGAGTCTGTGACCTGAAGCGTATGTAACCCGAGGTACCACTGTATATGCTAACTTAGAGTATGCTAGTGTCCCAAGTGCAAAGAGTAGCATTGCCTCCAGCTGGGTGGCTCTCAATGGGTCTGGGCTCACCCAGCAACTGTCAAATCTTGGCCAACCCATGACAGGAGCTGCAAGTATTATGATCATCCACTCCATGGCAGACAGACGCCTGGAAAAGGGCCGAGCCGCCAACTCCTGTCCTGTTTACTTTGCATGAATAAGCCGTTCAAGAGTGGGACACACCTTCTTTAAAGAGGAAAATGATGTACCTTCTTCCTTCCCTATTAACAGACTGTTCACAACAAGAAGGAAATCAAGGGCATGCAAAAGCTTTGAAAAACACATTAGGCATTATATTCACCTAGCCAAGTGGTTTTTACCTGCTACAGGAACAAATTGAAAGCACACTCCAGGAGCCAGAAAGCCAAGAAGCAGCAACCTGAAAAGAGAATCATGGAACAGTGGTTGACGCTGCCTGCAAACAGTGGAAGCCTTTCCTAGGTTGCTCCCAGACTGTCACTATTCCCTTTCCCTTGTTGGACTCGATGGCCCTTGTGGTCTCTTCCAACTCTATGATTCTATGATTCCCTTTCCCTTCTTTTCTTTTCTTTTCTTTTCTTTTCTTTTCTTTTCTTTTCTTTTCTTGTAATTTAATCTTAAACTGCCTCAGCTATCAGAAACCTGGCAAAACACGGAACAAGAGTGGGGGAGCCAAAGGGAGATAACACCAAAGATGGTTCTGCATCTTTACTGTTGCTCCAGAAGGGTAGAAGCAAAACTATAGGCGCAGAAGTAGCAAGGGAACAGATTTCAGCTACATGTTTGGAGATGTTGCTTTCTTAAGATGGCAACATCTCCTTCACTGGAAGTACTTAAGCACAGCAGGGGCAGACTTTGGTAATATGGTGCCCTGAGGGAGGGCAAATTCTGGCACCCCCCTAAATATTATTTTCATGCCATCCTTGCTCTCACATGCTCTGTGCATGCTCTCAAGTGCACTACATCATAATTGTGGCAACTCAATTGCCTGTCTGGCTGGGGCCTAATTTTGAGTTGGTCCCCATATAAACAAAGATTTTTTTGGTTGTTTTTGTTGTTGTTCTTGTGTGTCTCCTTGGCTTGGTGTCCTGTGCAAAGGAACCACCCGCACTGCCCTAAATCCTGCACTGAGTAGAGGCTTGGCATCCACCTGCCAGGGATACCAGCTGCAAGTTTCCTGAACTGAGCAGAGGGCATTGACTAGATGAATCCCAAGATGGCTTCCAAATCTGGAAGAGTTTTGCTCGGGCATCTTTGCTAACGAAGTTTTCTATTAATCTGGAGCATGCCCAATGGGCTGTCTCCTCTTTCTCTCGGGGTTGGGGAGTCTGGGGTGGGAGGGTGTGAAAAGAGCAGCCAGCTGGGAGGAAAACATAGTCTGTGGAGTAGAGAAGCCTAAGGTGTTCCAGGCTAGGACACTCTCCCCACCCCAGTTGCTACACATACCCACGAGAATACTGAGCCTTAGCCAGTGGCCCAGCCATTAGGCAAGGTGAGGCAGCCACCAGAGGCTGCCAATAGTGGAGAGGGAGAGAAGGCAGAGCGCCCTGCGATGGTTGGAGACCACAGGTGTATGGAGGATGTAGCGCCTGACCTGCAAGAGTTATTTGCAGCTTAATCACAAATATATCAGAACAGTTTCCATAAGTGAAAAACCTAGTGAAAACATAGAAATCAAGACGACTTTAAGAAAGAGCAGGCTAGAAAACCAGTGTAGTCAGATGTACATAATAGCATCGCCTGCCTGGCCAGGGAGTCTCGCTTTAACAAAAACGCTTCTGTCTGTCTGAACCGACTGGCCGTGGCTTCCCGGAGTAGAAGCAGCGGGGGTGCGGAAGGCAACGGGACTCCTGGGGGCAGCCCTACAGCCAGTAGGTTCAACAGGAAACCTCCTTTATCCGTGGAGGGGAGTTTGCACCGGGCGGCCCCCGCGCAGGAAACCTTGCTGGCCGCTCATTCCAGTACCAGAAGCGCCCCTCTCTCTCACCTGCCCCTCCCCGCCGACTCACCTGGCCGCGGGGCTCCAGCTCCCCATCTTGCCGGACTAGCAAGGCGTCCCCGACCCTCCGCCGCCGCCGCGCCCCGCGCGCCTTTCAAGGGCTCCGCGCCCGCCCAGCTGCGCCCAATTAGCAGCTGCCCCGCCCGCGCAGGAGAGGCGCTGGCCGGACAGGAGGGGGCGGGCAGCTGCCCTTTTCCTTGGGGGGGGGGGGTGTGACCCTAGCGGGGAGCCCGCGGGCAGCATCTCCGTCCCACCTGGTCTGGTTTTCACCCAGGCAGCCCCGCATGGGAAAGAGTTGCTCCCCTGTCCTCCTTCGCCTCCATGTGGCCCAGGAGGGAGGGGGGGGGGCTTACAGTATTTCAAAACACAAGCTTCCTCCAGCAGCTGCCTGTTGTCTTTCCTGCCCTGTCCATATTCACCCTCAGCTAACAAATCAGAAAAGAATTCCAAGCGTTTCACCAACCAGTCCTTCAACTGCATTCGAACCATACATCTTCTTCATTTGACCTTTTTAGGCCACCCTTCACTGAAATCATTTCTGGGGCTGTACACATCATTTAAAAACTGCTGCACCTAAGAACAATCTCTGAGTATCTCACAGTCTTCACTTAATGCAACTGTTGAAGAGCAGAACCCTATTAATCCGTTACTGCTAAAGGATTCCTCAGGATTCCCATGTCACCCTGAAGACTTTATTTCTTATTTCAGCCAAAATTTAAGGGACGTTTGCTGTTAAAATGTCTACCAATCAAATCCCATACATGTCTGCTCAGAAGTAAGACCCCCTGAATTCAATTGGGCATGCTCCTCTGTAAGTGGGGTTAGAATTGCAGGCACATTCCATTGTCTCTTGAGGCAATGCCAACAGCATTACATCAACAACATGCTGCAGAAATAGTCCTGCAAATAACGAAAGAAAGAAAGAAAGAAAGAAAGAAAGAAAGAAAGAAAGAAAGAAAGAACACCAATTTGGACAAGCACTTGGCGAGAGAGCCGCCACCACCTACACTTCTGACTGAAGCTTCCAGAAGCTCACCAGATGGGCCACATCCTTTGCATTCCAGGGGACGCACTCAAGAGCCACTTGATCTCCCTTGGCGGCCTGCCACTGAGGTGGAAATGTAAAGGGATGGGAGGAAATAAAGCCAGGACAGGCATTTAAAATGAACATGTGAACATAGCATTTTGGTCAACTCTTGGTCATGTGATGTTATTCTGTGGCTCAGCATGCCATTAGATGAGTGAGAGTGGAGGGAAGTATTTGAACTTGCCTAGAGTGGCCAAAAACAACACCCATCGCAGCCTAGACCATCCCTTGAGTTATCCATTTCATCTGATGCATGAAGTGGTCTGGAAACTTTATAGGTTTTTATAGAGTATGGAGAGGAAGAAAGAAGATCCCATACTTTAAGAACCAAGGTGAATGGGTGCTGGAGCTTATGCTTGGTTGCAAGCCATACTCCCTGAACTGGAGGACCCACCTCACTGATTTATTATAGGTGATGGAATGCACTCTGCACATGACCTGGGGTACTTTTGTTCTTTTTCTAGACATACTAAGCCCTGGTAAACCCTCGCCAGACTTGATTGAGGCAGAAGAAGTGAGGGAAAGCTGTACCTCCTGGAAAGTGGGGGGGGGGGAGTTACAAAACACTGGGAGACTATTGGGATGGTCAGTTAGAGAAAAGGGGGTGATGTGACTTGACCTTGTGTGTTTGCAACTTTTGGGATTAGGAATGTGGGCAACCGCCATATTATAAATTCCTCTCACTTTCAATTCCTTTTATCGCCTATTGACAGAACTGTTGCTTTTCAAAGCTTTCACTTTTGGCTGCAAACAGACAGATAATTTTGCCTAGAAGGCATTTTAGTTTAAACATTTTAGTTTTTAAACATTTTAGTTTAAAGACTGGCATGATGCGCTATGCAAGTCTCATCAGCTGCTTTTTATTTCCTACGCCCATGCTTTTAGTGAGCAGAATTTCAACAGATGCATTTTTACTTTTATTTAACCAACAAATTTATATACTGCTTGATTGTACTAATATTTCTACAAGAAATATTAAAATTACCAATGAAGAATCATAGAATCATAGAGTTGGAAGAGACCACAAGGGCCATCAAGTCCAACCCCCTGCCAAGCAGGAAACACCATCAGAGCACTGCTGACATATGGTTGTCAAGCCTCTGCTTAAAGACCTCCAAAGTAGGAGACTCCACCACACTCCTTGGCAGCAAATTCCACTGTCAAACAGCTCTTACTGTCAGGAAGTTCTTCCTAATGTTTAGGTGGAATATTCTTTCTTGTAGTTTGGATCCATTGCTCCGTGTCCACTTCTCTGGAGCAGCAGAAAACAACCTTTCTCCCTCCTCTATGTGACATCCTTTTATATATTTGAACATGGCTATCATATCACCCCTTAACCTCCTCTTCTCCAGGCTAAACATGCCCAGCTCCCTTAGCCCTTCCTCATAAGGCATCGTTTCCAGGCCTTTGACCATTTTGGTTGCCCTCCTCTGGACACGTTCCAGTTTGTCAGTGTCCTTCTTGAATTGTGGTGCCCAGAACTGGACACAGTACTCCAGGTGAGGTCTGACCAGAGCAGAATACAGTGGCACTATTACTTCCCTTGATCTAGATGCTATACTCCTATTGATGCAGCCCAGAATTGCATTGGCTTTTTTAGCTGCCGCATCACACTGTTGGCATAACATGGCATAAAGAGGTTCACATGTAGTGGGTCAAGGCCAAGGGTCTCTGTCGGTACAGAGAGTGGTAATCTCCTCCTCCTTGTTTCTTATGAACATTGCCAGAAGGAAGGATAATTTCTAGGGCTTGGAGGTGGGGGTCTGCTCAAACCCACACTGAAGGTCTGTTGTGATTTGCTCAGGGCCAGTCAAGTCTGCAAAAGTCTCTTCCTGTTACCTGCCTTCTTAAGACTGAAAATACACAGCAGCCAAGGGCTTTAGCTCAGAAACATTTTTTGTGCAAGCTTATATGCCGTTTGTAGATACTGATTTGTCCCAGTGAAGGTATCATTGTACTGACCTTGTGGGTTACATTTGAGAGTTACAGGACTCACAGTATAGCCATCTCATAACTTGCTGAAGATGTTTAGTCATTACTTCTGAGAAAGAGAGGGAGGGACCGAATGCTGCCTCCACCCAGACTATTTGGTTCAAGAGGCTGACTTTATTTTCCTGCCTCCTGGTGGCTGATTGAGGCTGCCTTTGGAGAGAGAGAGGTCCGTGTGCCAACAAAGACAGGAAGAAATTCACTGGTGACTACAAGTTGTGATCAAAGGCTTGGATGGCATGTTGGCCTTGTTGTTTTCACCTCCTGTTAAATATTCTGTGGGCTAAATAAGTCAAAGCCAGCCAAGCTGGGCAGGAAGCACACAGCGGAAGCATTGTGCCAGCAGTTAATTGGGGTTAAAAAACTAGCTTTTGCTGCACATTCAAAGGGACAAAAGGCAAAGGAAGCATTTCTGCTGCACCATTCAGACCACTGTCTTCACAGCATCTTTATGTTGAGATGCAGATAACACTGGGTGTCTGTGGAGTCACCGCAGTGCTCATGGCATGTTGGGTTAGGCTTCTCATTTAGAGATCAACCACTAAGTCCAGCTTGCAAAATGAGACCCATCTTCAGCCTACTTTCTATTTCAGAGGTTGCCAACTAACCAAGAAAAACATTTTTCTTGCTCCTGTGCTAAAGGCAGCTTTGGCTACAGAAAATGGCAGAATTCATGGCACTTCCATGCATGCGGATAAACATGGTCACTTGCTAATGTCTGTGGGTCAAACTTGACACAGGAGCAGTGTCAAATAAAGATGTGGCAACCCTGCTATCTCTGTTTGCATGTTTTCTAGCTATATTTTTTCCTGCCTCATGTCAGCAAATGCCTGTCTCAAGGGACAAGGGAAGAGTGCACCTTCACAGGTGTAGTCAAACCGCTGAAGGGTTACTGCTGTGACTGTAGAAACAGTTTAAGGGAAACGACTGTCTTGAGGCAAGGCGCAACCCCATTAAGGGTCCTCATTACCCCCCATTTGGAAGCATTAGTACAGGTGGAGATGGAGAGCCATGGTGCCAAGGCTGCAATCTTTGTACACACTTGCTTACTTCTTATTGTATTTGCTGGTCACTTTTCTCACGGACGAACCAAAAAGTGACAACCAGCTAAGAACATTCATCCAATAAAAATCTAAAAACATAGCAGAACAGATAAAACACATGAGGACTTACTGATCCCACAGAAAGAGGCCTCAATGCTACCCTTCAAATTAAAGTATAAACTGGGTAAAGATACAAGTCTTTGCCTGGTGCCTAAAAACAGGTAAAGGCTTGCCTCCCTCCCTGGGAAAGCATTCCACAAGTGGGGAGCCACCACTCAAAAGGCCAGATCTTGGGAGTATAGATGCCTAGGTTTGGACTGCAAGAGGTCTATGTTTGCTTGGGAACATCCCATTTAATGGGACTTATTTTTGAGTAAACTCAGACTTCATGTTTCTGCTCTACTGTTGCCAGCTTTTATTATTTTTGATGTCCTTTGCCTTTAACAACAACTAGCAACAAATGTTAGCAGGTGTAATCTAAGGCTTATCTCCATTCTATGAAAAGCACCACCTGTGGATGTCTACACCACATGCTGCTGTTAAAGACACAAGCTAGTTATTTTTCTGGTGAGTTGGCAACTCCACTTTGCTCCCATCGGTCTGTAAGCCACTCCTTGCCCGCCCCTGACAGCCCACACCTCTCCTCCCAGTCCAGGGAAGCTGGCGGTTTCTTTGTGCACAAGTTTCATTCCAGCTCTAATGCTTGTTTGGCTGTGTGCAGAACCCGAACAAGCCCACACTTGAATTAAACTAACAAAATCTGACAAGGCAATGTCTGGCCTGACAGCAGGAGAGGAAGACACTTTCCTGTGCTTCAGGCAGGAAATCCACCAAGACAGTCAGATGGATGTTTAGTTGGAATGAAGAGGGGGGATGCATGTGCATGCAAGGTCTTTTTCCTCTTAACAGTCTTTCTAGCCAGGAACAGTCTGATGTGGGAGTATAGATTGAAATGGGATTTACAGCCTTTTTGGCTTCAGAAAGCAGCAAGTAAGATAGAACTGCTTAAGTAACCTGTAGGAGGTGGTGTCTAAGGACACTGAGATACATAATCCTCCAATTCATCTGCCCAGCTGCCTGTCCTCCTTCACCTGCTTAACCATCTCAGGAAACTCAGGTAACTGGTCATCAAGGGCTTCTTCTGTTTTGTTCTGCATGGCCAACACTCCCCCAAATCTCTGCTTCACAGACTTCAGGATATTCATTCTTCTTTTCTTTAAAATGTGCCATGCATTCAATTTGCTGGGGATAAAACACACAACAAACCTCATCTGAGCACCTAACTACAGATGTGTGTAAGAGTGTCCTAAAGCCATTTTTTTTTTGAAAGAGAAGCTCCTCTGGAGAGGGAAATTTAGACTAGATGGTTTGCAAGGGGGAGGGAATACTTAGCCATTTACTTACCTTTCCAAGCAGACATCTAAGCACAGTGGAAACATATAACTGGAATTCTGTGAAGAGGGAGATTTTGCAGTACAGACAGGGCAACATCCTCCCCGCCTTCTTGTAAAGCAGTTTGCATTTTTGGGAAGGTATCAAAATACTTTTACATGCATTTGGATGTAGCATGTAATTAGGCTCTGGGACTCACCACAGGAAGTTCAGTACATGTTGGACCAAGACTCCTCAAATAATTTAAGGCAATTATATTAATAAATCTTGAGTGGCAGTCATTGTACAAGAACTAGAGACTTGCCTCCTTTTCTTTTTGAATGAAGCATGGAGTCCAAGTGGGAGGCAACAATTGCAAGGGGGAAAAACACTTTTAGAATTAACCAGGAAGTCCCCTCTACAAAAATGGATGCATGTGTGACTTTAGATTTTTCTCTATAGCACAGAAGACTGTCATAAACATAAATTATATTTGTGACCTCAGTCATTGGTTAAAACACTAAAAGGCAGTAGTGGGATCCTTTTTCACAAAGCTAT
The DNA here is from genome assembly GCF_964188305.1 of Podarcis bocagei. Classification (NCBI taxonomy): domain Eukaryota; kingdom Metazoa; phylum Chordata; class Lepidosauria; order Squamata; family Lacertidae; genus Podarcis; species Podarcis bocagei. The sequence continues at coordinate 1,280,497 of NC_138143.1, forward strand.
TGGTTGGAATGGCACCTGCATATTTCCCTGTGTATCTCTTGTTCTGCAAGAGACTTTTGCTTGCTTACTTTTTTTAAAAAAAGGAAGCAGTTGGGGGGGGGACCCTGAAGCTGGGGGCCCTTGCTTCAAGATCAATACAGCAGATTCACTTACACCTCCTCCTGGGAAGGGTCTGAGTGGTGCACACATTTCTGTTGTGTGTGCTGCTAGACTGTCTCCACTTTGGTTGCATGGGAAAGGGGCAAATGGCAGGTGCTGAAATTGCCTCTGCTGCCCTACTCTTAAGGGTGCAGCAGTCCTGTCCTTTATCTTCCATTCTTCTCTTCCCCCTAAACCCTAGAAATTAATAAATGGTAGAATTTTGATTATCTGAAGGATTGAAGGGAAGATTGGAGACCAATGGAAAAGTGCTGGCAAAGCTTACTTTCCAAGTCAGGGTCTCACCCAGGATAGATGCATTAACATGACAAAAGCTGTTGATGGCCCATCTGAGAGGAATCTTGGGCCTGGGCAAACTGAGGTTGCCATGGGATTGGTGTGTGTGTTTGAGGTGACACAAAAAGAGAGTCTTTTGAGCAAGGTGTGTTGGGAAGAAGGGAGAGGTCAGAGACTGAGATCCATCTTGGGCAGGCTGGCTGAAGGCAGGCTGGGAGAGTTGCCTTGGACTCCAGACCTGCACTGCTGTGGGGGACAAGCACCTCTCGAAATGACCAAGCTGTAAGATCTGGACTCTCTGTAGGCAGACTGAATGTGTAAAGAGGTGAATAAACCATAGTTCTTAAAGCTACAACAGTCTCCAATGTGTCTCAATTCCCCAAAGGATCACAGACCCTGGGTGAGCACCTGGAACCCCCTGGAATCTTGCTACCAACCGGCAGAGAGAATGGGTGGCACCCAACTCTTGTAACATTATTGTTTTTACCTAGTAGTAGATAGGTAGCCGTGTTGGTCTGCCATAGTCAAAATAAAAAAATTCCTTCCAGTAGCACCTTAAAGACCAACTAAGTTAGTTCTTGGTATGAGCTTTCGTGTGCATGCACACTTCTTCAGATACACTGAAACAGAAGTTGCCAGATCCTTCTATATAGTGAGAAGGTGGGGAGGGGTGTTACTCAGAAGGGAGGGTGCGAATGGGAGATTGGCAGATAGCTGAGAGAGCCTCTTGACGACTCTTAACGACTGTAATAGGTCTTACAGGAAAAGGCAAGGGGTGGGAAGGTGAGAAATGGTTTAGTCATGTATAGTGAGATAAGAATCCAATGTCTTTGTTCAGTCCAGGTCTTTTCATGGTTTTAAGTTTGGTAATGAGTTGTAATTCAGCAGCTTCTCTTTCCAGTCTATTTCTGAAATTCCTTTGTAGTAAAACAGCTACTTTGAGATCTTGTATAGAATGTCCTGGGAGATTGAAGTGTTCTCCTACTGGTTTCTCTGTTCTGTGATTCTTGATGTCAGATTTATGTCCGTTTATTCTTTGGCGTAAGGTTTTTACCTAGTCACCTTAGTGGTATGGAGAACTAGAGATCATGCAGGTGTGCCGGCTCAGACACCCTCAGAAGGCATAAATTCATAAACTTGTGGTGCCTGCCATATATTGTTGAACTCCAACTCCCATTGTCTCCAGCCAGCCCAGCCAACCATCAGGGACAATGGGAGTTGTGGTCCAGCAACATCTGAAGGCCATCATGTTGGCTACCTTGCTTTAGGGCTTTATAATTCCAAACCATCAACTTTAATTACTCCTGGAAGGCAACAGAAGATGGGCTGTCTCACTCTATTGAATCATTGCTAGTGACGGCCACACAAAGACTGTGTTGCAGTAGTTTAGCCAAAAGGTTACAAAAGTATGAATGGCATGAAGAGGGACTGAATTAAACAAACAAACAGGTTAAAATAATTATAACAGGTACAATGAAGCTCTGTGGCCCGCATTCCAGCCACCATCATATTTTTGGACCTTATTGCAGGAACTCCTGAAGGCTGTGAGCCAGACTGACCAAGGGAAGTTGTCTATGCTGGGTAATGTCCACAGAATGTAAGATGGCAGGATCCCAAAGGATGTGCTTTTTGGGGAGCTGGCTTCAGGCACCAGGCCTACTGGCAGACCAAATCTGTGTTAAAAAGATGTCTGCAAATGTGACACAAAGGCTGGCAACATTAAACCTGCCATATGGGAATTCCTTGCAGATGACCAGAGTGTCTGGAAACAGTCAGGTTGTGCATCCACAGCAGTGACCAGAGGAAAAGTGACCACTGGGGGTGAGAGCTGAGAGATGAAATGTCATGGTGCATCTGTAACAGCAAAACCAGGCACCTTCATCTGCCCCAGCTGCAACAAAACATGTCGCTCCCGTATCGGTCTCTGCAGTCACAGCAGGTGCTGTAACTATCCAATAGTTTGAATTTATCTCTGATGACACACTCTTCTATTGTCTCTCTAGACAGACAAATGCCAACAACATGGTCAACAGAGTACTTACCTGTTATCAGTGTGTTACCAATGCTTCCTGTGGCCATTTTGGGGTTTGTTTAATTCTGTTATTATGGTACTTACAACCTATTTATATATGATGCAAGTACCATATGTACATATGTACAGTGGTACCTCAGGTTAAGTACTTAATTCGTTCCGGAGGTCCGTTCTTAACCTGGAACTGTTCTTAACCTGAAGCACCACTTTAGCTAATGGGGCCTCCTGCTGCTGCGCTGCCAGAGCACAATTTCTGTTGTTATCCTGAAGCAAAGTTCTTAACCCGAGGTACTATTTCTGGGTTAGCAGAGTCTGTAACCTGAAGCATATGTAACCTGAAGCGTATGTAACCCGAGGTACCACTGTATATGGGTGTGTGTTTTAAATATGTTGTAAGTCATCTGGAGACCTTTGGGTAACAAAGGATTAAGAATAATAGACTCTTCTGGCTTGCCCCCTGCTTTAGTAAGTGGCCCTTTTACATAAGCATGACCCCAGCCTGACTCTGATACAGAAAGAGATGGAGAAAAGCAGAGATGTTTGTTTGTATAAAAGTATTTATTTATTTATTTTAAATGATCTTTATTGAAAAAAGAATTTTTAAAATCACAAAGAAAGAAAGAAAAACAAAGTTACAGAAAAAAGACAAAAAACAGAAATGAAAAAGAAAAAATAACACCCTCATTTTCAAATTCTCCACTTTCTTTACCTTCTTTCCATGACCTCCTCCTCCTCCCATCTCTTGTATCTTGATTGATAATTGTCACAGCAAATCCTTTCCATAATTCATAATATTCTGTCTATACATTACCTTGCTCTATTTTCATCTTATCTTATGTTAAACCTTAAAATTTAAAATTTAAATCTTATTTATAACAGCTTCTCATAACCATTACCTTTTTACCTAATTCTTTAAACATTCTTACAAGAGCCTAGTAATTTCATTTCAACATTTTTGCAACTTTCATAAAAACATTTCTGACGATATAAAAAAAAGAGAATAAAAACAATCCAATCTTCTTCCAGCGTCCCCTCCCCCCGGTCCCGGGATTATCAGTCCTTTTTGTGCCAATTAGTCTGGCCCATTTAACCTGGTGATCTTATATCTGAGGCCATCAAATCTCTTCCATGTCCCTTCCGCAGTTCTTCTTCATATTTTCCTTTCACTCGTGGGAACTCCAGCTTGATAGTGTTTTTGACCCTTTTCGACAGATCAGCCCCTTTCTCATAGTCCAGACTAAGCTCCATGTGGTATTTTAAAACATGTTTCAAGTAGTAAACATGTATCCAATTCCCTCCAAGATAAGTCCCAACAGCTCCAAACCTCTGACGGCCCATTGCCAGATTCTGAGAGTCCAAACATCCCTGCATAGGGGGGTCAGTCCAGCCCCCCATTTCCAGCCAAATTTGTTTTTCAGAATCTGGTTTTTTCCAAGTTCATTTATCAAGTCCAAAGACTCATTTTCTTGCTGGGCCAAAAGTCCCTCCATCTCTGGCGCCCAAGGTTCAGCAAGGTCCTCTTCTTTCAGTTGTTCTGTCAAGGCACGCTCCTGTTTTGGTTCCTTGATGGGCTCCATATGATTTCCCACTACCTGTTCAAAGGTTCTGGCCGCATTAGTCATAAAGTCCATCTTCTGACTTAATTGATCCAATAGGGCACTTATTTTGCAGAAAGCACCCAACAGTGCTTCTGAAGGCATTGTCCTGCAAGGTCACAAATTCTTTCCCACAGTTGTAATCAGTAACAGCTGCAAGTTCCCAGGGTTTTGTTACAATTTCACAGTTCCCCTCTAGGGGGAAAGCTTCTGGTAGTTCTTTCCCTTAGAAACAATAACAACACAGTTTCTTTTTTAAGATATTTTGTCCATATTTGTTCTTTTAAAAGACGAAAGGAAACAATGGAGTCACAATGTTTCTCTTCTTTTAACTATCTGTCAAGACATTTATTTCTGGTCAATGAGCTTCAAACGTCAAATCTGACACCCTGCTCCAGGGTCAGGACGGTGGAAAAATTACTTTACTTTAACTTCACTTCTGCAGGTTTAAACGGCTCAGGAAAAAACCCCCTTCTTCTCCTGCTACCAAAGAGGAGTTCAGCAATTTAAAATGATGAAAGTCGATCCTTTAAAAATAATTTTTGAGGCTCTAGTTTGTATTGTCTTTGCTTTGTTCTAACTACAAAGAAACGGAAGGGTGACTTCCTGTTTATCCTTCCCGTTTCAGTACCAAATTAGGGTTCGTTTTAAAGTCCAAATTCCTTCTTATTTCGCCAATTCTTATCTGAAGTCCAAATATTTACTGTTCCAGTACTCACGGTTGGTTATTTTAGATGCCAAATTGTCCCAGGAAAAAGGCAGCGCTCTCTGGCAACGGCTATGCGGCTTCGCTCCACAGAAAAAGCAGTAAACTCACAGCACCGTGCCACTTCCCCCTCTTCACTTCGGAGCCCGTTTGTGGGTTCCTTTGTGGGTTGGGGGGGCGCTAAGGGTGCCCGCCAAGTCCCACGGTCACAGGCTTCATCCGCCTGTGATTTCCAGAAGGGTCCCTGCTACGCCGCAGCGGAAAAGACCCGTTTCTTGCGGAGCTGGTCCCTCCGGTTCAGAGGGAGTCCGCCATTACTGGTGGCGCCACCCCGGAAGTCCTTTGTATAAAAGTATTTAATTAAACCTACATTATTATTATTATTATTATTATTATTATTATTATTTATCACATTCAGATAGAAGTTCATGGTCAGCCTGGCTCCCTTGCCCCTAAACCTCACCTCCACCCATAGCATGCGCAAAGACTTGAGACTGTTGGAACCGGGAACTTATTTACTAGTTTTGGCTTATAAATCGCCACTCACCTACGACCTGTGGCAAGTAAGAACTGGCAACCTTGCAGGGACACACAGTATTGAGTTGCTCAGAACTCAATACTGCATGAATGGAGACTGCCCTCCCCGGGACTCTGATGTCATTCAGATAACATCAAGCTAATGGTTTCCTTTGGAATATGTAATCTGGTATAATTTCTTCAGTGCACAGTATATAGAAAATAACAGGAGCATTTAAATTTGGTTCGTGATGTGTAACTGAGTGTTTGCCTTGATTAATTTTTTCTTGGGTGAAGTCTGGAGTGATTTTGTTTTTTTTAAAAAAATGATATTTATTACTTTTCAAACAGTTTCAACACAACACTACAAACAAAAAGAAAAAAGGGGAAAAAAGAACAATACAAATACAATACAAAAACACTGCATACAAAACCAAACAAAAACAATTTAAAAACACCTCAAACATTTTCAATATCTTATCTTTCATTCGCTTACTTCCAACGACCTCCTCTCACCTCCCTTTTTGTATTCCACTTCTATTAATTGTTTCAGCAATTCCTTTCCATCTTCCTCTGTTTTCTATCCTATAATTATCTTAACACATTCTTGCCTTATTTTTTCCTTTAATTTTCTGTTAATCTATTTATACTTAATTCCTTATAACATTTCTACTAAGCCATATAACTTCATTCCAACATTCTTCTAACATTCAATAATTTTACAATATTTCTATAAATAGTCTTTAAACTTTTTCCAGTCTTCTTCCCCCGACTCTTCTCCCTGGTCTCGGATCTTGCCAGTCATTTCCGCCAATTCCATATAGTCCATCAACTTCATCTGCCATTATCCAACACTTCAGTGCTTTCAAGAAGCAACCATTCTCTCAGCCAGCAAAAAGCAGATGGTTCACAACAAAGTTTAGGGGTCTGGCAGGGCAAGTCCACCTCCTTCTTTGGCATCTGTCAATATCTTAAATTTTACTCGAGGCTTCCTGCCCTGCCAAACAAATCTAGAGACGTCCCTCTGCCACCTCCTGAAACAATCCATCCCATCCAAAGCTTGCAATGTTTGAAACAAAAGCAACATCCCCGACAACACAGCAACCCTCTTCCCCACCATAGCAACTCGGCCCAACAATAACAACTTCAGATTTGTCCATATTTCCAAATCCCCCTTCTCTTCAATCCAACGTCCTTCACAGTTATCCTTGAATAAATTCACATTTCTGGCGGTCATACTAACCCCCCAAATACCTCTCTTTCTCAACCGATGTTAGTCCTGTCTCCTCCTGAAACTCTGTCAAGCTTTCCTTTTCCTCAGGTAGGGCTCTGATCCTCAAATTCATCTGTTTCTCTTTAAGTTCAATCATATCCAATGTCAGCTTGTGTTCATCAAGTTGTCCTTGTATGGATGGGACTCTCTCCAGTTGTGTTGCTTTACATTCAGCAGCAAGGGTTTTCTCCTTTACTTCATCCGCAGTTTGCCGTGTCAAAGTAGATTCCTGTATCAATTTCTGGATGGTCTCTGTATTGGTATTCACCTTTTGTCCCAGATTATTTAAACTTTCTGCCATTAAGTCTATTTTAATATATGCAGCACCCACTTTCACATTTATCATGTCTGTTTTCTTGTGAAGCTGTTCCAGCGAATCATTTATTTTCACTAATATGACCGCTAAGGCCTCTTCTGTCGACATTCCGTCTGTTTTTTCCTTTCCATTTGCCATAACACTTAAAAGATTCAAGGTCAATCCCAGAGTCTCACAATTCTTTATCTTGCAGCTGGAAATTCCCCTAGCCCAGCTCCTGTAGAGCAACCAATTTCAAAAGCTTCCACTAGGGGAAAACAGTTTCTATTTGTATTAGTCAGTACTGTCCTCTTAAAAGAGGACAATGTTCCAATAATCCAAAGTTAGTTTCAGTTTTCAGTTACTTTTAAAAAACAGCCGGAGACAGTAGAAACAATGTATTCTCTTGTTTAGCTACCTGTCAATGAATGTTCTAAACGCTGTCAATGAACATTCCAAAAGACATCGATCCTGCTAGCAGCCCGTTTCCAGGGTCTGAGCGGCGGTATTTTAACTCTCTTGACTCTCCTACAGGCATATCCAGTCCACCACTCCCCCCCTCTTCTCCTGTCTCCAAAGGGGGGGGGGTTAGTTCTTTGACGATGGAGATTTAGTCTTTTTACAAAAGGCTTTCCAAGACTTCGGCTTGCATGCTCATTGCTTTAGTTTATTTACAAAAGGGGAGGCGGACTTCCTGTATTGAACCTCCCCGTTTCGATGCCAAATTAAACGTTTAAAAATCCAATTCCCCCACTTCAGCTCTACTCATGGGTAATTACTTTAGAGTCAAATTGTCTACAGGAAAAGGTCAGTGCTCTCCGGCAACAGCTATGCGGCTTCGCTCCGTGGAAGAAGCAGACGATTTGAAGCACCGCGCCGCTCACCCCACGTCGCTCCGGATTCCCGAAACCGGGTTTCCCTGCGAGTAGGGGAGGTGCAAAAGGTGCCCGCCGAATCCACGTTCACAGGCTTCTGCCGCCTGTGATTTTTACGGGTCTCCGCCTTCGCCGTGGCGGTACAGACCCAAATTCCCATGGGGCAAATTCCTCCCGATCAGAGGAATTCAGCCATTACCGGAGGCACCTCCCTGGAAGTCCGAAGTCTAGAGTGATTTTGGGTGACTCATTGCATGCGTGGCTTTGCAAGAGCCTTTGTCCCTTGATACAATTGCTGTGTAGTTTGAGGCTGGATGGCTGGATGAAAATACAGTCCCAGGGCCTGTCAGAATCTAATACTAAGCCATTTCCCTTGTGTTTGGCTATAAAAAGTGAGAGAAAGAGAGAGATTATTCACTATGCCCTCTGGCCTGACCTCCAAAGTGAGAACCCACAGGACTTTATGAACATGTGTGTTAGTCACAGAGCGGACTCATGATGCCACCAGAAGCCTTTTTATAATTCACTATCACTGAACTATTTACAGCTTACAATCTTGGCAGAGGATTCGTAACAGCAAGCTTTCTACTAGGAAGTAAAAAACCCCACATCAAATATAAAAAAAAATACTTTCTCCATCTGTTCCCTGTTCGCCTCTCATTTAATTTGCTTGTTGTTGACAGTGCAAAGATCCTGAGTGTATTAGGACAATTTCACAAGTTCTTACTGAGAAGGCAGACATATTTTGACAGGTCAAAATAAGAACATTCCCATTCAGCTTATGGGTTAAAATTCTAAAGGTTTCATTCCCTAGCAGAAAAATAAAGAACAGTAAGGATTCTGCTATTTATTTATTTATTTATGTACGGTATTTAAAACATTTATACCCCACCTTTCCTCAATGAGCCCATGGCAGCTAACAAGGTACGTTGAAATAATAAGCACAATTTTTAAAAAGAATTTTCCAACAATAAATACAATAGTTGGCCACAGTAGATATCTAAATATCCAAGTTCAGCAAAATCCCCATGCTACAAATCTGCATTTGCAAGGGGAGTGTTATTCCCACCCAATACTGGTTGAACCTCTGTTCCAAGGTTAGCTCTACTAACATTTGTCTTGTCTGAATTAATATTCAGTTTGTTTACCCGCATCCAGTCCATTACTGTCTTCAGGACTTCTATAGCCTCACTGCAATGAGATGGAAAAGAGAAAAGTGGGTATAATTCAATATCTCTATTAAATTGTGACTATAAGTTATTTGCTGACATGTTGGCAGAAAGACTCAAACATATATTGAAAGATATAATTCATGAAAATCAGGCCAGCTACTTACCAGGAAAACAAATACAGAATAACATCAGGAACATTATTAACATATTAGAATATCTTGAATTTAGAATTGTTAAATAGCGGCTCTGATGTTCGTGGACGCAGAAAAAGCTTTTGATAATGCATCCTGGTATTTCCTAAAGAAACAGATTAATTTAATGGGTATGGGAGAAAAAAAATGAAAAATGTATTGAAGCAATATATCATAAACAAAGGGCTAGACCAGTGTTTCCCAACCTTTTTTGGGCAAAGGCACACTTGTTTGATGAAAAAAATCTCGAGGCACACCACCATTACAGCCCCGTGACGTCAGCGCGCAGCGTCACGCCGGGAGGGACGCACGAAAGTGTAAGTTTCAATTTTTCCTCCTCCCCCTTGCCAGGGAACCTCCAAGCTTTGGGGGTGGGGGGGGGGAGGAGGCAGCAAAGCGAGGCAGGAAGGAGAGCGCGGCTTGGCTGGGTGAGCTTTGGCAGGGGCAGGGAATGAGAGCCGCGAGGCGGGCGCTGCAGACGGAGGCGCTGCCCGCCGAGCTCGCAGGCAGCCAGGCAGGCAGACGGCGAGAGCCCCGCGCTGGGCGGCCTCTCCTCGCCGCCGCCGCCCCGCCTCTCGCCGCCCGACTCACCCGCCTCCCTCCAGGCAACATCTCGTGGCACACCAGGCAACATCTCGCGGCACACTAGTGTGCCGCGGAACAGTGGTTGGGAAACACTGGGCTAGACTGATAATAAATGATCTCAGGAAATATTGAAATTTCAAAAGGAACAAGATAGGGATGCCCTCTGTCCCCATTATTATTTATTTTGGCATTGGAAATTTTAATGAATAAGATCAGAAAGGAGGAAATAATAAAAGGAATTGTAGTGGGGGGAATTATAAAGTAAGAGCTTTTGCAGTTCATGTCTCCGCTCCTCCACATGCAGCTGCTGGGTGACCTTGGGCCAGTCACACTTCTCTGACGTCTCTCAGCCCCACTTACTTCACAGAGTGTTTGTTGTGGGGGAGGAAGGGAAAGGAGAATGTCAGCCGCTTTGAGACTCCTTAGGGTAGTGATAAAGCGGGATATCAAATCCAAACTTTCCTTCTTCTTCTTGCAGGTGATTTACTAATAACAACAGAAAACCCTAAGGATTGTATCCCAAAAGCAATAGAATCTATTAACGAATTTGGACAATTAGCTGGCTTTAAAATCAATTATAAGGAAACAAACTTGTTAGTCAAGAACATGGGAATAGATGAACAAAAAGAATTACAGGAAACTACGGGATTGGGGATTGGAAATAAAGAAAAAAGTGAAATACCTAGGCACCTGATTAACATCAAAACGCATTAATCTGTTTCAGGACAATTATGTCAAAATGTGGAATGACGTGAAAAGAAATTTAGAAATCTGGAGCAAGCTTCATCTCTCCTTCTGGGGCAAAATATTGGTAGTAAAAATGAACATCCTAACTAGAATGATTTTTCTATTCCAAATGATACCTATTCTAGGAGGTATGGATTGTTTTAAAAATTGGAGGAAAGACATAGCAAAATTCATATGGAAAGGGAAAAAGCCCAGAATAAAGCATAAAATTATTATAGACAGAAATGAGGGGGGGGGGGGCTTGGCTTTGCCTGATTTGGAGTTGTATCATGCAGCGGCAGCTCTAACTTGGATCAGAGAATGGATGATCTTAAAAGATAAAGATCTGTTGGATCTAGAAGGTGTAGGTACGTGTTTTGGTTGGCATACCTATCTGGTATATGAGGTAAAGGTGCACAGGGGATTCTTACACCATATAATTCCAAAATCATTGTACAAAATATGGCTTAAATATAGACTTGTTAGAACCAAAAACTCCCTGGTGGACCTCACTGGTAGAAGCCATGACTGTGAAGAAAAAAGAAAAATGTTTGGGCAACATACAAAAGAGGAAGATGATAAATTAAAATTGAAAAAAATTGAAGACATCTGAATGCACTTAAATGATTGGCTCCAATATTTTCAAATTACTGAACGATTGGGTAAGGATAGACAAAAAGGATTCTCCAAAGAAATATCAAAATTGGAAGAGAAGTTAATACTAGCAAAAGGAAAAATTATATCCAGCATGTACCAGCATTATATCCAGCATGCACCTCCTTCTTGATTGGGAAGCAAAAGAACCCGTGCATGTGGGCGCCTGGAGAGATAAACTGCATTTAAGATATCCTCTCCTACCTATTAAGACCCATCCCACAGCATTGCCTCTTTTCAACAGGGTTGCACTTCCTTGGAAGGAGCAGGTCTGCAGCTTCTGGGTACTCCCAAATACATCTCTGTCACTAGATGCCTAAGTGTCCTCTGTGGCAGAGTCTGTCAGGTTCACCTGCTACAGCTGTTCCTGGACAGGAATATAGTCCATGCACTGAGACTGGATTACTGCAATGCATTCTCCTTGAACCTAGTCTAGAAGCTCTAGTTGACGCAGAATGTGGTGGCTAGACTGCTGATGGGAGCACATAGCTAAACTGTTGCTAAAACATCTGCACTGGTTGTCTATTGTCTATGCAGCCAGCTACAAAGACCTTGTTCTTAATTTACAAAGCCCTTCGGGACCACCTGAACCCTTATGTCCCAGCTCAATCCCTGAGATCATCTTCAGAAAAGTTATTGGTCTTCCCCCAAGTTGGCGACAAGAAACTGAGCCTTAGTGCCCTCATCCCAGTCCTGTGGGAACACCCATCGCTCGGCCAGCAGAGATTGGGCAGGTGCCTCCTGTTTATACCTGTGAATGTCTGCTGAAAACCTGTCTGTGCCACCAAGCTTATGCAAGCAGTTCAAAAATCATCTTTCTGTAATAACTGATGTTCTCTGATTTTAAAGTTTAGTGTAGTGTTTTAGTACATATTGATATTGTTGTAAAGCATTTTTAATATGGTGGTATATAAATATTTTTAAATAAATAAGTAAAAGCCATCATATGCCTCTTGCCTTTTAAAGGGTCCCCTTTGGGCAGAACACTTCCAAGTGACCAGGATATTATCCTCATTTGCCTGCGTCCTCTTGTTCTTTAGTCTGCTTTTGTGTTGCTTTCCTTTTTTAAAAAAATCACATCGTTTTGTTTGCATTTCTCCCTTCTCTTGTCAGATCCTGCTCTAGCTTTTTCTTCTTTTTTATATAGAAAAAGTAGCATTTCTCTCTAAAAGCTATTATAAACCGTATCACCTCCAAAACGTGGATGAAAAACATCTCAGACTTTCATGTTGTAAAATTCTAATTCGATAAAACAAAAGCAAAGCCCACCGCCACTTGGCTCCAGCTTGGAGCTGGAATAAGAAATAGCGGGCAAGGGCAAGTTTACCTGAGCCAGGTATCATCAGCACCTATCAGGTACCTATTGCTGAAGAGGCCAAGGCCACAGTCTGAGGCTCCCCCTATTTTGAGAGGTAGTAGCAGCCAACGGCCCAGGACTGTGAAAGCTATACCATTGTCAACCAAAAGGGAGGGGGGTAATATCTTAGAGCGTCTCGTGCTCCCTCCCCCCCCCCTGTTCACTGACAAGATTTTAGGGAGGATTTGGTATTTAAACATGATTTGTGCGCGTTATAAATGATTTGTTCGCGGAGTCCTTTTTCCAACAATCTCCCCAGCATGTGCTCTGTGGTTCGTGCCCAACGGCTCGTGGCTTGAAGGCAGAGCAAACCATTTGAATCGCTGGAGGGGGGGGGCAGAAATGAAGGCTTTCTTCTCGCCCACCATCGCAATCAAGCGCGCTTTTATTTGCTTTAACTGGATTTATTGTATCCCAAACACTCTTAGCGCTGCCACTAAAATGGTCCCGGCTAAAGCGGCTTGGGCGAGCTTATTATTTAGGGGAGGAGGAGTGAGCCGAGATTCAGCTGGATCAGCTGCGGGCCCAGACAAGCCCCGGGCTCATGTCCAAGGCTCCAGAGAGGCGCGTTGACGGGGATTTTCTTTCTCCGTTGACTAACAGGCTGCTGGAAAGAGATAAACCAAATCGCTGATCTATCCGTCTCCCCCCTCGAAAAGTAAAAATAACATCGCCTCGTCAGGGGCGGGGGGGGACGAGCAGCTGAGCGAAAAGGCGGCGCGGAATGTACCTTTGCAAGCGGCGAGGCGCCTGGAATACGACAACTTTAAGTTCGCCCCTGAGCGCCTCTTCGGGTCTGAAGAGATTCCAGTGAACTCCAGTCCCGGGTGCCTGGGAGTAATCAGAACTCGGTGAACTGCGGGGGAGACCGAGAGCGTTCTTGTCGGGGGAGAGTTCCCCCCTCACACATGTCAGAAATGGTCAGGCTGGGATTCTACCACTCAAATACAGAGGGGGGACGCTCTTGACGGCTCTCTCCCAGACAAATAAATCTCCGTTTTCCCCGGGGACGGGGGTATTCTTTCTCCCACCTCCTTTGGTCGTGAATTATGGGGAGGCGCTGGCGAGGACGCAGCTGCTCGCCGCCCTCGGCCGGGAAATGGTACGCCCCGAGGGCGGCGCGAGCGAAGCCCTGCCCGGGGTTGGCGCGGGCCAGTCGCAGGGCGGGAGGCGGCCGGGCCGGGGGTGGTTCTGCGCAGCTGGGAGGGCGGAGCCGCGCGATCCGGGCTCGGGGCGGGGGGCGGCCATGGGCGGCTGAGGGGTGCCCAGTCCAGACGCGGCCCGGGCCGGCGGCCATGGCCGAGGACTACTGGGACTCGCCACCGCAGTAGCCGCCGCCAAGGTAAGAAACGCGGGTCGGACGGGGGGGGGGGCACCAGCGTGACCTCTGACCCCTTATTAGGAATCTGTCTCCCGAGGGACCAGCTCTGCTGCCTTGGGATAGGATCGCTCGCTTTCAAGCCATTCGGCCCTTTCTGGCCACGCAGGAGATCTGCTCTGACCTCTCGTGTAATTTTCCTCTGGCATTAGTTCCGCCCCGCACCCCCAATAGATCTGTTCGGCTTCTTTAATCCCTGATGCCGACCTCTGCCATCAGACTGAAGGAGGCTTCACATTGATCTCCTTGAATTCTCCCCTTACACCCCCCCAGCGAGTGCTGCGCCCAGTATTTCTTAGCCCCTCCTCAGTAGGGTTGGAGCAGATCCTTTCCCCGTCGGACTTCAGGGAGATGCATGAATTAGGGGCGCCTTCTTAATCTTCCCCCAGAGATCCATACTCTTCAGCTGGGAGGTTCGCCCCTTCTGCCACTGGGCTAAACTCCTTGCTGCTTAAATCAGGGAGCGGAGGTGGATTGTTCTGAAGTTCTGAGCATCTGCACCTTCCTTCCCCGTTGGTGTTGCAGTCTTTTCCTCTACTGAGTCCTACCACTCCCCGTTGACTGCCGTGCCCTGGAGGCTCCCCACCCCGGTCTGGTCTTCCTTCTGGCCCAAGGCTTTTGCCTGGCTCTGACCTCGCAAGGACCTTTGGGGGGACTCTGAGGAGGCGCTTCTCGTTTGCCTCATGGCTCATGATTCAGGGACGAGTGGTTTCTTTCTGTTTGGACTTGCTGGGTGATCTTTGCTTTCACGTTGACTCTTGTCACTAGATTCCCTTGGCTTCCAATTGCTTCCTCTGACTGTGGACCTGGAAATGTAAGGAGGCGTATCTCTTGTAGGATTTGTTGCTTCTCTGCTACTTGGCTTGAGCCATTTCTTTGTGCAAGTGACCAAGTTTTCCTCTTCTCCTTCCCACACCCCCTCACGTCCAAATTGGAGGGCAGGTGGTGTTCCCCTCCTGGCCTTTAAGAGGTGGATGGGGGATGCTCCCCAATTCAGCATGTTCTCAGGGCACCACAGCTAGGAAATGGGGTGCAGAAGAGAGACTGCAGGAGGGGAAACCACAGGGAGTCTCCGTAGGGGATTCTTAGCTTTCTGTTCAGGAATTCCAGCTGCTCCTGGTGGGAGGAAGTTCCTTTGCTCACCTCTTCGTGAGCCTGATGATGTCATGGGGGGTGCTTCCATCTCCTCCCCACTTCACGCTATGCTGCGTCTGTGTGCGACTAATGATGCACTGGTAGGCAAATGGGTCCTGTGATGATGCTGTGAGGTTGGCAGGGATCAGGCTTATCTGGGAAGGGATTGGCTTTTGGGGCAGCTGCTGGCAGTATTAGCCCTGGAGATGTTTGGTGCAGAGGCCCCTGGGAGGGGGGCTGGTTTTCTTGTTTTTCCCCCTTTCCATTTGCCTCCATGCTTGTAACCAGGAGTTCCCCAGAAGGCTGCCATTCCCTTCCTGACCCTCTGCTGTGCTCGGCTGGAGCTGACAGCTTAGCAGCTACTGTGCTTGGTGGCTTGTCCGGATTTGCTTGCCAACCTTTTGCCTGCTGTCTTGTGAGGAAGGTGTGTGTCAGGCATACTTATTGGGAACACCCACCTTCCCCCAAACACATGGGTGCTTGCATCCATGCTAAGGTGCTCCTTTCTACTGCTCCTTTTTTATTTCCCTGCCAACTTGGGCCTGGTGACCAGCTTTTGGCACTCCGTGGAGTTGGCACCGGTGCCAGGTCTCGCGCAGGGTTCTGCAGTGAGAGCTGCAATGACAACATCTTAGCTGCTGAGCTGGTTTAGAGAAGGAAGAAAAGCAGAGTGGCTGCAACTGGTGAAAGGATGCTAGTTTTTTCTCCCTCCCTCTGAGTTTTTACATTTTTTGGATGTCTTCTTAGATCCTAACCCACTGGAAAAAAGATTCTCCATTCTTTAGATGGCTCTTATCTGGTCTTTCAGGTATAGTTGCTGTTTAGCTTGCTTTGGCTCACTGCTAAACCCACTGAAAATAGAATCAGAATGGGTCTAAAAAGCCATTTAGTCCCTCTCCTTGCCCCGAGTCAGGACAAACCTACTTCCAACTCCAACTGAACCCATACAAGCCAGAGCACAATACAGCACAGGCAGAGATCAGGTGAACTGCCCAAAATGTGCCCCCAAAAGCAGAGAGGCAAGGCAACTTGTATATTTCAGAGGAAGAGACAAACAAGAAAGCCACAGAGAAAAGAAATTGTTACTTCTGTAGCTCTGTACACCAGACTATTTTATTATTCTCTTCTGATTTGTTCATAAGATGAGTCTTCTCCAATGTGAATATTTGTTGCCCTCCAGATATTTTGGATTTCAACTTCCATCTGCCTTTGCCAGCAAGGACAATGGTCTGGGCTCTGCTGAATGCAAGGCAACTTGGTGAACTTCACAGTTGAGTGTGGGTTTTGTCCTGGCTCTTGCATTCCCATATCCAATATTTAATATCCTGGCTCATCATGTTATGCTATTTCTATAGCTCTAAAATTATTATTATTATTATTAGAATTATATACTGCCCTACACCCGGGGGGTCTCAGTGTGTGTGATGATGTTTCTCATTCACCTCTGCAGTGATCTTTTGAGAATTTCCCCACTGTGTGGATGGTGAATAAATAAGTCTCTTTCCCAAGGCTACCTAGTGAGTGGATTTTGAACTTTTAAACTTGTATTGCCTATCAGATTGTACTCTGTGTTAACAAACCTGGAGTAATCTTTCCACCCCCTGGCCTGGTAGCACGCCCTCAGTTGCTAACCTAGATTAGAACCCCTGCCGTTCATAAGAATTAGAACCTCCTTGCTATTCTTTAACTGCATTGTGAGTGTCATGTGGTGGTCACGGTCACTAAACTGCAGTCCTATACACATTTACTTGGGAGCATGTCCTACTGAAGTTAATGTTGCTTACATCTGAGTAGATGTATATAGGATTGCACTGTAAGGCTGCAGTCCTTGTGTGCACATACTTGACAGTAAGCAGTATTAAACTAATTGGGACTTACATCTGAGTAAACTTGGTTAGGATTGTGCTGTAGTCTGTCCAGTTGTGAAGCACATTCTGGGCTGTTTTGGCTCTTGATCTTCCTGGCTTCCCTTTCTGTGTCCAGGAAGGGGCCCTGGGTATCCCACAGGCTCACACAAACACTAAGCTTAGGATCCTGGTAGTTTCAGCTTTCATTAGTCTGCACCCATTTTGGGTCCCACGGTCTGAAAAAAAAGGCTTGAACAATGTAATAATAAATAAAATCTCCTAATAGGGAAGATGGGCCTGGGAAGGAGGAGTTTCAGTGCCCTTATGTACAGTGGTGCCCCGCAAGACGAATGCCGCGCAAGATGGAAAACCCGTTTCCCCCCTTCCCCCCCTTTCCCCCAAGCCGCT
This sequence comes from Podarcis bocagei, assembly GCF_964188305.1. Taxonomy (NCBI): domain Eukaryota; kingdom Metazoa; phylum Chordata; class Lepidosauria; order Squamata; family Lacertidae; genus Podarcis; species Podarcis bocagei. Next base: position 1,297,676 of record NC_138143.1, read on the forward strand.
AAGCCGCTTATCAGCTGATCCTAAGCCGCTAAGCCACTTATCAGCTGATCCGCTAAGCCGCTTAACAGCTGATCCGCTAAGCCACTAAACCACTTATCAGCTAAGCCGCTTATCAGCTGATCCGCTAAGCCCGCTAATAGTGCTAATCCGCTAAACCGCTAATGGGCTTGCTTCGCAAGATGAAAAAACCGCAAGACGAAGAGACTCGCGGAACAGATTCTTTTCGTCTTGCGAGGCACCACTGTAGCTTCTTGACCCACCCCCTGGCTAGGGGAATACATTATGTTAAATTAGCAACTATAGGCAAAGTGGCTTAATTTCCATACCATATGCTGGTTTTTCTTGGCACAGAATTGTGATGAATAATCTTACCTTTCTTTTGAGCCCAAACAGTCCTGATTTTAAGAAAATCTTTGTTGCATATACTGACTTTTGTTTCCCCATGACTGCTCTTGGCTGCTTCAAAGCCACATGATCCTTTTGCCATTCAGTGTTTATTTTGGAGTAACAGTGGATTTGGGGCCCTACATGGCACAAAATGAATATGGCCCCAGCTTGGAAGCCATCGGATGCATTATTGAGAGCCTGGGCTCCCTATATTCTCTGGACATAGGTAGTCAGATGCTGCAGTATGCGTGACATCACTTCCCAGGCACAGGGGTGACATTATTAGTTTATTTTTATTTATTTGGTTTCTGACCCACCGTTCACTATTTGACCCCAGGGTGGGTTGCAGTAACTTAAAAATAATATTCAAAAGAGTTTAAAACAAATAATAATCATAGGAGGGTGAGTCCTGAAAATCTATATCACACATGTCCAAGGACAGGGTAAAGAGGCGCTTCTTCAGCATAGGATGCAAACTATACAGTGAAGGCACCCAGTGGACCTCTGTGGGGAGGGAATGCCACACCTTAGGGGCTGCCACAGAGAAAGGGTGGTAGAACTGCCAGCTCTGCTGAGCTTGACACCCAGGAAGGTTTGTCAGGAAGGAGGGAGCCTTTCAGGTATGTCCTTGATTTTTGACTGGGGATGGAGAAAGAGAAACTGGAATGAATATGCATCTTGCATGATCCCTTCAAGAAATTTATCCTGTCCTCTGTTGCCATCCCAGAATGAGCATGAGCTGGCAATGTAATAGTGAAATAAATATAATACAGGTGGGGACTCTTTCTTGCTTTTTGTTAGAAGTGGAGCTGTTAACAGACTTAAAAAGCAAGACCAAGGATTAAAATTGGGTCTCTGGAGACCAGATCTGGCTTGTGTGCATGAGTAGTTTGCGTTCTCTGATCTGTCCTTTGACCAGAAAGCAGATAGGAGGAGAAGACTCAATAAATTTTATCTTGGTGCAGCTTCCACCTTACTTTGTCCCTGTGCTCGGGGTGCATTAAAACTGTTAAATCACACATGCTTGATACGAGCAATGCCCTGTTGTTTTTAAAGATGCCATTGCTTTATGCCGACTACTAAACATCTGCTGAGAGAAGAGCTCTGCACTTCTTGCAGAAAGTAGACAGGCTTGGGCTTCAGTCACATCGAAAGGCAGGTATCCAGTTGAAGAGCCGTCACCAAGATCACTTGTTTGTATGCCACTGCTGGTCACACAGTACAGAGTTCACCCCAAAAGGCTCTCTTTCCTGACTCGCTGTCTCTGCTGCTGTGGCTCTTGGGAAAATGAAGGGGGGAAACCGAGGCAGCTGGTGAGTGGACCTCCAGTCCAAGGGCAGGGATATCCAGATCCACTGGTTCTTCAGGGTTACTGGTAAGGTGCAGATCTGCTGGTAGTTCCTGTTCCTCTTGCTCTTCTCTGAGGGGATCTCAGGTTGGAAGTCTGAGCAGGGTTGAATGCCTCTTAACAGCTTAACAACAACAACAACAACAACAACAACAACAACAACAACAACAACAACAACAACAACAACAACAACAACATAACCCCACTGCAAAAAAGGGCACATAGACATTCCATTGTGGCGACCATAACCCATGTTCAAGGTGCCTTTTGGAAATTAGCTTATATTTCTGTGTTTCTAACACTGCTCCTTGGAGACATAAAATGAATGACATCTTACAGCAGGGGCCAGCAAACCTTTTCAGCAGGGGGGCGGTCCACTGTCCCTCAGACCTTGTGGGGGGCCGGATTATTTTTTGGGGGGAGGGGGAATGGATGAATTCCTGTGCCCCACAAATAACCCAGAGATGCATTTTAAATAAAAGCACACATTCTACTCATTTAAAAACATGCTGATACCCGGACCGTCTGTGGACCAGATTTAGAAGGTGACTGGGCCGCATCCGGCTCCCGGGCCTTAGTGTTCCTACCCGTGTCCTACAGGCATGGGGACCTGGTGGCCTTCCAGGTATTGCTGGAGTGGACTGTAACTCCCATCATTGCCCATTGCCCACTCTGCTTGGGGCCGATGGGAATCCATCAACATTTGAAAGGCCACATGTCTCCCCCCCCCCACCCGTCTTAATTGATAATACATCAGTGAAAATGCTGGCCATTGCCTTGCATAGGATCTAGGAATACAGACTCAAGATACAGTGATAGAGCGGTCTATTTTTTTGTCAGAGTGAAATAGAGTCCTTGGGGCAAGTGATTGCTCCATCCATACTGAACATGAGCGGACATCTTCATGTCCCTGAGAGGGTCTAGTTACCAAATGCACCAGGGCTACCTAAAAAACCAAAGTTTATCTTCTGAGACTCTTCCAGTGCCATGCTGCAAGTTCTGACAGTGATGTTACTACTTAGATTGTTATTTACCCTGGCTGAGTTATTCAGAAGCTTTCTAGATTTAGAGATGGGTGACCAATTGCTCAAACTACCAGATATTTCAACAGTGCTGATTCATTTCATGGTTGTTTCTTTAAACAAAAGTCTTGACAACTGGAAGGCGTGCTTAGAGCCATCTGAGTCTCGACAAGGATAGCCCAATAGCCCCACATTGCCAAAGCAGCCAAGAGAACCAAAATAAAAAAAGGAGAGCTATTTCAAAGGAGTGCCATGTCTCTTCATGGGCTTGGGATGCAGATGTATTGAAGCTTAACTAAGACCTGTGCAGCCCAGGCAGCTGACCCCAAGGATGAGTGGTCCATCCATGGTGGAGCCTTTCTAATTCAATTCCTGATTGAGTCATCTGCTGAGCCTTGATAGGAGAATATCCTAACAGATGCCTTCCTCCTGGCTTCAGCTGCATAAAAGCCTCCATCCCCATGAAGTTCTATCCTGTCCCTCTGTTAGGGCTGAGGGACCCTGAGATGCCTTAATATGCTGTCTTGCCTCCATCTTGCCCAGATATGAGAAGACCCTTCCCCAGAGTTGACTGGGGATCTGGTGCTGAGCTGTAGGCACACATGCTCCAACCCCAGGCTCCACAGGATGAGACGTGCATTCAGCAGTGAGGGCTAAGAGGGTTGGGTGTCTTTAAAGTTTGGCACTGTTGAAGAGGCAAGCTCCTGCTCTAAAACGGAATATGAAAAGTGGATTGCTTCTTCAGCATCCGAGGGCAACATCAAAGAAACCTCTGACTCTTAATCCTTTCCCTCTCTCTGTGGGCTGGAGGACAGGAAGGGGTGGGAGTGATCCAGAGATCACTGCCAATCTCCAGACCACAAGCTGCTCTCTGGAGCCCAATCTCACTACCAGTATTTAGAGGTGCTTATCTCAAGCTGAGACAGCAGCTGCTGCCTGCAAGAGCCAAGCATTCCATGGTGTACATGGGGTGCTTTGTACATGGCTCTTCCGTAAGCAAATCAGTCACAAGTGCTGGGTTCTGGCTGTCATCTTGCTATTTGGGTACTGTCAGGGAACTGCCATCGGAAGGACAGGAGGTGGAAGGGCTCACAGAGGTTGGGAGAGACTCAGCAGCTGAAGAGGGAACCAGCAGGGGGAGAGGAGGAGCTCCGAGGGAAAGTGAGCAGGAGGGATGGCTCAGAGACACTTCCAGCGAAAACAGTGGGGAGGTTTCAGGACCTCCTATAGGGACACCCACTCCTCGCCGGAAACTGTCACGCCGAGAGTCCAGAAGACGCGTTTCCGTTAAGGAGCTTTTATGTTGGAAGAGATTCCGTAAGCAACCACTGTCGGAATCTGCCAGCGACTGACGGAGCCATGTTTGAGGGGCTCCGTTACAGACAGAGGTTTGCAGACTTAACCAAACTCTGAGGGACTAGGATTTTACGCACAAGGAGCTCATCATCCCATCACAGCATTCCGACAGTCCTTGAAAGCAGCTTGTGCAGTGGAAGGCATCATGAGCAACCCAGCCGGAACCGGAGAAGCAGGAGGAGCTGGAGCGGGTCCAAGCCTGGAAGAAAGGTACAGGGTGTTGGAGGTCCAGCTAGCGCTGCAGACGGCGAGGCTCGAGGAGAGGAGGGCTCAAGATGCAGAAAAGGGAAAGACCACCCCGCTCGCCAGGAAGGTGCCAGGATTGGTGCAGAAGTTTGGGGGGGAGCCCAGGAACTATCATGCCTTTAGGACAGAGATGCAATACGCCCTCAATCTGCAGTTTGATGACTTTCCCGACGAGGAATTGCGAGTGGCGTTTGTGATTGGACATCTCGAAGGGGGGGCGAAAGACTGGGTTAGGCCCCTGATGGCAGCGAATAATGACATCCTAAAGGACACGAGGAAGTTTTTCGTGCCATGGACCTGATGTTTTCCAGCGATATTGAGCAGGGAGTGGTACGCAGACAGTTAATGGCTTGCAAACAGGGGAGCCGATCTGTCCGTGAGTACTGGACTGAGTTTACCATGTTGATCCATAAATTGGGGTGGGATCTATCCGCGGAACCCATACAAATGCTTTTTGAAGAAGGGCTTTCTTCGGCTGTGAAAGACGAACTTTCCCGGGCGCCCAGGGCGGAGTCTATGGACCAGCTGACCAAATCCGCGCTGACCATAGGAGCGCGCCAGGAGGCGAGAGCCTTGGAGAGGCGGGAAGGGAAGGGGGAACGTTGGAGGGAGTTTCACATTCCAGAGATTCCAGAGCCACCTTTCCCGCCAGGAGAGCCGATGGAAATTGGAACAGCGCTCGCGCGCGCAGTTTCAAAGCCCAGTGAAGGGCGGAAGAAGGAGGGGAAAGGCGCCAGGAAATGTTATCTCTGCCAACAGCCAGGTCACTTTGCCCGAGTCTGCCCCCAAAGAAAGGAATGGCAAGGGATGGCGGGAGCTGTTGGGGAGAGGGAGGAAGAAGTCCAGGAGCAAGTAAAAGCCAACGCCTGGCTGCCACCGTCGGGGCACAGCAGCCAGGCCAAAGAGCAGTGAAAGTGCCCACGCCGGAACCTCCTAAACCCGCCCTAGTGATAGAGGTGTTGCTAGAGCTGCCAAACGGACACCCACTAAAGATAAAGGCGCTATTGGACTCAGGCAGCTCCTGTAATTTCATGAGCAAGGAGTTTGCAGCTGAACACCAGATACAGACTATCCCTTTAAGCAACCCTTTGCAGGTGACCACGATCGATGGGAGGGAGCTGTTGGGAGGAGAAGTCAGCCAACAGACCGTCCCAATGATAATGAGGGTGGCAAGACACACTGAGCTAATAGCGTTTAATGTGGCCACCTTGGGAGGAGTTCCCATTATTTTGGGGATGAGCTGGCTAGCGTTACATGATCCGCTAGTGGGCTGGCATCAGAGAGTGGTCTCCTTTGGGTCAGCACATTGTCTAGAACACTGCAAAGAGGGGAAAGCTCCAGGAGGGGCCAAAGCCACTCTAGCAGGGACGGAAGTAACAGACAAAGGGAAGGTGCCCCGACAATACGCCGACCTGGGCAACGTCTTCAGCAAAAGGGAAGCAGACAAACTACCTCCGCATAGACCCTTTGACTGTCAAATCAATTTACTCCCTGGGGCCCAGCTCCCAGTAGGCAAGCTGTACGCCATGTCAGACAGGGAAATACAGGAGTTAAGGGAGTTCATTGACAAAAATCTGAAGAGAGGTTTCATCAGAGAGTCCAGAGCGGTGGGTGGCAGCCCAGTGTTTTTTGTGGATAAAAAAAACACGGACAAACCGAGGCTTGTAGAGGACTTCCGGGCCTTAAATGCAGTGTCAGAACCAGTGGCTTTCCCTATGCCCAGAATTGATGACATTTTGACAAGGGTCAGGAAGGGAAAGATTTTTACTAAACTGGACCTGAGGGGGGCGTACAACCTGATACGAATAAGGAAGGGGGATGAATGGAAAACCACCATGTTCACCCCTTTGGGGGCATTTGAATACCTCGTTATGCCCTTCGGTCTACAAGCCGGCTCAGCGTGTTTCCAATCGTTTATGAACCACGTCCTGGGACCTTTGCTTTACAAGAATTGTGTGGCCTTCTTAGATGACGTGTTGGTATATTCAGAGAATGAGGAGCAGCATGTGAGAGATGTCAGGGAAGTGTTGGGCAAACTGCTAGCGAACCAGCTGTGGGTGAAACTGGAGAAGTGTCAGATTCATACCAAGGAGGTGGAATTCCTGGGGTACCGCTTGTCAGACAAGGGATTGGCCATGGATCCAGGCAAGGTCCAAGCGGTGCTGGAATGGAAGACACCGAGAATGAAGAAGGATGTGCAGAGATTTCTAGGGTTTGGAAACTTCTATCGGAAGTTCATCCGAAACTTTGCCCACTTGACGGCTCCCATTACTGACTGTCTCAGCAGTAAGAGGAAATTCGTTTGGACGGCGGAGGCGGAGCGAGCATTTGAGGAACTGAAAAGGGCATTCGCTTCTGAAGAACAGCTCCTGCATGTGGATTTACAAAAACCGATGAGAGTAGAAAAGGACGCATCGGATCGGGCGATAGGGGCGGTGCTTCTGCAGCCTGGGGAGGAGAAGTCGGAGTGGAGACCGTGTGCCTTTTTCTCGCGAAAGCTAAACAAATCCGAGAGGAACTACACGGTGTATGACCGAGAACTACTCGCCATTCACGAAGCGTTCCGAAGATGGAGGCACCTCTTAATTGGCGCGCAACATAAGGTGCAAGTGTGCACTGACCACAAGAACCTAGAGTATTGGAGAACGGCACGAGTACTCAACCAACGGCAAGTGAGATGGGCCCAGGAGTTCTCCAAATTCCACTTTGAAATTTGTTACGTGCCAGGCCCAGAGAACGTTAGGGCGGACACTCTCTCACGTAAACCTGAATATTGGGAGGGGGAGGGAGCACCCGAAGAGAGACATGTTATCCCAGAGGACCGCTGGGTGTGTGGGGCGGCATTGGTGGGGCAAAGAGAACTGGTAGAGGGAACGGAGAATGATGAATACACCCAGGATAAGCTCAGAGGTCTTAGGAGGGAGGGAGAGAAACCCGGAGGTTTTGAGGGAAGAAACGGGGCATTGTATTACAAAGGGGCACTGTATATACCCGAAGGAGAATTGAGGGGGAGAGTACTCAAGCAGTTGCACGACAGCCCCACAGCGGGGCATTTTGGGCAACACAAAACCATGTGGTTGGTCACCAGGGAATTTTGGTGGCCCAAGGTGAGGGAAGATGTACGGGAGTATGTAAGAGGGTGTGACCAATGCCAGCGAGCCAAAGGGGAGAGGCGGGCGCCGGCGGGGTTATTAGAACCGTTACCCACACCAGAACGACCATGGGAGGCAGTGTCGATAGATTTTATGACTGATCTGCCGAAGTCCAAGGGGAAAACAGCCATCATGGTCGTAGTAGACCTATTAACAAAGATGTGCCACTTTGTAGCCTGCTCGCATGCAGTCACGGCGGAAGAGACAGCGAAATTGTTTGTAGAGCACATCTTTAGGTTGCATGGCGCCCCCTTGAGGGTGGTCTCAGACAGAGGGAAACAATTTACGTCCAGGTTCTGGAGGAAGCTCATGAGCTTACTGCACGTAGAGGTCAATTTTTCGACTGCCCGGCACCCTGAAACCAACGGGCAGGCGGAAAGAGCAAACGGTATCCTCCAGCAATACCTGAGGTGTTATGTCAATGACAGAGAGAATGATTGGGTAGAGAAGTTGGCGCTGGCGGAATTTGCCTACAACAATGCAGAGAATGTGTCCACTGGGATGAGCCCCTTTTTGGCTAATTATGGGTGTCATCCCAGGGCATTTCCCGGGGGAGGAGGGGAGAGATGGAGCGTCCCGGCAGCCAAACAGTTTGTAGAAGAAATGGAAGCGATCCATCGTCAGCTCCAACTCAACTTAGAAAGGGCCAAGGAAGAATATAAGAGGCAGGCAGACAAAAACCGAAGGGAAGGTGAAACCATAAGGGTGGGGAATCAGGTGTGGCTGTCAACCCAAGGGTTGCCGTTCAAAGGGGGTTGTAAGAAATTAAGGCCCAAAAGATTGGGTCCATTTGAGGTCATTCAACAGGTCAACCCAGTGGCTTTCAGGCTCCGGTTACCGAACCACATGAAACTGCACCCAGTATTCCACCGGTCATTACTGTCACCGTATAAGGGGGAACGAGAAGGGATGTCCACTCGGGGACCAGCCATAGAAGAAAGGGAACACAGCAGCCATGTGGCGGAAATCATCGACTCCAGGTGATCAGGTGGAGTATTTGGTAGTGTGGGAAGGGGAACCGGAGTCAGAAAACACCTGGGTAATGGCAGAGGATGTCAATGACGAGGTCTTAATAGAAACGTTCCATCAAAGGTTCCCAAGGAAACCTCAGCCTGTAGCGAGGTTGTTTTCTGCTGCTCCAGAGAAGCGGACACGGAGCAATGGAGCCAAACTACAAGAAAGAAGATTCCACCTAAACATTAGGAAGAACTTCCTGACAGTAAGAGCTGTTTGACAGTGGAATTTGCTGCCAAGGAGTGTGGTGGAGTCTCCTACTTTGGAGGTCTTTAAGCAGAGGCTTGACAACCATATGTCAGGAGTGCTCTGATGGTGTTTCCTGCTTGGCAGGGGGTTGGACTCGATGGCCCTTGTGGTCTCTTCCAACTCTATGATTCTATGATTCTACTTTGGCTCCACCGACGAGGAGGAGGAGTTGGAAGGATTCACGGACTCGGAGTTGGAAGGAGGAATAGATTCCGATGAGGAGGAGTACTTAGAGACCAGGGACAGCAACCGGTGGAGGGAAATGTTCGAGACGTCGGAAGATGAAGGAGGTTCTTTCCGGGGTTTTGCCCCCTCACCGCCCATAGAGGAGGGAACGGGAGGGGGTAAAGGGGGCCCTGGAGGGGAGGTGGATGTCAGGGAACTGCCATCGGAAGGACAGGAGGTGGAAGGGCTCACAGAGGTTGGGAGAGACTCAGCAGCTGAAGAGGGAACCAGCAGGGGGAGAGGAGGAGCTCCGAGGGAAAGTGAGCAGGAGGGATGGCTCAGAGATACTTCCAGCGAAAACAGTGGGGAGGTTTCAGGACCTCCTATAGGGACACCCACTCCTTGCCGGAAACTGTCACGCCGAGAGTCCAGAAGACGCGTTTCCGTTAAGGAGCTTTTATGTTGGAAGAGATTCCGTAAGCAACCACTGTCGGAATCTGCCAGCGACTGACAGAGCCGTGTTTGAGGGGCTCCGTTACAGACAGAGGTTTGCAGACTTAACCAAACTCTGAGGGACTAGGATTTTACGCACAAGCAGCTCATCATCCCATCACAGGTACAGCAGAGGCTAATGGATACTTCAGTTTTCTTTCTGCAGCTTCCCTTTTGGGGCCTGGGAAGGGGACCATTTGGAGTGCCCCCCCCCCACAGTTTACCTTCCTTGTGTCACTTGCAAGTTGCTCTCTCTCTTTCTGAGGTCGTGGAAAGCAACGTGGCTCCTCTCTTGCTAACTCTGAGGCAGAAAGGCTGGGAGTGGGGAAGAAGGAGTGCTGGGTGGGGATTAGACCTGCTATTCCACTTCAGGGGGATTTGGGGGGTCCTGACCTTCAGCCTTAGTCTCTCCTTGGAAAGTGTCCCTGAAGCAGAGGAAGGACCAAAGCTGAGTGGCAGAACATCTGCTTGGCATGCAGAAGATCCTGGGTTCAGTCTCTGGCATCTCCAGGTGGGGCTGGGAGAGACCTCTGCCTGAAATCCTGGAGAGGAGCTGCCAGTCCGTGTAGAAAGAACGGAGCTGGATAGACCAGTGGTCTGGCTCAGTAGAAGCTGAGTTCTTCCTACGCTTGTAAGTGGAACAACGTCTTCCCTCTATGGCATCGTGAGCCTTACCTTCCAGAGAGAATCTAGCAACTGTGCATATGATCCCTTAATCCAGGGTGAGGCGAATGAGGATTCCTCATGCCGGCAAGGGGTGGCAATCTTTGACTCACTCCCTGAATCCCCATCTGGTCAGTAACATGGGTTCACCCAGTGCAGGCATATGGGGAAGCAGAAATAAAGGGGAGGAGAGGAAGCCTCAGCTGGTGACAAGAGGCCACCACTGCTAGAAAAATACTGGTTGGGAGTGAAAATCCCCACCAACTTTTCACTTCCCCCACCCCATAAAAATACTGATGGTGGCTGGATATTCCTTCTATGTGCCCTGGGGAATGCTAGGATACGTCAGGGGCTGCCTGCTCCATCACTGAGGCCTTGCGGTTAGCGGCCCCCATGGCTTGGATGAATGACTCAGATCCAAAAGGAGCCAGGCATGCAGTATTCTGCACCCAGTTTTGTGGGGTGGAGGGAGCACACAAGCCCCCTCCCTGTTGAACGAATACTTTTTTTTATTGCAGTAGGCTTTTTCATTGAATTCTGATTTTGTAGCTTTACCTCCTTTTCCATCTTACTGTATTGCATTTCCTGTACGCTGCTTACAGGCAATTGGGATTAAGTGGCACACAGATTGTAGGAATTAATAAACAAGAAACCCAAGTTCAAATCTAGGCTCCTCCATTTACAGTCTGGATGCTGCTTCTCGGTCTGGCTTCTACTTTTTAAAAATGTTTTTATTATTTTCTAAATAAACATGAAAGGCAAAACATGCAGTTTGGAGAGTAGTTTGTTACATAAAAGCTCACCTTCACTACTTCAACAAAATATATGGCCACAGGTTTGAAGGAGACATATGAATTCTGGGTGACCCCTGTGTAGTCTTGGTCCTACTTTTTTTGTAGATTGGGAAATACAATGCAAAACCTTGCTGGATTTTTGGGTGAGGATGAAATAAATACCATGCTTTTCACACTAAAGAATACTGTAGAAGTTGTCAGTAACCCACAATCTTGAATTAATTGGTATTCTATATGGTGAATGAAAAGCTCTCTTTGTGTGTGTGTGTGTGAGAGAGAGAGAGAGAGAGAGAGAGAGAGAGAGAGAGAGAGATAAAGAGGTGTGCGCGCGCATATTATGATAGATGGAGACAGCCAGACAGCCAGGTTTATTTTACCCCCACGAATACAACTTTAGCTTTAAGTCAACACTCCCCTCATAGGAGAAAAACCAGCCCTTTTTTTGTGTGTGTGTGCTGGTGAATCTGCCTTGAGGAGGGGCACTTCTCACCCCTGTGTTCAGTGGTGGAGCGCCATGCTCTGGCATGGGGGGGGGAGCAGGCAGGGCTGGCGTCCTGGGGGTGTGGCACACCGCCTGTGGGGGCACAGCCGTGATGGCACCCCACCAGGATTGCGCTGCCGGGGGCGGTGTGCCCCCCCACTCCTCTTCCTCCGCCAGCGCCTGTGAGATCTCTGTATCTGCACCCCCCAATGTTAAGTCTCCAAGTGCTGTCCTTTCATTTTTCTTATATAAGGAAGTGGAAGTCTTTCACTTAAGTGGAGGGGGGGGTTGTATGTTCTCTTGGGGGTGGAGGCTAAACTGTCCCCTGGTGCCCTTAGTATCTGGAGTGAGAAGAATGCTTGCCCCCACCCCCGCAACTGTGCCTTCACCTTACAACTGCTTGCTTTATCCCATAGAAAAGGAAGCTGTGAAGAACTGAGTGAGCCCCAGTTTGTGAAACTTTTCCATGGGTTCTAGTTTTTTTTGCTCAAGATAGATTGCAAAAGAGTATTTGGGAGAAGAGGATGGTCATCAGGAGCTAGTTTTGAATAATAAATATTGAATATAAAAAGTGCCGCTAGATGACTTTGTTCCCTTCTGTTGCATATTTTAAGACGTAAAAGAGAAATTCCTAGGCATCCGTATCTCATTTCCAGGATGTTCCTGGATTATTAGGTGCCTGAAATTTTTCCAGTTCTACCAGAATGTGGAGCCATTTCTCTTGGGCTGTTTCTGTGGGTTGGCATCTTCTGCCATCTGCCAAGCCCTGAACACAGCTGCACCTCCGTTTGCTGCTCCCTCTGGTTGGAAGAGGCTGCACTGTTAGTGCCAAGAGCCAGGGGCAGTCAGGAACTGCTCCGCAAGCCAGGATGTCCCTCCTATCCCTTTGCTTGGATGCTAACGGAACCATTTTGGAAACCCAACTTGGCTGAAAGGTGGAATAGTCATGTGTTAAAAGAATAACCATTGGGTGTTGTATCACATGCTTCACATTCAAAAGGTTCCCTCTTCCGTCCTAAAAGAGCACCTTCCCCAATCTTGGTCCTCTTGGACCCCACAACTGGCAGGCAAGGCCTTGTTGCTGGTGCTACCACTAGCAGCTGCCGGGTCGGTGATGACCTGTGACAGGGCCTTCCTGGTGGTGACTCCATTTGTGGAATGCCCTCTCTGGTGAGGTTTCTGTCTCTTTCATTACTGACCTTCAAGAGATTTTTTTTTTTAACATTCCTGTTTACCTAGGTTTTTGATGCCTGAAAGAGGCTGTTCCTGGCAATCCTGATATAACTATTTTAGAGTTTTAAAAATGATTTTATTATTGATATGTTTGCTTCCCTGGGCTCCTTCAGGAGGAAGGATGGGATGTGAATGGAATAAATAATAATAAACCCTGGTATCTCATGGCAGGATTGGGAGAAAACCCCCCGGCTGAAACCCTGGAGAGCTGCAGCCAATCAGAATAGATAATACTGCACCATATGGACCAATAGTCTGATGCAACACTGCTATTTTTCTAGAAAAAGAGGTTCTGCAGCCCACCATGAGCTCCTCCCTTGTTCTCCTAGAACGGCCATGGTGCCCACCTGACAGGTGCTAGGCCTGAGCTTCGGTAAGCTCCAGCTGAAAAAAAGCCCTGTGGCATAGTATTGGGCAGCTGCATATGTGTATCTGCCCCAATGTTTTCAGTTCTGTGCTCCATCCAAAAAGCACATTTCCCAGGCAGATTAAAATCAGTGTTGCCTAGAAACCTGAACTCTTTTTTGCTGAGTCTGTACATGGTCCCAGGTTAAATCTCAAAGGGTCCTTGGTGCTCCCTAAAATGAGAGGGAAGCCGTGCCTAGTGATGTGAAGTGAGAAAATTCTCCAGAGAATATTCTCCACAAACTGTAAATTCTAATGTAAGAACCAGTTTTACAACCCACATTAAAAAAAATCTAGTAAATAATAAGTCAAACTGTGATATTGCCAGTGTAAGTAATGAATCATGATTTTTTTTTGATCCAGTTACATTACTGGACATTGTGTTATTCACCATTGGCAGTTCTGAAATGTGAGCTACATAAAACACTTTTTTTTTTAGTTTTAAAAATGCTATTCATTTAATTTGATGAACATATGAATTTGTATTTATTTCAATTATATGTAATAGCCTTTTGTTTCTATTTTGGTGTGCCCTTATTCTTACCAATTCTGTACCCTTTGGCCATACAGTGTGATTTCCCCCCCAGAAAGTAGCTTTAATGCTTTATACACTTAAAGTACCTATTATGCGAAAGAGCATTTGAAGTGCCCTTGATTTACACAGTTGACATTTCCATATTTTTATTTACTGCCAGTAACTGGTTTTTGCAGTGCCATTCAATGGTACAAGGTGCCATTTACCAGAGATTGACATACTGAAATATATTATCATATAATGATAATATATTTAATGTTAATGGCTTCTTTTTTATATGTATGCATATGGTTTTGTTTATCAAGCTGTGTTTTAGTCACCAAAACAGTTATTAAGTGTTAGAGCTATTAGAAGCACAAGATAGCGTATTACTGAATTTACTTGTATCAAACTTTAACATGCCAATTGTATTTTTTGACTTGTTCTATAACATGTACATATTCTGTTGGAAGAATAAATTATGATTTAACTTTAGAGTTTCCTTTTACCAAACCTTAACATGATAATTACCGGTGCCATCACCTTAGAATGGTTTAACTTTAACTATAAAATAATAATAATAATAATAATAATAATAATAATAATAATAATAATAATAATTTATTATTTATACCCCACCCATCTGGCTGGGCGGCTTCCAATAGAGTATTAAAATACAGTAATCTGTTAAACATTAAAAGCTTCCCTAAAGAGGGCTGCCTTCAGATGGGAGGGTGTTCCACATGGCGGGTGCCACTACCAAGAAGGCCCTCTGCCTGGTTCCCTAAAGCTTTGCTTCTCGCAATGAGGGAACCGCCAGAAGGCCCTCGGCGCTGGACCTCAGTGTCCGGGCAGAATGATGGGGGTGGAGACGCTCCTTCAGGTATACTGGACTGAGGCCATTTAGGGCTTTCAAGGTCAGCACTAACACTTTGAATTGTTCTCGGAAACGTACTGGGAGCCAATGTAGGTCTTTCAAGACCGGTGTTATGTGGTCTCGGCGGCCGTTCCCAGTCACCAGTCTAGCTGCCACATTCTGGATTAGTTGTAGTTTCCGGGTCACCTTCAAAGGTAGCCCCACGTAAAGCGCATTGCAGTAGTCCAAGCGGGAGATAACCAGAGCATTCACCATTCTGGCGAGACAGTCTGCAGGCAGGTAGGGTCTCAGCCTGCGTACCAGGTGGAACTGGTAGAAAGCCACCCTGGACACAGAATTGACCTGCGCCTCCATGGACAGCTGTGAGTCCAAAATGACTCCCAGGCTGCGCACCTGGTCCTTCAGGGGCACAGTTACCCCATTCAGGACCAGGGAATTCTCCATACCTGACCGCCTCCTGTCCCCCAAAATCAGTACTTCTGTTTTGTTAGGATTCAACCTCAATCTGTTAGCCGCCATCCATCCTCCAACTGCTTCCAGGCACTCACACAGGACCTTCACCGCCTTCACTGGTTCCGATTTGAAAGAGAGGTAGAGCTGGGTGTCATCTGCATATTGATGAACACCCAACCCAAACCCCCTGATGATCTCTCTCAGCGGCTGCATGTAGATGTTAAAAAGCATAGGGGAGAGGACAGAACCCTGAGGCACCCCACAAGTGAGGGCCCAGGGGTCTGAACACTCATCCCCTAACACCACTTTCTGAACGCAGCCCAGGAGTTAAGAGCAGAACCACTGTATAACAGTGCCCCCAGCTCCCAGCCCCTCTAGACGGTCCAGAAGGATGTTATGGTCCATGGTATCAAAAGCTGCTGAGAGATCCAGCAGAACTAGGAAACAGCTTTCACCTTTGTCTCGCCTCCGGAGATCATCAACCAGCGCGACCAAGGCAGTTTCAGTCCCATGATGAGGCCTGAATCCTGACTGGAAGGGATCCAAATGGTCTGCTTCTTCTAGGTGTGCCTGGAGTTGTTCAGCAACCACTAGCTCAGTCACCTTGCCCAAGAATGGAAGATTTGAGAGTGGGTGATAGTTGGCCATATTGGCCGGGTCTAGAGTTGTTTTTTTAAGAAGCGGTTTAATGACTGCCTCTTTCAGCGGGTCTGGGAAGGCTCCCTCACAGAGAGAAGCATTCACGACCCAGCGAAGCCCATCGCTCAGCCCTTCCCAGCTAGCTTTTATGAGCCAGGATGGGCAAGGATCAAGGAGACAGGTGGTTTCACTCGTCCAAGCAGCCTGTCCACATCTTCAGAAGTAACAGATTGGAATTGATCCCATGCAACTTGACTAGACAGGATTCTAGTACTCTCCCACCCCAGCTCTGCTCCCCCGGTGGAGTCTTCCTCTTCCTGAATGTGAGTGACTTTATCTGCAAATAAGTTTGCAAAATCATTGCAGGAGATCATGTGGCCCATACTGGGCCCCGATGGAGCAGGTGGTTCCGTTAAAGTGCGAACCATCTGAAAGAGTCTCCTGCTGCTGTTTTCTGCAGATGCAATAGAGGCAGTGAAGAAAGTCTTCTTCGCCGTACCTATCGCCACTTGGTAGGCTCGATATTGAGCTCTAACCCATGTCCGGTCAGCTTCAGAATGAGTTATCCACCACCAGCGCTCTAGCCGTCTCAGCGATTGTTTCATTGCCCTCAGATCTGTGGAAAACCATGGGGCTGTCCGGGCTCCATGCAATTGGAGAGGGCGCTTCGGAGCCAAACAGTCAATAACCCTGGTTAACTCCACATTCCAGCAGACCACCAGGGAATCAGCTGAAAGGCCATCAACATGGGATAAAACATCCCCTACCACTCTT
Organism: Podarcis bocagei; assembly: GCF_964188305.1. Classification (NCBI taxonomy): domain Eukaryota; kingdom Metazoa; phylum Chordata; class Lepidosauria; order Squamata; family Lacertidae; genus Podarcis; species Podarcis bocagei. The sequence goes on from NC_138143.1 coordinate 1,313,940, forward strand.
TGGAAACCATTTGGATCCATTAAGTGGCAGAGGCGGATCATCCGAATCAGCCCCACCTCCCTGCAGAGGGGAAGGGTCGCGGAGAAATCCAGTTGCACCAGGAAGTGATCTGACCATGGCACTTCTTTTGTTTCGCTTTTACTTAGTGTCAGATCACCAACATCCATAGAGGTGAACACCAGGTCCAAGGCATGTCCGCGGCTATGAGTTGGGCCAGACTTATTCAGGGACAGCCCCATGGAGGCCATGCTTTCCATGAAGTCCTGAGCGGTTCCTTGTAAGGTTGTGTTGGCATGGATGTTAAAATCCCCTAGGACAACCAAACTAGGTGTCTCCAGGAGAACATCCACCACGACCTGAAGCAGCTCAGGCAGGGAATCCTTGGCGCAGCGGGGAGGTTGGTACACCAATTGCCCAACTTCCAGAACATGCACTCAGAAAACTGGGTCTTCCCAATAGGACGCCTGATGCAAACTAATGACTTCCTAAAAATCACTGCAACCCCCCCTCCCTGCCCACAAGGCCTGGATTGCTGTGTGTAAGAGAAACCTGGTGGGCACGCAGTAGCAAGAACAGGCCCATCAGCTTCATCCAACCAAGTCTCTGTTACACATGCCAGGTCAAGTCCTCCATCCATGATCAAGTCATGGATGGCAGTGGTCTTATGAATCATTGACCTGGCATTGCACAGCAGCACCTTCAGGTCGTGTGGGTATCCCTTGCTGATTCCAGTATCCGTCTGTACAAGGCCAGACCCGGAGGCAAGGATAGTAATCAAATAATGACTAAATCTGCCTCCTTGGAAATGACATGGTCTGGTCTTAGCGTAACTCCTCCTCCTACCTGTGATCACTGAGATCGGTTGTCCCAGTGCATCCCCTCCCACCCCCCGTGGAACCTGCCCCAGCCATTTTGTTGGCTGGGACCGACTCCCAGGCAGCCCTGACTCCTCCCCTTAAAACAAAATAAAACCTATATAAAAACAAAACAACCCAATAAAACAAAAAACAAAAACCGTAAAAATTACAACCATACCAAAATTAAAACAAATTCCCAAATCCAACTGAACATCCAACCCATCCCCCACACCAAAAATAATTTAAAAAGGTAAAAAGAAATTTTAAAAAACATTATAAAAAGAACTCTGCTCTGTTCTGAGATCTCCTGGGCAGGCCCCACCCTGGGCCAGAAGGTGAGAGGCAGGGACAGGACCCCACAGCAGGGGAGCCCTCCTGGGCAGGACTTTACTTTTTAATTTGATACTTGCAAGTGACAAGTAGGCTTATATATTTTCACTGTGGTTCCTTTACTAAACAAAAAGTTTCCCTAAATGTCAACAGTGCTGACCTGCTGACCAATAAGAAAGCGTTTTTTAGACTCTTCCCACTCCCATGATCCCATCCACACTGTCAATCATCTTCAGTTGTTTAGTGTGTCTTGTGTTTTATATTCCTTTTACTTTAAAAGGTACATTTCATACATACACAACATAATTAGAATTCAAAGTTGATGGTAAATATACGGTTAGTGGCAGGCTTAGTGATTAATGTGAGTCATTCACACTGAATTTTCAATTTCAAGTTTGGTGCAAAAAATCAAAGAATGCGAATTCTTTGCCGCATTGAATAAAAGTATCTGTACAGTTTTTGTTTGCCATCTGAACAAGTTTACCCATGATTATTCTTGAGAATTTAACATCACTAGCCATGCCCCTGACAGAACCACAGGACCTTTAAATGGGCTTGGTGGAGAGGCTAGGGCTCCTCGCCTTCTCTTCCACACACAGCCGTTCACCCCAGTGTCCAGCCAACGTTGGGCTGTGTGCCCGGGACTCTGCAGGACTGCATCTCTGCCTCTTAGTGGGCCAAGTTATTCCCACGCGTATTAATAGAAGGATGAGTACCGTCCTTTGCGTGCCGCATGGAACCTCTCATTGCAGCAGGATTCTTTTCCTCCTTGCGACTGCTCCTTTAAGGCAAGGGTGGGGGCTGGAGGGGGGCCCTTTACTGGCAGACAGGGAATTCCTGGGGATTCACCCTTGCTTATCCATCAGCCCTGCCAGTAAGTACATTTACTACCTCTGCCCTCTCAGCCGTCCTAGCTTTTAGTTAGAAGGCTATGAGAAGACCTGGCTTGCTGCTTGGGGAGCTGTGGTTTCTGTGCTTCAGCTGAGCTGGAGGTCCCTGAAGGGCCAGACTGGGAGGGGACAGCAGTGACAAATCCATGTATGCCTGAATATGAAAGGATGCAACCTTGACTAATGGGAACCTGGGTCCAATACATAAAAAGTACAGAAAAGGCATTTGTGGCTCCAGCAACTGAGTGAATTTGGTTCTTGGCTGGCTCGACTTTCTTTCATGGTTCAAAGGAATGGGTGTGAAGGAAGCAAATGCCTCTCAGCGCTTGCACTGTGCACTGGGGTTGGGGGAAAGGACTCTGGCTCAGACCTGCTTGCAGAGCCATCATGGTTCAATCCCCATACACCATTTGAAGTAATAAATAGAGTGTCAAACCAAGCGTGTGCAGAGTGCCACAGCAACACAGCCATGCTCCCAAGTCCGAGGGCATCATCTTCAGGCTGGTTTGAGGCCCAGCACCTCTTTTAAGTAGCTAACCTTTGGGGTGGCTGTGGGAAGGACTGAGAGTTCTTTCTCCTCCTCTGTCCAGGCTTCACACTCTGAGTCTTTGTCCAGGCTTGGTCTGTAGCAGCTTTATCAAAACCAGGGTGAAATTGCTGTACCCACAGCAGTGCAGCAAAATCACATTATGTTTATGATGCAACAGCAACACATTTGCATCAGTCTGAAGACTCCAATATTTTAAGAAAAATGTTACTGTGATTTTACAATATGATTTTTAAGTCTTGATTTTTGTAGTGGGATATATGCTTTTTTGACCAAAATAAACTCAAAAGGGGCTTGAGAATTGTGTGCCCTAATAAGCCAGATCATGGCTGCATGGTTCTCATGATTAAAGGCTTGCATTCAGATCAGAATGTGGCAAGAAGGCCTATGGGAGAATAGTAGCCGTTGATGAGTTTTTGCTTCTGATGAGGACTAGTCAATTATTTGGCTATGTATTTCAAATCAATATTTGAACTCTGGTCCTGTGCATGTCTGCATAGCCTGGCTGGGGGCACAGCTCTTCTCTGCCCTCCCTTTCCTACTTTTCCTTTTCTAGGCCTTCCTGCCTGATCTACCTCTCTCTAGGATTTGAGAAACTCAGAAGATGGCAGCCAGAGACACTTGGAAATGTCAGCCCAGTCTGCAGCAGCTGTGAAAAACGCAAATTCCATGCTAGAGATGATTAGTAAAGGGGCAGAAAATCAAACTCCCACTTCAGTAATGTCCCCATGCAAATCCATGTTGCAGCCACTCTTGGAATCCTGTATACAGTTCTGTTTCCCGGCTTGTAGCATTCTAAAGGATATTGCACACCTGGAAGAGATGCAGAAAACAAAATGAGTGTGCTAAACCATTTGGGGCTTTTTAGATAAGAAAAAGGGTGAGTAAGGAAGTACATGTGGAGGTTTTTAACATTGTGTATTGTATGGAAAAAGACATTTCTCCATCTCTCCAGATACTAGCACTTGGGGTCCTCCAGTGAAATTGGGCAAGAGATTCAAGAGAGACAAAGTAAAATATGTTTTTACTCAGTGCAATACATAATTAAGATGTGGAATTTGCTGCCACATGATGTAGTGATGGCTTTAAAAGGGGATGAGTTGAATTCAATGGGACGCCTTATCCTACCCCCAGGTTCTGGGGCAGAATAGCACAACGCCAGTTCCGAAGGAACAGCCGTGGGATTTTGCCTTCATGCTGTCTTGCAGGCTTCCCGGAGGAGTTGGGTTGGCCACTGGGGTAAATCAGATGCTGCCGACCTTTGGTCTGATCCGGCAGGGGGCCCTATTTGTCTGAGATATTAGGGCACCTCAGCCAATCTCCGTAAGCGTCCTTTATCCTTGTCACAAAATTCCTTATCATGTTGGCAATACTGTTTCCATTTGCAACAACTGAGCTTTTTCTGGGGAGGAAGTTTTCTTATTCCACACACTACCTCGGTCTTATGGACCCCTTCTTCCAGGCTGGACTGATTCAATGAAGTCACCCAGTACAGGTATCTGTTACCAACACCACCTTTGCTCCTACTGACTCAGGATCTGGCAATTCATCATGAATGCCGAGATCCAGGAAATGTCACCCACGGTAAATAAACACAGTGCATGACTTACTGTGTCGCTAAAAATGCTTAGGCTCAGATCTTTTTCCTCATGCTTTATTATTTTTTACATTCATATAATTATAGAGCTGGAAGGGACCCTGCAAATCATCGAGTCCAACTGCCTGCAATGCAGGAATCTCAGCTAAAGCCTCCATGACAGATGGCCATCCCACCTCTGCTTAAGAACCTCCAAGGAAGGAGAGTCCACCACCTCTCATGGGAATCCACTGTCAAACGACTCCTACTGTTCTTCCTAATGTTTAGTCTGAACCGCCTTATAACTTGAAGCCATTGGCTCAAGTCCCACCCTCCAGAACAGGAGAAAAGAAGCATGCTCCATGTGACAGCCCTTGAGATATTGGAATATGGCTGTCGTCTTCAGTCTCCTCTGTTCCGGGCTAAACGTACCCAGCTCCTTCAAGCACTCCTCCTAAGGCTTAGTTTTTAGATCCTTGAACATCTTGGTCGCCCTCCTCTGCACATGTTCCAGCCTGTCCTCCTTAAACTGTGGTGCCCAGAACTGGACACTTGGCTCCATATGTGATCTGACCAAGGCAGAAGGAATTAATTCCCTTGATCTGAACACTAGACTTATGTTGATGCAGCTAAGAATAGCATTACCTTTTTTTGTTGCTGTATCACACAGCTGACTCGTGTTAAGCTTGTGGTCTGCCAGGACCCCCAGATCATTTTCACATGTACTGTTAGTAAGCCAGGTATCCCCCATCTTATATTTGTGCATCTGGTTCTTCCTGCCTAAGTGCAGAACCTGACATTGGTCCCTTTGGGCATTCATTGTGTTAGTTTGAGCCCAGTGGCATTAGCTACCCCTCTCCATGTATTGTGGGAACACAGTGTCTTTGATGGATGATTACAATCCAGCTGTAAAAAACTGTAGGTGTAGACTTTAATATGTTTGTATTCAGATTTCATTTTAAAACCAGGCTATTTTTAAAAAGTAATGCATATCACAGCTTTTTTTTAAATGCAAGAATTGGTTTTCATTTACCCTGCTCACTCCCACACTCCAAAGGTCTGCTTCACGCATTGCAGAAGAAGTGGGTGCTCTGGTAAAAGGCTTTCCATGTGCCAGTATGTCCCCTGAGGTGATTTTCACTGCATCTGAATCACAGAAGTGTGCGGCAGGGAGCTGGGACTAATGGTACTTCCCCCCTGTGCACATAGCGGGAGGAAAAAGTGGCGCAGCCATTGGCGGTGTCTGCTGTAAGGTGCGATGCAGCTCCTGTTGCCTGTCAATATCTTTTACCTTTATTTCACCTCTAGGTTTCTGAGCCTTTAAATATTATTATTATTCCAAGAATGAAATGGTTTCTGTAGTGATAAATTACTGAAATATAGTACTATGCTAAGACTGTGCTGATCCTGGTTAATTTGTCCCAATCACAGTGTTCTGTCTGATGGAAAAAATGGGGAAGTAGGTAGGGAGTGCATAATTCAAATTCTACATCAGACTGTTCTCCCCATGGCCTCACCAAGCTGCCAAAGACTGGTTTGGGGTTTCTGAAACTGATGATTGCAGTCAGGGCACACAGAGACAAGCATTTCCTCTGCTAAACAATGCCTAAGGCTGCCAGTTGGTGCTCATTTCCCTGGTAGTGGAAGATGGACCTTGATGTCCAACTGTGCCTCTGAAGATTTGGCCTTGTTTTGGGCTCCTGGGCAAAAGAGAAATCAACCTGCTTTCTCTTGTCAGGTTGTTCTCTGTTTAAAGCAACCCTGGCAGAAGCTTGTCCAACCTTCTCCTGAATAACTCCAAGCGGGGCAGTTCTAGAACCTTCCTTGGCAGCTCTGTCCACTAAGGAGAGCTGCTCTGAAAGCAAGGAAAGAGCTCCCCCAGTTTTCAGTCTAGGGATGCAGCCTTGCAGTTTGTGAAGTGTAAACTATTTTTTCTGTCCTTTTGTCAGCGAACAGTAGGAATGACTTGTCCTCCTTTTTGACGCCAGAAGTGCCATTTAGGGAGGGGTGGCAGAGGACAGTTCCCTCCACCTTGTGTTTCATACCTTGTGTGATGGTTCATCAGGAGTATTTAAGTCTGTGACCGTATCATTCATTCTACACACTGAGTGATGGTGCTCTAAAGAATTAAATAGGTGTGTGCATGGCATTCTATATTTACTCGTGCAAAAGATACAAATCCCATTCATAAGGAAACTTAGGACTGACCTCTTTTGAAAACACTGTTGAAGTTATGCTGTGTAAAAAAACCCACGCTCGTACAATGCACTGCTGTAGCTTCTTTTAATCTTGAATATATCTAAGCATGAGCCTTTCTGCCTTGCTCTGAATCTCATACTTCACCCACCCCCAGAAAAACAAAACAAAACTTACCTTTTTAAATACATAAGAAATGCCACCGTGTTTCCCCCCCACTGGGCATTTGAGCTGAACATCCCCAGTTCCTTTGCCTGGCCGTAGAATTTGCCTTCTGCCCCCTCTCTGTACAGCACTTATTTATACATTTCTGTGCCACTCTTCCCCATTCAGCTGCAGGGCAGTGTCCAACAGGTGTAGCCAATATATGGCGGCCTCCATGTGTGGTGTCCTACTGCCCTGTCATCCCTGATTCTTGGTGCTGATGGGAGTTGCCAACCAGCAGCAACAGCGAAAGAGCACCAAGTTGGGGAAGGCTGACTTGCACTCTGCAAACTCTTTCAGGGCAGCATCTCTCAGCTCTTCTGGAACTTATTGAAAGCAGAGCAAGCTGCAAAAGGGAGATAGAACCAGTGGCCCCCTGTTGCAGCTGATTCACTCTTGGGTTTTTGATTTTCTCCTTGCCTGCCCCTCTGCTCTACCGTGTATCATATGGAGGTCATATGTACAAAGTAGTCAGCGTCAGGTGAGACAAATGTGCTCAAAGGTAAGTTAGGAACTTGCTGTTCAGGACAATAAGTTGACTCTCCTAGTAACTTGATGTCTACAACGGGAAAGTGAGCTTGGGTGGAATTCAACGTCCTGCTCTTCCTACCATTCTGTCTGTTTAGGCATTTCTGCTTGCCAGATGGAAGGACCCCCTTGTGCCCTGTTCTGAGCGGTCTCCCAGCCCCAGGAACCCCATGTTGAAGGGGGGAGAAGGGAAGCCGGCTGCGCAAGTGGAAGTCCTGCCCTTGATGAGGAACTAACTTTCCATTAGCAAAACCTGGAAGGGGATTTCTAATAAGGGAGACCATATGGGGATTGTTCTGAGACATATTGGGGGGGGGTGTGTGTGTGGACCATATGTAGAGCAAGCAGGAGCCTTCTTACCTTTGATGATAACATGAGGATGTCGAGCCTCCAGCTGAAGGCCGCCTTCTCTTCTTTTTGCCTCCTTAATGAGTCAGTCCTTTTGACTGATGGTGCTGCCCAGATTTGCGTCAACAGCCTTCTTCTGTGTGCTTTATTTGGAAGCTGCTATTTTAGAAAGATTTTGAGGAACATTTGGTAAGCAGCGGTTCTCTGACAGGCAGGGAGAAATGCATGGGAAGTCCTGTGTAGATGTTGCAGTTTCTCAGAGAGCAGAGAAGGGCATGCGCAGTAAAGGCAGAAGGTTTGGCTTCCTGCAAATGTCAGCTTTCATTTTTTTTTTAAAAAACCCTCAAGTTTCTGGCCGCAGTCCTGCTCCAAAATGTGTGGTCAATTCCTGCTGAAATCTCAGAAGCCAGAAAGGAAGCCAAACAATATTTTCAGGGGTTTGGAACTTCAGAGACCTGGATTGTTGCTTGTTGCTCGTGGCAAGTGAAAAAAACAAAATGAATTTTACAGAGTGGAGCAGGACTTTCTACTAGCTACTCAATGCTGGTAGTCAAAAACCTTCTACATGTCTAATCCGAGGCAGCAGACCTGCTCAAAACACAATGGGGACAAACTAGCAATTTAAAAAAACGTCTGCCATTGCTCACCCCCCACCATTCAGCAGCACAGAATTGGTTCCGTGGGATATAAACATAAACATAAGGAGAAAATGAAATGAATATATCTCTCAGCAGAAAGAAACTGAGCAGTCTTTTCCATGCATCCCCCTTAATTGTCTTCCACAGGCCCAGCAATGCTGAGCAAAGCCCCCCCCCCCCCCCCAGGATTTCACAGATACTGTACTGCAAACTTTTAACACTTGCTTGCATGTAGCTTTCTCCTGAGAAGCACCCCAGGGTGGCATCAGGACTAAACTGCAAGGCCGTGAAGTGATGACTTAAAAAAAACATTAGGCCCTTATCTGCCTGACAGGATGAAATTGTTGGCAGTAGAACTAAAGGGCCATTTCTCCACGTAGGGGAGTATTCAGAAATGGATTTCCGTACTGGCTGTCTAACTATGTTGTGCTGCATATCTAAATTCAGTCACAGATGGCTTTAAAAAATAGATTAGTCAAATTCATAGCAAAGGATCAGCTGTGATAGTGAAATTGAACCTCTGTAGAAGGCAGTATATTGCTGAGCAGCAGATATTGAGACGTAGTCGAGGGGGCAGTCATAACCTTTGTGCCTTATCTTGCATCTGGATGATCTTGTTCAGGAGAGATTGCTGAATTATACAGACCTTGCTTTGATTCAGCAAGGCATTAATTAGATTTGTATATCTGCAAAATCTGTTGAAATGAAGGAATTATTTTTTTTACCAGTTTTGGTTCTTTAATTGTGTGGAATTTAATTTTACCACCATGGGGTGCCAAACCTAACCATTTGGATGCTGCTATTTCACTCTCCAAACTAGAAGCAGAACTTCAGATTCCTGGAGGATGGAAACACAGCTGAGTGCACACTCTGGCAGACAAGTCCTGTCCCTGTTTAACTCCTTTAGACTAAAGTCACTCCATCAAAGGGTCAAGGCTGCTTATCAGAAGACGGGCAGGAGACCAGACCTGTTAGTTGGATAACAGAGGGAAGGGATTCTCTGACCTGGGGAGAGGACTTCCCATGCTTTTCTCTTAATGAGAGTCAGTGCCTGGAGGGTGGACGGTGGAAGGAAGCACTGCAACCCCGGGGATATATTTGGCCTCATGTGTAGCTACCGGTTGCTGATTTCTCGGGCCCAGCTTAGAGAAGATTAAGTATAAATAGGAAGTTTACTGGGCCAGGGCTGGGAGCGTCTGCTCAAGTGGGGTGGGGTGGTGGAACCAGCATGAGCCATGCCTGCACTGCAGATGCAGAACATCTTGGAATGTTTTTGTGTGCATTTTGAAGTTTTCCTTTTTCTCCGTGTTGAATTAGGGTGTCAGGGAAGCAAAAACATTTCTAGGTACCAGCATAAAGTTGTTGCATGACAGAGCAATTGGAGAATCCCAAGTGTTTGGTGAAGCTAAATATTGGAAACATTTGTCCTTAGTTGCACTGCCCATGTGCTCTTCTGATTTGGTCAGGCTGTATGGAGTGATGTATCAATGCTAGATGTGGACTGACCCCAGTGGGAATAAGCCAGAAGCAGGTCTCAAGTTCAGATGCCCTCCAGTGTCCTCCAGATGCTGTAATCCAGCAGCACCCAGAGAGCATCCCGTTGGTTACCTGGGCCCCACAGCAGAGGCTGGAGCAAGAGTGAGAGCCGCCTGGCTCACCTTTTCCACATGCTCCAGAGCCACACGCTTTTCCGCTCTTCTGCCATGATGCAGCCTTCTTTGCCCACAAGGAGTAGTCATGCTGAATCATGTTTGGGATTCATGTCCATGTGTGATTTGAGGAGTAGAGTCATTTGCAACAAGGTTATTTGCCCTTCTTTAAACTGTCTTGCTTCATTACTAAATAATTGTCCTGTTTATAAACTGAGCCAGTTCATAGTATAATTTATTCATTACATTTGTATCCCAGCCTGGCTTTCCAGCACTTGCAAGCACATATAGTATGCCCTTTTAAAATGTGACTCTTTTGGGGGGGGGATGTTATTGGGTTGTTGTTTTTATTTTGATTATATATATTGCGATTTTTATGTTGATCTTTTCTGTGAACCACCTTGAGACCTCCGGGGATAGGACGGTATATAAATTCACTAAATAATAATAAATAATAAAATAATACTGTCTTCACAAGAAAAACCCCAAGAGTTCTGTGGCTGAACAGGAATTTGAACCCAGGTTGTCCTAGGCCAGATCCAGCCTTGTCCACTTCTGAAATGCTTTGTTCACAGGACTCTGAAAATTTTGCCTAAAAGTTCTCTGGTTTTGTGTGTGCAAGCAAGAGGGCTAGAAGCTTGCTTTTAATGAAAAGAAAGCTGAAATTATGGAAATGCTGTTTTCTATAGGCTTCCCAGGCTTGGAGCTGTATGTGCTGCTGTGAGGGTGCTAGCACAGTAGTTTCATATACCATGTGGGTGGAAGGTTGATCAGTGTCAGGATGATATGCGGGTGCTTGCCGAGATAACAGCCCGCGATTCCAGCCAGTCTTAACAAGATTTATTAAGTCCCAAACTATGCACAGTATGGAGCTCTTAAAAGCATGTCTGCCTCAGTCGCTATCAGTTGCCAGAAGTGGCTCGCGCCTGTTCCCCTTCCAGCAGAGAAGCTCCCTTTCCTCCTCTCCTTACGTGAAAACCTAAGCATCAGAGGCTGTTCCTTTCTCTGCTATACCAGCCTTTGGATCTCATTTTCTGTGTTTCCTGACAGCCCCTTCTCCTCTCCCTCAAGTGCAGGTGTACATTCCGGTCTCTCCCCCCTTCTCTGCCAGTCGATCCCTGACAATCAGGGTCTCCTGGTGGATCTCTGGGCAATTTGTCTAACTCTAGTAATATCAACATCCTCCCTGCTGCAAAAGGCTGCTGAAAATAATAAAAGTTCAGGGGAAACCAGGAGCAGATTTTTCTGTTTCTGATCGTGAAAACAAATTACTGGGCCAAGGTGCCTTCAGAATTGCTCTCTTCCTGAGTTCTAAGTGCATGTCTGCCCTAAGCCATTGTTTGGCATTTGGCTCCTCTTGGTGGAAATTTGAGTCTTTGGGGTGTAGAAGCAGATCCCACCAGCTTGAACTCTGCCGAGCCCTAGATGAAGGACAGCCTTGCTGCAGATCTGCTTCTTTTTCAAAAAACCAAATGACTGCAGCAAGGGGAGATCTTATGAGAGACAGGGAGACTAGGAGGAAACATTTTAAGAGAGTGGAAGAGTTTGTGTGGCTTGATGGCAGTACAACTGGAAGAGCAGATACCCCAGATAGCACTACAACGGGGCATAAAGCCAGAAGAAATAATATAGGGTAAGGTAAAATAATTTAGATGATCCGGATGCAAATGTCTGTGGCAGATGCCGGCTCCTAGCAGCCCCCTTGCAAGGCATCTTATAGATCAGGGGTAGGCATCGCAGCGCAGGAATGTATGGGTTAGGACTGGTGAAGAAGTGGGGAGATGGGGGTGGGCCCTTATTGATCGTTGTCTGATGTGGGGCAGAAGGGGACCCTAACGTAGCCAGGCTCATTTGTCTGACAGCACAGTCCTCACCAAGGCTACTCAGAAGTAAGTCCTATTGGTTTCAGCAGGGCCTAGGATTGCAGCCACTGTTGGGGAAGGACCAGAGCTCAGTGGCAGAGAATCCCGTCAATCCCATTCATTTCCTGGTAGGGGCTGTGAAAGGCCCCCGCCTGTGACCCAGGAGAGCCACTGCCAGGCACTGTAGACCAGGGATGGCAAAGCTGTGACCTTTGGATGTTGGTTGGACTCCGACTCCCACCCCCCTTGACCATTGTCCCTCCTGGCTGGGGCTGATGGGAGTTGGAGTCCAATTGCAGTCAGTACTGAGCTTCGTTCTGCGATGCTCTGACTCTGCATGAGGCGCGTGCTCTCGAGGCGCATTGCTCTCCGCTTCCTGTGATTTCCACTGGGGGCCACGGGGGCTCCCCCCACCCCCTGTCCCAGTCCTGTTTAACACAGAGTGACAGACCAGCCTGCATCCACCGCTTGCTGCCTCCTTCGTGGCCCTGGGCGCCCAGCTTGTCACATCGCACTGGCTCGGCCGTGCCGGCCTGGCAGAGAGGGAGCCCCCGCGGGGCGACGCAGCAGATACCACCAGCCCTTCATACCCTCAGCCTCTGGTGGAAGGTGTGTTGCCGGTAGAGGGAGGGAATGAGCGCTGATCCTGGTTTCAAGGTTCCATCGTGTTCTGCCAGCCTCACCGCCATCGTTTTAAACGTCAAGGATACCCAGAAATAATAATAATAATAATAATAATAATAATAATAATAATAATAATAATAATAATAATAATAATAATTTTTATTTATATCCCGCCCTCCCCAGCCAAAGCCGGGCTCAGGGCGGCTAACAACAATAAAGGTTAGAGGTTGGGAAAATGTAATTGACCACAGTACACACATAATGTTGGTGCCATTTGTCTCGAAGGCTGGACAATATCCATAGTTTCTGTCATTGAAATTCAATCAATCCATTCAAATTATACTCAGAGGAGGGCTGTACATTGCTAAGGTTTCAGAACAAAAAAGCCATGCTTTTGTCTTGATCAGCATCAAAAACACAGCCGTGGAAGGACGCACACATTGCATTGCATTTCTTTGCATTTCTTTTAGTGTCTATTTTGTTAAGCTGCCTTGTGAGACCTTTGTCCTAAAAGGCAGAACATAAGTATTTAAAATAAATAAGATGTTTATATTGTTAGCAGTGTTTGTGTGTGTGTCTGTGTGTCTACTCAGCAGAAAGGCAGAAGGATTTATTTATCAAAAGTATTTATATACAGCTTATTCATTAAGAAAACTAGAGCAGTTTACAACAATTGTACATAAAAAATCAGAAATCAGTGTTGTGGAAAGGTCTGCTCTTAGTTTCCTGCATAAGCCTGATGGAATGGAAAAGTTTCCAGCAAGTTTTAGTAGTCAGAAATATGCTAAATACCACTATGAACAGCCATTTGACAGAAAGCCAAAGAGGAACAGAGAGGGAACCATGGATATTCCAAGACCAACTTCTTTCTCACTTCCCTTGTATTCCAACTTGAGTTTGTCTCTCTTTTGTACTTAAACTTGTTGACTTTTGCCTGCATAGCATTGTATTCTTCCCATTCTTGCTTTATTGTACATTGCTTTTTAGACTGCATTTTTAATGCTTGTGAATGGCCTAACAGTTATTGGTGGTATATATGAGAGACACTTGGGGCTAACTCTATGGAAAAGCAAAAGTGTCAGGATATTTCTGCACAAAATAGAAACGCTAAATTTGGTGCTCACATAAGAAAACAATCTTCTTATTTGTAGGGGGAAACATCCTGGAAGTGGGCCATTTTTTCCTGCTTTGCCAGCGGAGCATACACCATAGCCATGGAGGCTCAGTCTGGAAGTAGACAATGCAAAAAACAGGGTAAAGCTGTCAGGTATACCCCCAGCACCCCTGGAAATTGTGCCATTGGCCACCAGTCGCGAACTCTGCTTGTGACCACATGTTGACCCCACACCAAGGTGGCAAATGAACTCCCAGTGCTGGGAACATCCCCCTAGTGCACACCCTTGCATCAGCGCGCGCACACACACACACACGATGTGATGCCCAAGGCCCTCTGCTTCATCAGCCCCAGCGGCACAACCAGCACTAGGACCTTGAGAGGTCCTGTGCCAGATGTCCTAAGTTAGTCTTTGCAACCATTTGGAGCTGTGTCTTTCACCACAGGCTGGAATAGGTGCTGATGTTTATCTCCTTGCTGCCAAAACTTTCACCTGCTGATGTCTGCTCATCAGGCTGCAGTTTAAGGAGTAAAAGCAGGCCTCTCTTTTACAGTCAGTAAACAACATGGGCTGGAGTGCAGTTAATAAACCATGGGCACTATTCAGCCACCATTTTTCTCTGGCAGAAGAGGATTCTCGCCCTCCCTCTGTGCATGCCCTGTACCACACCCAAACCTGCTCTGGAAGGTTGAGGGGACCTCCAGAACAGATGGGGCAGGGGGAGGAGAGAGGGAGAATATTACGTTTCTCACCATCTTCTTAGCACTATATTGATTGCAGCTCCTCTCATTTTTTTGTGGCGCTGTGGGTTAAACCACAAAGCCTAGGGCTTGCCAAGCAGAAGGTTGGCGGTTCGACTCCCCCCAATGACGGGGTGAGCTCTCGTTGCTCGGTCCCTGCTCTGCCAACCTAGCAGTTCGAAAGCACGCCAGTACAAGTAGATAAATAGGTACCACTCCTGTGGGAAGGTAAACGGCGTTTCCGTTCGCTGCTCTGGTTCGCCAGAAGTGGCTTAGTCATGCTGGCCACATGACCCGGAAACTGTAGGCCGGCTCCCTCGGCCAATAAAGCGAGATGAGCGCCAGAACCCCAGAGTCGTCCATGACTGGACCTAACAGTCAGGGGTCCCTTTACCTTTAACAACTACAAGGCTGTTGAATTCCTCACTAACTGCAATACAGTCATACCTTGGGTTGAAGTAGCTTCGGGTTAAGCATTTTTGGGTTGTGCCCCGCGGTGACCCGGAAGTAATGGAGCGCGTTATTTCCGGATTTTGCTGCTTGCACATGCACAGACGCTCAAAATGACATCACGCGCATGTGCGGAAGTGGCGAAACGCGACCTGTGCAGATGCGCAGTCGTGTCCTACATTCTACTCAGGATGCGAACAGGGCTCCGGAACAGAACACACTGTAGCTGAATAATGGGCTGTTTTGGACGGGGGGAGGATCACAGCCAGGTTGTCAACATCTGCTGTTGCAAGGACAGTAAGTGCACGTGGTTTCTTTTATTGATATTGACAGTAGCAATTTGAGTCCCTAGTGAATGAACCATGTCCATAATGACGGCCATTGTCCAGTGTTAGAAACTGAGATATGGAAGCTTGGAGCTAAATGGCACTGTTATAAGAAAAAACTGCTCCCAAGAGCCCGTAGAGAGTCCTTATGTAGGTTCTCTATCGGTAGGAGAAATTAGCAAAGGCCAGCCAGAGAATATTGAGAAGCAAAGCGACAAGTAAGCCTGATCTTTATTAAACTGTTGCAATAGGGTGCTCAGACCCCCAAGCAGGAGGGAGGAGAAACCCAGAACATTGGTGTGCAAGCCCTTATATAGATTTTGAAATTGCCCACCATGTAGCCCAAGACCACCCCCCAAAACATCATACATACATCACAGAAGGAGGCGGTCAACAGCAGAGGAGGTGGTCTACAACAGAAATCCTGTTTGCCAGCGTACCTGATAATGGTCACTGATTGCATTACCTGGGCAGTCTGGCCATTCTTTTGTGTAAATACTCAGTTCCTGAATCCAGGTCACAGGCTCACCCATTTCATACACAAATACGCCCTTAAGACAGGATTTGTGAGCAAAGAGACAATGGGGAGGTTTTCCCATTTCCTTCCTCTTTGCAGATAAACATTTGAGGTCAATTTGGGAGAGTCAAAATGGTTTCAGGACTATTTTCCTGTACTGTTTAAGACATGTGGTTTATATATTTATGTATGTGTTTGCCTAGTACATTTATGAACATTTATTTTATATCTTAGACCTTATAATTCTCATAACAGCACCTTAAATTGATATTATGGGCGCAACAACACACTTTTTAGAACAAGAATACAAAGCTGAAAGTGAATGAACTGTAGCTAAAATCTTATGTTCATTTTTCACATGGTCTAGTGTCCTTCCCCTGCCCACCCCCCTGATATTCTTAAGAGGGTCTCTTCTCCAGTCTTCAGAGAGTAGCTGGAAGTGGGAAGGCAGAAAAAGATCCTCCTTTCTTTCCACTCTGCAGTTTTAATCTGAAATGTTAGGCACAGTACTGTGTCCGGAGCTCAGAAACTGCTCACGCTAATGAAATTCCTGGTAGCAAAATGTGTCCAGACCAAGGGGAGTTTCACACACTGCTGGCGTCTCATGAGAGTTCTGGTCATTCAGAATAACTGCAGTCTGGATCCAAGACTTCCCAGTGCTGCAGGGTTGGTTGAAATTGTCACAGCTGCTGGTGAGCCTCTGACTTGCACCTATCTCAGTTGTGTCCGTGTGTGTTACAGTTGAAGAACCTGACCCCAAGCAGACCATCACCTGTGTTTTTCTTAAGCTGCCTTTGGATTCCATCTGTCAACTGAATACCCAGACTGGGCGGTTTCCTCGCACACTCTCCGGCTCCTGGGGCTATATTTAACCCCACCATTCATTATGGAAAGGCTCAAGAGGCAGATGAAAGCAAGAATACCCAAAAATACAGCTTGTGACCAAACGAGGCTGGTCCAAGCCTCCAATGAAATCATTTTCCTTCTCTTCTTTGTTATGACTGGCTCTTTGTGTGTATGATGAGCATGGACACACACCCTCCAAATTATGCGCTTGGAATGAATTATGCTTAATGGTGTCGCTAGCCAATTGGCCCTGGGGCAAAATTTCTTCCCAGCTCCAAATATGGTGATAAGCATAAAATAAAACCCATCCTTCTACAAAAGGAAGGGTTTGGGTCACCCCTCTCTCTCCCCCTGTGTCTCATTACCCCCCAAATCTAGAGTAAACTCCTCAAATGTGAATATGTGCAGCCTTGGGAATTTTTGTTTTTTTTTTTTATAAAAATTTTTTATTGCGTTTCTTTCCATAGGTGAACAAATTTGTTTGGACAACAATATACAAGAAACATTTTCCATATATATAAAGAAAAACATAGAAAAAAGAAAAGATCATTATGAAATTTTTTCAACATCTTTTTGGACCTCCTCGCATCCTCTCAGCATTGCGTTCATCATTCTAACCAATTCAGCAATTTATTATCTTATTTCCCAACTTATTATACCTTTGTATTTATTATGTTACCAATTTCAAAAATTTGTAATTTAATTTTAACACTCTTAATAAACATAATATTTTGTTTCTAATTTGTCTCATTTTTTTTCCATCAATACTTACTTTATCATTTACTTAAAATAAATTGCAGAAGCATAACGTTTCTTAATCGTGCACAATCTTAACACTCAAACAACTTATAATGTTTTTGCAAATAGTCCTTAAATTTTTTCCAGTCCTCCTCCATTGTTTCTTCGCTCAGATCTCGAATTCTGCCAGTCATTTCTGCCAACTCCATGTAGTCCATCAACTGCGTCTGCCAGTCCTCCAGTGTGGGTAAATCTGGTGTCTTCCAGAACTTTGCGATAAGAATCCTAGCTGCTGTGGTTGCATACATAAACAAGGTTCTGTCCTTCTTTGGCACCTTCCGGTCCACCATGCCTAGAAGAAAGGCCTCTGGTTTCTTGGAAAAGGTATATCTGAATACCTTTTTCAACTCATTATGTATCATTTCCCAGAAGGCCTTTACTTTCGGGCAGGTCCACCAGAGGTGAAAGAATGTCCCTTCTGCCTCCTTACATTTCCAACACTTATTATCAGAAAGATGGTATATTTTAGCCAACTTGACTGGGGTCATGTACCACCGGTATACCATTTTCATAATGTTCTCTTTCAAGGCACTACATGCCGTGAATTTCATGCCGGTGTTCCATAACCTTTCCCAGTCCTCAGACATAATGTTGTGTCCTACATCCTGTGCCCATTTTATCATAGCAGATTTAACTGTCTCATCCTGTGTGTTCCATTTAAGCAGCAAGTCATACATCCTCGAAAGTACCTTAGTCTTTGGTTCTAGTAACTCCGTCTCCAGTTTCGATTTCTCCAACTGGAAACCCACTTTTTTGTCCATTTTGAATACCTCTTGAATTTGAGCATAATGTAACCAATCTCGCACCTTACCTTTTAATTTGTCCTGGCTTTGGAGCTTCCAATTGTCTCCAACTCTTTCAATCAGTTCCCAATATTTTGGCCAATGGGCCTCCATATTGGGCTTTTTTTTAGAAATCTTGGCTTCCACAGGTGATAACCACCTCGGGGTCTTGTTTTCTAATAAATCCTTATACTTCACCCAAACGGCAAAAATTGATTTTCTGACAATATGGTTTTTGAACAATTTATGAACCTTCGCCTTGTCATACCACAAGTATGCATGCCAACCATACACATTATCAAACCCCTCCAGATCTAGGACATCGGTGTTTTCCAACAGGAACCAATCCTTCAACCAGCAGAAGGCTGCAGCTTCATAGTACAACCTTAAGTCCGGCAGGGCAAACCCCCCTCTTTCTTTTGAGTCGGTTAGTATTTTAAATTTTATTCGGGGCTTTTTGCCCTGCCAGACAAACTTAGAAATATCCTTCTGCCATTTTCCAAAGCATTCCATTCTGTCCACGACCTGAAGGGTTTGAAATAAGAATAGCATTTTTGGCAAAACACACATCTTTATAGCTGCGATTCGGCCTGACAAGGTAAGTTTCAATCTTGACCAGATATCCAAGTCTTTTTTAATTTCCAACCAACATTTTTCATAGTTATCTTTGAAAAGGTTTAAAATTTTGGTGGACAAGTATACCCCCAGGTATTTCACTTTTTTAACCACACTTAGCTCTGTCTCTTTCTGATACCCCTCTATCTCTGTAGGTGTCAAATTTTTGACCAAAACCTTAGTTTTTTGTTTGTTTAACTTGAATCCCGCCACCCGACCAAACTCCAAAATAAGTTCCAAAACTCTTTTTGTGCTAGATACTGGCTCCTGTACTGTCAAGACTAGGTCATCTGCAAAGGCTTTCAGTTTGTATTGTTTCGCTCCGACCTCTATACCTTGCACCAACTGGTCCTCCCTAATCATATTCAGCAATACCTCCAGAACAGAAATAAATAGCAGAGGGGATAAAGGGCACCCCTGTCGTGTCCCTTTTTCAATTAGAAGTTCATCCGACACCACATTGTTCACTATCAACTTGGCTTTTTGCTCTGAATAAATTGCTTCTAGTCCATTTTCAAACCCCCGTCCCACTCCCATCCCCTTCAGGTTTTTCTTCATAAACATCCAAGAAATGTTGTCAAATGCTTTCTCCGCATCAATAAAGATTAAAGCAGCCCTTGTGTTTCTGATTCGCAACAACTCCAATATATCAATAATATTCCTGGTGTTATCAGACATGTGTCTACCAGGGAGAAAGCCTGCTTGGTCCTTGTGAATTACTTCGTTTAAAACGTTTTTAAGTCTACTTGCTAAAATGTCTGCAAATATTT
The DNA here is from genome assembly GCF_964188305.1 of Podarcis bocagei. NCBI lineage: Eukaryota > Metazoa > Chordata > Lepidosauria > Squamata > Lacertidae > Podarcis > Podarcis bocagei. Next base: position 1,333,148 of record NC_138143.1, read on the forward strand.
TGTAATCCACATTCAGGAGTGAGATGGGACGGTAGTTCTTAAGCTGAGTCTTTTCCTTCTCTGACTTGGGAATCAATGTGATGAATGCTTCTTTCCACGTTTCCGGTGCCCTTCTCCCCTCCATAATCTGGTTGCAAACCTCCAACAACGGTTGTATCAAACAATCCTTCAGAGTCTTATAATATTTGGAGGTGAGACCATCTGGGCCTGGAGATTTGCCAAGTTGCATATTTTGGATGGCACCTTCAATTTCCTGTTGAGTTATTTTACTGTTGAGAATTGATCTTTTATCTTGACTTATTTTAGATAGTCCATTTGTCCTCAAGAATTGGTCTATTTCCGATTCTTTCTGAGGCCCCTGTGCATAAAGTTCCTTGAAGTATCTATGGAAGCACTTTCTTATTTCTTCTGGTTTCTGAACTATTTTTCCTTGAATCTCCAGGTTTGTGACTGTGTTTAGCTTTTGTCTTTTTTTCAATTGCCAAGCTAACAACTTTCCACATTTATTTGCTGATTCAAACGATCTCTGCTTCATTTGTTTAATTTTCCACTCAATCTCTTGATTAATCAATTTCGAATATTGTGCTTGATGGAATTTGATCTCTCTTAGCACCTCTTTTGACTTCGGATTAGTTCTCAGCTTTTTCTCTCCTTCACTTATTTTCTCTAGAATTTTTTCCTTTTTTCCATTCCAAAATTTTTTCTTTATTGTATTCTGTTGTATCAGAAACCCTCTCATTACAGCTTTGCTTGCGTCCCAGATTATTCTTTTCTCCACCGTAGTGTTCAAATTTATTTCAAAGTAGTCCCTTAGCGTTTTTTGGGCCTTCTTAACGATCTCTTGATCTCTTAGCAAGGTGTCATTCATTCTCCATCTGAAGGATCCAGTTGGGAAAAGTCTCAATTCCATTTTTAAGGCATTATGGTCGGAGCAGGTTTTTGGGCAGATTTCCACTTTTCTCGTTTTCGGGGCCAGTCCTCTAGATATCCAAATTTGGTCGATTCGTGTCCATGACAAGTGGGCCTCAGAAAAGAAGGTTCCTTCTTTACCCAAGGGGTTCCTTGTCCTCCAAATGTCAATCAAGTCCATATTGTCTGTCATTTCAAAAAAGGTTTTAGGAAGTCTACCGTCTGTTGTTAAGTTTTGATTTTGGGATTTGTCCATATTTGTAGACACCACCCCATTCATATCTCCCATCACGATAATATTAGAATCGTCCAAATAGTCCATCATTGTCTCATGCAGCTTCTTATAGAATTCTGATTTTCCATCATTTGGCGCGTAGATTCCTAATATCAAAATCTTTTCCCCTTGTGTTTGGATTTCAATTGCGAGGATTCTTCCATGATCATCTTTAAATAAAAATTTTGGCGACAGGTTCTCCTTTGCATAAATTACAACACCTCTTTTTTTAACTTTGTCTGATGAGATAAATTCTTGGCCAAGTCTTTTATTGATTAATACTTTCCTGTGGAGCCTAGTCACATGTGTTTCTTGCAAACATATTACATCCAATTGTTCTTTTTTTAGGATATGAAATATCCTTCTCCTTTTTTCCGGAGAATTCCCGCCATTTATGTTCCAACTAAGTAGCTGCAGAGACATCCTGTTCTATTTCAAATGTTCTTAAGATGGGGTGTCTTCCTTTTGTTCAGATCCCGAAGGTATAGGCGTTGGCCCACTTCCGGGCGGTGCTGGTGCTGATAAAACTGGAAGCCAATCCGCTCCTTTTTGGAGATCTTCTCCGTGGTCGTGAAGGAACCTTTGGTTATCTTCAGGTGTTCTTATTTTAACCTTCCTTTCTTTGTAGGTGAAGGATAATCCCTGTGGAAACTCCCACCTATAGGGGATTGCGTTGTGTCTCAGCAATTTTGCTAATTCTGTATAGGTGGCTCTAAGGTCCAGCAGCTGCCTCGGGATATCTCTGTAAATTTCCACTCTTTTGTCTTGTATTTCAATTGCTTTTTTGAAGTGAAGGCCTAGGATCTTGTCTCTCTCTTCCTTTGTTCTTAAAATTATCAAGCAGTCTCTGGATCTGTCTTTCCTTACCAGTCTTCCCAATCTATATGCCGAGACAATCCTAAAATCCGTGTCTTCCTTTAAACCCCAGAACTTCGAGAATTCCTGTGTTAAGTATCCAATCAAGTCTCCTTGCTCGAGTTCTGGAATACCTCTCAATTTGATGTTGCTCTCACGATTTTTCAGTTCCACCATTGACAGATAGACTTGTTGTTCACCCACCTGTTTGTGCAGGGGCCTAACTTCTCCTTTTATTTCTTCAACCTCTTTTTGTAGGACTCCCACTTTCTGAATTGCTTCTCCAGCTAATTCTCGATTTTCCGCTGTTGCTCCTTGCAATTTCTCTATGGCTTGCGTGTGCTGGGAAACTTGGTCAGTCAGTTTTTGGATCGAGGAAGTTGCTTTATCTATCTTCACAGACTGATCGTCCACCTTCTGATTTAAACTTGATAGTTGCTCCAATATTTGTTTTAATAGTGTGTCTGACCCACCTGCTGCCATATCTTCCTCAGTGGACTTCTCAGTTATTTCCCCTTGTTCTCTATGAGACACCAGTACCGCTGGAACCGACGAACGGCGTCCTTGGGTCAATGTTGTTTGTACAAATTGTGCTGGTCTTCTTTCCTTTTCCTTTTCTTTTTCCTTAGCCTCTTTAGTTTCCTTTGCTTTAGACGCTCTTGTTCTCCCTGCACCACTCATTACACACACAATGTCAATGCACTTCCGGGGGCGGCGCGAAACTGTAATGGCGGTCCTCTTCGGGCTCTGAAGAGGGGCTCCGCGGAAAAGGGTCGTTCGCTGCGGCATAGCGACGACCCATCAAGATAAACCACGGGTAGAGTGAGCCCGTGGCCGTGGGACTCGGCGGGCACCAGAAGCTGCTCCGAAAGCACAGAAGGGACCCCGTAAGGAGACCCGGAGTGAAGGAGGGGTAGCGGTGCTGTGAGTTCATCGCTCTTTCCGCGGATGCGAAGCCGCGCGGCTGTTACAGATGAGCGCTGATCCTTCTTCCTAAAATCAACGCTAAACTGCAAGCAACATACCCGTGAGTAAAGGGGTTTAAAATTTGGCAAAGAAATTCGGTTAATTTGGCTGAAAGCGGGAGACGAGAAAAGGGAAGTCCGTCTTCCGACATTGCTGACAAGATCAAAGCAAAGCTTTTAGAAACGGAAGCATTTGAAACGGGACTTTGGGAAGCTTAAACTTTTTCGTGCCATAAAATTTGCTTATTTTATTGAGCTGAAGGTGGAAACGGACATTGACTAAAAGAAGCAGCAGATGGTGACTTTCCTCCTATCCTTTTTCTTCTTTGGGCTGTATTTTTAAAGAGCCAGATTGTCGGGCTGCCAGAGAGAGAGACTGTGTCAAACTGCGGAAACAGTTGCAAACTGTGCTAGAAAGTAATTGTTACATTTGAGCAGAAAAGACTGATTGGGATACTGTTACAAGCACCTTTCGTGAAACTTTGTCGATTTATAAAAGGTGCTTTGGGAGATCTTGAATTTATGAAGGGACTTTTGGATTAACGAATTTACTGTTTTGAAACAATTTGGAACTTTAATGGCGGATTACTTCCTTCCTTGTCTTTGAAATCGGGTGGCACTCCCCCTACAGGGCTTTCGGATTACAAAATCCTGGGAACTGACTTTTGTTTTGAATTCCATCTCACTGGCTGTTTACTTCTGAATTTGTCTTTCCCATGGAACAATAGACAATTTGACCTTGAACAGCCTTGGGAATTTTTGATGCCTCAGAGCAGTGGATTTCAGATTTTCTCTTTTTTGGGGGGAACACTTTCCTTTTCCTTTTGTCAGCCTGGGACCCCAAATCTGCTATGGAGCCCCTGTATGTTGCAGAGGATTCTGGGGAGTGTTTGAGGCTGCACATTCCGTTCTCTTAGGCCTCCTCAAGCTCTGCATGAACAGAGAGCACGTAGTCTTCGTATCCCCACTGCTTCTGTGAAAGGGCCATAGCTCAACCCCCAGCCTCTCCAAATGGGGCTGGAAATGTCCCCTGCCTGAAAGTGTTGGAAATCCTGAGCTTGAGCGCAAGTGGCCGGACTCGGATTTAGCAGCTGGAGCTGTGTGGTCCTGGGCAAGCTGTCCTTCAAGCAGTTACTAATCTTCTTGAGGAACCTCTTATCAGCTTTCTTTGCAACCTTGTTTGAAAGAAAAGCTTGGGAGAAATTGAGTGACAGACTGGGTTTTCAGCTACGCAACTGAAACAGCAAATTAAAAGGCAAAAGTTGCCTTTCATAAATATATCCATTTCCAGGTGCTTCTTTGCTCCCAGATGCTGCTGCAATCCTAACCTATTTTACCTGGCAGTAAACCCCATTGAATTCAGTAGAGCTTATTTCTTTGTAGAGGCAGCTAGGATTGTGCTGTTAAGGGTCCTGCAGTTGGGCATTCTCCGGGGGGGGGGCACCACAGCTGTGGAAACTTCCCCCTCCTTACCTGCATTCCAGAAACATGTGCAGACCTTTTCTTTATTTTTCCAGGCATCTGATCGATAGTTTTCTTAACTTTGTAAAATTCCTTCCCCACATACTTCCAGAGACTTTTTACTTTTAGTTCTTTCACTGTAGTCACCATAGTACACAACTCGAGACATAAATATTTTACATGCCTAAAAATACAGTTTAAGAAGCAGATGCATTTTGAACATGAGTAGCACGTGAGATGGCTCTTCAAAGGACCCAGGAGTCCCCTCCCCTTGAAGTATTCAGGATCCACAGTGCACTCTTGTGTGCCTGGATTAGCCCCCTGCCCACGTGTGTTATTGACTGCATATATGCAGACTTTTAAGTGGGTGTTTTTTTAGCAATGAAATATTTTATGGGCCACCTTGTAGGCAAAGAAGCAGAATTAAAATGATGAATACAGGGTGATTCATAATGAAGTATACTGTATATGCATACATTTTGCTACATCTGGCTTATCCTACATTAAGAGTGGATTGGGGTTAGGATTTGTATCTTGCCCTGTGGACTGGCATTTCCCCGTCCCCATTCCCTGTCAAGTGGGAGTTGCTCACCTTGTGGGCTAACCCCCTGTTTCCTTGTTGCCACGTGCAGTGACTTCAGCCGTTTCCCCACCATGGATCGGATGAAGAAGATCAAGCGGCAGCTGTCCATGACGCTGCGTGGGAGCCGGACAGCAGAGAAAAACCTCAATGAGCCCATCAACCTAGAGGAGAACAACAGCAGCGATAATGGTGAGCTCCCCCGATGCTCTCACATGCCCAGGAACGCACTAAGGAGGGCCACATCTTGCTCAGAGTCTGCTGCCTACTATGGAACCCTCCAACTTGAAGTACTGCTAAAAGAGCAAGTTTCTAGCCCTTAATGTTTCAGAGAGTAGGAGCGGGGGGGGGGGGGGCGGAGTCGGACACAGGGAAGATTGTTTGCAGTTTGTTCAGTCTGAGGATTTCAGTGGTCAGGTGCTGGGACCTTTTTGCTTAATACTTTTATTTATTTGGAAAAGTTTATAAACTTCTTAATAAAGAAAAACCGTAAGTGTACTTAATTCAGTGCATACATCATACAGGCACTGGTGTCTCCTGGTGGTTCCTCAGTCCCTGTCTTTTTGCCTTCATAGGTTCATTGTACTTTTCAGTGAATTTCTGGTTCAAAGTTCTAACTTCTTAAAAAACACCCTTATTGTAAGAAGATGCAAGTAGCTTAATGTGTGCAAATATTACATAATTGTTTTCAGTCTTGCTGGCATTGGGTAAACTTTTCCTGTCAGAAATTGTAATTAGCTCACCATGTTACAAACTCAGTCAAACGTTATAGCTAGCTCTACTCAGAGAAGACCCATTGAAATGTATGAACCTGAGTTAGTCCTGTCCATTAATTTCAGTGAGTGCTCTGCTCAGGACTGGCATTGGATGCAGCCTTATCTGTTAATTCAAGATCTCAGTTAATGTGCCAATTATTGAGAAAGTAGTGGGCATAAAATGGTGGTTTCCCCCAGGCTCGCTTGTCTCAGGGTCATGCATCTGCTTTCTTGCATGCTCTGTTTACTAACCTGGAGAGGAAGCCATCCAGCACTCGAGTCTAAAGGTTTACTGATCAACAAACAACAAGGAGCTGCTTTTCAGTGTGAAATGCAAGAAAGATTTTGACCACAAATCAAACAGCTGGATCAGAAATGAACACCATATGAAAAGGAAATGTTGAATCTGCCAGGTAGATACTAGTCAAACATGATAGGTCGCTGCTTGGTTTCAGATCCAACCTTTAAAAATGTTTGGTTTAGGGCAGTCAAAAGACTAACATAAAATGGGACATTCACATTTCTCTCAAAAAAACAAAGGGGGGTAGCAACCAACCCCAGAGCATGTGAAAAACAGTGGTGCTTGGAAGCTTAGTCATGCAGAATATAAACTAACCCCTAATCTATTTGGTTTTGAATTACAGAAATATTAAAGTTTGTTGACTTAAAACGCAGGCTTGTTACTGATTTGGGAATTAGACATTTAATAGATTCCACCTACTAACCAACCAATTTCAAGTTTCCATGAGTGTTATCCATCATATTTCACTAATGATTTATCCGGTGCTTTTTCTGGGGGGGTGCAGAAGTATTCATATACCTAAACATTATTTCAATATGAGTAGGAAAATGAGAGTACCCCTAAACATTTTTAAAGAAAAAAAGCACTGGATTGTCCTAAGAACAAAGATGGGGAACCTGCAGCCCTAGATGTTGCTGAATTTGCAGCTCCCATCAACCTCAGCCAGCAGGGCCAATGATCAGGGCTGATGGGAGTTGGAGTCAAACAGCAGCTTCCGTTTCCCTGCTTCAGAAAGTACTTGGCAAGAGCTTTCTGTCCAGTATTCTTTGCAAGGATCTTGGCAACCAGAACTAGGTGGCCACTGGAAATTGGCAAGGGGTCTTCTCTTCTGCCCAGGTGAGGCCACTTCCTATAAGACTGTACCGCCTTTGCTAGGGTGAGGTGTTGCCTTGACTGCGGAGGGTGGCAATGAAGGGGGAGTGGGAATAGGACTCATCAGCTGCCTTCCACAAATCTCCTTGGCAGCGTGACAGAGGAGGTCGAGCAGCGCACGGATCCCCTCCTCCTGGTTTTATGAATTGCAGAGAATGCGGATGAGATTGCTTACGCTGGATGGATGCAGCAGACACATGGGGGCAGGGAGTGTTTCTCTCTGTCTATGCTGAGCTTTGGTGTCAGCAGAAGCAGCACAAGAGGCTTTTGGCTGCTTTTGGCTGCACTGAAGCCCAGTAAGAGGCCTTTGCTCCCATCTTGCAAATCCTCTGGCAGTCAGAGGGAGGGAAAGACCACAGAGAATGGCTGGCTACTGATCCAGTCACTGAGCATTGAAAACCAGGAGGAAGGGATGGGGAAGAGGGATAGCTCCCCTTGAGGAAAGAAGAAGGAACTGTGAAGAGGGGGCAATCCTTATCACCAGAAGTCTCTCATAGGTGTATTCAGATTATAGTTGTCTTTGCCATTTTTAGGTTATCTCTGTCACACTGCAGACTACAAACGTGTTGGCTTTCTTTTTTAAAGTGAAACCTGGGGATTTCAAGGTATCTGCTAGGTGCTCCAGAGACCACACTAGAAAACATTCTTGATTTTAAGCCATATAGACACCTGTCCCTGCCAGGTAAAGGCCTTGATGTGGCTCTGGCATCAGATGCTGGGAAGTTTGGTCCTCGACTGTGATGGAAGCAGATCAGGTTGTCATTGGGGTTCATTATAACTGTCCACCCCACTCCTCTAATATTGAAGTGGGGGTGTCTCAGGTTACCAGAGCTGTGGGGAGAAGGCTGCCCCTCTCAGGTAAGTCCTGCCTTTCCATTACACCCCTTTCATTCCCCTTTAAGTTTGATTCCCGTTCTGCTTTGATTTTTCTTTTGTTTTTCCTTCCTTCATATTTCTCTCTCTCTTTTTCTTCCCTCTGTTTGTTTCTTTTTGTGTATCTGCTTTATTTCTGCCTTCCTTTCATTCTGGTGGTGTGACTCCCTTCCCCTCCCTGCCTCTTTATGCATATTGCTTTCTCTTCCTGTGAGCTTTTGCCATCTGTGCTTCTCTTCCACTGTGTCCAAACTTTTTCCCTCCTTTTGGAGTGTTTGCGATTCCTATTTGCCTCCTATTCACCCTCCTCCCTGTTTATATCACACTTTCTTTTCTCAATCCCTTAAACTCTCCTTTGTGGTTGGGTGGCGCGATGGACATTTGGGTGGGCTCTTTCCCCAATGCCAACGCTGCCTCTGCTGTGTCCTCCGCCCCCCATCCCGCTCCATCCCGCTGCCCGCTTGACTCTCTGGTGCCTCTCATAACTCTTGTATCACCTGCCCCATCTGGCTATCCATGTGCGGGCTTCCCTCCCTCCCCGCTTCCCTCCCCCCAGGCCCCACAGGGAAGAGCGTGCGCCCCAGCACCTCCCGCAGCGTCCACGCCCTCCTGCACCGCTACGCAGGCTCCTTCCGCAGGCCCCGACTGGCCGTCAGCCGCAGCCTGAGCGCCCACCTCAACCGCTCCGCCCGACTAGGTGACTATTGCACCTCCCCCTTGTGTGGGCAGGGGCTTGGCCAGTGCTGGCCGGTCCAAAGGAGAGCCTTTCTGGAGTCCCACCTGAAATCCTTTCAACCTGGGCCTCTCGTCAGTAAGCTGGGCTGCATCAGAGCTGGGAATCCCTTGAGCAAGAAGTCTGGGGACCCTGAGCCTTTCATTTCTGTTTCTTGCTTCAGAAGGCGTTTGGGAAGGGTGCTGGGAACCAAGGCATAGGGTCCTTATTCCCAGGGATCTTGGTTTCAGGTGCTAGCTCCTTATCAACACAGATCTTAAGATTTGTGGCTCAATGTTGCGTCAGTTTCGGTTTCATCTCAGTTTCACAAAGGCTCCTAGGGACAGGGCTGTGGCTCCATGAGGGAGCCTGCCAAAGTCCCTGGCATCTCCAGAAGGACTGGAAGGTCTCCTGTCTGAAAACTGCTGCTTACCGAGATGGACCAGCAGAATGACTTGGTCTGAAGCGGCTTCCTGTCCTTCCAGATCCCCAGGAGTGAAAGCTCCCCAATCTCTACCTTTACGAGAGTCAACCAAAATGTAAAAAAAAGTGTGGCAGGCTTTTGCAATCTCCTCAGCTCTTTATCAGGTAAGATGTCACACAGAACAGGGTGGTGTGATGTGAAATGGAAGTGAAACTGACATGAAACCAACATCTATCTGTTTAAATTTTTTTATTGAAACAGTTTATTAGACACAGGTTATAAGGTCCCTGTTGGTATTTAAAACATGTTCAGTGCCTAGAGCAGGGATGGGGAACCTCTGGCCCTCCAGATGTTGTTGGACTGCAACTCCCATCATCCCTGACCATTGGCCAGGCTGACTGGGGCGGATGGGAGTTTGGAGTGCTGCAATACCTGGAAAGCCACACATTTCCCTCCTTGCTCTAGAGCCTTGGGTGTGGACCTGGGTCTGTCACCTATCTTGGCCATGAACTCGTTACATGACATGGTGCAAGTTTCTGTTGTATCAACCATAACAATCTACTTAAAAAATGAAAACCACCGGCTACTTTAATACCATACTGGGCTATAGTGGACTTTTCTTAATAAAATATGGTACTTTATAACACACATGGTCAAATTGGATTGGGGTGAGAAAGGGGAAATTTGTGCATGTGGGGCATGTTATTCAAACCAGCTAGGTCTTGGGCTTGGTCTACGTAAGCAGCAGACGGAGGGGACTGGAGGGAGTGGCTTTTGAATGGTCTAACACTGAAAAATTAACTGAAAAGAGAAAACAGGTACATCCGGAAGAAAATTTCTAGCCCAGACTTTTGCCTCCTGCACTGATTTTCTGTTTGCGAGGAGCTTTCAATGTAGATAGGGGAGCATTTCAAAATGTGACAGCCCAATTCAGAAGTCTGCTACATTAAAGACCAGACCCATTTGTTTTTTGCTTGTGGGAGGCCAATTGTAGTGACAGCCTGTCCCACAGAATGGAATTTTTTTTGCAAAGGTGGGGGGCAGTGGGTAGGTGGCCATGAAGGGAAGGTACAATGACATATTGAGAACCACGAGAGATCCTTGAGGGGTATTAGAGGGAGTTGCTTGAGAAGAAGGTTTTTAATTTCCCTGCCTGTGCTGTCTCCATCTCTCTGTGATGCAGAAATCGTCCACGAAGACCTCAAGATGGGTTCAGATGGTGAGAGCGACCAGGCATCAGGGACATCATCTGATGAGGTGCAATCTCCAGTCCGAGTGCGCATGAGGAACAACCCATCGCGCAAGATCTCCACCGAGGTGCGAGCATTAAAGATGGGCGTGCAAAGTTCAGAGCAGTTGTCACTGAGGGGCTCTCTCCATCTCCCTTTCGCACAAGTCACTTTTTAGAGAGGACCATGGAAGGGATGTATAGAGATGGCTCTACAGTGGTACCTCGGGTTACAAACACTTTGGGTTACAGACTCCGCTAACCCGGAAGTAGTACCTCGGGTTAGGAACTTTGCCCCAGGACGAGAACAGAAATCTTGCGGCTGTGGCAGCGGGAGACCCCATTAGCTAAAGTGGTACCTCAGTTTAAGAGCGGTTTCAGGTTAAGAACAGACCTCCAGAACGAATTAAATTCGTAACCAGAAGTACCACTGTCTATATGACTCATTCTCTCCCCCCCCCCACATAAAAAAGCCAGGAAACAAAGTCTGCGCCAAGAAACCTTAAATAAAATAGTGTGAATTGTTCAGTTACCTAGCAATATACTTATTTTTCACAGACTCCTTCAGCTGGCACTCCCCCCCCCCCGCCAATAATTTTATTTTATTTTCCAAAGGTACACAATATTCAATTAGCAATAACAATACAAAATAATAACCAAACAAAAACAGAAACAAAGAAAAAAACAAAAACAAAGGATACACCCATGTGCCTTCCCTCCCCCATTACTCATCATCTCTTAATCTTTAGATTCTTATTAACATTGCATCTTTTGGTCATCCTTAATATCCTTAATATATTACTTTTTTCTAGTTCTACTTTACAAACTTAGTCTATACATATCAACATATTATCCTTAGAACAGGTAATTTTTTTCATTTAATCCTCAAAGCATTGCCATTCCGACCTTAAATTCTGATTAGTCTGGTGCCTTATGGTTGCTGTTAACTTCACCAACTCTATAAATTTGCTTAATTTACATGTCCAATCTTCCTTTGTGGGGATAATATTTCCATTCCAGTTCCTTGCAAGTCTAGCTGCAGCTGTGGCATATAAGAATAATTTTTTTCTTATCTTGTGGGATATCCTTTCCTAAGATACCCAATACGCTTCTGGTTTTTTCCTCTATATAAATTTTTAACATCTTTTTTAACTCATTGTGGATACATTCCCAGAATCTTTTAACTTTTTTGCAGCCCCACCATACATGGACCATAGTCCCTCAGCTGGCACTTTTAACCTTCTGTGAAATCAGGCAGGTAAAAGTCACACCGATGCAGCTGAATTATCTCCTAATGCTCTGAGGAATGCCTGTGCGAAAGCCTGATTCATAGAATTGTAGGATTGGAAGGGGCCACGAGGGTCATCTAGTCCAGCCCCCTGCAAGGCAGGAATCTTGAAGCCCCAACCCTGAGGTTAAGAGTCTCAGGCTCTGCCAGCTGAGACATCCTGAGGCGTGCCCTTCAGAAGGGAATCCTGCAGTGGCCCAACAGCAGAGAAAGCCCTCAGAAGACACCAGTCTTCATTTAGGGTTTACAAGTTCTAGTTCTGCCCCCAGAATTTGGACCCCATTTTCCTCCCTCTCCAGGACATTAACAAGCGCCTGTCACTTCCCGCTGATATCCGCCTGCCGGAAGGTTACCTCGAGAAGCTCACTCTAAACAGCCCCCTGTTTGACAAGCCCTTGAGCAGACGGTTACGGAGAGTCTCTTTGGTAAGTCAGATTTAAATGCAATTTGTTCACTTGGGTTTTCTTTATAGTGCCCCTCTCCCATGACATAGTTCTCTGGGTGGTTGGCCAAATAAAACGATAAAACACAATATTAACAGTATCATGAAAACAATGACTGTGTATACATTTTCAGCAGAGGCAGGAATGCTGAAATAAAATTCACAGTAGAACTAAAAATACAAAATATGCAATCACTGGGATCAAAATTCAGGTTGGAATTTGCCATTGTGCTTTGTGGGTCTGCGTGTGTCGAAGGAAGTCTGTGTGCAAAACAGGACTTTTCACCCTCTTCCCTGCCCTGCCCCATTCTGGGGATTCCCCCAACCCTCTACAGCAGATTTAGGGGGTGTGGGGCAGCAGGAGGTGGGGAGTCGCATTGAGCAAGGGGGCCTCATTTTGCGCAAACAGCACCTCCGCTAATCCAGCTTTCAGATCTTTAAAGATCACAGATTATAAAGGCATGGGAGAATAAAGAAAGGCACCAGAAAGAGCTTAAAGAGCACCACCACTGAAAAGGCCCTTCTCCTAATAGCCATTTCCTTATCTCACTTGCTGGGGGTCTCTAAAGAGGTTTGGGCAGGTGTGTATGGGAGAAGGCAACCTTTTGGTCACCTGGCCCCATGCCATTCAGGGCTTTAAAGGCTAAGCCAAGTACTTATAGCCTCCCCCCAACTGCCTACTCTGTCCTTTCACTGCAGTAGGAACAGTGACCAGGAGCCCCTCCCGACTGTAGGTGGATTCTGCAATGGGTCATTGATGCTGGAATGGTGCTTTAGTGGTAGAGTCACATTCATACTTTCCCAGAGCTCCCACCTGCTTGCCACCTTCTCTGCAGCACAAAAAAGGTGGGATAAAGTCTCTATCACCTGTAACCGTCCTCCTGCTATGAGGTTGGAGGGGTGCTAGTGCAGTAGGGCCCCCCGGCTGGAGAAGGCAGCCCCTCCCACCCTGTCTCTTTGTGCTTTCTTGTGCAGTCGGAGATTGGCTTTGGGAAGCTGGAGACGTATGTGAAGCTGGACAAGCTGGGAGAAGTGAGTGTCCTGACCGTCCTCCGGAAGGCGGAGCTGAGAACAAATTCCAGTCTAGAACACACTGGGGATGACCACTCAGCTCGGCTTGCTTCGTCTCAGGGCACCTGGGATAGGGTCATTCTCACGCTGATTTTAATATATTTCTCTCTCTCTTTTTAATGTATTGATTTCTACTTTGCTCTTCCTTCAAGTCCAAGGAGTGCAGGATGGTGTACCTAATATCCTCACAACAACCCTGTGAGGTAGAATAGGCCACGAAAGGGTGGCGTGCCATAGGTCAGGGAGCAGGGGTTTGAATCTGGATCTCCCCAGCACTCAGCCCAGGACACCCCCCTGGCTTAGCCTGAGACCAGTGAGCTTGGCCAGTCCAGGGTATTTGTTCCTTTATCTCCACAAGACTTCCAGCTCATCCCACCTTAGTATCACTTCTCACAGTGGATTTGATCCATTCAGCCTGGGAGGGTACCTTTAGTTCAGTGGATTTAAGAGGTCCTGGTTCAAATTCCAGAATGACCTTGGGGAGTTCCATTCAGTCACCCATCCTTTCCAGCACATGCATTCAGAACACGTTAAAGCACACGGAATCTCGTTTTTTCCAGGATTGCCACTAACACCCTTATCCAGAACTCCTTGTTGACCCATATCTCTCGTCAGCCTCAACTCTTTCTTCTGTAAAATGGGCCAATTAATGAATCCATCATAGGGCTCTTGAGAGGATAAATGAGAGAAGGGAATTGCATTAACTGCACCCAAGATTATGAATTCAAGAGTAAATCATGCCTCTCTAGGGCAGAGAACTTTCTTCCCCTGATCAGACCAGCCTGGTGTTGAGAACATCTTTTTGCAATTACATAGACGACGTTTTGCACTCTGGTTTTTTGGTGAAATTTATTCTTTGCTGGCATGGGGGCATAACTAAATTGCAGGGCAACTTGGGACTTGGAGGAGAGTTGGGGTGTGAGGCCAGTTGACTAGAGGTTGGGCATTGGGCTGCTAGCCTGAGCTCTGTCTTTGCTGCATTAAGGGGACGTACGCCACGGTCTACAAGGGGAAGAGTAAACTCACCGATAACCTGGTGGCCTTGAAGGAAATCCGTCTTGAGCACGAAGAAGGAGCACCTTGCACAGCCATTCGGGAAGGTACATCAACACTCCCTGAAATCAGAAGGGTCAGCCAGTTTCAGTGGGTTCTGGTCCATTGGGGCACTCTGCCATCACCAGACCACTTCCTTCCTTGTACCCAGTCCAAGGGATGGCCTTGGACGACAGCGTCCTGTACCAGTCTCAGGCTTGCCCTTGTAGAACTCAAGGCAGAGGAAGATGGGGGGAAAACTCTGCCTCTCTTTGGCTCTTGCTCCATCTGCGGAGACCCCTCCACCTTCTGCCTGTCTCAGAGAGCAGCTGCAAGAATTCCACAGCCAGTGGAAAGTGGAAATGGCTGCAGACGTCTGGATGAGCCAAACAGCTGCATCCATGAATGGAGGGGGTCCCAGACTGAAAATGCAGGTGAACACAAAGACTCGTCATAAGATATTTGCATTGACCAGAAAAATTACTGTAGCAGCCAGAAGTCCAGAGGAATTCATGTTAGGGCAGTAGAGACTGGGGTAAGTCAGATGTGGGCGACAAGAGGAATATCACCTGCAGTGTTCTTATCATTTTCCTTCGCTAGTGAAGTTCAGGGGTGCATGCGCAGCCATAAGGACATGTGCACACACACCCCTTTCCCATGCTCAGGAGGGAGGAGGTATCTGTGGGCTTGGGGGAACTGAGGTTAGCAGAACTTGATCCATCATCATCATCATCAGTCAGTCAGTCAAAGAAGCATAAAAACAAGGCAACAAATCAAAGGAACCAGTGAGGGTGTGTTGTTAGAACTAGGATACCATTAATCTCCAGTCAAAGTACTGAAAATCCCCTCTTTAACACACAGAGGTATTCCATAGAAATTGCAATTGTCAAATAAACTTACTCCACTTTAGAAAAAAAATATTTTCCTTTTAACTGTTTTTATGTTCTTTCTCTAAGTCTCATTAAAACAGGTTAGTTTTTGCCATTGTTACACAATCCCCACCTTATTATGCCATGATTTAATTGTTGGACCTGAAGTTATCCTCACCCCTCTCCTAGTTCACACGTCCACTACATGTCGGTAAAACCATTTAAAAAAAAACTTAGGGAGCAAAAGAAGAGAGGTCTAGACAGAAAGAGAAGGATGTCTGTGCCCGTGTGTGGTTCACATGAAGAGGGGAAGGAAGACGGGAGCAAATGTACACACAGCCGAGAGGCCGAGAGAGGTCATTTTCTGATCTGTGACCAGATCTCTTTGCCCCTCCCAGCTCAGCCAGTTCCCTCTCACAGCTTTACCTGCCTCAGTAGGACCCAGTAGGTGTCTAGAGGGCAGACCCAAAGCCCCCCCCCCAAGTTTGCAGGGAGCAGGAGGAAGATGGACTCTGCTGCCCTTGGCGAGGCTGAGAGAGAACAGGAGAGGCAGGGGAACGGCATACTGGCGCACACTGGCACAAAATTACCCACCCCAAGCAGCGGCAAGTTCAGAGCAGTGGATCATGCAGGGACACAGCAGATAACCTCCTCCCTGGTGGGTGCTTTAGGCTCCCTGGAGCTTTCTAGCTTTCTCTTTCATGTCGTGTGCTTGCTGTTCTCTCAAAGCCCAGAGTTTAGGAATGGCTCCATTAAACTCTTTAGAGGTGCTTCTGTTGCGCGTCCCACAACGTGCCTCTCTTTCTCTGTTTTCCAGTTTCACTTCTGAAAGATCTGAAACATGCCAACATTGTGACCCTGCATGATATCATCCATACAGAGAAATCCCTCACGCTTGTCTTCGAGTATTTAGTGAGTAAACAGGGGCGGGCATGGTAACTGTAACTTATACTTCTTGATGAATGAAAACATCTCAAATTATTTACGACTGAAAGCTGAACATTCAGAAAACCCGTATTTTGAACAGCCTGGCTGGTTTGAAGGAAGATGTTGCCTACAGTGCACATAGAGAGGGTGTTAAAAGTGTCATGGCTTCCTCCCAAGGACTCCTGGGAATTACAGTTTTATGATAGGTTTAAGAATGCTCAAGGTAGCTTTCAATGCCCTCCTGAAGCAGCCACTTCAGTAGGAAATTATTGTAGCATAAGTGGGGGCGAGTTTTTCAAGGGTAGTCTCCTGAAACCTAGGAAGTACAGTAAGTTCCCTGCCCCTGAGACCACTACCAGTGCTGGGCCAATATGGAGGTGAGGGCTTGGATGTGACTCCCACATCCCCGTCCAGCCCTCTTGCTCAGCCTGGTGCAAACCATGTCGGCACAGGGGAAAGGATGGGGATGTGGGATGTATTAACCTTCTGTTCACTTTATTGGTCCAGGGCACATTCCTGGGTGGGGGAATTCTGCTGAGTCCTATGGCAAGTCCACTGCATGGGAATGCCATGCCCACTCTAGGTTGAAGGATTCCCATATAGTCTTAACGATAAGGGGTGCCATCCTGCCCATGTTTACTCAGAAGTAAGATTCCCTTGAATTCAATGGGACTAACTTCCAGGTAGGTGCTCATAGGATTGCAGACTTGTGTGCACAAATCAGTCATTTTAAATTAATGAAGAGGAAAGTTGTCAATCCTGCGTCTTCTTTCACCCCAGGATAAAGATCTGAAACAGTATCTTGACGACTGCGGCAATGTAATAAATATGCACAATGTGAAGGTAAGTTGCTGACTCCCATCTGAGTCTGTTTCAGTGGATTCTTTTACTGCGTAGCAAGCAACTTTACAGATGTTGCTGGCAAAAGCTCACTTCAGCATGAGATTGCACTGGGGGATTTGATACTTGCTTTGCATGTTCTCCTTCAATGCTCTGGTTATTGGTGGCGACCCCATCAAACGAACGTGGAACTGTCCTGAGAAAATAAAGGCATGTTTCTAAAGAAAATCCCACTGTTTGAAGAAGTTATATGAATTGGAAACATTTTCCTAAATGCACTCGTTTTGCATCCATGGCTGGTTAGAAGTACTGTATATGGCAGATCTAGTGATGAACTAGAGGGAAAAGCATTGAGGTGGCTCTGTTCCCTCCTCCAGCTGTTCCTGTTCCAGCTGCTGCGTGGCCTCGCCTACTGCCACCGTCAGAAGGTGCTCCATCGAGACCTCAAGCCCCAGAACTTGCTCATTAATGAGAGAGGGGAGCTCAAACTAGCAGATTTTGGTGAGTACTAATTATCTCTCTGCCCTTGCTCTGCAACATTTACTAACAAATGTAATGAAATGTAAAATGTAATGCAATGCAACTTAACATTCCCAGGACTGGCCCGGGCAAAATCCATTCCCACCAAGACCTACTCCAATGAAGTGGTGACACTTTGGTACCGACCCCCAGATATACTATTGGGCTCGACAGAATACTCCACCCAGATTGACATGTGGTAAGGCTTCAGCAGCCTGTGGCCAGCTCTCCCTCCCTGGGGTTGAAATCCGTGAATTTTGATAGTACTTTCCATTTGCCCATCAGTTGTCATCTCCCACAGGGATGGGGGACCTGTGACCCTCCAGATGTTGTTGGACTTTCTCTTTAGCCCAGCTAGCTTGGCCTATGGTTAGGAGAGATGGGAGTTGTAGTCCTGCAACATCTGAAAGGCCACAGGTTCCCCATCTAGGGGTGCAGTCTGTTTTCTGCATGGTTCTTGTCTTTTTAAAAGGTGTTTTAAGTAAAGAGGGACGCAGATGGTGCTGTGGGTTAAACCAAAGAGCCTAGGACTTGCCGATCAGAAGGTTGGCGGTTTGAATCACCGCGATGGGGTGAGCTCCCATTGCTCGGTCCCTGCTCCTGCCAACCTAGTAGTTCGAAAGCACGTCAAAGTGCAAGTAGATAAATAGGTACCTCTCCGGCGGGAAGGTAAACGGCGTTTCCATGCGTTGCTCTGGTTCGCCAGAAGCGGCTTAGTCATGCTGGCCACATGACCCGGAAACTGTATGCCGGCTCCCTCGGCCAGTAAAGCGAGATGAGCACCGCAACCCCAGAGTTGGTCACGACTGGACCTAATGGTCAGGGGTCCCTTTACCGTAAGTAAACAGAGGCCATGTAAAGGAAAACAGCGGTGAATACCTAGAGCTGAGCCGCTTGGATCTCAGGAAACTGCAGAGCTAAAAAAGGAGACTGAAGCTAGGGGCAAACAAATGCATGGAGCCAGTAGCTGAGTCACAGTGGCCTGCTAGGAACACAAACTGTGGTGGAGTTCCTTAGAGGTTTGTCCCCAATCCCTCCATGTAGAGACCAGGGGTGGCAGACAAGCCATTCTGAAGGACAACTTGCCCACTGCCATGTGACATTCCCCTGTAATGTGCAGGAACAAGAGCATGCAAAGTGTGGTGAACTGGGTGCACATCCTAGAACTGGCATAGCCAACGTTGTGCCCTCCAGCTCTTGCTGCATTCCAGCTCCCATTAGTCAGCCAGCCTGGCCGGAGGTCAGGGAGGATGAGAGTTGTGGTCCACGACATCTAGAGGACATCTGATTGGCTGCCCCTGCCCTGGAATGCCTTCTCTTCTATGCTTCAAAACAAGGATTCTAAGTGTCAGGTGGCCTCCCAAGGGGACCTTTGCCAGGGAAGAGGATAAGAGAGTTAATGAGACTCTCCAACAGCAGCTCCAAAATGGTACCCTCTTCAAACAAAAGGGAGATACCAGAAAGCTTGGGGCACGGTGAGGGGAAATCAAAGGTTTGCAGAAAGAAGTACATGGTACCTTGGTTTTCAAGCGTCTTGGAAGCCGAACATTTCGGAACCGGAATGCCAAAAACCCGGAAGTAATTGCTTCTGTTTTTGAACGCGCCTTGGAAGTCAAACAGCTTCCGCTGCGTTCCCCCCTTTTTTTCTCCATTGGCTTTGCCGACCGCTCTTTGCGCCTCGGTTGTTGAACGTTTCGGAAGTCGAACGGTCTTCCAGAACGGATTACTTTTGACAACTGAGGTACCACTGTACATTGGGGAGGGGTCAGGAGTGGACAGAAGGAGAGAAACCCCTCCCCACTCGCCTCATGAAGTCTGAGAATGCTCACTGGCCATAGATGCTGACTAAGCATTGCCATGGTGCTAGTGAGGAGGACTCTGTGCTGCAACATTTAGTTGCAGGCCCTACTTGTTTCTGAGATATTTCTGGCCCTTCTCAATGCATGCCAGAATCCTCTGCAATATGCAGTCTCAGGTCCAGGGCAGAGATGCAGGGAAGGTCTTTGGCCAACTAGTTCTAAAAAGTATGCTCTAAAGGCAGCAAGTTTGAAAATCCCTTACATCTAGGATAATGAAAACAAACCATGGAGCGAAGTCGGTGTTAAATGTTTGGTTTGTATTTTGGTAAATGTAAATGTGCAAATTTTGTATGATTAAAAATGATAATTAAGATTTTAAAAGAAAAAGAAAAGTTTAATTCTGTACCCTCTTGAAATTATGTGAATTTTGCATATTTTCTTATATCTTTCTAATTCTGCTTCTGATTTTCATGGGTGGGACAAAGATCTGTGCAGAATCCAGAAGCTGCTCCACCCACTGACTGTGGAATGTTGCTTCTTCTTCACCAGAAAATGGTGCTGCAAAATGAAGAAATAGATACATATTTGGTTAAGTCGCATAGCACATTCAAGTGGCAGAATTTGGATTTTCTTGGAACATACTGTTTTGATCCAGTGGAGAGAATCAGGGTTTTGATTTAAAGCCTTGCTTTGAACTTCCTCCCAGTGATGTCCTTGTCTTTCTCCTCACAGGGGTGTGGGCTGCATCTTCTATGAGATGTCCACAGGACGGCCGCTCTTCCCAGGCTCCACAGTTGAGGAGCAGCTGCACTTCATCTTTCGGATATTGGGTATGGTCCTGGGGTGACCTTGATGGGACTGCTGTGTTGCCGAGAGATCAGTGGGGAGAAGCAGGAGGGCCTTACAGAAGACTAGACTGCTGATTCACAGGAGTCTTCTGAGCTGCTTTGAGGAATCTAGACAAGGAGGGGGATACAACTCAGTTGATCAATAATCAATTACCATAATAAATCCATAACGATAACCAGTCTATTATATATTTTAGCAAGTTGCTTGTCTACTTGCTATGAATTTGGATAGCTTTTAGGGTATTGTAACCAAATTTTGCATGGTGATTTCTGAGATCAAAGAAGATCAAAGATTCAGCTGGATGCCATTTTGGATCAAGATGGCAGGCTGAGCCTTTCAAGACTTCACTGATTTTAACCACTGATTTCTTTGTTTCTTAGAATTCCCAAACAACTCTGCTAGTCAATCAATAAAGGACAACATATACATAAGTAAACATGGCAGAAGTGCTGGTGTGGGTGCTCCTTAAAAGTCCTGTTTCAGGATCAGCGCCGCTCTCCTGCTCAGGGCAGCAGGGCAACCTGCCTGTGTCCTGAGATGACTCTTTTCTGGTCTCTCCTTCTCTCTCCTCTGCATCACCAGGGACTCCCAACGAAGAGACGTGGCCTGGAATCCAGTCTAATGAAGAATTCCGAGCCTATAATTACCCTAAATACCGTCCCGAGGCCCTCATCAACCATGCCCCAAGGTGAGTGTCAACCTGCCATTCAGGGAATGTTAGGGTGGGTTGAACTTTTCAACTTTCCAATTCCCCAAATGAAGGGTGGGAATTCAAAAGATACTTTTGTTAATTAATGTAATTTAGTTTAGCTTAGTAAGTAAAATGTGTGTAAAATTGCATAGAAATCATTAGAAATGATTGCCAAGTACTTACAGGTTGTTGTTGTTGTTGTTGTTGTTGTTGTTGTTGTTGTTGTTCTTCTTCTTCTTCTTCTTCTTCTTCTTCTTCTTCTTCTTCTTCTTCTTCTTCTTCTTCTTCTTCTTCTTCTTCCTCCTCCTCCTCCTCCTCCTCCTCCTCCTCCTCCTCCTCTTCTTCTTCTTCTCGCTGTTTTTCTACTTGGCCCTTGATCCCAGAGACACCCGCCCCCCCTTTTATGCACTGGCTTCCATTGCTTTCTCCTGAGCAGAGGTGCAGATCAAAGGCTTTTTATCCCTCTCCTTTCCAGAACATGGATTCTGTCAGAGATGGCGGCTTGTGCCCCTCCTCTGCTGACTGATGCATGAGCCAAAACTGACTCTGGGGGCTTTACAAGGCCTTTGCCTGTGTCTTGGCTCTGAAGGGTCTGGAGACCTTGCTGGCCCTTGAGTCCTGCTCCAGACCTGCCCCTTTTTCAAACCAGTTGCCAACCCGTAGTTGAGATGTACTTTGCTCATTTACAAGCCCCTATTAATGCTGTTTGCGGAGCAGCTGAGCACCTCCACCTGGGAAGCAGGGCCTCCCTTTCCCTTCCAGAGCCTGATCTTCCTTTTCTCCTGGATCTCCACAGGCTGGATAGCGAAGGGGCTGACCTCCTGGGGAAGCTGCTGCAGGTGAGAAGTTGTGGCCCCTCTTTGTCTCTCCTTTATTGTCTGTGCAGCTTCAGGTGACAGGAAGGCCTTCTCTGCTGGGGCTGGGTGGCCTGGCCTTGTCCTCCTCCTCAGGGAATTGCAGAATGGATTGAGGACTGGGAGCCTTATGTGGCATTGCACTTGTCCATCTTCAGGGGCTTCTTGTCTGTGCCAAGAAAAACGTAACACAGCTGCCCTTTGGGAACAAAATGGAAACCAGGCTGGGGAAAGCCGGTGTGGGGGTTAGAACATGTGGTGAAGGAGTCCTCTCTATCCAGCCAGGTGACTGCTGGGCATAGCTTACTCCTGGGTAAATGGCTATACATTCCCACTTCCGCTCAGAATGGCATTCCTGGTGGAAGCAGAAGCTTTGCAGCACAGCAGTTGATCTCTCTCGTCTTCTCTTCTTCCCCCTCCCTGTTCTCTCCCGACGCAGTTTGAGGGCAGGAAGCGGATCTCTGCAGACGAGGCCATGCGGCACCTGTTCTTCCACAGTCTGGGCGAACGAGTCCTCAAACTCCCAGACAGTAGGTGCAGGCTGGGGAGGGAGAGAGGGAAGGAGGCCGGCACTATGGGATATGGGGATGGGCATATCGATGTACGGAAGGGCAGGTGGTCTTGGCCTCTGAGTGCGGACCAGCAGGGTGAGGGTCTATGGTATTGATAATGCTCTGTGATCTGTTGTCCCCGGAGTGGGAGTGCAGGACCCCACCCCCCACCCCCATTTCTCAGGTTCCTCTGTTATTTTGTAGGGCTGCCAGATTTGATTTGTTTAAATGGCAGATGAGCTTTGCTTGATTAATTGGTGAAGGCAAGTTTTGATCTGTGAGGCTAAAAGTTAAGGGAAGAATAGCTTATTTTGAAGCCGTTTTGCTTCTGATTGGTTGGAAGGGAAAGAACTGGCTGGCCAGCGCAAGAGGTGGAATTCTGCCCCCTCCCGCCAGCTGGTTTGTTTCCAGAGCAGCAACCAGTTTCCGTGCCACCCTTAAGTGGGCAGGAGCTCTCTCAGGGTCCAGGTGTTGCCGCCTGGTGTGCCCTTTGGTGCCTAGGCTCCTCCCTGGAAGCCTTTTCACCCACCTGCCCTCTTACGTGCATGTATCTCAGCTTATGCTGCCGCTCTCCTTCAGCCTTCTCCTTGTCTCTCCTGCTTTCCCCTCACCACAGGCAGCTTTCCGGTCCTTAACCTTCTCCTCATACGGAGACTTTCATCCCAGACAAGCTGCAAAGTATCTGGTTTCACAGAAATTGGACTGTAGACCTTTTTTGCTGCTGAGAGGTTTAATCCCTATGAATTAGAGTTAGAGGCAAATAATAATAATAATAATAATAATAATAATAATAATAATAATGATGATGATGATGATGATAATAATAATAATAATTTATTTGTACCCTGGCCACTCTGGGAGGCTTCCAACAAAAATTAAAAATACATTAAAATGTCACACATTAAAAACTTCCCTAAACAGGGCTTCCTGACAGTAAGAGCTGTTCAACAGTGGAATTTGCTGCCAAGGAGTGTGGTGGAGTCTCCTTCTTTGGAGGTCTTTAAGCAGAGGCTTGAAAACCATATGTCAGGAGTGCTCTGATGGTGTTTCCTGCTTGGCAGGGGGTTGGACTCAATGGCCCTTGTGGTCTCTTCCAACTCTATGATTCTCTGATTCTCTGATTCAGGGCTGCCTTCAGATGTCTTCTAAATGTCAGGTAGTTGTTTATCGCTTTGACATCTAATAGGAGGGCGTTCCACAGGGCCGGCGCCACTACCAAGATGGCCCTCTGCCTGGTTCCCTGTAGCTTTGCTTCTCGCAATGAGGGAACCGCCAGAAGGCCCTTGGTGCTGGACCTCAGCGTACGGGCTGAACGATGGGGGTGGAGACGCTCCTTCAGGTATACTGGACCAAGGCCGTTTAGGGCTTTCAAGGTCAGCACCAACACTTTGAATTGTGATCAGAAACGTACTGGGAGCCAATGCTGGTCTTTCAAGACCAGTGTTATGTGGTCTCGGTGGCCGCTCCCAGTCACCAGTCTAACTGCCGCATTCTGGATTAGTTGTACAGTGGTGCCTCGCAAGACGAAATTAATCCGTTCCTCGAGTCTCTTTGTCTAGTGGTTTTTTCGTCTTGCGAAGTAACTCGATTAGCGGATTAGCGCTATTAGCGGTTTAGCGGCTATTAAAGGCTTAGCGGCTATTAAAGGATTAGCGGATTAGCGGCTAAAAGGCGCTTAGCGGCTTAGAAAAAGGGGGGGAAAGCGGGGAAAAATCGGAACACTTGCAAGACGTTTTCATCTTGCAAAGCAAGCCCATAGGGAAAATCGTCTTGCGAAGCAGCTCAAAAACGGAAAACCCTTTCGTTTAGCGGGTTTTCCGTCTTGCGAGCCATTCGACTTGCAGGGCACCACTGTAGTTTCCGGGTCACCTTCAAAGGTAGCCCCACGTAGAGCGCATTGCAGTAGTCCAAGCGGGAGATAACCAGAGCATGCACCACTCTGGCGAGACAGTACGCGGGCAGGGAGGGTCTCAGCCTGTGTACTAGATGGAGCTGGTAGACAGCTGCCCTGGATACAGAATTGACCTGCGCCTCCATGGACAGCTGTGTGTCCAAAATGACTCCCAGGCCGCGCACCTGGTCCTTCAGGAGCACAGTTACCCCATTCAAGACCGGGGAGTCCTCCACACCAGCCCACCCCCTGTCCCCCAAAAACAGTACTTCTGTCTTGTCAGGATTCAACCTGAATCTGTTAGCCACCATCCATCTTCCAACCGCCTCCAGACACTCACGCAGGACCTTCACCGCCTTCACTGGTTCTGATTTAAAGGAGAGGTAGAGCTGGGTATCATCTGCATATTGATGAACACCCAGCCCAAACCCCCTGATGATCTCTCCCAGCGGCTGCATGTAGATGTTAAGAAGCATAAGGGAGAGGACAGAACCCTGAGGCACCCCACAAGTGAGAGCCCAGGGGTCTGAACACTCAACCCCCACCACCACTTTCTGGACACAGCCCAGGAGGAAGGAGCGGAACCACTGTATGACAGTGCCCCCAGCTCCCAGCCCCTCAAGACGGTCCAGAAGGATGTTATGGTCGATGGTATCAAACGCCGCTGAGAGATCCAGCAGAACTAGGAAACAGCTCTCACCTTTGTCCCTAGCCCACCAGAGATCATCAACCAGTGCGACCAAGGCAGTTTCAGTCCCATGATGAGGCCTGAATCCCGATTGGAAGGGATTCAAATGGTCCACATCCTCCAGGCGTGCCTGGAGTTGTTCAGCAACCACTTTCTCAATCACTTTGCCCAGGAATGGAAGATTTGAGACTGGGCAATAGTTGGCCATACTGGCTGGGTCTAAAGATTTTTTTTAAGAAGTGGTTTAATGACTGCCTCTTTCAGCGGATCTGGGAATGTTCCCTCACAGAGGGAAGCATTCACCACCCCACAGAACCCATCGCCCAACCCTTCCCGGCTTGCTTTTATTAGCCAGGATGGGCAAGGATCAAGGAGACAGGTGGTTGGTTTCATGCGTCCAAGCAGCCTGTCCACATCCTCGGGGGTAACGGATTGAAATTGATTCCATGCAACTCGACCAGACAGGGCTCTAGCACTCTCCCACCCTGGCCCTGCTCCCACAGTGGAGTCTACCTCCTTCCGAATATGAGTGACTTTATCTGCAAAAAAACTTTGCAAAATCATTGCAGGAGATTAGGTGGCATTTCCTACTATTAATTGGGAAAGGTTATTTAAATTTAATCAGTTAATCATTTAACTTACGTAAGCAGTTAATAAAAAAAAAATCATTTGATCACCGTATTATTTTTTCCTCTTAACGCTGAAGGTTGATGAAAAATGTATAGTTTGAGCCTAAGCTGCAATAAGATTTAACACACTTTCAAAATTGATATGAATTTTTAATATATTAAGTGTCACTGTTGAGGGGCAACCTGCCCCATCCCTAATTGAAGAATGTGTTTAAAAAATGTGGATCTAGAGATCTAATTATTTATTTATTAAATTTATATCCCACCTCCCCAAAGGAGCCCAGTAGGGAAAACCCACAATTTTGAGAAGAGTTCCCACACAAATGGATTTTAGCTGCAGTTCAGATGCTTTCTCCCATTATTTTTGCAGACTAGCAGCTCCTGTAAAAGGCTCTCACCTGCTCTTGTGTTTCTTCTTTTCCATCTCCTCTTGCAGCAACGTCAATATTTGCACTAAAGGAGATTCAGTTACAGAAAGAGACGGGCCTGAGATCAGCTTCCCTGCCCGAATCAGGTGAGAGGCTACTGCCTGAGCAATGAGAGCCCCGCCCACTGGGAATCAAGCCCCGCCCACTTTTACTCCAGCACTTTCCCCAAACGTTCCTCCCCATCCTTTCCTACTCAGAAGTCACCCAAGCCAGAGTCAGTCCTTGGGTGAGGCCAAGGCGAGGCAGCTGCAGTTGCCAGAGCAGGAAGCAGAGAGACCCCACCACAGACTTGTGCAGGAGAACTTCCCCGCAGATTATGCCCCTGGGTGTTAATGCATGAGAGGGGAATGGGTGCTGCTTAGATTCTCTGCCTTGGCTCTGGATGGAAGCTCTCTCCATCCTCCCTCTTGTGAGCAGGTAGTCCTGACACTCGGCATTGTAAGGTCCTTGACAGCCTCTTCCTTGCCTCTTGCCCCTTCTCCTCCCCCCAAGGCCAGCTACCGGTGGGGGAGAGCTCTGGTCCCACCTTCCAGGTTAGAGATGCAGCTGTGCAGTCCCTGTAGCAATTGTCTACAACTGTGCGGTGAACGGTCTCTCCTCTCCCACAGGCAGCGCCGCGTTCCGGGTAGTGGACACTGAATTTTAGCCACCAGGTCAGGTATATGTGCCGCCTCTCTTCCATCAGCACCCCCTCCTGTTCTCAGCATGACAAGGTGGCTCCCCCCTCTCTCATCAGCATATGGTTGTGGTCCTTTCTGCACCCCTGATCCCACAAGCCCCGATGCACACCAGCTCGTGGGTGCTGCATCACTTGGGATCAGAAGCAGGGAGAGGAGAGGTGCGGGGAGGGAGCCAGGGTGCAAGGAGCACACGGAGCAGAGCGCGGAGGCCTGGAGGCTGAGCTGTGAGCCAGGACGGCCCGCCACCACCAGCTCAGGACCAAGAGGGCCTCAGGCAGGCCGCCCTGAGTCTCAGTCTCTCATCTGCACTGTGGGAATATGGTGCTCATCTACCTTGCAGAGTGATTGTAAGGATGACCGAGATAACGTATGGAAAACATGCATTGACAGAGAGCTGCTCCCTACGTAGTTGTAAGAATCTCTGGGAAACACTTCAGGGAGGTCAAAGCCTTCCAGAAAGCTTGGAGTTGGAATAGATCCAGAAATGTCATCTAGTCCAGCCCCTGCCAATGCAGGGAATCTGCCCAACCTTTTCTTAGATGCTTAGATGATGCTTAGATGCCCATAACCCTTTGCTGTTTTCCTGCAGTGAATGGGCAGAACGGACGACCAGGCCTGCTGCTTTGAAACCTGTGGATTGGGGTTGGTGGGGGCAGGAGCTAAGATAGCTCCCCCACCCCGCGGACACTCCCACTGCCGGCATCTCCATATCAGACGGTGGAGCAAGGACTTGTGCTGGGATTTCGTAGGGGTGAGGGCTGGGGGCAATGAAGCCAAGTAGAAGTGCAGCCTGCCCCAGCACCCGACAGCCAGGCACGGATGCCCTCTGCTGCTGTGGAATGGACTCCCCCCCCCCCCAACGTGGTGTTTCATTTTATTTTTTAAGTTTTATTTTTTCAATGCAATACTATAAATATTATATTTGCAAATATCTATAGAGAGACACCCCTGCCCTCGCCTCTCCATTTCTGGGGAGTGTACAGTATTAACTACAAGGGAGCCCACCCCCCTCCCCACTTGGTTGGACCAGGGGAGAGAAGCACGGAGGAGGAGGGAGGAGAAGCATAGGGCTCACTGTGTCTGGGTCCTAATCCGCTGTATACCTTGGAGCTGTGAACAACGTCAGTGATTTGGAAGAAGGGAAGCTCTTTTTTCATGTGAATTTTCTGTCTCCCCCACCCCCAAGTCTCAATCACCTTTCTGTGGACTTGGGGCAAGATCTTTTCCCGTTGCGGATACTTGTTTAGGAGTCCAAGTGTTGAACAGGCAAGCAGGTATCCTCAAGGAACAGAACACAATCCCATCTTTTCCTAGCCAACTCGATCCCTATCAAGATTATTCATCTGTCTGGCTTTTCTGCTACAGCGAGCCCCCCCCCCCCCGCTTCCAATTAGATCTGCCACTTACTTGCTCCTCCCGATTTTCTCCTCACACCAAAGCCAAGTCCCATGTTTTCTTCTCTTGCTTGTGTCTTCCTTTGGTCTTGATTTGTGCCTCGCTTGGGCTCTCCCCACACCCTCAGTCCACGCTGTCAGTCTCGGCTGAGTTACTCCTGTCGACCGGTCACGCCTCTTGCATTACTTGCATTACTCAGGGTTTGATCTTCTTCCTTTGCCTTTGCTGGCCCTGTCCACCAGGAACTTAAACACAGGTGCCATTTATTTCAACCAGGCATGTGTAGGAGACGTCCCTGGTGGGTTGGGCCTCATCCACCCCCCACCCTCCGTTTCATACTTACTTGTCCTGCAGTGCTTAGATGATCACTCTTCGTTGCTTGTTCCATGTTTCCTGAATCCAAACAGCTCTGTTTTTAATGGCACCACCCAAACTTTTTGCTGATATAATGACACTGAGGTGCCCTCCAGATGTTACTGAACCCCAGCTCCCATCAGCCCTGGCTAGAATGGCCAGTGGTCAGGGACAATGGGAGTTGTAGTCCGGCAGCATCTGCAGAGCACCATGTTGGACACTCCTTAGATGGTCTTCATGAAGAGAACCCTTGTCTTGGCCCCTATTCCACTGTATTTTCTTTCACAGAAGTCTGTGTCGGTCTCTGCAAGCTTAACACCTTCCCCCTTCTGTGTCACCTTTACTTAGTTGCTTCTCAGACTGTAATCCAATGACCAGGTCCTACTCTGTCCCACATGAAAAGTAAACCAGTAGCTCTTCTGAGGCTCACCAACTTCCACTCCTTCACTCACAGGCCAGCCACTCAAGGGTTAATGGGCCCTTGGCTCAGCTCTTTATGCAGTGATCTCAGACGTCACTCAGTTCCTGCCCAAGGGCTAAGCCCAGCTTGTATTATCAGACACTGCTTGGCCTCATGCTAAGTCTTGACTCCAGTGACTTACTCATCTCAGCTTCTCCTCTTGTTTTTTGCAACACAAAAGCAAGTGGTGCAGAACTGGTGGCCCTCTGGAAGCTGCTGGACTCCAGCTCTCATCAGTCCCAGCCAGTGTGGCAAATGATGAGGGATGATGGGAGTTGTAGTCCAGGAAGATCTAGAGGGCCACAGGTTCTTCATCCCTGAAGCAAGCTATCAGTTCCTGAAAGGCCAGTCATTCCCATATCTCTCCTTACACTAAATCTTCCTTTAAGCAAAGGAAACATTGGAGATTCCTGCCTGCCTGAGGGATCTCCAAAGATTTCGGCTCACTATGCTTCCTACTCCGCTGCCGAGAGGTGCCTCAAGGGAAGAGGGAAATGTCAGCCACACTTGTCCCCAGCTTACAAACCCCAACTGTATTGCAGCTTCCCAGGTGGCTAGGACTGTCCTTTCCAGCTCAGGACAGAGGCCTGGGTGTGAAGAACTAAAGGGAGCAGATCCAAAGGCTGCCCATTTGCTCTCTCCATGTTTCTGGACAAAGTGGCACCCGGCCTTCTCCCTTTGATCACAGCATAGAGAGAGTGAGTGAGTGTGTTTGTGTGTGTTTATATGTACATATGTAACCATTTTTATATACAGCATGAAGCACTTGTAAGTTTCACAAATCTCCACCCTCCCACAATGAGAGCCATATTATTATTATTATTATTATTATTATTATTATTATTATTATTATTATTCTGATGATGATGATTACAACTATTATAACCCTCAGGCAACATAAAAGATATCTGGGAAGGAGTCTCCTCCATAGAGGATATGCCTTGGGCTGGAATTCAAGGACTCCACAGCACAGGGGAAATTCTGCTTGGCACCTGCCTGGGAGGGCAGACAGATCTGAGAGCCCCCAGCATGCAAGGCATGGTCACCTGATGCCAAAGGACAGCTGCTGTGAATAGGCCAAGGCCAAGGGTGTCTTTACAAAGGGGACCCAATAAGCAGGAAATGCCAGCCCTTCGGATCAGAGAACAGCAACGAAGGGTCTTTGTTTAGCCCAATAACCTGCCTGAATGACACCCCCCCCCCCGTTCCTTGCTTGTTCCAGTTTAGACTCCCATTTCCATTTAGTCTCTTCCATCGGGTGCACCATAATTGTGCTAGGTGGGCCTGTTTCTGAAGCCCATCCAATCACAGTTGCCCTCTTCTTACCTGTTTCTTCCTTAAGAGCTGTGGTGATGCAAAAAGCTCTTTCGACCTCTGAATTCTTCATCCATCTCTGGGGTATCAATCCCATTTCCCATGGGAACTTCCATTCAAGGCGCATGTGTTCTGTTGCACCTTTACTATTACACAGTGAAGGCAGAATGCTTTCCTGTGGTTTAGCCCTGGCTGTGGTTTGCTGCCTTAATGCTGATTAAGGTTCCAGGTATCCAATGAAACCTCTGTTGAATTTGCCAAGCTAAATCCTTCTCCCATGGGGTGCATCTCAGTAATATGGAAAGAAAGGGGCAGGGAAACTGCCTTAACCATGGTGTTCACTCAGTTCAGATGTAACGGTTAGCTACTAATAACATAAACTGTTTTATTAGCCCCACTACAAACCATGGTTTCAGATCTTGGTTTGCAGCCTATCCCTAGCCATGGTTTAGGTACTGAGACTAAACACTTAATTGTGGTTGAGGACAATGGACCATGGTTAATTAAGTGTTGGGTCTGCATTGGGCCTGTGGGAGCTCCTTTTTCAGTGCAGCCTGGGTAGAATAGTGGGGAGAGGCTGGCCAAAATACATGGTGCCACTTTTTTGAGGGGGGTCCAAAATCCAGTCTGATTTGGTTCATGGAACTGCTTTCCATTTTGTCTGCTGTTGGCAGACTAGAGTTCTAGAGTTCTAGATTCTAGAGTTCAGGGAACTGTAGCAAAAGGGGGACATAGATGTGCTGCACCCATCCACTGGTGTCCCCCCCACTCAAATAAGTGCCAGGGTTCTGATTGGGCTAAAATGTAAAGCCCCTCCCCCACCCCCGGATTGAGAATTCTCAGAGGTGAACAGGGGGGACAAATGCCACAAGAATTCAACCAGCATATATTTCCTCTTGGGGCACATCTGGGTAAGAACATCTGGACTGGATCTCTGTGTGTGAGAGGGAAACCCAAAACGATGTATTGGACAATGAATGTACAGAGGATCTGGACTTTGCTGTTTTGTGTGTAGCGGGGGTAGGGGAGTTCCCCAGAATTTGTTTCTGGGCTGGAGGTGATAAACCAACCCTTCCTTGCAGCAAACTGAAACCCTGGAGCAGATAATCATTCACATTTGGAGCGGACTTATCTTCATGTGCTTCCCTGCCCCCTTTGACAGAGTAGATATGGAGATCAGTTGTCCTGGTACGGAAAAGGGAATTCTTGTTCTTGTACATAACTTGAATTGAGGGAGCAGCCTTCTATTTATCAAATAAGAAATTTATCATTGCAGAAGAAAACTCCCTGTGGAAGGACATGGGCAGACTTCTCTTTCCCAGGTGCTCCCTCTGCCCCTGTTCAGGGTGAACAAATGCGCCATATTGAAATGTACGGAACTGAATAAAAAGTCTCCAACAATCCTGGGTGTTTGATGCTTCTCGCTGGGACCCACGTGGCAGGAGCACTCTCTGGCTTGGTTGGGTTATGGAGTGGGTCTTGGTGAAAAGGAAGGAGTTCTGCTTCAGCCTTGGTGGTACCCTTGGAGCAGGTTGTCCTTTACAAGGAGCAAGAGGGGGGAAATCCCCCTCCCTAGCCTTTCCCCGTGGAATATTCTGCTGCTGGTAGTGCTGTTTCTTCCAGGTGTTTTGCCCCTGCTGCAAAAGTTACAAAAGCTTCACAGCTGGGCTTTTACTGAAATCAGATGCAACATTTAGCCTTCGGAAGTATAACCTGTGGTTTATGAGCACCAATTCAAACAGTGGTTTCAGATCTTGGGTTCTGGCCAATCCTTCAGGGCTGCACTTTCTGCATTCAAACCTCACACTCGCCATTGCCTGAAGAGCTCATTGACATCTCTTTCTTAGTAGTACACAACTTCTCAGAGACAGTTTGTGTTCTCGGTAGAGTTCTTGCTTTGCATGCAAAAGATCTCAAGCTCAATATCCCTGCATCGCCTGGTTGCTCATTTGATGAGAGCATGGTGCTGATAATACTGTCTTGCTGTGCTCTGCTGTCTAATGGTTAGAGCAAGCAGGGATTTCTTTTGGATCCGAGCAGATGGAAGACTGGTGGACTGATAGATAAAGGAGGAAGTGGTTTATTGATTGGCAAATACTAACAATATTAATGGGCATGAGCTCAACTGCACATCCTGCCCACCACTAAGAGACTGCTCCGACACTTCAGGCTGGTGGGCAGGTCACACACCTGGGTGGTGAAAGAGGTCGGTCCCTGCATTGCTGATTCTTCTGTTCCTTCTAGTTTCTCAGCTCTTCGGTGCTTCTTCAGAGACTAAACTCATCTCCTCAGGTCGGTGCTTTTATAGACAAAAGAAAGGACTCCATGCCAGGTTGTACAGGTGATCGCATGATACCATCCTTCCTCCCCTCTGTTCTCAGCAGCAAGCCAAAGTTCATGTCAAAGTGCCAGTTCAGTGGCTGGGTCAAGGAAGCCCTGTCCGCTAGTTGACTCCTCTGCTTATCAGGCCAGCTGGCTAGACCTGCGCTTGACGCCAACTAACTCCTCATTGTTCAGGTAGATTTATAGCAAAGCTGCATTGGAAGCAGATGCACCATCTAACGACAGATTTCTGCCACGGCCACTACATTAGAGAGATAGATAAAGATTTACTGCTGCAATTACCTCGAGATTGAGAAACGCCACTTTCGGGTATTGCTTGAGCAATACAAATGCCAAGGTTACAGGTTTGATCCCCATATGCAGGGGTGAGGAAACTTGTTTTAGGAGGGGGCTTGTTCACTGCCCCTCAGACCTTGTGGCGGGCTTGACTGCGTGCACGCATGCACACGCACGCACGTGGTGGGGGGGGGGGCTTTCTCTCCCCCAGCCCCCCCCCCGCTTTCCTACCTCCTCTGCCACTCTGCCTGTGGTTGGGAGCCAGCGGTGGTGGTGGCACCTCTCCTTTCCAGGCCAGCTTTCCCGGGCACCAGGCATGGGGCCAACAGGCGTGCCAAGCTCCAGCCGAAGCCCCGCGATGCGCCCATCATGATGCCCACAGCATGGCCATGGACGGAGAGGCCGGTGGGCAGGTGGCGAGTCTGGACTGCACCTCAGCACACGGGTGGCGAGGCTTCGGATTGGCTGGCACCAATCAAAGCCCAGCTCCCTCTGCAAGGTGGGGAGAAGCCAGGAGGGAGGAGGCACCGTAATGGTGTGTGTGTGGGGGGGGGGTAAATGGCGCCTAATTTTTTTTGATAAAATAAAATGGTGCCGCCCAAATGATCAGGTCGATCCAAGCAGCAATTCCAGGACAGTCCGCGGGTCGGATCCAGAGGGCAATTGGCCCTGATCCGGCCTGCAGGCCTTAGTTTGCCGACCCAAGCCCATATGGGACTGCTGCATATCCCTGCATTGCAGGGGGTTGGACTATGTGATCCTCAGGACCCCTTCCAACCCTATGATTCTATGATCTCCAGGTGGAGCTAAGGGAGACTCCTGCCCAAATACCATTTCAACACAACATCTTAGGCAGAATATGGTGTTTTATGTGTACAGATGCAGATGCATAACATTAAGATTTCAGACAAACCAGATTTGCAAAATGCAAGCATTTGTGGGGTTGTGAGGCTTGTAATTCACTCCAGCTTCCCCTGTGTCACAAAGTCACGCCAACAAAACCTGAAAAGGGCTCTGCTAGTGAAAGAAAATAGGCAGGAAAATTGCCCAGAAGAGGTACATTGTGAGATTAAACCAATTATACAAAATGTTCCCCCTTTTAAAATGATGGTGATGATGATGATGATACTGATAATAATAATAATAATAATTTATTATTTATACCACGCCCATCTGGCTGGGTTTCCCCAGCCACTCTGGGCGGCTTCCAACAATGATTAAAAATACACGAGGCTGTGTTTTTGCACAAGGAAGTCAGGAAGCGCAGCACCAAAGAGTTTGCCAGGTGTGTTCTGGACTTTGGGCATTTTACAGCAACTTGTGTGAAAACTGCTGATCTAGGCACAGTCTTGATGATGGAGGGACATCTGGCATACTAAAGAAACTTGCAGGTAAAAAAACCCCAAATCCTATAATTAAGCACCACAGTATGTCTTTAAAAGGGGCCTATTCCAGCATAAAGTTCTCCCTCTGCCTTTCACAGGGGAATTTGCTTGAAATTGTAATGGTGTATTCATGGGGGGGGGGGCATCAGTCCCACGGCTCAATATAGCCCCCCAGGCCTCTGTCTCTCTGGCCCTCATAACTCTCCAAGGGCCACACCCTTCCCTGACATTGGTTCCCACCTCAAGAGTTTTTGCCTGCCTGGGATGTGCCCTTCAACACCGATGCGGCTTTCTTCTTATCTGGATGGATGGAAAGGGGAGAGTGTGGGGCACAAATCAGCCTCCTGTACAAAGGTAAAATACATTTGTTGCTCCACCCACATTCCCCTCTGGCTCCGCCCACCAAAGGCGCCTGGCCCACAGAGGGCTCCACACTAGTGGGGGGGGGGCTCAGATTCGGGCCAGTCCTACTCCTGGAGAGATTATTATTAATACCAGCCTTCATCAGAAGACACTGAACACACTTCTCTCTCTCTCTCTCTCAACTTATCCTGTGCACTCCAGTTCTCCGATTGCCACAGAAATAGAAAGCAGGAAGTCTGCATTTTATGCAGGGTTTTCTTTGATATCTCCATACTTACCCAAAAGTACTTGCTCCGCATTCCTTTTCAAAAGAGCAAGAAATTGGTGAGGCCCCCCCCCCTTAAAAATGGTTTTATTTGCATAGCAAATGCAAAGAGCCAGCCTCCTCCATCTCTGTTTAAGCTCCGCCTTTCTCCGCCCAGGGTCACCATTTGCCGTTGGACTGCAACTTCCGTCATCCTTAGATAGTGTAGCCTTATTGGAGTTCACCGATTGGGTCTGCGTTGCTCCGTGACAGGAGGAAGGAAGTCAAAATGACACCGAGTTGGTTCAAAGAAAGAGTTTATTCTGTTTATTCATCATCATTATTATTATTTTTTTCCTTCTCATCCTCTCTCTCTCTCTCTCTCTCTCTCTCTCTCTCTCTTTGACACTGGCACAAAGATGAAGTACGTTAACAAGGTGACACAGGTGATGATCTGGCATCTGAAATCATTCACACAAACAGAAAGCTTAAAAACATAAAAAAAATGTACCGGATGCTGGCTCTCTTCTCCAGGGTTAAATGTGATTGTAGCATATACACACAAATTGCAAGCAGAAATTAAATCGCAAAAGAATGAGATCCTCTTGGAAGGGTAGCATATTACCGTGATTATCCTACCTTTGCCTCTTAAGATATGCTTCTGTTTTAAATTCTTTCTGCAGAATATTCACTGCGAAAGGGTGTTCTGTTGGGCTGCATTTGAAAGTTGATTGACCTTTTGAATAAACTGTAGGACAGTCCTTCCCAGTTTCCCCTTATTATTATCTATTATTTATCTGCAAATGATTTAATCTTGATATACATATTCACATACTTAATTGACTTGGGACAGTGGTTCAGTTATAATTATAGTACAACAATAAGTTAAGTGCTACCTGCTGTGTGGCTAAATTTTCTTATAAGAAAACATCTGATGACAGTCAGAAAGGGTATTCCTATTAAACAGGAGGAATAAGCAACTCATGCTGACTAAATATAAACTCATTCCTGCATCTGTATATATCACACACAGAAGGAGACAGAGTGCAACTCAACTCTTTAACATCAACTCTTTTCTCTCTCTCTTCATATCTAGTTAATTCAATCCTATGTAGAGTAGATGGGGGGGGGGTTGAGAGAGCAGGTACCAAGCAAGACACTGTTTAGGGGAAAGGTTCCTGCTTGTTCCTTTTCATAATGTGAAACTAAATATCTGACCTAGAGCACTAGGAACATTTTAGGGAACACCACCATGTCGGAGAAGGCTACGAAAGCATATGACATCAGCAGCCCTGATAAGAAGAAGTGCCTGATAACTTCCATATTTGAAACCACAAAGAAAGGCACACACCACAAACGAATGAACACAGGCAGTGGGGCCTTCACCTACTTCAATATGTGGCATCTGATTCCTCCTGCATTTTTGGTCCTGCTTGCGTATGCTACAGAGGATGTAAACAAATCCTACACTAGAGAAAAGCTCTGTAGCTCTTGTGTATCACTGTAGCTTTGTGTACACCGTATCTTAAGTGTATTCTGCTGAAGGACAAAGCTTGCTTGGTGTTATTTGCTTTATGAATTAAGGTCCCAGTTTCCCAATACACACATTTGCTATTTCACCCCAACACTCTTCCTAAATGGATTCACACATTCATGTATTCAGTTGGGCCAGTGTTCACATCATTCTGTTTTACTTAGCATTTTGGTTTGAAAACCCAAGTTCCACTTTCTCTGCACTTCCTGCAAGATTGTATAGTTGAAGGAAAGAGCCTCTAATAGAGCTTTTGTTTGCTCTTGAAGCTGTAGGCATTATTAACACACAAATATTGGGTTGGATCTACCCACTAGTCCTCTAGTCTAGTGGGGGGGTAATTGCATCAATAAGCATTGAGGTATTTGTCTATCAACATCTTGATTCTGCTGTCACTAATGCATTTGACAACTTTGGAGGTTTAATCAACACAAAGAGCTTCAATATCTCCCTTTCTCATATAAGATGTCTGTTTTGGAACACTTTCCACAGCCTAATGTAAACAGGGAAATAAAAATTATTTTGCCTAAGACCTCTCCTGGTATGTACACTCAGAGCCATCTCAATTTTCAATTAATAGATGTCCAGTGAGTATCTTTCATGGGAGGGACATACTAAAAAGAGCACAAACAATATTCCAGGTCCCTACTCTTGCTGTTAATTTATGGATGGTTAGCTGTCCAGCCAGCCAAAAATAGGGCTGTTCTATAATATATTATATTCTTACTTCTTAATTCAGAATTATTTAAAAGCTGGTTTTACTCACGAAAACCTCAACCAAGAATCTGACTGCATGCTAACAGCACATGCAAGACTTTGACACAGTGTGTCGCTGGTCACACACACCCTTTATGCAATTCAGCTTTTACTATATTTAGTAAACTCTCTCTCAATAATAGCATCTTAATATATTACTTTCATTAATACTCATCAGCATAAACACTCAACCGTCTTTACAGCCCATTACCCAACTTTTCTCCTTTTCCAACATTCTCACTTCTCTACCCTCTACCTCTCACCTTCTTTTCTACTTCCCTCTACCTTCTCCAGCTCTTACTACTTCAACACCTTCCCCATAATATTTGGGACACAATTGTTCATCCCTTTTACAAATAAAAATTATACGCATTTCAAAAATATCTCAGAAGAAAGGTAGTGCAAAAACCAATTTTGGTATCAAATAGTATGCCCATCCTTTAAACTGAGCTGAGATCTATAATAAAATCTAACTTGCACACCCCTTTAAGTTTTAAAAGCTGCAAATTATAATTAAAGCACATACTGTCCTGTGTTTCCTCCTCCACCTTGTGCTGTGTCTGAGAGGTGGCTTTTAGGTGTTAACGGGGGTCTTTGGAAACAGATTCATCATACAATCACAGTTAGCAAGATGCAGTCTTGAAAAGACTCGTGAGGTACGCACACAACACAGGTCTGCAAATATATTCCAAATTCCCTTTTGCTGCTACTTGTAAAAGTATGTCAAATTTACAGAACCGCCTCTATGACAACAAAAAGAGGTCGTATGTTTAAATGACACAGGTACTCGTGCTCATGCTCTGGGGGCTGGCATGCCATGCAATATTTAGTAATTTTGTAATTTTTACACTCAGGGTATGTGTTCTTTGGCCCCATTTTAACCTGGTTTCCAGACTCCACCAAGGGCTGCATAGCGTCTTTGTTTCTGTGTTAAACACAGACACTGCAAGGGGGATGATTTACTGCTTTGTCCCCCGTAACCCTCTCACTTCTCTTCTCATCTGTCTGAACATGGGATTGGGGGGGTTAAAACCCCATCCCTTTTGACAACACTACCTTTTCCCATACATTTGTACATTTTTACTTTTGATCAACATTTAACAAGTGGTTTCTAAATCACCCAGGGTACCTATGCAACAGAGTCAATAAGAAACAAACTTTTAACAAAAATATTAAGATACCAGGTAGCTCAAAGCACAGTGAATTGATGACACTCAAATTCTGAAGCCAGTACATGATTACATGATTGTATTAGTAATTGAAACCTTCCCACCTTTAACATGAAAATATAAAATTTGACCTCATGAGCAACTCATGTCACTTTTAGTGTTAAAGACCAAATAATCCCTTTTATACTTGTACTGTGCAAGATTCTAGGTGTTTTAAGGTCTGTTTCCCAATCCCCTAACATGCAGCACAGTGAATGTGGCAGAATTGAGAACCCCTTCATTCCTGGCGCGCCTCTGCAGAGCACATATCTTTTTTTCCCCAGACCCCACGTGTTGGCAATACAATACAAGCCAACTGAACGCACCTATGCTGGTCACTGCCAGAATACAGAAAGGAGCTTAAAGGGGTTTTTTCAACTGTAGCTTGACATTTCCAATTGTCCAAAAAGAACAAACACTGCAAAGGGGTTGGTTTGCTGTTTGTTTTGTTTTTGTTTTGTTTTTTCCCCCCATAGCCCTGAGACACTCCGTCCACCTAGAGTTATTTCTCACCCAGTCACCTTTCTCCGCGTCCTCTTAGTGGCCTAGACGGACTCGTGTCGCTAGGAACCGCACCTTACAAGGACCACACTTCGCTTCGTCAGTGGCTCTGAGCCCCAACGGCTCATCCACTCAAAACATTCACTGGAGTGTCCCCATACACAAATAAATACACATACATACAAACCCCCATACACATACAAACCCCATGCACCTCCCCAATCCCCTTTACCCATAAACTTCCCAAAGCCGGTGGCACTTTACTGCTCTTCTACCGGCAAACCAGTGGCACACTACTGCTCTCTACTGGTTGAACCCAGCGGCACCCTACTGCTCCTACTGGGCGGGGCTGATCAAACCCCTGACTCCCACAAAACAAGCTGTGGAGCCTACCTTACCCTTCCCTTGGGCACCCTTTTCCCCGTGCAGCTGCTGTCTCTTTCTTCCGTCTCTGCTGCGTCTCCACTCAGATACGGCGTGGGGGCTCCCCCTAGAAATGGCAGGGTGCGCGCTTGGAGCCACCAACGCCGACCCAGCTGTTCGCTTAGCAGTGACGTCTCGGTCCTTTGTCCTGTCCTCGGAGAACGCGGGTTCCCGGCCAACGCACCAAGAAATGTAGCCTTATTGGAGTTCACCGATTGGGTCTGCGTTGCTCCGTGACAGGAGGAAGGAAGTCAAAATGACACCGAGTTGGTTCAAAGAAAGAGTTTATTCTGCTCTCCGGATAGCAGAAGGCACTTGCGTGGTGAGTCCACAGCAAGTCCAAAGAAATGACAAGTTTCATGCAGTATATATACCCTCCAGGCACCCTCTCCCTCCTTCCAACCACGTCAGCTTGTATACGTAGGTTGACATCACATATGTTCCTGCTCCGGCACTCTTAACCATAAGAGGGATTTCCTTCCTGCACTCCTGACCATAAAAGGATATTCCTGTTCCTACTCCTATCTTGGAGCAAGAGGTCACTACTTCCGAGAACATGCTCTGGCGTTAGTCCCAGACTTGGGTCTCTGCGTCATTTGTGGTCAGGACATAAGATATGTCTGTGTCTGTTCTGCTGGTAAAGTCAAGGCCAGTCTTGCCATCAAACTGATAAGGGAGAGAGCTGTGTTCTTGTTTTGCATTTGCTCAACGGCTAAAGTTTATGCATTTTAGCTAAGGAGAAATGGGGATTTTGGTGCAGCAGTAAAAACTGCCTGCACAGTCAGTTTTGGGTTTTGGAAACCCATTCCTTCAATAGCAGGACCAGTGGTCAGGGATGATGGGAGTTGTAGTCCAGCTTGGAGTTCAAAATGAAGCAGGGCAAAGGCTAATAGAGTTCTGTCAAGAGAATAAGCTGGTCATCACAAACACTCTTTTCCAACAATACAACACATGGACATCACCAGATGGGCAGCATCAAAATCAGATTGATTATATTCTCTGCAGCCAAAGATGGAGAAGCTCTATAGAGTCAGCAAAAACAAGACCTTGAACTGACTGTGGCTCAGATCATCAGCTTCTTATAGCAAAATTCAAGCTTAAACTGAAGAAAGTAGGGCAAACCACTGGGCCAATAAGATACAATCTAAATCAAATCCCTTATGAATAGACGGTGGAAGTGAGGAGCAGTTTTAAGGATTTAGATTTGGACAGAGTACCTGAAGAACTATAGATGGAGGCTTGTAACATTATCCAGGAGGCAGCAATGAAAACCATCCCAGTGAAAAGGAAATGCAAGAAAGCAAAGTGGCTGTCCAACAAGGCCTTACAAATAGTGGGGGAGAGAAGGCAAGCAAAATGTGAGGGAGATAGCGAAAGATACAGGAAACTGAATGCAGATTTCCAAAAAATAGCAAGGAGAGACAAGAAGGCCTTCTTAAACGAGCAGTGCAAAGAAATACAGGGAAACAATAGAATGGGAAAAACCAGAGATCTCTTCAAGACAATTGGAGATATGAAAGGAGCATTTCGTACAAAGATTACCATAATAAAGGACAAAAGTGGAAAGGACCTAACAGAAGCAGAAGACATCAAGAAGAGGTGGCAAGATTACACAGAGGAATTATACCAGAAAGATATGGCTGTCTCGTACACCCCAGGTAGTGTGGTTGCTGACCTTGAGCCAGACATCCTGGAGAGTGAAGTCAAATGGGCCTTAGAAAGCACTGCACATAACAAGGCCAATGGAAGTGATGACATTCCAGCTGAACTATTAAAAAAATTAAAAGATGGTGCTATTAAGGTGCTACACTCAATATGCCAGCAAGTTTGGAAAACTCAGCAGTGGCCAGAGGATTGGAGAAGATCAGTCCACATCCCAATCCCAAAGAAGGGCAGTGCCAAAGAATGCTCCAACTACCGCACAATTTCACTCATTTCACACGCTAGCAAGGTTATGTTTAAAATTCTAAAAGGCTGGCTTAAGCAGTATGTGGACCGAGAACTCCCAGAAGTGCAAGCTGGATTTAGAAGAGGCAGAGGAATCAGAGACCAAATTGCAAACATGCGATGGATAATGGAGAAAGCTAGAGAGTTCCAGAAAGACATCTACTTCTGCTTCATTGACTATGTAAAAGCCTTTGACTGTGTCGACCACAGCAAACTATGGCAAGTTCTTAAAGAAATGGGAGTGCCTGATCACCTCATCTGTCTCCTGAGAAATCTCTATGAGGGACAAGAAGCTACAGTTAGAGCTGGATATGGAACAACTGATTGGTTCAAAATTGGGAAAGGAGTACAACAAGGCTGTATATTGTCTCCCTGCTTATTTAACTTATATGCAGAATTCATCATGTGAAAGACTGGGCTGGATGAATCCCAAGCCGGAATTAAGATTGCCAGAAGAAATATCAACAACCTCAGATATGTAGATGACACAACCTTGATGGCAGAAAGTGAGGAGGAATTAAAGAACCTTTTAATGAGGGTGAAAGAGGAGAGCGCAAAATATGGTCTGAAGCTCAACATCAAAAAAACGAAGATCATGGCCACTGGTTCCATCACCTCCTGGCAAATAGAAGGGGAAGAAATGGAGGCAATGAGAGATTTTACTTTCTCGGGCTCCATGATCACTGCAGATGGTGACAGCAGCCACGAAATTAAAAGACGCCTGCTTCTTGGGAGAAAAGCAATGATAAACCTAGACAGCATCTTAAAAATCAGAGACATCACCTTGCCAACAAAGGTCCATATACTTAAAGCCATGGCTTTCCCAGTTGTGATGTATGGAAGTGAGAGCTGGACCATAAAGAAGGCTGATCGCCGAAGAATGGATGCTTTTGAATTCTGGTGCTGGAGGAGACTCTTGAGAGCCCCATGGACTGCAAGAAGATCAAACCTATCCATTCTGAAGGAAATCAGCCCTGAGCGCTCACTGGAAGGACAGATCCTGAAGCTGAGGCTCCAATACTTTGGCCACCTCCTGAGAAGATAAGACTCCCTGGAAAAGACCCTGATGTTGGGAAAGATGGAGGGCACAAGGAGAAGGGGACGACGGAGGACGAGATGGCTGGACAGTGTTCTCGAAGCTACCAGCATGAGTTTGACCAAACTGCAGGAGGCAGTGGAAAACAGGAGTGCTTGGCGTGCTCTGGTCTATGGGGTCACGAAGAGTCGGACACGACTAAACGACTAAACAGATGAGGACCTAAGGTTTGGAAAGGGGGAAAAAAATCACACATGCCACTCTCAAGATGGCGTCTCTGTCCGCCCCAAACATTTACCAGCACCAAAGATGGTTGACTTCAGATGGGCTAGCGCAGGGAACATGCCCTCAACAAACATGGCAGCAAAAGCTTCCGCCCTGAGACACGGGCCTGGTTTTGCGGAGGAGAATGCATCGCGTCCCCTTTACTTTCTCTCTGACGGCACCCGGCATACGGATAAAAAGAGGCCGCGTCCATTTTCGACTAGGGACGGGGCAGCCAGGAGGCCGGGCCCGAGTCCCCGCCCCGCTCGTCACGGACGCCGCCCTCAAGATGGCGCCGGCCAGCTCCCCTTCCCCGCCCCACCTCTCGGGGCCGGCGGAAGCGGGGGGGCGTGGCGGCGGGAGCCGGGCGCCGCCTCGACGGGCTTCCGGGCGGGAGGCGGCGATGGCTGCGGAGCGGGGGCGGCCGGGGCTGGAGGCCCAGAGGCGGCAGGTGGAGGGCGAGGGGCCCGAGCAGCCCGGGAGGGAGCGCCCGCTGCGCGCCGGAGAGAAGTGGTGAGCGAGGAGACCCCTCCGGGAACCGGCGCTGAGTCCCCTCCCTGGGGCGGGGGTCGCGAGCGCCTTCCTCGGGGAATCCCCCGCCGGCTCCCGGGAGGCCTCCCTGCCTGGGGCGGGACGGGGCTGCCCGGCCGGCGGGCGTCGCGGAGGATTTCCTCTCCCGGGAAGCTCGCGGGATTTGCTCCCTTCAGACGCGCTGCTTCGGCTCCCGGAGTCTCCGGTGGAAGCCAAAGCCTCAAGTTCTCCCGGAGCACATTTCTCGTACTGCTGACATGTTCACTTCCGGAATGAAAATGCTATTCCCCTTTTTTCTTTTGGGAGGCAATAGCTGCTCTGAATCAACTTGGCACCTTCTTGCGTTTGGTTGTTTAATTCATTTTCTTCTGTTCCTTCCTGTGTCTTGGGTAGACACTCCAACTGCATCAGTGGATTTCGTGAATGCGACCCACTCTTCCTACATGGTTTTTTTCCCTTTTTAAAAAAAAGAATTCGTGGTTCTAAACTCTTTGCCAAAATGTGTGCTTTGCTGTAGCATTCGAATATTTCTAAACAACTATGTGATTGAAAACCAGTCACCTCCCTCCCCCCCTTTGTTTTTTCTTGTTTAGCAGGGTTATTGAGGTGACCTTTTGGTGATCCCCACCCCAAGAAAAGGCGTCTGTGTCTGTGTCTGAGTCAGAAAGAATGTCAATAGGTACTTAGCATGGAGTTACTGTTGGAGAGAGCTGCTCCTGCCCCCCCCCCCCCAGCACTGAGTTGTTGCTTTTAAGGGCTACCTTAGTTTTGGAGGTGGGTGATCCCCCATAGACATGCTGTGGGCTTGGTTCCAAAGCTTTCTTACCCCCCCCTCCGCCCTCTTAGTGGCTTCAAGTGCAGTGAAGTTTCAGTTTCTCAGCTGCCCCCCCTACAAGGCCAGCCTCATTTGGTAGCAGCCCCTGTCTCTCTTGCATGAGCGCTTGGCGGTCTTCTGTATCCTTGTGTGGCTTTATCTTCTGTGGAATGAGTTTTAATTTCACCCTCGATAAACTGGCAAACTTCCTGTTTTTGTCACTGAACCTAGACTCCCTGTGTCAGCTACATCTACTTTTCTCCTAGATGGGGTTTAGAGAAATCTTACTGTAGCAGCCTGCTTGTGGTTAACGCTTAGCTGGAATGAAATATTCAACGCAGCAATAGAGAAATTAAAATAATAATTTATTTGTCAGACAAATAAATGAGAGGCACAGTGGTATATGGTTACCAAGCTCTGGCCTGGTCTCCTGCCATTATGGCCAGCACTTATATTCCCTCAGCCCAGCCTCCTTGCTCCTCCTTTGGCTGCCTCTGTCCAATCAGCCTGGTTGAATTTCCTATTGGCTGATTGCTATAACCAATCCTAAAAGATACACCCATTTCCTATTGCCTTTTATGGGATACAAAAAGCTATATATTCTTCTATCTATAAATGACAAATAAGTAGTCATATATCTTACATTTGTCTCAACAAGGAACCTTAATTACCAGCTCACCTCTTGCCCTCCTTTCCCTATTGCCCTCCAAAACAGATGGTTAATAGTTTTAAATTTTTATCTTAGACAGATGTCAGGGATCTTGGGTTCACATTCTCATGCATCATCAATGAAAGATCTCCTTTTTGGAGGTCTTTAAACAATGGCCTGACAACCATATATCAGGAGTGCTTGATGGCGTCTCCTGTCTGGCAGGGGGCTGGGCTCGTTTGCCCCTCTGGTCTCCTACAGCAATATGACTCTATGAAATAAGATTTTATCATTTCTTTCTTTCTAGATCCTTTGCATAATTACATTTAAGCCAGTATATTTCATACATTATCATAGATAGCTTTTTAGAAGAATAAACCTTCTCAAAGTAAAAGGAAGGACTAGTTTACAGCCTCAAAATAAAATAGGGGAAAAAAGCCCTTCTCCAGCCAGTTGCTTTCTTTTCCATTTGCTCTTGGCCTTTAACCTTAGGAAGATATGGCTCAAGTTTAATGGAGGCACATGGTTTTATTTTACTATTTACCAAACTCTTAATTATGTAGGGTCAGTGTAACCTTGCTCTTCAGCCTG
Source organism: Podarcis bocagei (assembly GCF_964188305.1). Taxonomy (NCBI): domain Eukaryota; kingdom Metazoa; phylum Chordata; class Lepidosauria; order Squamata; family Lacertidae; genus Podarcis; species Podarcis bocagei. The sequence continues at coordinate 1,377,791 of NC_138143.1, forward strand.
TAATTCCCTTTTTACGACTTTGAGAATTGTTTTCTGCTATAAATCAGGGGGCCCCCTTGTCCAGGAGGATAAACATCTTGCCAAAGTACTTAGGCAGCTGGTCTTCTGCCTGGCATAAAACATTTGAAAATCTTTAAGCTCATTTTAAAATACAGACCCTAATCAAACTATAAGCCTTGATAAAAATGCAGGCTATGATTAGATGCCTCATTACCTCTCCAACCTGTTTTGTGCCAACTAACATGCACTTGTGTCTCGGGGAAGACAGTTGGGGAACCACAGCCCCAGTAGTGAAACAAACCACCTCCATTGTCACAGAGCAGAAAGGCAGAGCTTCCTCGTTTCATTGCAGGATCTTTGGGTCCCTTCAAACTCTGCAGTTCCATGAGGTGCGTAGTCCGATCTCACGCTCCTTTACTTGGAAGCCAGTCATCCCACTGAGTTCAAAAGAGCTTGTTTCCTAGTAAATGTGTGCATAGGTTTGCAGCGTAAATGAGATAAGTGTGGGACAAGTAAGTCGGTTCACATTGCATACCAACTTCAAGCTTCTGGTCCATTGGTTTTTGACCAGTGTGCTGTGGCACCCTGGGGTGACATGAGGAACATTCAGGGGAGCCCGGGGGGGACACGGGACATCCTTTCATTAACTTGCAGCCCATATCTTCCTGCATTATTTTTCTCTCTGAGGAACATTCGGGGGAGTCGACACCTTTAACTTGCAGCCCATTATCTTCCTGAAATAAAACAATGGCAAAAAAGTGGGGAAACATTTTTGCCTGACTGTTGATCTTCTTAAAATCTCCCCCTCCCTACACACAAACAAGAATCCTCCTCAACTTCAGTAATGATAACAGTTCCTTAGTTTTACACATTTGCTTGGGTTCTCATTGACACTTGTATTCCCCCTTGCACGTGTCCAAAAGTGGCTCCAAAAAGGGGCAGGGCAGAACGGAGAAGTCCCCACTTAATGCACGTTCTGTAATGGAACCCCAGGGTAAGTGGCTTCCACAGGGGAGCTGCAGAAAGAATGTGGTTGGTCGAGGGAGCTGTGGACCCCACAAGGTTGAAAACCACTGTTCTAGTTCTTGTTTTTTAAAGCTCTCTACGCCTCTCCTGTGCCCTTCATTCTGCACAGGCTCCCCTGCTGTTTCTCCCCTCTGCTCCTGCTCACACAAGAAAGCTGCCGCAGTTACTGCTTGCACAGATCCAGTTTGGTCCCCCATTTAATTTCCTCCCCATGACTCACTAGTGGGAGGAGCCAGCCTTGCATGGCAGTGAATGAGTGTCATGATCAATATGTAGCTCCCTGGGAAGCTGGTCAGACTCTCACGGGGGGGGGGGGGTGTGAACTGCTTTCAACAAGCTGTTCTGCCCTTTCCTTCCTAAGATTTGTCCCACTGTGGTAGCCCTGAGGGATTCCCCAGCCACTGGTTTCCCCAGCCTGAGAAGAACTTAGAACTTTTCCTAGCATTAAAAATGTTTCCCAGCCAATTAATGGTCTTCATTGATCTTGAGTTAGAACTAATCTGGGCCTGAAATCATGAGCAAAGGAAAGAGAGACCATATATTAGACTTGGCAGGCTTTTTAGCTACATAGAACTCTTTGCTGGGCTGATGTCTGTCTTAACTAAAAGGCATGCTTTCATTTCATGTGTTGCTTCTCCTTGCGGGCCAAAGCCTTGAGGAATTTCAAGGATGCTGGCTGTATCAGATGCTGTCGCTCCCAGGTTCTCAGTGGGACTGTGCCAGTGGATGCTGAGCCAGCGTAACACTTGCAAGCTGTGATCTTGCCTTTGGGTTCCCCCTCCTCAGCCCTTCCCATTCCTCCTGGCCCCATAGAGCTTGCCTGGATGGAGGAACCACCCAGGGCTGAGTTCAGTCGGTGAGAGTGTGCCATTGGATGTAGGGAAGAGGAGAGGTGGGGTCTTCCCCTTACCCCACCTGCTTTCCTTAATGTCCAGAGACCCCTGCACAGTCACAAAAGGACGGAAGCTGAACATTCTGCACTTGAACTTACATTAATGTCCAAGGCAATATTACGAGGAAGGGGTCCAAACCTTGATGCTGCTGCTAGAACAAAGTTTCCTCCGTGAAAAGGGTGGAAACTTCGAGGTGGTCTGCTTACAACGCACCAAATATGTATTTAAGATTGTGCCGACCCCTTTTATGGCCCTGTGGTTTGTGTTGAGCCGCCAGAGATGTGACTGGAAGATCAGGCAGAGGCTCCGCTGCTGTCAGGTCCTCCTTGCCATCGTGCGGCTGGTGTTAAGGTGACAGCCTGTTCCCTTCTGTGGACTTCTTAATATAGTGCCCCAGGGCAATAGGAGAGGGAACTGTTTTTCAGGATGGGACACATATTTCATGGTCTGAGCTGACCCTATGGTGGTATAAAGGGGTAATATAAAATCAACCACCTTGGGGGTGGAATGCAGGTTTTTCTGCCCATGGAAATCCAGGCTGTTGACTAAGAGGGAAGGAGATTAAGGGCAGGGATCTTGGTTTACTGCCAAGCAGAAAATTAAAACTGACTTTTGTAGACAATCCACATCTGCAAGTTGAATGCAAGAATAAATTATGCAAATAATTGAGGCTACGTGATTTAATCCATTTAATAGAAAGACTCTTACTTTGAACGTCCCAAGTATTTCTTATACATTGCACAATACTCTGCGTGTCTCAGGAGGAAGTCCTGCTGAGTTCAGTGGGGCTTATTCCCAGGTAGGTGAGTGTTGGATTGCAGTCTAATTCTTACACAGTGACCCTGCAAAATGGAATGAGGAAATGTGTGCCCTCCGGGTCTTGGCTGGGCTAAAATTCCAGTTTTTGCAGGGCATTGGCCATGCTGGTCAGGGTGATGGCAGCTGATGTTTGGAGGGACCGCCGTTGCCCTGCCGCTGGTGTGAGGAATGGTCATTTCTATCCAGTAGTTGCAAATTGTAGGATTGGGGTTGAGACTGAATGGCAGGGGCTTGCCTGGTAAATTCTTGGCTAACTTGATATTTGAACCAGGAGCAACTGGAAGGGGTTCTTTTATTCTGTGGGGCTGCAAGTGAGGGCCTTTCCTTCTAATGATGTGGCAATCCACAATTTAATAAGCAAAAGTTACCTTGTGTATTGGGACGCGGGTGGCGCTGTGGGTAAAACCTCAGTGCCTAGGGCTTGCCGATCGCATGGTCGGTGGTTCGAATCCCCGCAGCGGGGTAAGCTCCCGTCTTTCGGTCCCAGCTCCTGCCCACCTAGCAGTTCGAAAGCACCCTTAAGTGCAAGTAGATAAATAGGTACCGCTTTATAGCGGGAAGGTAAATGGCGTTTCCAAGTGCTGCGCTGGTGCTGGCTCGCCAGAGCAGCTTCGTCACGCTGGCCACATGACCCGGAAGTGTCTCCAGACAGTGCTGGCCCCCGGCCTCTTAAGTGAGATGGGCGCACAACCCCAGAGTCGGACACGACTGGCCCGTACGGGCAAGGGTACCTTTACCTTTACCTTGTGTATTCTTTCGCATTGCAACAAAGCACATAGATTGAAGTGTGGGTAATATGTATATATATATATATATATATATATATATATATATATATATATATATATAAGTTAAGCCATAGTTTGGTTCAAGGTGTTTACTTAACTAAATATTTTTAGATGATGGGCCTAGAAATAACTTACGATTTCTTAGGCACACCTGTTTGCTTTCAGTCGAAGCTGTGACTGTGTTGCCCATCTTTACTGCCATAGTCTAGGGAAGTGGAGGAGAGGAGGACTTTGGATATTAGCAGACCTGGGTGAGCTGGTACTGGGTCTGTGACAGGAAGCTGCAAAGAGTGGTTGCAGCTGAAGGGAGCCATGACCTGCCTCCTCCTTATCTGAGCCTTTGGATAGTGTGATTGTTACCTTTTTAAAGCTTATCTCTGTGGTCAAGAGGACTAGAAATTTTCTATTTCAATCAAAATAGTGGGAATTCTCAGTTGTCTGGACTGATAAGCTGCAAGCAGATGTATGCAGTATTTGGCACAGTTGCAAGGCCTTGGATTGAGACCTTAGCTTTCCTTGTGGAGGAGGCATCCTTCCTGACCCTGTTTGGGCTGGAGGATGGAGGGAGACTTGCCTGCTTATGTTTATGCACACTGGTGTGGTTCTGGATTTGAACTTGCTGTTTCTTTGCCCACAGGTATTTGCTGGAGAATCATTGGTACAAACAGTGGAGAGCATACGTGGAATCTGGAGATCAAAACTCCATCTCTTTCCCTGGACGGATCAACAATGCTGAGCTCTTTGAAGGTACAGCTTCCTCTGTCCTATTATTTTATTTTGAGATTCTTTCCTTCTTCCCTTGACATACATTCCCAGGGCAGCACGGCTAGATGAAAACCAGCACTATGTCATTTTTACCCCCATCCTCCAAGGAGCCCAGAATGTCATTCATTTTATCCAGACAACAACCCTGTGGGGTAGAGTGGGCTAAGATGTAGCAACAGATCCAAAGATGCCCAGTCAGCTGTTCGCCTGGCTTTCCATCCCAGAGCTGGCTCCTTGATGCAGTTGCTGTATCATGGAAGGGGAAATGTGTTGGAAGTTGAGAAATAGCTTTCCCGTCTTACAGCAGGGAGTTCTGCTGATGAAGGTCCTGTTCCAGCCTTTCTCCTTCTCCACAGACAGACGGCCCTGTTGGATTTCAAGCCCTTTTCCTTCCTTCCATCCTCCCAGATACAGAGTCGTACCGGTTGAAGGATAGACTGGTGGAGCATGAGGAATATGTTCTGGTGCCAGAGGAGGTCTGGAACAAGCTGGTGGCCTGGTATGGCCTTGAGCATGACCAGCCAGCCATTGAACGCAAGGTGAGAAGTTTGTAGCTTAGAGAGCATGGACTGTTGAGGAATCTGTGCTCCTGATATTGGGATTCCTAGCTGCCATCACATCCCTGAGCAATTGGTTGTGTGTTGGATTCCTACAATGTCTGGGTGGCCACAGGTTGTCTTCCCCCCCCCCCCAGCCCAGAGTTTCAGCACTGGCATATTCTGCTGTGACAAAGGGAGAGGAGGAAAGATGGAGCTTTTGAGAATGAGGTAGAGAATGGGGAGGAGGAGAGGCTCCCCCCCCGCCCCATTCAAACCTGATGTGCATATTGTGTGTGAGAGAGGTTATCTATCTAGAAGCCAGTTTCCTCCATACTGGCTGGGACTTCCCTTGGTTCTCAGTGGAGAGAGGGCTGCCCAAGAGTCTTGGTGGTTCAGCAACTGGCAGAGTCCCCACGCCAAAGGTATCCCTGAGGTCAGCCTTTATTTTCTCCTGTGCAGCCAAGTGCTTTCCATTCACTCTTATGCAGAAAAGTCCCTGGAGACCCTCTTTGAGGTTAATGGACCCTCAGCCCTTGGAAAGTGATGTCTGGCCCCCTCTGTCTGTCATCTCCACCCTTAGCTCAGGTTGCTCCCAACGCAGAAGCTCTCATTCTTTGCCCGCTTTCCAGCCATTGTAATGGCCAGCACTTGCCAGGATGTAATAACAGGCCATTTAGCTTAGGTTATAGACAGTGCTCTTTTTCTGGGGGGACACAGGAGTATGCATACCCCTAAGCATTTTGTGAATCCAAGTTTGGCCTCATTGAGGGGCAGTATTTCAATATGAGTAGGAAAATGAGAAAAACCCTGAACATTTATTTAGAGGGGGGGGAGCACTGGTTATAGAGTACAGTGGTACCTCGGGTTAAGAACTGAATTCGTTCTGGAGGTCCGTTCTTAACCTGAGGTTCCACTTTAGCTAATGGGGCCTCCCGCTGCCGCTGCACGATTTCTGTTCTCATCCTGAAGCAAAGTTATTAACCCGAGACAATATTTCTGGATTAGCGGAGTCTGTAACCTGAAGCATCTGTAACCTGAGGCGTCTGTAACCCAAGGTACCACTGTACCAAGAGTGTGACAGGAATGTGAGGAGAGGCTGCAGGACTTTCTGTGTGAAACTCCTCTCCTCATGTCAGTGACAGCAGCTGTCTTGTGTGGAATAAGAAGAATTTTAACTGGAAGTGTGCTTTATCATTGATCCCCAGGGCCTGCAGAGGCTGTCCCCGGCACCCGGAAGGTCCCATGCCCTCCCCTTGCTGGAACTAGACCCAGAGGGAGCCTTTGGCCAGCTGGTGGCTTTTTGCAAACCTAACTCTGGCCCAGGGGCAAGGGCGTTTCCCGCACCCGGTGCTCATGTCACTTCTGGTGCTTTGCAGGTGCCCCAATGGGCGCCAAAAGGTTGGCAACCCCTGGGCAGCATAGGTTCCTTCGGCGTCCTTCATAAACGTTCTCTCAGAAATTTTTACCACGTCCCTGCAATCTACGCCAGCGGCCCTGTTTTGCAGGGGGCGCTGAAAAGATTGGCGGGCCTGTTGGGGTCATGGCTGGAGAGAGACTAACTGGACACAGCCCCCTCTGGAGCCATTTCTGCTCTCTGGTGGAGCCCAGTATCCTAGCAAGTGCTCTGCTTGTTCCCTTTTGGTGCACAGTGGGCCCTCTCTCTCTCTCTCTCTCTCTCTCTCTCTCTCTCTCTCTCCGGACCTTAGTTCCCCTTGCTTTAAAGACTGCAGTCCTGTGCTTACCTCAGCTCAGATTGCGGGGCAGTATCACCTCTGAGCAAAAAGGCACATGGAGTTGGGCTGTGAAGTTTTATTGAGCTTTTAGCAGAAACTCCCTGCACAGTTTCAGTCTTTTGCCCCACAGCCATGAGAACTAGAAACTCACTGTGGAGACACGTGCTTTTCCTGTCGTAGAGTCCAACAGAACAACGTATTCCACATTGCTCAGAAATACTGATGTTCCTCAAGGATCCCTTGGTGTTGGCAGAGAAGAAATTGCTTCAGGTTTCCCCCACCCCCTTTAATGGTACACGGTCTCTTACTGACGGATGCAGTTCTGATTCTTCCTTCTCAGGTGGTGGATCTTTCCAGCATGCAGAAAGTGGAGGTTTACCTGGTGGAACTTTACCTTTGCCAGCACAGTGACATGGACAACCCTGTCACTGCCCAGTTTAGCCGAATGGACGTTATCGGTAAGGACCCAGATGGTGGAGACAAGACGGGCTGTGAGGAGAAGGAAGAAGAAGGCCCAGGATTCTCACAGAGGGACTATTTCTCCTTTGGTCACGTACAGAGCTTTTCCCCCTAAAAAAAATGTTTAGGGGGACACTCATTTTCACTCAAGAAAATCCATTTTGTGGTTCAAATTGGGAAAAATTAATACATTAAATTGGACAAAAGTACAAAGAACATGCATTACCTCATATTACACAGCTGACAGCTCACAGTAACTTCCACATTGCCGTGAGGCGCTAGATTCCAACTCCTGCTCCACACATTAAACGCTCGCTTCCCTCTGAGACTCAGGAAACACCATGACAGGAAATGAGGCTGCCATCGGCGGTGGCAACAGAACAGATGATTCACCGTGCTAGAGAAGAAACTAAAAAATTTTTTTTTAGTTTCTTCTGTTAGATTCACAAAATGTTTAGGGGTATGTACCTCCAGAAAAAAGCACTGGTCACATATCTATTTTAAACATAAATAAATAAAACAACCTCTTTCCTTCACCTAGAAACAGTGCTGAAGGAAGCACGACGCCAGTTTTCTGTTCCAGCAGAGGCTGAGACAAGGTTGTGGGTGAAAAACTCAGACGGCTCATGTGAGCGGCTCCGGAACTTGCAGATGACGGTGTTGGATGCCTGCCTCAGTTCAGGGCAGGTAACGCTCCTATTGCCAGGGTCTGGGGCTACTTTGCGGCAGAAGATCTCAGGATCCATCCCTGGCATGTCCATTCAAAGCAGGTGTGAGGAACCTCTGCCCAGATGTTGCTGAACCGGAACTGCCACCAGCCACTGCCAGGAGGGCCAAGAGGGATGGGCATTGCAGTTCAGCAAGATCTGGAGGGCCAACGGTTTTCCACACCTGAGTCCAAGGGTTTGAGTTGGCCTTGGAGAGCTATGGCCAGTTGGTCTAGTCTGCTCTGAGCTCACTGGTCAGCTTGGGCTAGAGGGAAAAATAGCCTGGTGGGATAGGAAGGATGGGTTCATATCCTCTTGGGGTCCCCAGTGTGGAGCCTCTGTGTGAGGCTTTGACACCATCATGAGGAGCATTTGTATTTAAGCTCACCCTTCAGAATCTCTAGCCAGTTCCCCTCCTGCACAAGCCACAGGCTAGCCTGACCTGGACTTGGATCCTGGGTTGTCTTCCCCTCTACTACATTGGATGCTAATAAAGAACAGAGAAGTGTCCCTCGCATAAGCTTGATTTAAAACCAGCCCATACCCTCTTGCTGTTCCTGCCATTGAAAACCAACAACACAAAACTGGCAGGAGTGATGGAGGGAGGTGAGGCTGAGGGGGCAAAAGAAGAAGAATCAGTTGCCTTCAGACAGACACCTGCGCTAGCACCTCTCCCTCACTGCCCCATTTCCCTTTTTTAAAAACAAAGTGTGCTGGAGTTAGTTAAACAGTTTTAAAGTGTATATGAGTGCATTGAGATGCTTTGCCACCAGTTGGCCTTTTCTGGGCCCATCTGTTTTGGACTGAAAAAATGGAGGCTTCTATTATGAGCCCCTCGGAGACGCTTGTCCAGATACACGGCAGTTAATCCAGCCCTTCCTTCCTTCCTTCCTTCCTTCCTTCCTTCCTTCCTTCGTCTCTCCTCCCCTCCCCCGGCTGGCACCTGCACTCCTGCCAGGTGGTGGTAATGGAGACCAGGAGTAAGGACGGCACTTGGCCCAGCTCTAGACCACATATCATGTGAGTACCTGCATGTGGTGTTTGCACAGCTCCAAAGTGGGGCACCTGGCTTTCCTCAACGCTTTCAGACCCTGCCTGAGAGGCTGCTGCGTCTCAGGAGCAGATTGAGCCTGAACTGTGGGAGGCTGCAGGTGCTGCTGTTCTCTGGCTGTTGTTTGTTCCAGCAGATAGTTGGGTGTCATGGATGTTGAGGAATGGTGGGAGGAGCCAGCTGGAGAGCCCCCAAGGGAAGAAGGCTCATAGCCCAGAGATTTGTGGTGGGACGACAATGCGTGGTCAGAGGAAGAAGGCTGGGAAGAGGAGGTGGTGGAAGCTGAAGGGGTATAACAGGTCTTAGTGAACAGGGAGAGTCTGTGGCAGAGAGCAGTCCAGACTCGGAGGCAGAGCAGAGTCCAGCTGGTGAAGAATCCAGGGGGTCTCAAAATTTCTTCGTGTACACAACTACAGCAGCACCCTTGGTGTCTGCACAGAAATGGAAAGAGGGCACGACACCAACAAAGGAAGAATGGCAGATGAAATTGGCAGAATATACAGTGGTGCCCCGCAAGACGAATGCCTCGCTAGACGAAAAACTCGCTAGACGAAAGGGTTTTGCGTTTTTGCGTTGCTTCGCTAGACGAATTTCCCTATGGGCTTGCTTGCTTTGCCTCTTTGGAGGTCTTTAAGCAGAGGCTTGGCAGGGGGTTGGACTCGATGGCCCTTGTGGTCTCTTCCAACTCTATGATTCTATAAGACGAAAACGTCTTGCGCTTTTTTTTAAAGCCGCTTGAAGAGGCGCAGTTGCGACGGACCGTGCTTCACAAGACGAAAAACATCGCAAGACGAAAAGACTCGCGGAACGAATTCTTTTCGTCTTGCGAGGCACCACTGTATAGAAATAAGAGATCAGGATGAAAGAATTTTTAAGGAAGATTGGAAAAGATATTTGAAAAAAAATATAAACATTAAAATGTTAACAGCATTAGAATAAATTCAGCAGTAAAAAATATATTGATACAAAATTGGAAAAATGAGAATGGGGGGGTGGTGGCGGCGGAATAGAATATGTAAGAGCTGTTCGACAGTGGAATTTGCTGCCAAGGATTGTGGTGGAGTCTCCTTCTTTGGAGGTCTTTAAGCAGAGGCTTGACAACCATATGTCAGGAGTGCTCTGATGGTGTTTCCTGCTTGGCAGGGGGTTGGACTCGATGGCCCTTGTGGTCTCTTCCAACTCTATGATTCTATTCTATGTAGTAGAAAAGAAAATGAACCACGGATGGGGGTGGGAGGGAAATCAACGATAAATGTATGTTTTGTATTTGGACTTAAAGTTATCTGTTTAAAGTTGTAAAAAAATGAAAATGATAAATAAGTAATAAAAAGGAACCTGGGGGGGGTCTCCTCCTCCTGGTGCAGCCCCTCCCCCTGGTGTCCCAGAACCAGAAGAGGCATGAAGAGGGTGGAGGAGAGGTTGGCTTCACGCTGGCACAGTTTCCAATTGCTTGGGGGAAACCCTCGAGAGGAGGGGGCTTAGGCAGCTGAGAGAGGTGGGGACCTTCTGTCTCAGTGTTGGCTTCATGCAGGCAAAACCTACTGGAGATGCGCCACTGTGCTCATTAGGCCTGACACTCCTGTGCCAAATGTGTTTTTGCAATTAAAGAGTTAAGTGCAACTTGTGCTGTGTGATTCACTGTGGGCTGGCTCCTGGGCCTCATCCTGCCGGCTGCCCTTCTTCACAGTCTCCCTCTCCCCCCCCCAGGAAGAACTCCCTCGAGGACGAGGAACTCTATCAGGGCCAGCCTGGCGTCTGCGGTCTCACCAACTTAGGCAACACCTGTTTCATGAACTCTGCTTTGCAGGTAGGAGGCGCAGGCTGTGGCAGGTGCAGAGCTGAGAGCCAAGACAGCGTAGCTGGTTAAGTGGGTGGACTAGGGCCAGGGAGACCCGGGTTCAAATTTCCCACTCGACCGTGGCGCTTGCCAGGTGGTCTTGGAGCAGTCATTGTCTCTTTAACGCCTAACCCACCTCACTCCGGTTGCTGTGGGAATAAAGATGGAGGCTGGTGGGGAGAAGAGCAGCAGACTCTGCCTTGAGCTCTTTGTAGGACATGAGCACAGTAAATAAAAATGGAGGCTTGAGGGGGGGCTGTTGCTTGGAGGCTGAGCCCCTCGGCCAAAAGGAGGGTTTTGCTTGAGCTCTCTAGCAGGGTGCACTGTTGCAGTTCTCTGTCTGCCCACTAGTGGGGAGTAAAATAGCAAAACTTGCTGTCTGCTGGAAAGACTTGAAGCAGTTCTCCAGTTATTACTATTACCATTTGTCAGGGGTTCAGGAGCAGAGGCAAGGGCAAGGGAGGAAACAGAGAGCGAGGGGGAGGAGGCAGAAGAAAAGATGAGTGATGACGACGACCCGAGATCTCCGAGTCTTTCCAGTGAATCAGAAGATTCACAGAAAGGAGCACCAGTGGTCAGGGCAAGGGGGGAGCCTAGGGGGACACCCCAGGAAGATAGAGCCAGAGGGGACTCTGAGGAGAGCAGTTGGAAATCGGGACCAGCGTCACAGCCAGAGAGCAGGGAAGAGGAGGAGCGCCAGAGATCAAGCGCTGGCAGCTCGCAACAGGGGGGAGGGCACGAGTCAGGAGTGGCCACACCTCCATCGGGGAGCGAAGAAACGGTCAGACGGAAAGTGGAAGGTTGGGCGCGCGCGCCAAGTTCAAATGCACAGGAAAGTGACGCAGTAGGCAGCCAGGAAAGGGAGCCAGGTCCTAAAGCCCGGCGCAAGGAGACAGGGAGTTCCGGGGGGTCGGCGTCAGAAGAATCCAGGAAGGAAGAGACCCCGGGGGGCAGAGGGACCCAGAGGAGAGCAGTCAGGCGGAAAAGGTGGAGCAGGGCTAGGATATTAAGTTGGTGCACAAGGGGCGGAGACTCAGACGGAGCTTCGCCGATCTAGCCATTAGACGTAGAGTTGCACGCAGCAGCTTGAGAATGGAAACTGTAACTCAATAAAGACTTTTACTTAATGACCGCTGGCTAGCGTGATCCTCTGTGAGCTAGGATCTTGAAGCAGCTCTGACACCATTTATTAAATTTGTCTACTGCCCTACACCGGGAGATCTCGGATTAGGTGTTGGTGGGTTAATGGGTGGGAACTAAGGCAGAGAAGCCAAGTGGTCATCTTCTTTCTGCAGGTCCCCCCCCCCCCGGACTGGTGAGCCGCTTAATATTGTGTCCTTACCGTGTGCTCTCTGAGCTGCTTGAGGAGCCACCAGGAAGCAAAGGGGCAAAGAACTGCCAGGATAAATATCCTGGCTTGGGGGAATGAGTCTTCTGTGCAGGTCTCAGTGCATACTTGGAAGTTTATTTTCACTCTCTTGTACCTAAAGACTTTCTTGGAATACACAAGCAGCTGAGGCTCTTAGGATATGCAAGACCTGTTCCATTCTGGAATTGCTGAGCTCCTCCTTCTATGGACTATGGTCCTCTTTCTCTCTCTCAGTGTCTCAGCAATGTGCCCCCTCTTACTGAGTATTTCCTCAACAACCGCTACCTGGACGAGTTGAACTTCAACAACCCCCTGGGCATGAAGGGTGAGATTGCAGAGGCCTACGCTGACCTCATCAAGCAGCAGTGGTCCGGCCACCACCGCTCCATCGTGCCTCGCATGTTCAAGGTGAGCTTCCTTTTCCTCGCCATTGCGCTTTCTCTTGCTATCTTCCTTGGGGCTCAAGGTCAACCTCTTGGTGTTCCTCTTCCCTGCAGACCAAAGTGGGCCATTTTGCTTCCCAGTTCCTTGGCTACCAGCAGCACGACTCCCAGGAGCTGCTCTCCTTTCTGCTTGACGGGCTGCATGAGGACCTCAACCGGGTCAAGAAGAAAGAGTACATCGAGCTGAAGGATGCAGCAGGGAGGCCAGACGAGGTGAGCAGGAGGTACAGGGCCTGGCAGCGCTGGGGATTTCAACTCTGGGGCCCAGCCACTGTTGCGTTGTTTTTTTAAATGAATGCGGCACATTGGGAGTAAACCTGGGCAAACTCGCAACCTTTTCAGTTGTGATTTCCATGCTCTTTGTGTGTTGCTTCCATAGGAGGTTCAGTGATGTGCCGAGTCTTCGGTAGTCTTGATCCTCAGTGTAGCCTCACGGAGCAGGTCACTAGCTCCCTGTAACATGCGGTGGAAAACAGAGGTGCTGACTCGGCCAAAGCTTTTTCACTGGCGAATGATGGAATTTGGAGGATGTTTGAGGCAGTGCCCTGAGCAGGGATGGGGAGCCTGTGGTCCTTGAGATTCCTGGTGGACAGCAATTCCTGAGCCATTGACCACACGGACAGTGGCTGATGGGACTTGGGGGTCTGACAGTAACTGGAAGGCCGCAGGTCCCCTACTGCTGCCATAGAAGGTGGGATGCAGGAAATACTCTGTCATTGTATGTTCAATTCAGTTCATAATCTTAATGATTTTCTGGAGCCTTCTACCACTGTACAATATCTCAGGTGACAGCACATCCCACCTTCGCCTCCACAGCCGGCAAAGAGGAGCTTAGCTTTGCTCTTGGGCTTCCAAGCCTACCGAGAGGAGTGAGGCAGGAGGGAAGCTGGAGGAGAGCTCTGTCCTTGAGGGGGTTTGCAGGAGGTTTCTGTGCTTTGCAGGCAGCTCAGTGCTGTTTCTAAGGCAGCCTTCCTCCCTCTGGATGCTTGGCCTGCAATGACCACCCTGACCAGCACAGAGCTGTAGCCCCAAACCCCTGGAGGGCAGCAGTAGGACAAAGGTCTCGACTGCCAGCCTTGCGTCCTAGAAACTGATTTATCAGCTAGGCTTGTGCCTGGGTTTTGGGTGTATGTATTTTGGAACCCCTTGGCAGTGATGTGCCCCTTGCTAGAGGGAAGCCCTGTCCTTCCTTCAGCTCTTCCTTCTCCCTCCCAGGAAGTAGCGGAGGAAGCGTGGCGGAACCACAAGCGCCGCAACCACTCCATCATTGTTGACATCTTCCACGGGCTCTTCAAGTCGACGCTGGTGTGCCCTGAATGTGGCAAGGTTTCAGTGACCTTTGATCCCTTCTGCTACCTCAGTGCTCCCCTGCCCATCAGCAAGGACCGGGTGATGGAGGTTTTCTTCGTGTCCATGGACCCCAGCAAGAAACCCGAACAGGTAAGCAACTAGTCAGGGAAGGTGCCTGGCAAGACGAGCAGGGCTTCTGCATGAACCAGGATTGAGTCGCTGGGATTTGCAGTAAGGACCAGAAAGCCAATGCCTTGCTTGCCTGCCTGGAGTCTGGTTCAATCCCCAGCACCTTCAGGTGGGGCTTCAAATGTCTCCTGTTTGCAACCCTGGAGAGCTGCTGGCAGTGCTGAGCTAGAGGGAACCAATGGTGTGATTTGGTACCCAGCAGTTTCCTGTATATACTCTTCCTGCCTGGGGACAATGAACAAGGGTGCACCACAGAGGCGGGGGCAGGACTTGCTCATATCTGGCCGTGAGCTGAAGGGAGCCTTGGGAGGTGGTCCCCAAGGAGACAGCGTGGGCTGGAGACAGGTCACCTCACAGCAACTTGTCTTGGGTTTGGGCTTCTGGCTTTGTTCCAGGCAGGCTCTCAGCACTAAGTTGAACTTCCTTTTCCCCTTTCTTTTCTTTACAGCACAGACTGATTGTCCCAAAGGCCGGGAAAGTGCTAGATCTCTGCCACAGCCTCTCCAAGCATACAGAGGTGCCTGCTGAGCGGGTGAGTTTGGGGGCAGAGAGAAAAACATCTGGTTTTTCTAATCAGTAATTTTAGTGCGTATGTTAAGTAAACTGCTTAGAGATTTTGATTGAATCTGGTTAAATAAATAATCAGTAAAAGAGTTCCCTTAGTTCCTTCTTCCCTCTGTGGTGACTCGGTGTGTCTCTCTTTCTCAGATGATGGTGGCTGACGTGTTCAGTCACCGCTTCTACAAGATCTACCAGATGGAAGAATCCCTCAGCTGCATCCTGGACCGGGACGACATCTTCATGTGAGTGTGCAAGCGGGGGGGGGGGGGTTGGAGTAGATCCACTGGAGAAGGAAGATGCCTAGGCATGCTAGGTCTGCAAGAAGGTGTAGCTAAAGAAGTGTGCATGCACACAAAAGCTTATACCCAGAACAAACTTAGTTGGTCTCTGAGGTGCTACTGGACAATTTTTTTAATTTTTTTATTTATTTTGACTGTGTCAGACCAACATGGCTACCTACCTGAATCTGCAAGAATGGGTTTGTCTTGGCTGCACCTGAAGACCAGCAGGGAGGGGCTCTCTTTGAGGGGGGGGGCATCTTTGCAGTACCTCTGTGGAACCTGATGTTGGCCAGAGTTGCAGAAATGGGCTCATGTGTACAAAGAGTGCCTTATGGAAGGCATCTAGGAGTTAGTGAGATAATTGAAACTGGCCCTAGAAATAGCATCTCTGGGCAGGGACAGAAGTGGCTCTTTGTAGCATACAGCCAGCTACAGAACGCTGCAATGCCCTTGGGGTCCTTTCCAGCGCTGCAATTCTGTTATTCTTTCTGCCTGCTGCTGAAATGTATCTGGAGGCCTGGCGGGGCCTGCCCTCTGGATATTTATTAGCTTTCTTACCCATCCTTTACTGTAATGCCCCAAGGTGTGTTAGAACAATGAAATATACCACTGTAAAATGAAACAAAGAACAGTTACATAAACAAAGAACATAAAACAAGAAAAGTGTAGAAAGAAAAATAGTTCCATATATATATACAATGCCAAAACAATTCTGTTTATAGAACTGGTTAAAAATAGCTCCAATGCAGACTCAGCCTGGGAGAAAGATCTCCACTTCAATAACAATTACACCACACTCATCTGGCTGGGTTTCCCCAGCCACTCTGGGCAGCTTACAGCATATCTAAAACACTTGATGAAAGAGGGAGGTCTTGTAGGTGCCAAAAAGACAACGGAGGCGGCACCGGTCTAATATGTCAAGGGAGGGGGTAGGCGCCACCGCACTCAAAGCCTTACTCCAACTTCCTGGTAATATGCATGTCTCATCTTTCGGGGGAGGGCAAGGGGGGCATTGCTTGTTTCCCGCCCCCTCTGGATCTTTGTCTCCTTCTCCCTCCAGATACGAGGTGTCTGTGTCCACACTGGAGGATCCGGCCACGGCAGATGCAGTGGTGCTCCCCGTGTACCTCCGCGAGCGCACCCAGGGCCGCGACTACAGCAACACCTACTATGGGGTGGTTCTCTTTGGTCACCCGCTCCTGGTGTCTGTGCCCCGGGACCAGCTCTCCTGGGACTCGCTCTATCAGCTCTTGCTGCACCGGCTCTCGTGAGTTCCTGGCAGCAGCCTTGGCCCTCCAGTTCCTCCCAGACCGAGCGCCCTTCCTGCTTTTGCCTGCCTTGCTTTGAAGAGGGTGAAGTGCCTTGCCCAGGGCCTGCCTTGGAGGATGTGCCTGCAGCCCAAAGGCAGCGGGGAGACTTAGAGTTTTGCCCTAGGTTATTTTTGCCTTTGTTTTCCTTTTTGCATCAGGGAGGCCAGTAGTCTTTAACTTTTGTCTAGACCTGAGACCCACCCTTAGCCCAAACATATGTATTTGGGGACCTTGGGAATGTTTGTGTTGCGTTTTGTATGGTGCTGGTGCGGCTCACCTGTGGTCAGGGTGCTGTCCACTCCTGGATCCCAACTTTCAAGTTGAATCATAGAATCATAGAGTTGGAAGAGACCACAAGGGCCATCGAGTCCAACCCCCTGCCAAGCAGGAAACACCATCAGAGCACTCCTGACATATGGTTGTCAAGCCTCTGCTTAAAGACCTCCAAAGAAGGAGACGCCACCACACTCCTTGGCAGCAAATTCCACTGTCGAACAGCTCTTACTGTCAGGAAGTTCTTCCTAATGTTTAGGTGGAATCTTCTTTCTTGTAGTTTGGATCCATTGCTCCGTGTCCGCTTCTCTGGAGCAGCAGAAAACAACCTTTCTCCCTCCTCTATGTGACATCCTTTTATATATTTGAACATGGCTATCATATCACCCCTTAACCTCCTCTTCTCCAGGCTAAACATGCCCAGCTCCCTTAGCCCTTCCTCATAAGGCATCGTTTCCAGGCCTTTGACCATTTTGGTTGCCCTCCTCTGGACACGTTCCAGTTTGTCAGTGTCCTTCTTGAATTGTGGTGCCCAGAACTGGACACAGTACTCCAGGTGTGGTCTGACCAGAGCAGAATACAGTGGCACTATTACTTCCCTTGATCTAGATACTATACTCCTATTGATGCAGCCCAGTATTGCATTGGCTTTTTTAGCTGCCGCGTCACACTGTTGGCTCATGTCAAGTTTGTGGTCAACCAAGACTCCTAGATCCTTTTCACATGTACTGCTCTCAAGCCAGGTGTCACCCATCTTGTATTTGTGCCTCTCATTTTTTTTGCCCAAGTGCAATACTTTACATTTCTCCCTGTTAAAATTCATCTTGTTTGTTTTTGCCCAGTTCTCTAATCTGTCAAGGTCGTTTTGAAGTGTGATCCTGTCCTCTGGGGTGTTAGCCACCCCTCCCAGTTTGGTGTCATCTGCAAATTTGATCAGGATGCCCTTGAGTCCATCATCCAAGTCGTTGATAAAGATGTTGAATAAGACCGGGCCCAAGACAGAACCCTGTGGCACCCCACTAGTCACTCTTCTCCAGGATGAAGAGGAACCATTGATGAGCACCCTTTGGGTTCGGTCAGTCAGCCAGTTACAAATCCACTGAGTGGTAGCATAGTCAAGACCGCATTTTACCAGCTTCTTTACAAGAATATCATGGGGCACCTTGTCAAATGCCTTGCTGAAATCTAGGTAGGCTACATCCACTGCGTTCCCTTCATCTACCAGGCTTGTAATTCTGTCAAAAAACGAGATCAGGTTAGTCTGACATGACTTATTTTTCAGAAATCCATGCTGACTATTGGTGATCACAGCATTCCTTTCTAGGTGCTCACAGACTGTTTGCTTAATGATCTGCTCCAGAATCTTCCCTGCTATTGATGTCAGACTGACTGGGCGGTAATTATTTGGCTCCTCTCTTTCCCCCTTTTTGGAAATAGGGACAACATTTGCCCTCCTCCAGTCTGCCGGGACTTCGCCTGTTCTCCAGGAATTCTCAAAGATGACTGCCAGTGGTTCTGAGATCACATCTGCCAGTTCTTTTAATACTCTTGGATGCAGTTCATCTGGCCCTGGAGACTTGAATACATCTAGACTAGCCAAATATTCTTGTACTATCTCCTTAGTTATTCTGGGCTGTGTTTGCTTTGCTGAATCATTTGCTCCAAATTCTTCAGGTCGGGCATTATTTTCTTTATCGGAGAAGACTGAGGCAAAGAAGGCATTGAGGAGTTCAGCCCTTTCTGTGTCCCCTGTTTGCATTTCACCATCTTCTCCTCTGAGTGACCCCACTGTTTCTTTGTTCTTCCTTTTGCTACGGGCATACCCATAAAAGCCTTTTTTGTTGCTTTTAACCTCTCTAGCAAGCCTGAGTTCATTCTGTGCTTTAGCTTTTCTGACTTTGTGTCTACACGTGCTGGCTATTTGTTTGAATTCCTCTTTGGTGGTATCCCCCCTTTTCCATTTTTTGTACACATCCTTTTTTAATCTTAATTCAGTTAAAAGTTCTTTAGATAGCCACCCTGGCTTCTTTAGGCACCTTCCATGTTTCCGTCTCATTGGTATTGCCTGATGTTGTGCTTTTACTATCTCCCTCTTAACAAACTCCCAGCCATCATGAACTCCCTTTCCTTTTAGTATTGCTGTCCATGGGATCTCACCCAGCACTTCCCTAAGTTTTATGAAGTCGGCTTTCTTAAAGTCAAGAAATTGAGTCCTAGTATGCTTGGCTGCTCCTTTCCGCTGTATAGTAAACTTCAGAAGAGCATGATCACTCGCACCTAATGATCCTTCCACATCTACCCCACTAACCAGGTCATCAACATTGGTTAGGACCAGATCTAAAATGGCTGTTCCTCTTGTTGCTTCTCTCACTTTCTGGACAATGAAGTTGTCTGCAAGGCCAGTGAGGAATCTGTTTGACCTTTTGCTCTTGGCTGAGTTTGACGTCCAACAAATATCCGGGTAATTGAAGTCCCCCATTACTACTATCTCCCTTCCTTTTGCATGCTTGGCCATCTGTTCCAGGAAGGCGTCATCTATGTCCTCCGTTTGGCTTGGGGATCTATAGTAAACTCCCACAATGAGGTCTCTGTTATTCTTCTCTCCCTTAATTTTGACCCAAATGCTCTCACTTTGGCTTTGAGGTTCTAAATCTTGGATCTCTTCACAGGTATACACATCCCTGACATATAACGCCACTCCTCCTCCTTTCTTGTCTGGTCTGTTTCTCTGAAATAAATTGTATCCCCCCATTATTACATTCCAATCGTGGGACTTATCCCACCAGGTTTCAGTGATGCCTATTATGTCATATTTAGTTTGCTGTACCAAGAGCTCAAGCTCATCTTGTTTATTTCCCATGCTTTGCGCATTAGTGTACAGACATTGAAGTCCATTAATCATTCCCCCGTGTCTCTTATTTAAGGATTTTTTCCTCCCACCACTAGGTCCGCGTGCTGTTTGCTCCATTTGGTCTATGACATTTGGATGATCATCTTCATTAATTGATAGACTCCTACCTTCAGGAGCACTGTCTCCCTCCCCCACATTAGTCAGTTTAAAGCCCTCCTGCTGAGGTTTCTGAGATTTTTGGCAAAAACATTTCTCCCAACCGTTGTGAGGTGCAGCCCATCACTTGCCAGAAGTCCATCTTCAAGAAACTGCAGTCCGTGATCTAAGAATCCAAACCGTTCCTGTTTACACCATTTGCGAAGCCAGCTGTTCACTTCCACTATTTTTCCCTCTCTCCCTGGGCCACATCGTTCAACTGGGAGGACAGACGAGATGACAATTTGTGCATTTAGTTGCTTCAATTTCCTGCCGAGAGCCTCGTAGTCTCTTTTGATCTTCTGGAGGCTATTGCTTGCAGTGTCATTGGTTCCCACATGAACCAAGAGGAAGGGGTATTTGTCAGTGGGTTTTATGATTCCTTGCAGTCGTTCAGTTACATCTTGGATCTTAGCCCCGGGGAGACAGCACACTTCCCGAGACATCTTGTCAGGCCCACAGATCACTGCTTCTGTTCCCCTCAGTAGGGAATCCCCTATCACCACTACACGCCTCCTCTTGGGTTTGGTCGGGGTTCTTCCGTGAGCTGGCCGTTCCAAGGTCTCCTGCACATTCCCTGAGGACTGACTTTGCTGCTCGTCTTCATATACCTGATCGACTGTAATGAGGGAGAGATCCTCAAATGGAGTCTGCTCTTCGTCTTCCATGCTAGGGGAGAGGACCTCAAAGCGATTGTGTATTTCTAAACAATCAGAGTGAACCCTGGGCCTCCTACTTCTTTGAGTCACGTTTCTCCATATATCTGGCTCCTGTGTTGGTGAACTAGCCTCCTTCTCAGGGGAGTCCCCTGTCTCCTCCTTGGTGGGGACGGTGTGCTCTGTTGCTTCCAAGAAGAGCTCCAGCTCTCTAATTCTTTGGAGCGTAGCTACACGTTCCTCCAGTTGCTGGACTTTGTCTTTTAAAAGGGCAATCAACATGCAATTGCTGCAGGTAAAGCTGCCTGCAACCTTTGGCAAGATGGCAAACATTGCGCAGGAATCGCAGGCGACTGCAGCTGTTCCCTCCCCTTCCATCTTGAGACACACACACACAAGAAAACCCTTTTTGCTCCTTCTTCAACTGCTGCCCTGCAAACTTGAAGGCCAGAAGGTGAGATCCAGGTGGTTCAGTGTCCATCTCTTGATTTTACTCCATATTGGAGGGCCAGCAGCTTGTGTGTCTGAACAGTCTCTTGTTTCATAAACCTTGGAGGGGACATGGAACCCTTGGTTCTGGTGGCCTCATTCATGCTTGATGTTTCTGCGCATGGGTCAACCAGCCCTGGGTGACTTTCACAGACAAGATCACACAGTGAGCATTCAAGGCTGAGGATGCATTTGAACCCCAGTCCCCCATTGTCCCCTGCAAGTAATGGCTCCTTCCATCCCACAGGTTTGTGGGATGGGAATCTCCTTTCCTTACTCCGAGGTGCTTTCCCCTTGGGGCTGTACTGTTTCCTAGGAATTCCTTGCTGGGGTCTGCTCCCTTTCTGGTACTTTTCCATATCTGAAGCATATCTGCCTTCCCCTATGCTGTGCTTCCTCCTACCCCACCCCTTTTTTTCTTTACGTCCCTCAAGATCTACATCTTTGGCAGGGCACTTCCTGAATGGCTTCAGCCGCACTTTGTGGTTTGTAGCACAGAATTCAGTAGAAACAAAGGAACATGGGGAATGGCCTTACCCTCAGCTGGACCACTGGTCTGTCTTGCTTGGTATTGTCAGCACTGGCTGGCAGCAGCTCTCCAGGGGTTCAGGCAGGGCTCTTTTCCCAGCCCTCCCTGGAGATGCCAGGGGTTGGATCTGGGGACGCTCCTGCATGACCCTAAAAACTGGTTTGGGTTCAGCAATCTAGGTTCTCTTCTTGTGTGCGAGAAGATATAAAAGTCCAGCTGGGTTGTTGGTTCCAGTTTGAGTTTGAACTCCCTATTCAGGCGCCTCAAAAGCAGGGAGGCCACTCCCTCTAGGTCTGCTTCTTGCAGGGGAGAGAAATCTTCACAGGGAGCTGGGGTTGCAGTTATGGCAGATGGAAGAACTGCCCTGGGGCCGGCAGGTGTGTTGTATTGGACTTGCCTTGGGCTTGCTGCTGCACTTGGCAGTGCAGGGCACCATAGTTGCGCCCCCTTGATCTCCAGATGCTCAGAGGGATATTCCTATTACCAAAAAGCAAGAAGTGTTCAGTGCATGATCTGGGGCACTTTGCTCCCGAGGGGGAGATGTGGCCCATTCATGCTCAAACGCTCTGCTCTCTATTAAACCTAGTAAACCTTGGTTCATGCCTGAAGCAAAAACTTTACGGAATCTTCTTTTAACATTATTTTTCTGCAAAGTAGCTTTGCCCCTGCTCTCCCTCCAGCCCTGTGCCTCTCCCAGTTGACAAACATGTGTCTCTTTCTTCACTCGAATCTTCATCCAGCAGCACCTTTCATTGTACAGTGCTGCCACAGGGGAGAGCTGTGGATCTTGCCCATGACAGTGCTTCCCCCTAGTGGCCAAGGGTGTGACTTGCTTCCTCTCCCCCCATTTTGGCAGCCGCTACGTGACACGACCAGACTCTGAGGAAGAGGAGGATCCGAGTGAGGAGGATGAGGAGGACCTCTACAACAAGAGGCCCAACGGGCTGAGCGAAGGTGAGGGGTTGGTGCGAGGGCAGAGTGTTGATGGGGGGGGGGGCTGGCCAGGTTTTTAATTTGGCCGCTGCCTGTCCTTTCCTCTCCAAATGCACAACAGGGGAGGACGAGGAGGAGGAAGAGACGACGGCAGAAGGCTCCACGAGTCAGGAGCCCAGCTCGGAGGCGGAGGAAAACCCCTCGGACGCCTCTGTGGGGGAGGAAGGGGCTGGCGTGGAGGGGAGGCCCAACCCCAGCCCAGCTCCTCAGCAGCCCCCTCAGTCCCCCCAGACACCCTCTTCCAGCCCCAGCCCCCCGACGGCCAACCAGGCCAAACGCAAATGCTGCCAGAAGCGCCGCAAGCTGCTCTTCACCCTCCAGGCCGTCAATTCCAACGGGACCAGTGACCGGACGGCTGCCCAGGACGAGGGCAGCACCGTCTCCTTCAACTGTGAGTCTTCCCTCTGGCTCCTGGTCCATGCAAGCTCCCAATATTGGGGGGCGGGAGAGTCTCTGGGATTCCCTTGCGGTTGTTGCAGCAACAGGTGGGGGTGGGGAGGCCCCTCTTCGGAGCCTTTCTCCCAGCCTGGCTGCACACGTGTCCATGGGCTATTCCAGCCCCCTTCTCTGACATTCTCAGGTTCACCTTTTTTGTTTAACGGCCTCCAGCTCAGATATGCAAACACTCATCTACTGGAATGTTGATTAAGGCTTGTGTCCCGGGTCAGTCCTAACCAGAGTGGACCCGTTGGCACGAATGAACACGACTCGCTTAGGTCCACTAATTTTGGTGGTCCTATCAGTTGCTGAAATTTGCAGGAGGGGAGAGTGCTGCTGCCCTCAGGTCCTGCCTGGGGTCTCCCCCTGTGAGAACGGGATGCCAGACCAGGTGGGGCCTTGGCCTGATCTCTCAGGGCTCTTGTGCTCTTAAGGATACAGCCCTTGAGCCTGTTCTCACCTTTCCACCTTCTGGTCAGTGAGTGTCAAGGCTCCGTGTAGGGTCTTAATGGCTGCCTTGCTGGAGTAATTGCAGCCACCAGTGAAATGTGCCCTACGAAAGATTACCTGGAAGGGAAATGGCCCTTTGGCTAGAAACCCTTTTCTGCTACAGTGGCAGAATTCCTCATTGTTTGGCCCCTTTCCTTCTGACGCCCTGGCCTCTGGATACTCCTGTAGGGGGTGGGACTGTAGTGGGTGTGGCAGTGGCGACTGGAGAGCAGCAGGATTAGTCCTGTTCAGGGTCCTTCTAGCCTAGGGTTTCATGAATGTCTTCCCCCTGCACTGCCTTGAGAGATGCTCGGGGTTCCTGCCACTTTAACCACAGTTTCTCCCCTTGGCACAGCCCAACCGTACATTGCCATGGACTGGGACTCCAACATGAGGAAACGCTACTACAATGAGGCGGAGGCGGAGGTGAGGGCGAGGCATTTTCCTGCCCCCAATCGTCCTCCTTTCTCTTTCCCTTGCCCTCCTCCAGCTCAGCCACAGGGACCTGGCAGACCTCCTGAGGGTTCTGGACTCCCAGTTCCTGCCAGCCTGGCTCTCAGGGACAACAAGCAAAAAACTGGAGGGTGATGGGCGCCCCCTCCCCACTTCCGCTCACCTCCCCCCCCCCCACTGTGTGTTCACTGCCAGGGCTACATCAAGCACGACTGCATGGACTTCACGCCAAGGAAGAATCCAGTGAGGTTGCAGGAGTGCCTCGAACTCTTCACCACCATGGAGACCCTGGAGGAGGAGAATCCCTGGTGAGAGCCCTGGTGGGTCAGGTGGGGCTCTTGCTTCCAGAGGCAGAAAGGAAGGGAAGGAGCTACCGGTGGAGCAGAGTCGAATCCTGGAGGCAGCTGGGTTGGCAAAGCTGCAGCGCCTCAGATTCTCTTATGGCTGAAACTGTTCAGGCCTGGTATTGCTTGCTGTGCAGATGGCCCCATTCGACTCTGGCCTGGTAGTGGCAGCCTTACAGCTGGAACCCTCTTGCCTAGCCTGACTGGAGAGCCTTCGGGGGATCTTGAGAAGGAGGGAGTCCCCCCCCCCCATGCAATGTGACCCCGTGCACTTTTGTTATGTAAGAGGGGAAGACAACCCCCACCCCTCCGCGCACACAGGATGTGCATAGGTTTCATCATGGGCAACCTGCCTTCATGTGCAGCGGGCATCAATGGCAGAGTCTTCTGGTCCATCACAGCTGATGACATCAGACTTCCAGACTTCTCACTTCAAAGAGATGATGAACCATGGGGCTGGTGGGTAAATATGCCAGTCTCTTTGCAGATCCTCCTGATGAGCCTCTTTTTCACCTAGTGTTTGGCTAGGCATTTTTCAGTTTTCAGAATTGGTGTGTGTTGCAGGATTTTGGATGCCCTGCCCAAATCATTTTCACGTTTGTTCTCCTACCCCCAACCCAGATACCTGTCTCAGGATTCCTCCTTTGTCTCCTAAGATGGGTTGCCTGCTAGTCCTCATGCAAACACCTGTGGCTTTTCTGCTGTTCTGAGTGCTGTGCTCACCCCCAGCTCCTCTCGTGCAGGTACTGCCCCACCTGCAAGAAGCACCAGTTGGCCACCAAGAAGCTGGACTTGTGGTCGCTGCCAGAGATCCTGATCATCCACCTCAAGCGCTTTTCCTACACCAAGTTCTCCAGGGAGAAGCTCGACACCCTGGTGGAGTTCCCTGTCCAGTAAGCCACTTGGTCCAAATCATTAGACAATTTGCAGGGATGAGAAGAGACATGGGGGCAGCTTATTTTGGGTGGCTCATGCCTCTGAAATCATTCCACTGGGGAGAAATCTTTCAGAGGAAACAGGCATGCTTGTTAAATTTTCAGGATTCCACGGGCCAAAGAGTTACCTCCTCCTTTCGAACCCAGTATCAATAAAGGTTTTTCAGAAGGCATGTTGACTTCCCACTGGAGCTGGCTTATGCAGCTTGCAGAGAGCAGTTCCCCAGTTCTGAAGATACCTGATAAAATGGAGCACATTTGCTTTTTTAAAAAATGACTTTCATGCAGGACTGGGGAACTTGTGGCCCTCCGGGCCCTGTGGGCTCTCAACACCCATCAGCCCAAGTCAGGGTGGCCCAAAGGTGGAGATGATGAGAGTCCAGAGTCCAGCATGGTCCCCTCCCCCATGTCTGACTTCAGGGCACCCAGAGGGCACTCCAGAATTGTGTGGTGCTTGGGAGCCAGAGCCAGCCTGGCATTGGTTGGTTCGTGGCATTCACAGATCCCTTGGTCACTAGCATGTCTAAGCATTCCTCCTGCACCAACCCAACTGGTAGAAGACATTTGTTCTTACTAGCGTGCTCAGAGGTCAGTCGCCTGCCTTTTCCTGCTTTGTGGGAAGCAAAGGGTTTCTCTCCCATCACCATCAGTGCTCTGATGGTGTTTCCTGCTTGGCAGGGGGTTGGACTCGATGGCCCTTGTGGTCTCTTCCAACTCTATGATTCTATGATTCTATGATTCTATGATTCACAACCTGCTGGGAAACAGAGGTTAGAAGTCACTTGTTGGCATCCGTCTGTCTCAAGAGACAATGGAGTGGGCAGTCAAACCACTGTGTTAGCAACACCAAAGTGACCCCTCCGGGGCGCACGCCTGGGCAGCCAGTGTGGAAGTTCTGGGTTGCCCAGAGACAAGACCTGCCCCCTTTTGGCCTCCAAAGGAAGCAGAACAATACATTTGTCCCTAGCTTGCCTGCAGGAGTTGCCGGGAGAAGGCGTTCAAGGTGCCCTTTGGCCATCTGCAGGACTCCACTCAAAAATTTTGTGGGGTTTACTCCTTAGCCTTTTCTTCTCCCTCTTAGCAGTCTAGTAAAAACAACTGAAAGCTAGCAACTTTCTATGGGCTGATTCACAAGACTGTCCTCAGCTGTCGGCAGGAAGTAACGGGCCTTACGGGGGCGGGGGGGGGGATTTCTGAGTGGGTGTTTGTGTTTCAAGGTCTTCTTGAAAACACTTCAGGAAAGTGTAGCCTTAAACCCCAGAAGTTAGCATGATGCTTAGGAATATGCCTTGAGGGTGGCTGTGACTTTTGATGCCAGTGCTGGTTCTGCCCCAAAACTATGTGGAGGGTGTTGCTGAGGGGATCCCCCTCTGGCCCTAGAAAACAGCAGCATTATCGTCTCTATCCTGTAGGGATCTCGATTTCTCAGAGTTCGTCATCAAGCCACAGAAAGACACTGACCCCACACTGTACAAATATGACCTCATCGCCGTGTCGAACCACTACGGGGGTCTCCGAGATGGGCACTGTATGTATTATTTGGGGGCTGTATGTATTCCTTTTGTGTTGAAGGGAATGAATGCAAGGTGGGGAAGAGACACTTGGAGTTGAAATGGTTAACAGCAAAACTAGAGCCTGCTTTGTTGGGTAGCCGAAGACTTAGGACTTTGGTTCATTTATCCTTCCTACAAAGTGAAAGGACGCGGGTGGCGCTGTGGGTAAAAACTCAGTGCCTAGGACTTGCCGATCGTCAGGTCGGTGGTTCGAATACTTATATGATACCCTCTAGTTACAAAGAACCCCTCCCAGGGGTGGGGGGTTCACATCAAACAGTAGAATAATAAAATTCAGCATTAAAAACTGTACAAACCAACAGAGCAGAGAACATTTGCTGAGCCAGTAGAAGCAACTAAATGAAACCAGCATTGGTGACATGCTGTACAGATACAACAGAGCAGATGCTTTAATTAAATGAGACATGGGGTGAAACTCCTTGAGGAAGGGGGTAACCTCAGCTTGTTGTGACTCCCGCAGTTTGTGTCAGTTCAATTAGTCTTAGCCATAGTTAGTGAAAACCAGCCAACTTCAAACCATGGTTTATGAAGTCAGTTTGTTTTCTGTAACCATAGTTATGATTAAGTTCAGTTTAGGACATCACACTGAACTCTGGCTAATTAGGACAGCAACTGAAGTGTCTTGCAGCTCCCCTGCCAAAAACACAAGCCCACGGCCTGCTGTGGCCTATCAGGATGCTAAACCATTCTTTAGCACTGCAGGTGAATGTGGCCTGTGTGCCTGTGCGAGAGCTATTTCTTTTTGGGGGAACAAAACAGTAAGGAACAGAACTGACCATGAGAACAGTCTAGAAAGGAACAATTCATTGTTGCAGAATTTCACATGGGGAGTAAACAGCTGCTATTAGAAAAGGCTAAGTGCAAACAAATGTTGGCTATTGGTAGATGAAAGAGGGGCGGGTAGGAAGTGGTGTCCCTGAGGGGAGGGGAAAAGCTCAGTGCGGAATGAAAATCCCTTCTCCAACTGTTAAGACCTCACCAGCCCTTTTGTAGTTTCAGAGATATTAGTGGACACTAGTTCAGCTTAGAACTTGCTCGGTTCCGCTTTAAATGTAAACTGAGGCCCTTCTGATAGATGCCTCAGCTAGCGGCAGGATTCATGCAGCAGAGGAGCAGTGCAGGTAGCCCACCCCGCGGATTCCCTCCCCAGAGGACTGGGTGCGCCACGCAAAATGCTGTTTGTGCAGAAGCTCCGGCTGGCCCGATTCTTTTCTCTTCAAATGGGAGGAAGGTTCCACAAATGGAGGACCAAAGTGCTTTGGTAGTGGCTGACAGGTGATGTGATTGTGAAGCACCTGAAGGGGCACAATGGGTGTCAGAAGGCAAAGCAGCACTTGGGTGAGTCTGACTGGTCTTTGTGCCCTCTAGACACGACTTTTGCCCGGAACAAAGACAGTGGAACGTGGTTCTACTTTGATGACAGCAGTGTCTCTGCAGTTTCCAAAGTCCAGATTGAGGTGAGTCAGGCAGGGCAGCCCTGGAGGGGCTCAGCTTCTTGGCACTTGCTGGCAGGTGTCTTGGATGGCAATGCCATCCCACCCTCTTGGCAGGCAGGCTGGCAAAATCTCCCTCTCGATGGCCTGTGCATCTCTTTACAACAACACCTCCATCGCATTTCAGCAAGGCATGTCTCTAAGCAGACTGGGCTTTTCATTTGCAAGGAAGAAGCAGAACTTGGTTGTCCTCCAGTCTCTTTTCTCAAGCAGACTGATACTTATCCCTTTTTCCTGCTTCAGAAGCCCCCTGGTGTTATCCTGAACAAGTTGAGGGGGGCAGTGGGGGCAGGAAGGAGGTCTTGGCACCGCGGTCTGTCTGGACTAAGAATGGAGGGTCAGGAACTTGAATCTCTCATAGAATCATAGAGTTGGAAGAGACCACAAGGGCCATCGAGTCCAACCCCCTGCCAAGCAGGAAACACCATCAGAGCACTCCTGACATATGGTTGTCAAGCCTCTGCTTAAAGACCTCCAAAGTAGGAGACTCCACCACACTCCTTGGCAGCAAATTCCACTGTCAAACAGCTCTTACTGTCAGGAAGTTCTTCCTCATCTTTAGGTGGAATCTTCTTTCTTGTAGTTTGGCTCCATTGCTCCGTGTCCGCTTCACGTTGGCACTCTGCCCTTCCTCCAGTGAGCTCAGGCTAGCAGTTATGCAGCCCTCGAGATCTGACTGCTCTCCTTCCCCCCTCCAACCCAACAATATCCTCACAACTCTGAGAATGACTTGCTCTATCAGCCTCATGGCCTGGAGATGTGGGGCAAGGAGAACTCAAACACCAACCCCCCTTCTTGGTTATGTGATCTACTCTACCCCATTGATTCTTTGTTAACTGAGTTTCCTGTAGTGCAAGTTGCTTTGATCCTCTTTGAAGAAGCGGCAGAGGACATTTTAACTCAACGGTGTGGACCTTTGCATGTCCCCTGACTCTCCCTCGCCCCATCCTATGCCACTTGAACTCCCCTTCCCCTGATCTGCATCTCAGGCTCCCAAGCATCTCTCTTGCCCTCACCTGCTGCCTCTTGTGCTTCCTTTCTCCCCCAACAGTCCAAAGCTGCCTATGTGCTCTTCTACCAGCGCCAGGACAAGATCCGGCACCCTGTCCTCCTTGCTGCGCCGAGTGCCACAGGTTCCAGAGACCAGGACGGCGGTTGTGGCGGCGGGGCCTGCTGCGAGACCCACCCCAGAGAGCAAGCCAGTAGGGACTTTATGGATGTGGACTGACCTTGACCCCCACCCTCCCTCCTCCATCTGCAGCCGGGGAGGGCGGCTGCATGCCCTGCCTCTTCCCTTCCTCAGACTGAAGCCAGCAGTGGATTCTCCAAGGGCAGCAGCTCTTTACTCAGGCTATGGAATAGGGGGGAGGGGGAATGGATCCCCTCTGCTGTGCCCCAAGGCACAGGGCCCTTTGCTTTGCACATAGTTCCCCTGCTCTGAAGGGGGTGTTTTGGGGTGTGTGTGTGTGTGTGTGTGTGTGTGTGTCTGTCTGTCTGTCTGTCTGTCTGTCTGTCTGTCTGTCTCCTGCCCCCTTGACAGGGCCACTGTCTTGCAC
Organism: Podarcis bocagei; assembly: GCF_964188305.1. Lineage (NCBI taxonomy): Eukaryota > Metazoa > Chordata > Lepidosauria > Squamata > Lacertidae > Podarcis > Podarcis bocagei. The sequence continues at coordinate 1,407,119 of NC_138143.1, forward strand.
CAGCATTTTTATAAGATGCGAAGGGGGAGGGGGGAAGTGTCCCTCTTCTCCATCTCACATGGGGGAGGGGATGTGTGCATTGTTCGTGTGATCCCTTGTGGGTGCTGCCCCCTCCCCTTTTACTCTCTAGCATCAGGGGGAGTTGCCCTTATTCTGCTGCTCCTGGTTTTAGGGCCTCTGCTCCAGACAGCCCTGCAGGACTTTGCAAAGGTATTCAAACCCCGCTGTGGTTCTGCAGCCGGTTGGGACACTTCCCCCACCCCAAAAAACCCCTCCCATTGGTCACTGGCTGGATAAACAGACCCTTGTTTTCTCCCCCCTCACCTCCCAAGTGCCTCCTCTTCCCCTCAACAAGAGCAATAATTCCAGCCCTTGCCCCACCGCCGTCTTCCTCTCACAGCCAACGGCTCTCCTTGACCTGCATTTCATGGACCTCCTTCTCTGACAGCCGGCTGCTTCCAAAGCCCCTCTCTAGCTACAGGGGTGGTGGTGGAGCTGCTGAGCCGAGGTGCCGCTTCAGAGTCTAGCAGCAAAGCCTGTGGCAAGGCCACGGAGGGGTTTGGGGCCTGCACCGTGTCACAGCTGCTGCTGCTGCTGCCGCCACCACCCACCCACCCCGGCAGAGGAGGAGTGTCTCCAGCACCCGCCGCCACCAGCACTGAATGCCCCCTTCCTTCTCTGCCCTGGCACCTCGGGTGTTGCGCCTGCCCTGGGCGCAGAGAAGTGCATGGAAGTTCTCTCCCCTCTGCCGAGAGTCTCTGGTGCCACTGCTGCTGCTTCCAGGCTCAGGGATTGCACTGGCTTGTAAATAGGTTTCTGTGTGCAATGTTTGGGGAGAGCAGGGACAGGACACCCGCAGAGGCAGGGTTGGCCTGCAGAAGCACATCGGGTATTTTCTTAAGGAGTTTGGGAAGAATATTCCTTCACTTGACTCTGGGGGCTTCTTTCTTTTCTTTTGAAGGTGTGTTTTTCCCCCAGAAGAAAATATTTTTGGCATGTGGCAAAACTTGTACATAAAGTAACTTCTTTCAAATGGCGTGTGGCCTCCTTTTGCCCCCATTTCCCTCCTGTGCACTTCATTCCTCTCTTTGGATCCAGGACTCTTCCACAAACAGGGCAAGCCAACTGGATGCCCCCCAACACCCCCCATGGCCTTATAGGACTTTGTAATCCCAGCAACATCTGGAGGGCACCGTGTTGACGACTTCTACGCTGCTTCAGGTTGTGATGCAGTCGTGGTAGTGCTTTGACTCACTTCCAGCCTCCTCAGGCACTAGCATCTCCAGCCTCAAGCTGCCACTGCATGTCCCATCATAGTTATGCCCACGTGTGGGAACAGAGAGAATTCATGGTGCCACTCATGGACTTCTCTTGCAAATGTTCCTGGCCATTGTAGCAAGCCATAAGAGAGCGGTAGACTTGCACTTCCTTCTGCTGCTTTTGCCATCTGCTCTGCAGAGGGATGGGTAAGGAAAACCAATGTCTGGTAGCGAGATGCCACACCAATGAATTCAAATCTGGTCAGCAGCAGCAGGGAGGTGCACGCTTCCCTGGTAGTCTTCAAGCTGTTCCATGCTCTTTGGTGCTGGATAGCTTAGAAGTGGACTGACCTCTGGGGAGGAAGACAGTTGGCAAGCTTCTATGATACATTTACCCCTAAGTAGAGGAGGATTGTGTTCTCCAAACCATCGGTTTCTGCCAGCCAGGACAGAGGCAACCACAACATGACTCTTCCAACTTCTGGACAGCAACCTCCAATGTGGTGGCCAGCTTGCGCTGTGGAGGCCATGATTCTCTCTCGGAAGGAGAAAAGAACTCGACTGGATGGGCAGAGTACACCCCACATTGCAGGATGGGATTCAACTTGGGTTCTTGGAGAGGCTGGAGGTGGAGGCCTTTGACAGTGCTAAGTAGCCTGTTCAACTTGGCAGAAGCATTACTGGAGTTCTCAGTTAATACATTGTGTGCCCCCCTGCTCAAAACTGGTGCCTTATATTTCAAGTTACACTGGCCCTGAGCTTCCACTCAGTCCTCCCTTTCCCTGCAAAGGTTAAGGAGGTGATGCTTTTCTCGAAAACTCTTTCAAGGCGCAGCGTGGAAGAACCTAGGCAGTGTTTATGCACCAGCCACCAGAGGCAGGCCAGACATGGAGACTGCAAATAAGGAGAGTAAAGCAGGGTTTGTTGCAGCTACCTTGCTTTTAATAGCCAAACTTGTTGTACACACACTTGGGACTGGCATCCCATAAAGCTGTCTGCCACACTGGGCTTCTCTCTCTGCAAGCAGAACAAGCAAAGGAGCTTTTTGACATTAACTTGCTGGCTCCAGCTACGCCTGCAAGACTTCAGGCACCCAGAGCCAGTTCCACAGAGGCTATTTGCCCACTGCTCTGGCTGACTGATGGGGGGTGGGTCATGCTACAGACTTCAAGCACTCTTCTGCAACCTTCCTGCCTCTAAGATGAAAAGCCGTTCCACACTGATTATGCAGGCAGGGTCAGCCTCTTCCAACTCCCAAGGAGGTGAAAGGGTCTCTTGCACACACACATTTGTCCCATAGGACAGAAGTAGCCTGCAGCAGTCACAGGATGGGATCAGTCAGGCCCAGGCAGCCCTGCCAGCTTGAGGTCCTGTGACATCAACTGCTCTTCCACATCCTGCAGAGTCCAGTGGTGAGAAACCAACTCCAAGGCTTCCCACTCGGCCTGGATGGAGAAAAAAGGTCTGTCAGCCTTGAGCAGCGTATCGCTGCAGAAACTCGCACATACAAGCTCTGCATCAAGCTGCAATCGAAGGGTCGGATCCAGCAGCACCAAGACCATCGTTCTGTCAGCGTAAGGACTTCTGGTTGTGCAATGGAATGTTCTCCCATGTGCCCCTTAAATCTGGTCCATATGGTTCCCCCAGCCCTCTGGGATACTTTTGGGGAGGGGGGGAAGAAGGAAGTCCCATTGCACAAACAGAAATTCTTGTGCTGAACAGGATGTGTGTGGCTGTGTGTGCAAACACCAGTGCCATCAGAGGTGTTTGCTAGGTGACAGCCCTGGCAAGCACAAAGCTCTAAGCTTCAAAATGAGCAGCGCTGACTGTTCCCGAGATGTTTGTATGGCCCTTCCAAAGTGTTCCCATGCTCACTCACAATACAGTTTTACAATGATCCCATAGGAAAGGTCAGCGCTGTCTCCTTGTTGGGGGTGGGGGGAGGATAGCTGAGAGGGTTCTCCTAAGACCACCCAAGGAGGCCATGGCAATGATTTAAGGTAGGAGGGGAAACTGGCTCACATCATCTCTGACCAACTGCCGTGCTATCGGGGGCCTGATGGGAGTTGCAAGTCCAACCATATGTTGAGCCCCCCTCCTGTCATTTCTTTAAAAAGATATTGTCTAGCGCACATATTGGGCCACAGCACCAGCTCTTGGGATATGCGGGGCTGCCTACGCCCACAAGTCTCACTGTGGCACAGCAGCTGGAGTGGCACAGCTGTCGCCCTGCAGATAAGATGCCATGCAGCCAATTAGTCTTGCATCAAATGGACCGCATCTAATCTTATCAGCTACGTGCTCTCACCTAAGTGAAACCATTGAAACAAACTAGGGCAGTACCTTGAAAGCCTTGTTGGGATCAGGTGGGGTGGGGACAGCTGGGCTGAGGAACTGGTCCTGCAGGAGCAGCTGGTTCTGCTCTGCAGCTGTGGAGAGAACAGGGAAGCTTGTGAGGGAGGCATGTAAACATTGCAAGTTGACAACAAGGCAAGAGATAACTGTCAGCTACTAACAGTCTGGCTGCCTTTGATTAGGTGTAAACTCTCAGCAGAAATGGGGTTTTTTGACACTTGTTCCTCTGCATTGACCTATAGAGCAATAGTGGAGTTTCAAAGAGTAGTCAAATGCAGGAAATGAGTGGCTGTACAGAGCAAGTTCCAACATGTGATCGCTACAACCCTGAGAGGTTAGGCGCTGCCCCCCATGGTTTCAAACTGGTTCCCCAAAGTATCAGACCACTTCATGCAGCTGTCAAAGGAGTCTCTAGTTCATGAAAGCTTGTGCCGCAATAAGCACTCAAACGTCCACCCTCCACGTTGCAATCTGAAGAGGTACATCCCAAGTAAGACACCAACCCCACCTGTAAGCCCAACACTCCCTGTCCCCAAGCTGCTCACCAGTCTCCTCTCCCAGGATGAGGCTGTACACTCGGCGGAGGCCAAAAACGTTGAGGAAGTACCAGGAGGCCGAACTCACCCTGGGAAGTGAAAACATCTGTCAGTGACTATCTCAGGGAGCCTTCCTGGCCCCCAGTCCCACAGGGTGGGAACCCAGGCCAGAAGCCATCACCACCCCAAACCCATGGAAGGGCTGGCTGGGCCTGGGGGCAGGCAGGTGCTTACCAAGAGGGGTCCAAGGAAGGCAGGCTAATTCCACGCTGCAGCATGGGCTTGAACCGCAGGGTCAGGGGGAAGGGAACCTTGGCTGGGAGGGAGGGAGGTTGGGAGGGAGAGGTGTTAGAGCTGGACCCGCCTACCCCAAGCTCTAGGGCTGCTGCCCCACCACCCTCCTCCTCAGTGATTTACAGCTCCCAGCTGTCTTGCGCATAGTGCCACCCTCCGGATCAGCTCAGATCCCAAGCTAAAGCCCCCTCCCCTTGCAAGCAAAGGAGCAACTTAAGGGGCCTACAATCCCTTCTTACCAAATCTTCTCATGCAGGTCACAGAATCCCAGTAAATTACTGGGCTGGGTGGGTGGCAGGGAGGGAAAGAGGTTGAGAGGGGTAATCACTTTCCTAAGAGTTCAGGGCAGAGGGCAGATTTGGACGGGGGCCTTCCTGATTCATAACCACCTAATTTAGCTAGAGGCAACCTGCCCTCAGCCCAAGCTCTCTGGTCTGGAATAAAAGGACGACTAGGGGTGGTGGTCTGCTTTACAGGCAAGCTGAGCCAAAGGCTATGAAACACACCGGATGCTGGAAGAGTGCATCTTGGCGGCATAGGCAAACTCTGGCCCTCCAGATGTTTGGGACTACAGTTCCCATCATCCCTGACCACTGGTCCTGTTAGCTAGGGATGGTGGGAATTGTAGTTCCAAACATCTGGAGGGCTGGAGGTTGCCAATGCCTGCCTTAAATGATCTCTTTAAATACTGTTATTTTAAAATATTTCTATACTGCTCTTCCTAGCAAAACAAAAACAAAACAGCAGCAGATTTAGAAACAAAATACAGTGGTACCTAGGTTTACAAACTTAATCCGTTCCGGAAGTCCGTTCTTAAACTGAAACTGTTCTTAAAACAAGGTGCACTTTCCCTAATGAGGCCTCCCTCCGCCGGTGCCCTTCCACCGTTCAGATTCCATTCTTACACCAAGGTCAAGTTCTCAAACCAAGACACTATTTCCGGTTTTGTGGAGTTTGCAAACCAAATCATTGTTAAACCAGACTGTTCTTAAACTGAGGTACCACTGTAATCAAATAGCACATACAGCAATACTAAAATTGTCCACCAGGGGGAGGGGCCCCCTGTTGCCCTGCAGGGGCTATTGGGCTCCCTGTTAGAATTCCTGCTCCAAGATTGCAGTCATGGGATTTTTGTCTATCACATGACGGTGTATGTTTTGACTGCACAGAGTGGGAAGTGACGGAGTTGTTTGTGTTACTGTGTTCCGCAAAGTGGGACTATTGTCCTTTCTTCTTTTTCTCTTTGCTGTCTGATGCTACAGAGAGAGGGAGCCATGTTGCAGTGCTCTGTGTGTGTTTATATGTAAATAAAGTAGATTAGCCAAAGTGCTGAGTTGCAAGCTGTGAAGACTCTGTAGATCCCTAAGTGTGCCAGTGTCTGTTGGCATCAGTCGCTGTGATGTTCAGGCTGAAGAAAGCTTTTGAAGCTCCCAAATGACTGACCAGGAGGGAGGGAACATGCCAGTTGGGCATGTGTCTCTGCTACGGTCCTACTCGAGTGTAGGGCGAGCTCCTGACACTCCCAACTCCCATCAATCCTAGCCAGCATGGCCAACTGTGAGGGATGATGGGAATTGTAGTCCAGCAACCAGCTAGAGGGCCACCGTTTCCCTTCATCCTCTGCTGCACAAGGAATGGGTCTCCACGAGGGCACCGCCCTGCAGCTTCCAGGCCTGTGTTAAATCCCCGCATCACTCACTGGCCACAAAGCCAGAGAAGGCCCAATTGATCCAGCCTCCAACTAAGATCATGGGCAGGACATGGACCAAGTTGCCCTTCATCATCTCCATAACCAGGCTGGGATCTGCAAGAGAGAGAGAGGGAGAGAGGTGTGTGTCAAACAGGGTACTGTGCAGCCTGGGATTCCACAAGGACACATAGAAACCACAGAAGGAAGTGCCAGAAACAAAATTTGGTTTTATGTGAATATCAGCATCTTACAAAAGCAAAAACAAAAGCAAGTTCTAACTCCTTGGGGTTTGTGGGCGTGTGGGGACGTATGATAGCTGCAGAAATCTCAAACACAAGCAGGGGTCTACTTGAACAAAATGTCCAAAATAATGGAAGGGTGCTTAAATAGCATAATTTATATACAGACCACAGAATCCAACCGCTCGTTTTCTTGCAGATTTTGCACCACGTTGGTCCAGAATAAACTTGAGCACAGAGCGCTCACAGCCCTGCCTTAAAAAACTGGTTTGTTTGTTGGTTTGATATCCCGTGGCAGCCAATGTCTGTTAAATTGAGCTGGTGACTCTGGAGGGCAAATCAGGTTCTGTCCACAGGCACCAGCCCCAGCACACACAGAACCAGGCCCCCTCATGGTTGGCAGCTCATCTCCCCCCCTTATTCCACTGCTGCCGCCAAAGCCTCACCTGCCAATTGTCCAAGGTGGTTTATACTGGAGAACAAAGTGCTTGGTCCCCGAGCCATTTAGGGCTTTTTACGCTAGTACTAACACCTTGAATTGGGTCCAATGCAGGAGCACCTTCAGAACCAGTGCCACATGGTGCCCCCACTTACCAGCCTAGCAGCCGCATTCTGCACTAGCTGCAGCCTCTGGGCCACACATAGGCTGTGATGGTAGTCCAGATGGGCAGTCAGCTGAGGTGAGGCTATCATGGCCCAGGAGAGGCTGTAGCTGGCAGGTTGCCCAAAGCTGGGCTGAAGGCACATGGTCACAGAAGCCACCCGAATCTCCTGTGGCAAGTTGGAATCCCAGAGTATTCCCAGAGTACAAAGCTGCTCCTTCAAGGGGAGTCCCACCACTCCAAGAAGAAGGTGGGACACAGAAGGAACCCACTCACAGGACCTCCACCTTATCAGCTTCAGCTTATTGGGCCCCATCAAGTCTATCACTGCTTCCAGGCACCAGTCCCATGGTTGGACAGCAGCACTGATTGAGCAAGCGGGACGGGGGCGGGGGGATGAGACAGCAGAACCCTTCCACTGCCCCTTGTACTCCCATGCCCATTCCCATGGTTACCTGTCAGCAGGTTTCTGGGCTGCACTTTACGCTTCGTTTGGCGGAAGAAGCCACTTTCAGGGCTATTGAAGTGATGCTTACGCATGAGGAAGCCCTGGGGAAAGAGGAAGGGCCTCAGAAATCCAGATGAGCTGAAGGTGTTTTCAGCAAGGAAGATTATCATTGCATTTGAGATGGTTTGAAGGGCTTCATATGCATTATCTTTGACCGCCTTACATCTTCAACCAGGGAAAAGGAACCTGTGGCCTCCAATGCTGGACTAACTCCTCTCATCCCTGACTGCTAGGACCCAAGGGAGCCGGGAGGGCGGCGGCGGCATCTACAGGTTCCCCGATAGTACCTTAGAATGGCCTCATGTCACATACTAAATTCATGGAAGAGGAAAGATTTGAACAAGGGCATGCAGTTTCTTATGTTAATGCTATGCATATGTACTCGGAAGTTAAATAAATAAGTTAAATCTTCAGTGGGGCTTCCTTCCAGGTAAAAGCACACAGGTGCGAAGTGTTGGTCACCTGCCTTTTTGAGGGTGCCATTCCTGGCTTTGGAGCAGGATGGGTGAAGGCAGGAGACGTTCAAAGGCCTGCCCTTCAATATATTTACATTGCAAAGATGTATTTAAAAAACCCCATTTGTTATAGTTATGGTCTCAAGCAATGATACAGGCATTCTTGAGAATAGCCACACGGCAGGGGTGCTCCCAACCCCTCCCCAAAGAAGCGCCCTCTTCCTCTCCTTTTCAAGAATGACAAGACAGAATTACAAAGGAAATTCAGAGAGGGGAATAAAATTTCACTTCTGCTATTCAAACCCTCATATCAGTTCTTTTTAGGCCAGCAGCCTAAGTAAAACAAAAACCCCTCTGACTTGCATCAATCAAGTGGTTCCAGTATTAATCCAGAACCACTGTGGGGAATAGATCACATTTGGGTCACAAGCCAAAGGAGGTTGTGTGTGGACCATGAAATTTCCTAGCTTTATGTCTGTACCCTTGCAAGGAGGCAAGTGGATTTTCAGAAGCAGCTGCACCCACAGTCTCCCTTACCTGATGAGTTAGGAAGCGTCCATTTTCTCTCAGGAGGCGACTACGAGCCAGAATCTGCCTGACAGACAAAGAACACTCAACTCAGCTGTAGGTCCAACAGAATTTGCAAACAAAAGTAATGGGATCAGATCATCAAACCAAATGCGGCAGTAAAAGACTGGCCCGCTCACAGCTACTCATGCAATCCACATGACTACAGACAAACAGCTGCTTGGAGCAATATGTTCAGGGGTCCGAACAAAGCAGTTGTGCAATTCTGGAATTCCACACTTAAGTATGATTTGGACACATTTCACAGGACCTGTCATCTATACATCTGATTTCAATGTTGTGAACCACTTTGAGAAATTGTATTCATTTATTGCATTCCTATCCCACCTGTTCTCCAAGGAGCTCCATGGTTCTGCTCCCCTCATTTAATCCCCACAACAACCCTGTGAGGTAGGTCAGGCTGAGAGGCAGTGCCTGGCCCAAGGTCACCCAGTGAGCTTCGTGGCTGAGCGAGGATTTGAGCCCTGGTCTCCCAGGTTCTAGTCCGACACTCGAACCACTGCATCACACCAGCTCTCCTTATGGTTAAAGTTAAATACTGCAAGGAAGAAAACTGTTTTCAATGGATGATTTTGGTTTTTAAAGCCTTAAATGTGCTGGTCTAGGGCTCCATGCTCCTGGCATCCATCCTCTGAGGCCATACTGTTGTTATAAGAATTCTAAGGTCTCAAAAATAAAATAAATGTTCATAAATGTACAAGGCAAACACATACATTAGAAACCACATGTCTCTAATAGTACAGGAGAGCAATCCTGAAGCCATTTTGAGACTCCCAGTGACCTCAAATATTCCTCTGCAGTATGGGAGGAAAATGGGGAAAGCCTTCCCATTGTCTTTTTGCTTACAAATCCTGTCTTAAGGGCATATTTATGTATGAATAGGGTGAGCCTGTGACCTGGATTCAGGAACTAAAGTATTTACCATCACAAAAGAATGGCCAGGCTGCCCAGGTAATGCAATCACCAGGTATCCTGGCAAACAGGATTTCTGCTGTAGACCACCTCCACTGCTGCAGACAGCCTTCTTGGGGGGGGGGGCTAAAGGGTGGGTAATTTCAAAAGTCTATATAAGGACTTGTGCACCATTGTTTTGGGTTCTCTCCTCCCTCCTGTGTGTGGGGAGTGGGGACCTGTTGCAACAGTACTTTTCTATTGCAATAAAGATCAGACTTACTAGTCGATTTGCTTCTCAATATTCTCTGGTTGGCCTCCATTATTTTCTCCTACCAATAGGGAACCTACTTAAGGACTCTATATGGGCTCTTGGATACCGCATAAGGGGAAAAGAGCAGGGTTTTTTCCTTTCTTATAACACTGTATCATCTGTGATCAAGAAATATTAAAAACCTGCTTCTTTCCCTGTAGGAGGTACGCAAGAAGTCTGTATAGAGGTCGCTAGGCTCTCTATCAGTTGGAGAATGAACAGAGAGCAACCTGAGATATGCTGAGCAAGGCGGCAAGTAAGCCTGATCTTTATTGTTAGGAAGACTGTTGCAACAGGGTCCTCACTCACACATGCAGGATGGAGGAGAAACCCTGAACAAAAGGGCAAAACACACTTATATACAAAAATAATATTTTTTTTAAATTGTCCAAACTTAGATCAACTACCGTAAGTTTGTTCTGGTATAAGCAAAAGTCACCAGACCCTTATATATAGTGGGAGGGTGGGGTGGGGTTTTTCTCAGAAGGGTAGTAGAGATGGGTGATTGGCTAATGTGTATGGTAAACCTGTTGACGACTGTTAACGACTGCAATTAGTCCTACAGGAAAAAGCAAGGAATAGTATGCAGATGACCAAAAATAGCTTTAGCATGTGCAATGAAACAAGAATCCAATATCTCTATTCAGACCAGGGCTCCCCATAGTTTTCAGTTTGGTTTCAAGTCTATTTCTGAAATTCTTTTGGAATAAGACAGCTGCTTTGAGATCTCGTATTGAATGTCCTACTGGTTTCTCTGTCTTGTGATTCCTGATGTCAGATTTATGTCCATTTATCCTTTAGCGTAGGGTTTGGCCTGTTTGTCCAATATAGAGAGCTGAAGGGCAGTACTGGCATTTGATGGTATACACAATGTTAGAAGATGAGCAATTAAATAGGCCTGAGATGGTATGGTTGATGTTGTTGGGGCCAGTAATGGTGTTGTCTGGGTGTATGTGGCAGCAAAGTTGGCATCTGGGTTTACTGCAGTCTCTGGTACCAGTGTCCATGTTAAGTCTGGTTGTTGTATTATTGTGGGTGAGGAGTTGTTTAAGATTGGGTGGCTGTCTGTAGGCGATGAAAGGTCTTCCTCCCAGAGCTTGAGAAAGTGAACTGTCGTTGTCTAGGAGAGGTGGTAAATATCTGATGATGTGCTGAACTGTTTTAACTTGGGAGCTGTATGTGATTACTAGTGGTGTTCTGTTATTTTTTGGGTCTGTCTTGCAGCAAGTTCTCTCTGGGTATCAGCCTGGCTTTGTTGATCTGTTGTTTAACTTCATTGGGCGGATATTTTAGTTCCAAAAAGGTTTGTTGTAGATCTCTTAGGTAAGAATCCCTGTCTGTAGAGTTGGAACAGATGCGGCTGTAATGTGTTGCTGTTGTTGTTCCGTCGTTTAGTTGTGTCCAACTCTTTGTGACCCCATGGACCAGAGCACACCAGGCACTCCTGTCTTCCACTGCCTCCCGCCTCCCTCCTACGGCTGTAATGTAGAGCCTGGCAATATATACTTATATACAGTTTCATTTCAAGTGGAGTCGCTGGTTCCCACGCCTCGGGATATGCGAGGAGGAAGGAAAAACACATATTGGGGAGATTACAGGTAAGCGTTTGTTAGACAAAAGCAGCTTGCTAGAATGTTGACGTTTTGGTGATAGTACAAAAGCATGAGCACATATGTAGATGTCTGAGTGTTTGAGAGTCCCATACTGCCCTCCCTGGTGCTAAGGATCACTCTTTTGTTTATGATTGCAGGGACGGTGACGCTGGGGGTAATGCTTGGTGGGCAAAAGGATTCTGAGGTTATCGATAAAGATCGGGGGTTCCCAGATCCTGCCGTTAACAATTGACAGCTATTGTTCAAGGGGAAAGGAAGGATTTGAAATGAAAAAGGTATTTAAATATACCTTCCTGAAGAAACCAGAGGCCTTTCTCTTGGGCAGTGTTTCCCAACCACTGTTCCGCGGCACACTAGTGTGCCGTGAGATGTTGCCTGGTGTGCCGCGAGATGTTGCCTGGAGGGAGGCGGGCGAGTCGGGCGGCGAGAGGCGGGGCGGCGGCGGCGAGGAGAGGCCGCCCAGCGCGGGGCTCTCGCCGTCTGCCTGCCTGGCTGCCTGCGAGCTCGGCGGGCAGTGCCTCCGTCCGCAGCGCCCGCCTCGCGGCTCTCATTCCCTGCCCCTGCCAAAGCTCACCCAGCCAAGCCGCGCTCTCCTTCCTGCCTCGCTTTGCTGCCTCCTCCCCCCCACCCCCAAAGCTTGGAGGTTCCCCGGCAAGGGGGAGGGGAAAAAATTGAAACTTACACTTTCGTGCGTCCCTCCCGGCGTGACGCTGCGCGCTGACGTCATGGGGCTGTAATGGTGGTGTGCCTCGAGATTTTTTTCATCAAACAAGTGTGCCTTTGCCCAAAAAAGGTTGGGAAACACTGCTCTTGGGCATAGTCGGTCAATTGGTGCCAAAGAAGGACAGAACTTTTTTTATGTATGCAACAACAGCAGCAAGAATACTTATTGCAAAGTATTGGAAGACACAAGATCTACCCATCCTGGAAGAATGGCAGATGAAGGTGATGGACTACATGGAACTGGCAGAAATGACCGGCAGAATCCGAGATCAAGGAGAAGAAGCGGTGGAAGAAGACTGGAAGAAATTTAAAGACTATTTGCAGAAATACTGTAAAATTAATGAATGTTAAAGGGATGTTGAATTGAAAATAAGCGGTATTGGTAAAAAGATTAATAAGAATATGTAAATACGGATTGACAATGATTGGAAATATATAGTTATAAATAGGTTAAGATATTAAGTAAAGATAAAGGATAGAGGGTAAGGATTTGCTGAATTAAATATTTGAACTGGAATACAAAAAAGGGGGGTGTGAGGAGGTCAGGAAACAAGTAATTGAAATATAAGACATGAAAATATTGATTCTTTTTTTCTAACCTTCTTTTTACTTTTTATGTATTTTGTCTTTGTATTTTTGTATCTCTTTTTCTTTTATTATTGTTACTCTGTTTTTTTTTTAATTCTGTAACTTTTTATTGTTTGTAAAATTCTAATAAATATCCTTTAAAAAAAAAAAGGATTTGTGAATGGGCTATTGACATTTCTGAATGGCGTATCTGCTTTTTATGAATGACCCATTCAATAAAGAGTGTTTTAGTTTATGGATTCATGTGGTTCTTTGTAGACCCAGAAGGTGGCACTGAGGACCTGTCAAAGTCGTCGAGGCGGTTAGACAGAGCGTGTTCATTTGACAATCCTAGGTACCAACATTATTATTTTACTTAAGTTACGTTTTATCATTCAAGGATATAGTAAAAGTAAAGGTACCCCTGACCATTAGGTCCAGTTGCAGACGACTCTGGGGTTGCGGTGCTCATCTCGCTTTACTAGCCGAGGGAGCCAGCGTTTGTCTGCAGACAGTTTTTCCAGGTCATGTGGCCAGCATGACTAAGCCGCTTCTGGAAAACCAGAGCAGTGCACGGAAACGCAGTTTACCTTCCCGCTGGAGCGGTACCTATTTATCTACTTGCACTTGACGTGCTTTTGAACTGCTAGGTGGGCAGGAGCTAGGACCGAACAACGGGAGCTCACCCCATCGCAGGGATTCGAACTGACGACCTTCCGATCGGCAAGCCCTAGGCTCTGCGGTTTAGACCACAGCGCCACCCGCGTCCCTTAAGGATATAGTAGTAGTGGCATATAGTTACATGGAGTGGAGACATGCACAAATGATAGATATAGTATTAAGTTCCTTTTCCCTGTTCCATTCTACATCATCTGCTTCTCCTTGGGGGTTAGTGGCCAGCAGGTATTTGCAGCAGTCCTGGAACATCTCCACAACAAAGCCTGTCTAGCGGCCTCTTTCCTCTTCATCAGAAAACCTAAGGCCCATGTGCCACAAGTGGCACAAGGGGGTCATTTAACCGGCCCACAAGCCGCCCCGAACCAAGCCACCTGCTTGGCGAGTCCCCACGCTGCGCTAAATCGGCGCAGCGCGGTGCAGGGACTTACGTCCACAGTGCCAGAAATCACGTCTGCACAAACGCAGATGCTGGAAATTGTGGGTGCACGGACTCACACATGCACGCAATTCGGCCCGCAGAGGGATCTCCGATGGAGTGAACCGGACCAGGCGAAGTAAACTTTGCCAACCCCTGGGTTAAAGCATCCCTGCTCCAGATTGCTTTTGGAAGGAGGCAGGGTTTCAATATTTTAAGCAGCTGTGCTTTTTCATTATTTGGCACCTTGTTCTCACAACCTTCTGGAAGCCTGCGAGCTGGACATGAACACACAGTACTCTGTCCACCTGTGATCGGGGTGGAGGAAGGGGGGTGCGGTGGGGGCGAACCGTCCTGGGTGTCTTCGCTGAGGGAGGGGGCATTTGGCAGTTGTGGATGGGCAGTGCGCCCAATGTCTGCTCGCTCTGCCCCAGGCTGCAAGGCGCGTGTGCATCTCCATGCACCTGAGTGGCTATCCCATGCCCAGAAGGGCACCTGCCACACCACGCCCGCCCCCCCGGGAGCGTGCCTGTCCTGGGCAGCATGGGCATATGCTCTGCCGCTGCCTGCGATTCCCAGCAAGTGGTGTTCAGAAGTGTGATGCCTCTGACAACGGAAGGAGAACGTAGCCCTTGTGGCTACGAGACGCGGACAGCCCAGCAGCACAATGGGTCAGGGTGTCTGGGTGTTAACTGGAAGGGGCGGTTGTGGGCAGGATTCCTGCACTGCACGGGGCTGGACTAGATGACCCTTGATGTCCCTTCCAACTCTGCAATTCTATGATTCTATTATTGGAGGAAGATCGCATATGGAAGGTTGTCATTTATTATGGTGGTTTGTGCTTTTTTATTCCAAGTGTGCATATTTTTCTGGATTGTCAGCAAGGTGCTGTTACACTTGATTGTAGCAGAAACACTATTTTAAACTTACCAATACATAAAGAAAACAAACATGCAGGCTGCAAAGTGTCACAGGACTCTTGGTCATGTGCAGCTTAAGGTTACCAGACGTCCCGATCCCGGGGACAGTCCTCGGATTTACAAATGGTAAAATCCTGGTAAAATCCACCTATTTAGTTGAAAAGTGTCCAGATTCGTTGAAAGAAATCTGGAAACCTTAGTGTAGCTCAGACTTCTGTGAAACTCAAAAGCTTGCGCCCAGAAACCCCCATCCCGGGAAACAGGAAGGCGTCCCTTTCGCGTCCTCTTCCCTGACTCCACCTTCAGGGGCCTGGCATGTGGGCGTGGCCTCCCTCAGCCCCGCCCCCCCGCCGCCGCCGCTCACGTGTCCTGCCGTTGCTCGAGCCAGCCCAGCGCGCGCTCGCCGCGCAGCAGGCCCGCTATGCGCAGGCGCAGAACCCCTATGGCGAGCGCGATCCAAGCCACGGGCAGCAGAACCCAGAAGCGGATGGAGCCGTCCAGGCGCAGCTCCGGAGCCGCCATGGCGTCTGAGAGAAGAGGCTCCTGGGGCCGGAAACGCACAAATAGGGCGCCGGAAGTGGCGCCTTTGACTCAACGCCGACTTCCGGCCGCCTTTCTCTCGCGCCCGCCACGGTTTCCAGCTTTGTGGCGATAATGGAGATGATGTGTCTCTATATCAGGAGAAAGGGGGTCGGAGGTTGACCCTAGCGGAAACGACGTCATTTCCTGCACCGTATTTGCGGGCTCAGAACACAGTTTTGTTTACCAAAAGAAGCGTCTCTTGAATTACGTAGACGGGCGAGCAGTTTCTAACGAGAGGAATCCTTTTTTGGGCCTAAAAGAGGCACGTTTTCTTTCAGTTACAAGATTCCCCCCCGGAAGGGAACCCGGATGTAGCAGCCGGAAGTCGCCTTCCGCACCTGCGCAGTCTGGGCCCCGCCTGCCACGCGCGTGCGCGCGCCATAGAGTCTGCCGAGCAGAGCGCCCCCGCGCCTGGCCTCCCTCGGGCCCCGGCCATGAGCTGAGAGACGGGGCGCCCCGCGTCTCCTGGTCTCCGCGGGAGGAAGGCGGAGTTGCCGCGCTTGGCGGTGGCGCCGATCCCCCGCGGGCAGCTGGCCGGGATGCCGGGCGAGCGGCAGGTGCAGGAGAAGGTGCTTCAGTACGAGGCCTTCGTCAGCGAGGTTCTGCAGAGGGACCTCCGGTGAGTGTCTCCTTCCCGGGCGCCTCTCACGCCGCCACCCCCGGCTGTGAGACGGGGCCCTCGGCTTCTTGTGCTCCGCTTTCTGCTCGTGCTTCCAGACCGTTGTTGGTGTTTCTCCCCAGGCAGGTTCTGGAGCAGCGGGATCAGGTCTATGAAAAGATGGCTCAGTACCTGCAGCTCAAGAATATTATTGAGCGGTTGCAGGTAACTAAAAACTTCTTTAAGTTGCTTACAGCACTTTACACAGAAAGATCTGCAGCAGTATTCTGCGGGGGTTTAGATGTAGGAGACAGCAGGGTATTGCGTGTTACTTACTATAACAGCTGTTTTACTCCAGAGAGCAGAGATCGGTAAACGTTTCTTCCTTTTCTCCCAGGAGACAGGAAGCCAGGAGCTGACAACTCAAGTGGATCTAGGCTGCAATTTCTATGTCAATGCAGAAGTGTGAGTAGCACAAAGACAGAGCTCATCTGTATCCATTTTCACATGTATTCTGGCCCCTTGACTTCCTGTCTGCTCCAGTGACAGGAGAGACCTGTCTTTGATATAAAAAGTAAGGATTATGCCTAGGGCTGGGTGATATATAAATATATTGTCCAAAACTGGTTTGAAATCCATATTGTGGTAACTGTTTCATAACTTTTGACCTGGCAATATATCGTGAATCATGGTGTATCTGCTATGCAAAAATCACACACGGGGGTGGGGGGAGTGAAGCCAGCCAGTGCTTCCCTTGATTCCTGCAGCCCCTGTTAACCCTTAACGGCTCAGCTCTCCCCTGCCTCCTGCATTGGGCGGTGAATCACAAGAACAGGCGCCGGCAAAAATCACAATGTGGGAAAAACCCTGAATTCAGGCAGTTCCTCTACATAACTCCATCCTTGTTTCAGATATCATGATATATTGCTGATATATCATGATGCTGAAAACCAGATACTGTCTGGCCCTATTTATGGCAGGGATGGGGAGCCGCAGTCCCAAACAGATTTTCCAGGCCTCTTTGTTTATTGCATTTGTATACCACCCTTCATCCGTCGCTCTCAGAACAGTTCACAACATAAAAACACAATATACATAATAAAAACAAGAACAAAACAAACCAATAACTCCCCTTCCCCCATCCCCTCCCACAACGTGTTTAAATGGGTATTGGATGTTAAATCAGCCAAGGCCTGGTTGAAGAGGAATGTTTTCACCTGGCTCCTAAAGGTGCATAATGAAGATATCAGCTGAACCTCCCTGGGGAGAGCATTCCACAACTGGGGAGCCACTGCAGAAAAGGCCACTTCTCATGTTGTCACCCCCTGGACCTCACGTGGAGGAGGAAAACAAAGAAGGGCCTCAGAAGATGATCTCAGGGTCTATCTGTCCTAAGGATTCTCCCCAGACCACACCCATCACCTGACCTTCACACTGTCCTCAAGTGCTTTTGCCATGTGAAATATTTATTTCAGTTGTGCAACTACAGTATAAACTACTATACAAAAAGAAGAATTGCATCTAATGTTTTGCCCATGGAATCATCCACAGTTGGCATGTGCCCCACAAGGGAATGCACCGTATTTTTTGCTCTATAAGGCGCACCCGACCATAAGACACACCTAGTTTTAGAGGAGGAGAACAAGAAAAAAAAATTCTCTCCTTCTCTGCTCAGCGCCTCTCCAGCAAAGCGGGAGGAGAAATGGAAGGGGCTCCGTTTCTCCTGCCGCTTCGCTGAATGGGCGCTGCGCAGCTTTCCCTCTCTGTGCAGCGCCCCTTCAGCGAAGCACCAGGAGAAGCAGAGCCCCTTCCACTTCTCCTCCTGCTTCGCTGAAGGGGCGCTGACCAGAGAGGAAAGCTGCACAGCACCTCTCCAGCGACACGAAGCCAGGAGAGCAAGAGGGATCAATCCCTCTTGCTCTCCTGGCTTCAGCGCAAGCAATGCGAAGCCTCCTGAGCGCAGCGGGAGGCTCCCGCTGCGCTCAGGAGGCTTCGGGCGGCTATCCCTGAAGCCAGGAGAGCAAGAGGGATTGGTGTGCACACATTTCCCCTTACTTTTTAGGAGGGGAAAAGGGTCTGTTATAGAGCGAAAAATACGGTAGTTCTCCATTGAAAAAGGTTCTGCACATCTCCTTCATGGCATCCTTGCGTGTAAGGAAAGTGTGACACTAGGATCCTAAAAGTTGCGAAAGGGCAGAAGGCCAGTTAATCCAGCTCCCTCTAACAAAGCAGGCATCTCTGGATAATCCTACTCAATCCAGATTATGTGCCACAATCAGAAAGCAGATGTGTTGTGTATGATGTTTTTCAAGCTTCAGAGGCCTCAGGCAGGCAGACAAATAGTGCTTCTTGCTGAGGGAAGCTGAGGAATCTACTATGGAGGGGGAAGTAGATAGCTTTCCTCATTATTGGAACATCTGTCAGTCATTGAAGGCATATTTTACCTTTGCCACAAGCTAACCAGGTAACCCAGCATATCTCAGTCTCAGTCTCCCATCGGCAGCATGGGGATAGTAACACGGCCTGCTTTTCAGAGTTATTGTAAGATTTAGTGGAACAAGCTGTGTGAAATACTTTGGACACTTTCACTGTTCTATAAATGTTATTCATGAGAATGTGAGTAGCAGTTTAAGGAGGATTTCAGCTAACTGAATCAGGCTGGGCTAACTGGATCAGGCAGTGGTGTGTGTTACCAAACAGTGAAAAAGTTCCTGAAGCCCTGTAAATGCCATCTTGGTAGTCAAGATAACAACAGGATTAATGGTTGGACTACGCAGAATTAGATAAATTAACAGGAAGGATTTGAAACCTGCGAGACCAGAAATTCTCAGAAGACTGGAATAAATTTACGAACTATTTGAAAAGCAGTTGTGATGAACAGATTATGCTAGTAGGTTTGCAAGAAGTTTTGTAAGGGGAATTATTTGAAATATTGCAAGAAAGACAATGAGGAGAAATATTAGTTAAGGATAATTAAAGGTAATATGAAATTAAATGCATAATAAGTGATAAAAACAGAAAATAATCAGAGGTGTTGACGGAAGTCTAAAAATATTGTATAAGATGAGAAGTTATGTTCTATGACTGTTGGAATTGATATGTTAAAAATTAATAAAAACTGTGTGTGTGTGTGTGTGTGTGTGTGTGTGTGTGTGTGTGTGTATATATATATATATATATATATATATATATATATATATATATTGGTTATTTGCTGCAAGAATGAGCTCATATGTACCTATCTGCTTGCTTAGAAGTTTTGAGCCTTAGTTTTGATTTAGCTAGTCAGGAGACTAGCTGCCTGCCTGCCCGCTACTTCCTTTTCTGAGAGATGGGTGAGAGTTGGGAAAGGGCCCCTAAATTAGGGGTGAGTTAATTGGGCTGTTGAGGCCAACTAACGTAGCTTGCATTTTGTATATTAGCCTCTTGCGGAGAAATTTCTTTACATTTCCAACATTTATTATCGGGCAAATGATAGATTTTTGCAAGCTTGACTGGGGTCATGTACCACCTGTATATCATTTTCATTTTGCATATTCGTTAATTTCACCATGCACCCAATATCCCATATTTTTAGTAATCCATTCTTCCAAAGTAAGTGTTCCCATTTATACTCAGTGGTATAAATTCATGCCATTTTAAACACCTTTTCTTCCTGCAGGCCTGATGCCTCCACCATATTTGTAGCACTGGGTTATGGGTTCTTTGTGGAGTTGACTCTTCCTGAGGCGCTTGCATTCATTGAGAAGAAGAACAAGCTACTAACAGAGTGAGTAGAAGGAATTCAGTTGTCCCACTGTGCCCCCCATGCTATCCAAGGAATCTTAGTTGGCAGGCCTCACAAGAGCACTCTTCAATAGCTTAGGGTGATGATCTCTTGCAACCAGTTATCTGGCTAATGCAAGCAGACCATGCTTTGGGAATGCAGATGGCAGGAGCCCCCCAAAGCAATGAGAAGAGCCAGACAAGCAGAGGTGAGATCTCTTAGATGGAAAGAAGCAAACTCTGCCCTCTCTCTCCTTGTGCCGCTTAGTCTGGAGCATGTTTGTTTGAAGGTAAAGTTCCACTGTGTTCAGTGGGCTCAGGCAAATTCCTCCCGGTATAGCATGTTGCCCTAATGTGTGAATGGTCCAAGAGTCTTTAGATCAGGCTTCTTCAATCTCGGCCCTCCAGATGTTTTGAGACTACAATTCCCATCATCCCGACCACTGGTCCTGCTAGCTAAGGATCATGGGAGTTGTAGGCCAAAAACATATGGAGGGCTGAGGTTGAGGAAGCCTGCTTTAGAGTTTCAGGCTGCATCCACCCTCCTTCCTTACCCACAATTTCTTCTGTCTCCAACAGACTCAGTGAAGCCCTTACCAAAGACTCTGTCAAGATCAAAGCCAATATTCGGATGGTTTTAGAGGTAATGATGGGTGTTCCTTGCTCCAAGTAGACAGAGTCCTATTGGGCAGGAATCCAGCAGGGGGAGGAGGAAAGCAGCAGAAAGTTGTGGCCTGCTTTTCCTTGGAGTGCTGCCTATGGTGTGGGAAGCATGTTTACTTCTGGTGCTTAGGACTGGCTGGTGGCACTGGGATCTAAACCACTGAGCCGCTTGGGCTTGCTGATCGGAAGGTCGGCAGTTTGAATCTGCGCAACAGGGTGAGCTCCCTTTGCTCTCCCAGCTCCTGCCAACCTAGCAGTTTGAAAGTATACCAGCATGAGTAGATAAATGGGTACCGCTGCTGTGGGTAGGTAAATGGCATTTCCATGTGCTCTGGCACTTGCTGTGGCGTTCTCTTGTGCCAGAAGCAGTTAGTCATGCTAGCCACATGACTTGGAAAGCTGTCTGTGGGCAAATGCCAGCTCCCTCAGCCTGAAAAGCAAGATGTGCTGCACCCCATAGCACTTAACTTATGGTGCAGTATGAAAGAGGTGCTCTAGGAAATCAGCAGACCATCCTAGGCTCAGACTGTCTTTCTCCCACTCCCAACTCCTCTCTGCAGGGCTTGCATGAACTCCAAGGTCTCCAAGATTTGCCTGAGGAGACCAGAAGGGACATCTTCCTTTAGGCACCAGCCCTTCCTAGAGGGGACGTTTTCAATGTGATATGCTGGAAGAAGAGTTAGTCTCTTGGGCATTTTGGTGGTGGCAGCAGGAACTGCGTTTGCAACTGAGGAAACCCTTATGAGTTGAGTAGGGTGAATGTACTTACAGGGACAGCAGATTGGAGAGTTTGAGAGAAAACAGTTTCTCTTGGGGTGGTTGATTTCACTGCTCCAAATATTCAACCCTTCTCTGCCTCTGTTTCCCCAGGAACTGTGTCTTAGTATAAGTTCATCTCAATTTTCAAAAGTAATAAATAAAGATGATTATTCCAGTTGGTTGTCTTTTTGCCCCATTCTTCCACCCACCTTCCCATTGGTTCGCGTCTCCGCTCCTCCACATGCAGCTGCTGGGTGACCTTGGGCCAGTCACACTTCTCTGAAGTCTCTCAGCCCCACTCACCTCACAGAGTGTTTGTTGTGGGGGAGGAAGGGAAAGGAGAATGTGTGCCGCTTTGAGAGTCCTTAGGGTAGCGATAAAGCGGGATATCAAATCCAAACCCTTCTTCTGTCATTTAGTCTTAGAGAACATTGGCCCATATTTGTTTTTACCTTGCTGAGTATTAAACCACCTAAAGGCAATTGTGAGGAGAAAGTGGGTATACTCAGGGAGATTGTCCACTGACAGGAGGCCCCACCTCAATAAATTAGTTTCCAAACAAGGATAGCTTTCACTTTTCTATTATCCTGTTCAAAAACTGATACTTCATGTTAGCAGAAATTTTCAGCATTGCAGAAATTCTGCTTTGTAAGTGACATTTTCCTTAGAAGCCAAAATCAAATGGATTGAAGTTCTGTGGAGTTTTTCCCTCACTAGTGGAGGAAATGTGTCCCCCTCCCTGCATGGATCCATCTGGTTTACAATTTAATTGACAAGCTATTTTAAACAATTCTATCCCTTGTTTTGAGATTTCAGCAGCATTATAGCCATTACATTTCTGAGCTTTTCCATACTACAGTATAAGTAAATTCAAAAATCACTACTGTTATTTGCCTTGTTTTGAACTTTGTAGATGGTGCTGTTTTTTTGTGAAAGTTAAAAAAATAAAAAGCAGTGGACAATCTAGGGTACTAAGACTTGCAAATGTCTGACCCCTTGAATTAGCAGTACACTTGATGCCCCCAAGCCACTTGACAACCACAGTGCTGACGGAAAGTCCAAATGGCATTCCAACGCTAAGCATCTGATATGAGAAAATATATGTTAGGTAGATCTTCATTTGGACTGTGTCCCTGAGTTACCCTAGAGGTTCAGGCTTGTGGCTCTACGCTTAAAGAAAACCAAATCAAAGATTATTATGTTTTATCCTGAACAGACAGGCAACCTTTTAGTGTGTGCTTATTTTATACTGGACATTTAACTAGCTGCCATCTTCCTTCCTTACTGTATTTTTATAGTTTTGTTTAGTAAGCCACTCTGAAAGCAATGCCTGGAGAGTAGCTAATAAAAGGTTTTGCATACACATTTAATGCCAGCATGGGGCATAATAAGACTGCTATAATTTAGAACCTAATCATTGGGGAGGGGTTGAAGTTGGGATGGATACCAAAACTTGCCACGATTGCCATAAACTAAAACATGGTAAGAAGCAAGTAAATAATATTTCTAAGCTTACTTCCCAGGTTGTTGTGTGATTATTAAGCGGGGTAAGAAAGGGAGCCAGCTTACTTCATAGCTGGATTTCCTCTAAATGAGGTTTTACAGCCTAATTCCTATGCTTTAAATTTGACTACCTAGGATTGGATTTTGAAACTTTGTTCATCCCCACGATGGGGTGAGTGTCCGTTGCTTGGTCCCTGCTCTTCCCAACCTAGCAGTTCGAAAGCACGAAGTGCAAGTAGATAAATAGGTACCGTTCTGGCGGGAAGGTAAACGGTGTTTCTGTGCACTGCTCTGGTTTGCCAGAAGCGGCTTAGTTATGCTGGCCACATGACCTGGAAAAACGGCGGCTCCCTCAGCCATCAAAGCGAGATGAGTGCTGCAACCCCAGAGTTGTCTGCGACTGGACCTAATGGGTCCTTTTACCTTTATATCCTGTCCTACCCATTAAAACCTGTCCTACACCAACAACATGCTGACAACCTCTGTCCTAAACCCTGATGTGTGTGGACTCTAGCTTTTCAGTGGTCCTTTACAACTGCTGTGGGCCACTCATCTCTCTGTCTTTGATATATTTCATGGGATACAGATCGATTGTGCATGTCTTTTCAGAAGTAAAGACTTCCACTCGGGTGTAGAGATGATTGCAGCCTAAGCCCTAAATCTGAGCACTTGACACACGGGAGCTTGGTTATCCTGACAACAGTCCTGCCAGGTAGGCGCTGTTCCTTGGATGGAGCCGCTTGCCAGCACCACCAGAGTCTGGCCAGGACGCGCAGGTCTCCCTGCCATCTCAGCCTGGTTTCCATAGCGATCGAGGCCCTGGGCGGCCTTGGGCGGCGGAGCCCCCGGCGGAGGCAGAGAGGTTCCCATGGCAGCAACCTCCTTCGCTTCCTCTCGACGCCCCGCACCCAGCGCGCGCCCCCGCCTGCATCCCCTCCCTCGGTTGCCGCGGCAACCGCGGGGGCGCGCAAGGATGGCGAGGGGGCGAGCGGGTGGTGGGCCGGCAGTTGTGCCAGGCAGCCCCCTCGCAACGTGGGGGCAGGAGGAGGCCGAGGGGCGGCCCCGCACTGGCAGGACAAGCCCGCGCCCTGCTCAGACCCGGCTGGGCCCGCCCCGCGCCTCTCTCTCCTCCTGGGTCCTGGCGCAGAGACCCGGGAGCAGTTGGCCCGGATCCCGCTCGGCGGGCAGAAGAGGACCCAGGAGTCCCGGCGCTCGCTCTCGCTCTCCCCGGGTCCAGATCCTTCCCTGCTGAACTGGGAGAGGACCCAGGAGTCCCGGCGCCCTCGCTTAACTCCTCCCCTCCCCCGGGAGATCTGGCACCTCCGGGCTCCCGCCAGAGGAGGGCCCAGGAGTCCGGCCGGAACCTCTCTCCCCTCCCCCGCCCCCGCCGCCGGGAAAGGACCCAGGCGTCCGGGCGCCAGCTCCGCCTCCGTGCTTTGCATGTGACGGCGCCGTCAACGCTGCCTCCCCGACGAGGGACCCGGCCTGCGCGGCTCGGTCGGAGGCAGGAAGAAGAAGAGCCGGGAGAGAGGGACCGGCGCGTCCCGCGGGGCCAGAAGCAACTTGGAGCCCGCCGGCAGCCTCGCCCGGGACGCGGCGGGAGGGGAGAGGCGCCGCGCAGCCCATGGAGCCTCCCGGGTCGGGCGCGGCGGCTGCCGCCTTGCTGACGGGTGAGTAGCTGGGGATGGAGGGCGATCCCCCGCGGCCTCCTTCCCTGCCTGGGGGGCGCCGCCTGCCCGGGGACCCCAGCACCGCCTTCGCCCCCTTGACGCGGGCGGGCGGGCAGGTGGGCGTCCCCGGGCAGCCCAGAGCCGAGTCTCCCTCGGACGGAGTTGCAGCCGCTTCTGGCGAGGAGCGCCGCGCTGGGGTTCCCGGGATCTCCGCGGCTGGGCTGCCCGCTTGGCTCTTAAGGTCTCCTGCGCTGCGAATGCCGAGAGACTCTTCCCAGCCTCTGCCTGCCCTCGAGATCACCACCTGCCCCCCATCTCTCCGCACTCGGCAGGAACTGCCGGATTACGGAGGGTTTGATGGGCTTTTGCATTAAATCCAGCACCAGAAAATCCTTTCTTTAGGCCAAATCCAAAGATTCGGGGGGGGGGGAGCAGGAGAGGAGCCAAATCAGCCTTCTTTGCCTGTCCATCCCTGCAGCTCCTCTTCCTGATCCGGTGCAGGCCCTTCTTTCCCCAGAGTCAGACGGGGGGGGGGCTCCCAGGAGGAAAGGTAAACCAGAGGCTAACAGAGGACCCTTCCCTGTGACAATTCGGGGGTTGTCAGCTGAAGCAAGGGGGGTGAGTCTGGGGATGCACAGGGGAGCTAAGAGAGGAAGGAGGCCCATCCCAGCCGGGGTCCAGGATTCAGGCTTGGACTTCGCCGGCCACAGCAAGACTGCGGTCCAGAGTGTGTGATTCTCAGCATGTGCAGAGTTACCTTTCATTTAACACTGAATAACCACAACTGCTCCTCACATATCTAGTAGTGGGATGTGACCAAAAAATAATAATACCTCATCACCATTTGCTTCCATTTTAGAAATTAATCACTCTTTGAGGGCCACCAATAGGATATGAGGCAGGGACAGCTGGAGATTAAAGTCTAGGGGACACAAGTGAATAGTCCCTTCCATTTTCTGATTACTGTCTGGTGGTTGTGCACTCTGTATTCTGCCAAAGGAAGTTGTTATTCCAGCTTCTCCCTCCCGTGCATGGATCCTGCCTCTAGTGCATGTCCTGGGCATGAAGGAGAGTGTCCTTCCCTTGCACTTGGAACAGATCCATCTGTCTCTTGTTATAGTGGGCTCTGGCACAGCCTGCAAATGTCACTTGCACAGCCTCCCAGAGCCCCTCTGCCCACGGCTCCTCATGCATGCACATGTAAAAGGTAAAGGACCCCTGGACAGTTAAATCTAGTCAGACTTGACTATGGGGTGCAGCGCTCATCTTGCTTCAGGCTGAGAGAGCCGGTTTTTGTCCACAGACAGCTTTCCAGGTCATGTGGCCAGCATGACTAAACCGCTTCTGGTGCAATGGAACACCGTGACGGAAACTAAAGCACACTGAAACACCATTTACCTTCCCGCTGCACCGGTACCTATTTATCTACTTGCACAGGCGTGCTTTCGAACTGCTAGGTTGGCAGGAGCTGGGACAGAGCAACGGGAACTAACTCAATTGCGGGGATTCGAACCACCAAACTTGTGGGTGGCGCTGTGGTTTAGACCACAGTGCCACCCACGTCCCATATATGACAACGGTAATGCCTGAATTAAGACATTCACCTCAGTACTGATTCCTTTTGGATGTATATAGAGAAATGGGAACTGCCATAGTTAAATGTCTCTGCCCTTTACTCTCTTGCTGCCCTTATTCCTGGAAGTCCCTCCAAGGAATGCCTATATAGGCCATACTATATATATATATACTGCTGTCCATGGAGGCACAGGTCCATTCTGTGTCCAGGGCAGCTGTCTACCAGCTCCATCTGGTATGCCGGCTGAGACCCTCCCTGCCTCTGCCTTGTCTCGCCAAAGTGGTACATGCTCTGGTTATCTCTCGCTTACTGCAGTGTGCTCTACGTAGGGCTACCTTTGAAGATGACTTGGAAACTACAACTAATTTAGAATGCGGCAGGTAGACTGGTGGTTGGGAACAGCTGCTGGGACCATATAGCACCAGTCCTAAAGGATCTCCACTGGCCCCCAGTACATTTCCAAGCACAATTCAAAGTGTTGGTGCTGACCTTTAAAGCCCTAAACGGCCTCGGCCCAGTATACCTGAAGGAGCGTCTCCACCCCCATCGTTCAGCCCAGACACTGAGGTCCTCCTCCGAGGGCCTTCTGGTGGCTCCCTCATTGCGAGAAGCAAAGCTACAGGGAACCAGGCAGAGGGCCTTCTCGGTAGTGGCGCCCGCCCTGTGGAACGCCCTCCCACCAGATGTCAAAACGATAAACAACTACCTGACATTCAGAAGACATCTTAAGGCAGCCCTGTTCAGGGAAGTTTTTAATGTATGATATTTTAGTGTTTTTTTGGTTTCTATGAAAGCCGCCCAGAGTGGCTGGGGAAACCCAGCCAGATGGGCGGGGTACAAATAATAAATTATTATTGTTGTTGTTGTTATTATTATTATTATTATTATTATTATTATTATTATTATTATTATTATTATTTCTGTGAAGCACTTGCCATAGGCTCTCAGTTCTCACCCCCTACAGAAACTCAGCCTTAGTAGGTGCCATTGCATTCTTCCTTGTCAGCTCTCCTTCCTTTCCTGGTGCCAATTGTAAGCTGCTCAGCGCAGAGACCTGCCTTTTTTGTTTATGTTCCACTGTAAAGCATGGTGTACATAGGTGCCCCATTCATCCATCCATCCTGTCTCTTCTGGGATGTTATGCTGCTTACTCAGGTAGAAATCTGATTTCCTCAGCCTCTTTGTATAAGAACTGTCTATTGTTATTTAAGAAAATCCTGGTTTTAGACTTATGTATATATGACAAGCTTGGAGAATGACAACCTCCTGTATTGTATTTCATAGGTCTGCTGGCACACATGCGTCAAGTTTTGCTTCAGGGCAGTTTGACCAACTCCTGGGGCTGATATCAAGAGGGGACACATACAAGTTGCAGTGAATTTACTGGCACACTTTATTTCCAAGGCTAGTTTGTAAATGCTCTTGTTTCGTGTCTGTGCATGTGTGTGAAAGAGAAGTATTTATAAGTAGCTGTTTTAGCAGTTGGGGTGTTTAGGTGCAAGGGCTGGAGCTGAGAGGTAGAACAGATGCTTTGCAAAACACCCAAGGTTAAGTCCCTGGCATCTGCAGGTGGGATCATGGACTCGGAAGAGCTGCTTTTAGTCAGCGTCAACAATACTGATGATCTGCTTTGGTCGCAGGCAGCTTTCTGTGTTCCTGTGCATTGTATACCAGAATGATGTCTGCTCTGTTGCAATCTATTGTTTTGGTATAACAGGTTTATCCCAGAACAAGGTCTAATCATTATTCTCAAGAAGTGGGCCAGAGCTAAATTTGGAGCAAGAACTGATAAGTTTTTACTGCATACTCAGTTGGCAGCAGTCCTTTTTTTTCCCCTGGGGGAACGTGGGGGTACTCATACCCCTAAACATTTTGTGAATCTAAGTTTGGCCTCATTGAGGGGCAATATTTCAATATGAGTAGGAAAATGAGAAAACCCCTAAACATTTTTTTAGAAAAAAAGCACTGGTTGGTGGCAAATGATTTTTGCAAATTGTTTTGTGCCTGGATAAGGGAGAGCAGTCAGCGATTATGTTTTCAACTGTTATCTTTTCATCTTCTACAAGTGTATGTAGAATATTATTAGGAACAGTTATGGGCAAATGATCACTGCACATCTTCCAGTGGCAAGCAAATATATGCCTGAGACATATAATAAATTACCACCATAGAACTTGTGACATAAACTTAACCCTGTAAGGAAGAAGCACATAATAATAATAATAATAATAATAATAATAATAAATTTTATTTATATCCCGCCCTCCCCAGCCCAAGCCGGGCTCAGGGCGGCTAACAACAATAAAACAGTACAAAAGTACAACATAAACAACATTCTAAAATCATTCATTATAAAAATTAATTAATTCAAGCCACTGGCAACCATTGGGCCAGAGCTCTGCGAAGATTGCCGAGGGAGGGAGTCAGGCTGTGCCCTGGCCAAAGGCCTGGTGGAACAGCTCTGTCTTGCAGGCCCTGCGGAAAGATGTCAAGTCCCGCAAGGCCCTGGTCTCTTGTGACAGAGCGTTCCACCAGATCGGAGCCACAGCCGAAAAAGCCCTGGCTCTAGTTGAGGCCATGCACAACTTGGCAGCTGGTGTTTCCAACTGTCACTAGTGGTAACTTGACTGCTGTGTAGTGAGTTTCTTGCAGCCTCCCCAATTTGCTGGTCCCAAAAGGATACAGTCAACAAAATGATGGAAAAGGTGTCACTGCACCTGCTTTCTTGCTGCATCTGTTGTGTTTTGTGCTGTGTTTGTACAGTGGGTTGAATTGTCATTAAATGGTCCCCTGGAAGACTGTAGATCAACAGGTGATCTGCAAAGGTGGAGTGTAACTCTGAGTGGCCCAGGCAAGTGACAGGAACGTGTGTAGAATCAGGCCCACACAGCTGCCTGCTCCTCAGCACAGTAAAGCTGAGGCAACATCAAGCAACACATAAAGGGACTTTTTGGGGCTGGATCACTTCAGGATCTGAATGAGGGAATGACATCATTGCTCCCCAAGGAGGAAAGGGAGGCACCTCCTTGCACACAGAATTCTAGCATGTGAAGCAGCATTTAGCCTGACCTTTCCCCTGATATGCTGCTTTTCTGTGAAGGGGATTGTTCCCTCCTGGACCCGGGAGCATTTAGATAGGTGCTTTCCTAACCTGTCATTCAGGAAAAGCTGTACTGCTTGATTCTCCTGACGGTATAAACTGCCCCGACCCCCAAGGGAACAGGAACACGTCCTAAACAGCACCCTTGACTCTGTCTCCCTTTGTCCCCTCTAGTCATGGATCCCTCAGTCACCCTGTGGCAATTCCTCCTGCAGCTGCTGGAGCAGCAGAGCAACGGACATCTCATCGCATGGACATCCAACGATGGAGAGTTCAAGTTAGTTGATGCTGAGGAAGTCGCACGGCTCTGGGGGCTGCGGAAGAACAAGACCAACATGAACTACGACAAGCTGAGTCGGGCCCTGCGCTACTACTATGACAAGGTGGGAGTCTGCAGTCTGGCTTCCCAGCATCTCCCTTGCAGAAGACTAAGGACTCCTAGATTAACCCCGCCCCTGCCTTGCTTTCCCCTTCAGATCAGCCTTTTCAGGATCAGTTACCTGTGAAGGAGAATGCACTGGAAAGTTAAAAAGGGTATTTGGGGTGAGGTGTGTGTTCAGTCTTTGCATATTTACCAAAAGAGAAGGATTGGTGGGCAGGGCCATCAAAAGGAGAGTTGAGCATTATGAGAATCTCACATTCAACCCCCGCCCCCCCCCACCCCATCACTCCCTCTCTCTTTAAAGCCCTTATTTGTGCAAGGAGAAGCTTGAGAGTGTGTGAAATCTCGGAAGGCTGAGTGTTGGCTGTGTAAGGGTGAAGACAGAGGCAGAGCAGCAGGGCTGATCTGGAAGCATCCTGGCTATGGTCCATACAAATGCTCCCCACTTCCCCAAGTGGCAAGAAGTTCCAGGGACAGCACACCACCACACAGGGTATTTTACCTTTGGAAGAGACAGCACTGGAAACCTATGACATTTGTGTAATATTTGTTTTTGTTTACAAATGTATAGATGAATCATTAATGGAGGCCAAGAGCACCCAGTTAATCCACCACCTGATATCAGATCTCCAGAGAGATCTCCCATAAGGTGTCTTCCGCTTCTCTGCTTCTATCTCTGCCCTTGGATTAAGCCCCACGGAATACAGTGGGACTTTGCTCTTACGTGAACTTGCACAGGATTTCTTTGTGGGTGTCTCAGAACTACTGTTTCTTTATACCCACACATACACCTGTAACCAAGTCTGATGACTTTTACTTTCAAGCAATATCAAAACCATATCTCTGTGACTAACTCCCTTAAAGGGACATCTAGGGACTCTTAGCTTTCATCAGGTGGATTGCTGGTTGTCCGTTGACCATAACTGTATTTCTTACCTACCCAGGGCTGGGGGTTGTGGGTGTTTGTGCGTGTGTGACTCTGTTTCTGCAAAGCAGCCGGGACATCATCTACACAGCTCCACTCGCAGGAGTCGTTCTGCAATGTAAAAAATATATATCCATTTTTCTCTTTAATAAAATGAAGAAATCTACAAAGGTATGCTGTTGCCAGGGGTGAAGAACCTGCTGTGAATTCTCTTCAAATATCTATCTTCACTTTTAAAACAACAACAGTGAGGGAGGGGGCAGAGCTTGTCTCTCTCCACAAAAATAATAAATCATGCCATGCAAGAAAATATTTACAAATGACATAATTAATGCTGGTCAGAGTATTAATCTTTTCTTGGTGCAGAATTTGAGTTTTATTGTGGCACGTAATTTTCATGTACAAAGCATACAGGATGCCTGGTCTTGGTTGTGTGGTTTCAGCAGCAAGCAGAGGCAGCGCAGGTGCCAGCCTGGCGTTCAGGTATGCCCCAAGTCAGGGGTGGCCACTGCTGTGTTTTCCAGATGCGGTTGGACTCCAACTCTCATCAGCTCCCATGAGCATTGGGAAAGTTCAGGGTTGATGGAAATTGTAGCCTAGCAAGTCTAGAAAACACCAGACTCCCTTTCTGGAAGATACCATTGACGGAGCCTCTGTGAGATGCATGGCAGATGTAGTTTGATCACTGTACCCTGTGCTGTGCTAATTTTGCCGCCCTCTGTTCCTTCCAGAATATCATCCGTAAAGTCAGTGGGCAGAAATTCGTCTACAAATTTGTCTCTTACCCGGAGCTTTCAAGCATGGAGGGAGTAAAGGATGAGGGAGGAGCCAAAAGGCCTGAGCAGGTGCAGAGTGAAGCAAAAGGGGGCGAGGGGGCTTTTGGGGCCCCCAAAGCCCTGCGTGGAGCTGGGGGTGCCCCACGCAGCAGCCGGAATGAGTATATGCGCTCTGGGCTCTACTCCACTTTCACCATTCAGTCGCTGCAGGCTCCTTCGCCCGCTGGACGGGTCTCCCGCCAGGAGACAGAGCTCTTGCCCACAGTGCCACCCCCTGCTGCTGCCCCTGAACCACCACCCCCCTCCTTGGTCACAGTGGACAGTCCGCCCCAGCTGCACATCAGGATTGAGGAGCCAGAGGAGTCTCAGGAGCCCCTGCAGGTAAGTCACAAAAGTGGTGGAAGGTTTTGCTTTTTCAGAGCCGCAAGCGACTCCAGGTAGTGCATTCCACTTTGCTGGAAGGACAGGACTTTGGTTCCAAAGGGATAGATGGCTGGAGGTTCTATATATTTCAAAAGAAGGCCTGTTCTTTGAGTTTTCCTCCTGATTTGTTTGCAGGCAGAGTAGTTGGCAAAAGAATGAGCATTCTTTTGGGTTTATTTGCTAAAAGTTAGGTGACGCTGTGTCAAAGCAAGTATTATCCCACACTTTGCAGTGCCTTTCCGCCATTCACTTTCCTCATAGCAAAAAGGCCAAGCTTTATTGTGTAAGACCTCCCAATCCATTATAACTGTGCAGAATTATTTGACGGTACAGTATGTGATTGAATCCCACCAGAAAACAGCAACTGACTGGAAGCAGGCTGACGATAAGTGAACAAGACTGGAGAAGGCTTTTGGCGGCCCTGCAGCAAGATGCCCTGATTGGACGCACCTCCTCCTTCCCGTGGTCACAGCTGTCCATCTCCTTGCTCTCTCCCCCTGGGCCCAATTTGAGCCTGGAGGTAGAAGCTCTTGCTGTCACTGCTCTCAAACTCAGACAGGGATGTTGAACAGGCAGCAGCAGCAGCAGCAGCAATAAAGAAGGCCGGTGGTGGCTCACATAGCTGGCCCTGAGAAGAGGAGGTGCACAGAAGACGCACCCATTCACCATGTCCTTCCTGCTGGAAGTTCTGCCCATCCTCATGTCTCTTTTTCATCCTTAGTAGACATTATTAGAGGTGCCAACACCATTTGCTAGTCTTGCCTCTTAGCAGCAGCCTGACATAAAACAAGTGAAGCTTTTCACATCAAGCCTGGGAAAGCTTCCCCATCTCATCTTATGCTTGTCAGTCTGCATCAGAAAGCATAAATCCTGCCCTTCTCCACAAATTTGTGTTTGGGTTGTTTTTTTTTTGTTTTTTTTGTAAAGGCTGTGGTTCCAGAACCCCACACACTTGGCAGTAGATTTTGTGCTGTGCACACTTGGGATGGGAACACCTTGACTTTGTGTCTTTTTATATATCATGCTGGTCGGAGCTTAGTTTGCAGGTGCATGAAGTTTCTGATATGAAGATGAACTGATATGCAGTTAATTATTATTATTATTATTTATTGAATTTATATACCACCCTATACCCAGAGGTCTCAGGATGGTTCACAGAAAAGTGAAGGCCCCATTAAGCAGTGTGTTATAATTTACTCTTCATTAACATACCACCCACAATTTCTGTGGCTTTCCTTTCGCAGTGCCCAAGTGCATTGAAGTACAGTGAGTGGAATGCATTACAAAAAACAAAAAAACCTGTCAGCAAGTGGAAGTATTTCTTTTGTGAAACGCTGTACTTAAGGCAGCAGCAGAGCAAGCCGATTAGGTGCCTGGGGCGGCGTGTGTGCCCTGTGCCCAGGGGTGGGACCAGCTGCCTGCAGGGCAGGGCGAGCTGGGGCAGGCCTCCAAGGATCTGCCTGCCTCCTCCCACTCAGCCGCCCTACAGCTGAGGGGGAGGCAGTGGGCGGACTGTTTGGTGGACTGCCCCCCCCCTTCCTCCGCCCCTGACTTGAGGACTTGCTGGGACGGGAGTGGGAGCTGGGGAGGTTTGTGTCCGCAAGAGCAGGAGAACATAAAGCAGAAACCAGGAATCAGGTGAGCAGGTGTGACTCAGCAGCATGGACTGGGGGCCACAGTGCATTCAGGAAACAGCAAATGGATGGAATAGAAGAGGTCTCAAACAGGCATCCGCAGGGATACCGGCAGAGCATGAGGCACAGTAAAGGAAGTATTAGGAAAAAAAGTTGGTAACAGCCATATATGTCTGGTAGGATTCCTTTTTCTGAGACCATCTGTTTCTGAATGTTGGGTGTATTGCTGGGGATGTCCTTCATTTTCCTGTCCTTCTTGTTAGTATCCAACAGGCCTTTGTGAAGGAAAGAGAATGTGAGATTGGTCAGGCCTTTAGATCTGGCCTCCCCAAGACAGCACTTGTGAGGCCTGAAGTCCAGGGGTTGTGGTCAACGTAGACTTAAGATGGACTTAAGAGCAAAACATCAGGGCCAGTGTTTCTCCTTGTGTAGCAGAATGCTCTCCCCTCTCCTCTCCCTAAATATGTTCTGGGGTTTCTCCCAATCCCTCTGGAGCAGATTTGGGGATGGCACAGGTTGAGGCTGGGGGGCGGGGAATCCCACTAATCCTTTTGCTAGGGCAAGAATTTGGTTGAACGCCAACAAGGACAGCAGAGTAAATGAATGGGTCCCAGGTGAGCAAAGCTGAAAAGCAGAGCAGGATTGAGGAAGGATTCCTGAAAGCAAGGTTGGGGGTTAAGTGAAGCTGGGGAGGGCAGTAGCAAATTCATAATTTATTTCATAAAATGTACATATTGCTTGATAGGGGGGGACCCCAACCCTCTCTTTGCATGAGAGACTACCTGACTGATTCTTCCCTTCCTTCTATTTATTTTTCCTGTCATCCAGGTCATAGTGGAGCCCAGCCCATTGGATCCTCCCCGCCTTGATGAGAAGGTTCTGGTGAAGGTGGAAGAGAACCTTGACCTTGATGGGGAAGCAGCTGCTCTGCTGGTCTTAATGGAGGCTGGAGTCAAGGAGGAGACCTTGCCTTCAGAGAAGGCCTCTTTGGAGAAGGTGTCCTTGGAGGCTGAGCTGCCAGAGGAGGGGGGTGGTCTGCTGAAAGAGGAAGCTCAGTCCCCCAGACCAGCAACCGTGTCTCTTGAGGGACAGCCCCAAAAGGGCAAGAAGCCCAAAGTCCTGGAGCTACCTTCACTGCCAACCCAGGAGAAAGTGAATGCCACTGTGAACAGTCTCTTGGCACCTGGAGGGGCAGGGAGTACGCTGACCCCAACCACGGTCATTTCTTCTCATGCACTGGTGAGACCATGTTTCTCAGTTGGCCCTGTTGGGAGCGGACTTCTTTCGTTTCCCAGAAAACTGGGGGGTAGAACTAGGGCAGTGTTTCCCAAACGTTTTTGGGCAACGGCACACCTGTGTACTAAAAAAATATCTCGCGGCACACCACCATTAAAGCCCCGCCCCGTGACGTCAGCGCGCAGCGTCACGCCGGGAGGGACGCACAAAAGTGAACGTTTTTTCCCTCGGCAGCTCCTCTCAGCTGCGCTCAATCCGCCTCCGCGCAGGCTGAGGGAGGGAGGGAGGGGCGCGTGTGACCCGTCTCTGCTGGGAGACCAAACCCAGCGAGACAGAGTCGCGCGGAGGCGCCCAGGCAGCGCTGCCGGCTGCGAGGAGGAGCGCCAGGCAGCAGCAGGAGGCGCGGCCTCTCCTCGCCGCCCCCGCCCCGCCTCTCGCCGCCCGACTCGCCCGCCTCCCTCCAGGCATCTCGCGGCACACCAGCCGGTGTCTCACGGCACACTCGTGTGCCGGGGAACACCGGTTGGGAAACACTGAACTAGGGTATCTTTTCCAAAATTGTTTTTGTCAGGGAGGATGTGCCTGATTTGAATGGGATGCTTAACATTCCGCCTGGATGGCAAATGTGACTTCTCCTTTGTACAACCAACCAACCAACCAACAGATATGCACATGGCTCAGTAAGGCAGGAATTGGCAAGTAGGGCTCCAGAGCCCAAATCTGGCCCATCAAGTGGCACTTTGGTTACCAACCCAGAGAGACTGTTTTGTGCAGCAAAGGGATTTGCTGGCAGTTTGTTTTATGGCATTAGGGAAGGGTGTTCTCACCCACCACCCACTGTCCCAACCTCAAGTTGTGAACTGCGCCAGTTGGATCATCAGGTGCAAAGGAGGTTGCCATTTCACTTCACACAACAAGCTAACTCTGCCAAAATTGTCTATTCTGAGTGGCAGCCAAAGGTGCAGGTCAGGAGCCCTTTGCCACTGGTAACGTTAAGTACAAATTGTTCCAAAGAGCAACACATATGAAGAAGAATGGCCTCATAAAATTGCACCCACTTCCTATAGCCAACTAGCCTCGTTGTCCTCAGCTACTACCTAGAACCCTGTGCTGCAGGAGAAGGCAGAATGTGCTCTCTTGTCTTTAAATGGCAATAATAAGAATAAGAATAATTTATTTATACCCCGCCCATCTAGCTGAGTTTCCCCAGCCACTCTGGGCGGCTCCCAATCAAGTGCTAAAAACAATACAGCATTAAATATTAAAAACTTCCCTTCAGATTTCTTTTAAAAATAGGATAGCTGCTTATTTCCTTGACATCTGATGGGAGGGCGTTCCACAGGGCAGGCGCCACCACCGAGAAGGCCCTCTGCCTAGTTCCCTGTAACCTCACTTCTTGCAACGAGGGAACCGCCAGAAGGCCCTCGGCGCTGCAGAACAATGGGGGCGGAGACAGCTCCTTCAGACACTCCTGCCTCTTACCTTTCGCTGTGCCAAAATCTAATCCATTAGTCCTGCCCTCGGCCTTCTCAGAGCCAGACACAGAAAACAGGCCAATGGAGCTGGACTAGGATGCTTAAAGGAGTGCTGTTTTCTCTCTGCCACCAACCATTTTGTGTTCTGGTTGTGACGTCCTGATTTTCTTTGCAGACCCCAGTGCTGCTCACTCCGAGTTCCTTGCCACCCACCATCCATTTCTGGAGCACCCTCAGCCCCATCGCACCCCGCAGCCCAGCCAAGCTCTCCTTCCAGGTATGATGAGGTGGGGGGTGAGGGTGGAGGATTATGGGTAGAGCCAGAGAGACAATCAGGTTGGTTTGGGGAGTCTGGTGCTTGGTTACAAAGGGAATATAACAAGCTGTGTGTTTTCTTGCACTTCTGGAATCCTCCTGTGCAAGTGTAAATTCTGGTATCCAGCATGCATTTGACCACCTGTGTGAATATGCTCCTTCCTTCCTTCCTTCCTAGTTTGTAATCCTCATAGTTGGGACAAAATTTGAAATGTGCAAGTGGTGTCTGAAGACCAAATGGCTCACCTGAGTGCTAATGTGCAATATGTGGTTCCCAAGCATTGCAGAAGATCATTGGTTTTCCGGAGGGATAGCTTTGCCATGCAGATTTGACCCACTCCACCTCCCTTAACTAGAGCACCTGCTGCTGCTGCTGTTGGGGAACTTCAACTGGCCACCAGTTTCCCTGTAAAGTGTGCCACATCCCACCTGCTCTGCTGCCGCCATTGCTGCTACTCGGGGGGGGGGGGAGAAGGTCCCTCTTTCCTTCCCTCTTCCCAAGGTTCCCTTAGTGTCAAGGAGCTGTCAGTGAGTCAGATCAACCACAGGGCAGGCACACACATGGAAGGCATGAATTGCAATTACCGTATTTTTCGCTCTATAACACGCACCTGACCATAACACGCACGTAGTTTTTAGAGGAGGAAAGCAAGAAAAAAATATTCTAAACGAAACAGTGGATGTATGATTTTTGTGGTTCATGCTGTGGCCACAAACGTGATCTGACGGTGAGTTTGGGGTAGCCCAATGCAAAAATCCTGAGGATCCATGTGGATCCATGCTTTGTAACCACGTTTTTGCGCCATTGCAGCCCCATGAAACAGTGGGTGCGTGATTTTTTTGGTGCAGGCTGTAGCCATGGACATGCTATGTGATCTGATGGTGAACTTGGGGTGACCCAGTGCAAAAATCCTGAGGATCCATGTGGATCCGTGCTTTGTAACCACGTTTTAAGTGGGGAGGGAAGGAAAAGCATTCAAGGGACAAGGAGCATGCGTGGGGGTGTGTAGAGAAGGATGTGGCTAATGATGCAGGCGAGCGGTTAAAGGGGAGAAGGAACACGCGTGGGGTGTGTGGAGAAGGATGTGGCTAATGATGCAGGAGAGGGATTTAAGGGGAGAAGGAACACACGTGGGGTGTGTGGAGAAGGATGTGGCTAATGATGCAGGCGAGCGGTTAAAGGGGAGAAGGAACACGCGTGGGGGGTGTGGAGAAGGATGTGGCTAATGATGCAGGCGAGCGGTTAAAGGGGAGAAGGAACACGCGTGGGGTGTGTGGAGAAGGATGTGGCTAATGATGCAGGAGAGGGATTTAAGGGAGAAGGAACACGCGTGGGGTGTGTGGAGAAGGATGTGGCTCATGATGCAGGCGAGCGGTTAAAGGGGAGAAGGAACACGCGTGGGGTGTGTGGAGAAGGATGTGGCTAATGATGCAGGCGAGCGGTTAAAGGGGAGAAGGAACATGCGTGGGGTGTGTGGAGAAGGATGTGGCTAATGATGCAGGAGAGGGATTTAAGGGAGAAGGAACACGCGTGGGGTGTGTGGAGAAGGATGTGGCTCATGATGCAGGCGAGCGGTTAAAGGGGAGAAGGAGCTCGAGTGGGGTGTGTGGAGAAGGATGTGGCTAATGATGCAGGAGAGGGATTTAAGGGAGAAGGAACACGCGTGGGGTGTGTGGAGAAGGATGTGGCTCATGATGCAGGCGAGCGGTTAAAGGGGAGAAGGAGCTCGAGTGGGGTGTGTGGAAAAGGAGCTTTTCGAGCTGAGAGGGGAGGGGGGAGGGAAAGAGCACTGTTGCTTTAAAGGAGCCAACCGGACAGCAGCCACTTACAGCAGTGTAAGCAGCTCCTTTCCTCTCCCACTTTGCTCCTTCTCTCCCTCTTTGCTGCTTTACGCAGCTAATGGCAAATCCCCTCAACCCAAGTCCTGCTCAGCGGATCAGCTGAGACGCTGGGAGAATCGTAATTTCCCCCTCTCCCTCATCCCGTGCCCTCCTGTCTCCAGCAGCCTTTTAAAAAACTTTTTTACTGGTTTTCACTGCGCTTGTGGCTCAGAGCCCTCCTGTTCCCTGCCGTCCCTCTGCAGCCTCATTGCTCCGTTTAGAGAGGGTTGCTAGCTGAGGCTGCAGCAGCTGTTGCTGGCTACGCAGCACTTTTCCGGCTCCCTATGGCTCCCGTCTGTCCCTCCTCGCGTGTAA
Source organism: Podarcis bocagei (assembly GCF_964188305.1). Classification (NCBI taxonomy): domain Eukaryota; kingdom Metazoa; phylum Chordata; class Lepidosauria; order Squamata; family Lacertidae; genus Podarcis; species Podarcis bocagei. The sequence goes on from NC_138143.1 coordinate 1,445,343, forward strand.
GCGGCTGCTGCCCGCTTTGCTGCCATGGCTCTCCTTCCCTCCCTCCCTCCTCGGCTCCTCCCCCTCCTCCTGGCTGTAAAGCAAGCAAAGCTAGAGCAGTGCAAAGCCCTGCAAGCGGCTCCGCTTTGCTTGACTGACGGCAGCCATGGATCCAGTGAGTGCATTCGCTCCTTAACACGCACAGGCATTTTCCCTTACTTTCTAGGAGCAAAAAAGTGCGTGTTTTGGAGCGAAAATTACGGTAGCTCTGTATTAGCAGAAAATAACGCCACAGCAGAGTCCCTTGGTTCGCCTGACTCCAGAGCTGAGACATTGCTGAAACTGACCCCACCCTTCCCTCTCTAGCCTCGTACTCTGGTTCCCTCCTAAGCAGACGAAGGCTGCGTCAAGGGGGAGAGCTCAGGGCCTCGAGCCGGGCATCGGAGGGGGAGGAGAGGCAGCAGGACTGGGATTGTCCCATGGCTGTGTGGCAAGGGCAGCCTCTGACTCCCCTCCGTCTGAGTCCGTGCTCCCACTGTGACTGACCCCCTTTCATCGCTCAGCCCCCTTGCTTCTGGCACCTCCCAGCTTGTCCCTTCCACAGGCTGCCCTTCAGTGTCCGAGATCTAAGTCATCGTCTTCTGTTTTGTTTTTTTTAAAATGATATTTATTGAGAATTTAAAATTACAGAGAAAAAAAGAAAAGGGAAAAAACAAAAACAAAAGAGTTAAACGGTACAAGTCAATAAAAAGAAAAAAGTGAACAAAACACACAATACATCAAAACCAAAAACAAAAGCAAATAAAAAATTAAAAACAAATCCAATATTCCCAAATCTTTATCTTTCGTTAACTTGTTTCATCGACCTCCTCGCACCTCCCTTTTTGTATTCTAGTTATTAATTATCTCAGCAAATCCTTTCCATCTTTCACTATATTCTGTCATTAAATTGTCTTGATTTATTTTAGCCTTATCTTACCATAAAAAGCCCTAAAACATAAAACTTATTTATACATAACTCCTTATAGCATTTCTACTAAAGCCAAATATTTTCATTCCAACATTTTTTCTAATACTCATTAATTTTACAATAATTCTCTAAATGAATTTTTAAACTTTCTTCCAATCTTCATCCACCGTCTCTTCTTCCTGGTCTCGGGTTCTGTCAGTCCTTTCTATCCATTCCATCTAGTCCATTATCTTGGTGATCTTCTATCCGAGGCTCTTAACTCTTTTCCATGTCCCTTCTGCAGGTCTTCTTCATATTTATACCTGCACTTTACTTTGTCTTCTGCTGGTCTTGTTCTCAATTTCTTTCCTTTATCGCTGAGGAGTAGATCTCGGGGAAACTCCAACCTAACAATGTCTTTATCCCTTCTCGACAGGTCAGCCCATTCTCCATAGTCAGCACTAAAATTCAAAAGGTATTTGAAGGCATGTTTCAAAGTCCCTCCAGATTTAAAGGCCCCCACAACTCCAGACTCCCCCTGGCCCAAAACCAGATCCCAGAAGCCAGAACATCCCTGCATAGGGGGGTCTATCCAACTTTCCATCTCCAAACCAAACGAGACTCCATCTCTCCAAATCTGACTTTCTCCAGATTCAGTCATCAAAGACAACAGCTTATGTTCCTGCTTATGTTCCTGCAAGGCCGCGACTCTTTCCACTTGTATTACTTGAGGTTCAACAACAACCTCCTCCTTTGTCTTCTGCACAACTTGCCCTGTCAAAGCAGATTCCTGGTTCGGTTCCTGAGTGGTTTCTATATAGGTATTCACTGTTTGTCCAAAATTATTAACTGCAACAGTCATCAAATCCATCTTCCCAGGTAGCTATTCCAGTAAAGCGCTTGTTTTGCAAAAAGCAATCACTAAGGCTTCTCCTGCGCACATTCTTGTTCAAGGTCAATGTCTGGTTCTCACGATCTTTAATCTCTGCAGCTGGAGAATTCCCCAGATCGACTCCAACAACAGTTTCAAAAGCTCCCTCTAGAGGAAAACATTTTCTATTTGTATCCGTCCTTTTGAAAGCAGATCCAGGAACAAAGTTACTTTCGTTTTTCAAATATTTTGTTCCTTTTAAGTGCAAAAGGAAACATTGGAATCAATATGTTTCTCTTTTTTAACTATCTGTCAAAGAACGTTTTATTCTCAGTCAGTGAACTTTCCCAAAACGTCTATCTTCCTGGCACCCCGTTCCCAGGTTCAAGACGGTGAAAATATATCTTTCTTTACTCTCTCTCCTGCAGGCTTAAACAATTTAAGATTTCCCCCCTCTTCTCCTGCTTCCTAGGGGGGTTTAGTAGTTTTAGCCGATGGAGATTTAGTCCTTTACAAAAGATTTTCCAGACTTTAGCTTGCAATGTCTTTGCTTCAATCTATTTACAAAAGCGGAAGGCGGACTTCCTGTTTAGAACCTTCCGGCTTCCGTGCCAAATTAAGATGTTTCAAAGTCCAATTTTCCGTTCTACTCACGGGTAGTTGTTTAAAGTCCAATTGTCCACAGGAAAAAGTCAGCGCTCTCCGGCAACAGCAATGCGGCTTCGCTCCGTGAAAAGAGCAGTCGATTCGAAGCACCGCGCTGCTCACCCCACGTCGCTCCGGATCCCCGAAACCGGGTTTCCCCGCGAGTAGGGGAGGCGCAAAAGGTGCCAGCCGAATCCCAGGTCCACAGGCTTCTCCCGCCTGTGGTTTTTGGTGGGTCTCCGCCTCGCCATGGCGGTACAGACCCTATTTTCCACGAAGCGGATTCCTCCCGATCAGAGGAAATCCGCCATTGCCGGAGGCGCTAACCCGGAAGTGTGAGTCATCGTCTTCTGTGCCCTCCCTGGGGGCTCTTGGGTGGGCGGCTCCCACCACTCTTCCTCATCCAGCCAGTCCTGACTGATGGGTCTTGACATAAGAACAGGGTGAAACTTTATACCACCTCTGGGTATTTACAACTGGCTGTGCTCTGCTTTGATTCATCCCCACCCCCATAAATATTGTGCCTCATTCAGGAGGCAGAAGCTTTTGTGATTGGTCTGGGCAGAAATAATGTGCTGTCCTTGGTCCTGTCCTTCATCTTTCACTAAAAAATAGCCCACGGTACTTGTTCATTTATTTGGGTTGGGGTGAAATGCCGCTGCATTCACTCATACGGGTGCCGTGGTGCACATTTAGAATTTAAGGGAGAAAACAAAAAGGCAAAAGTTTGTAAGGGCCCCACCATGTGTGGAGATGACCCTTCTTTGAGGCTTTTATACAGCTTAATTGCTGAAGGGTTGGGCGGGTTCTGAAAAGGAGTGGAAGTCTGAGGCTATGCGCACATTGCCAACTTACCGTATTTTTCGCCCCATAAGACGCACTTTTTCCCCTCCAAAAATGAAGGGGAAATCGGGGTGCGTCTTATGGGGCGAATGCCTGCAAGCCTCGCGCACCCGGCAGGAGGTCCGACCGGGTGCGCGAGGCTTGGGGCGGCAGCGTGTCGCCCGAAGCACGGGGAGCCCTCTGGAGGGCTCCCCCTGCTTCGGGCGAGTGTCTGCAAGCCTCGCGCACCCGGCAGGAGGTCCCACCGGGTGCGCGAGGCTTGGGGCGGCAGCGGACTGCTTGCGCGCACCGAGAAGCTTGGGGCCAGCTGAGCTCAGCCCGCCCCAAGCTTCTCGGTGCGCGCAAGCAGTCCGCTGCCGCCCCAAGCCTCGCGCACCCGGTGGGACCTCCTGCCGGGTGCGCGAGGCTTGGGGCGGCAGCGGACTGCTTGCGCGCACCTAGAAGCTTGGGGCGGGCTGAGCTCAGCTGGCCCCAAGCTTCTCGGTGCGCGCAAGCAGTCCGCTGCCGCCCCAAGCCTCCCGCACCCGGCAGAAGGTCCCGCTGGGTGCGGGAGGCTTGGGGCGGCAGCGGACTGCTTGCGCGCACCTAGAAGCTTGGGGCGGGCTGAGCTCAGCTGGCCCCAAGCTTCTCGGTGCGCGCAAGCAGTCCGCTGCCGCCCCAAGCCTCCCGCACCCGGCAGGAGGTCCCGCTGGGTGCGGGAGGCTTGGGGCGGCAGCGGACTGCTTGCGCGCACCTAGAAGCTTGGGGCCAGCTGAGCTCAGCCCGCCCCAAGCTTCTCGGTGCGCGCAAGCAGTCCGCTGCCGCCCCAAGCCTCCCGCACCCGGCAGGAGGTCCCGCTGGGTGCGGGAGGCTTGGGGCGGCAGCGGACTGCTTGCGCGCACCTAGAAGCTTGGGGCCAGCTGAGCTCAGCCCGCCCCAAGCTTCTCGGTGCGCGCAAGCAGTCCGCTGCCGCCCCAAGCCTCCCGCACCCGGCAGGAGGTCCCGCTGGGTGCGCGAGGCTTGGGGCGGCAGCGGACTGCTTGCGCGCACCTAGAAGCTTGGGGCGGGCTGAGCTCAGCTGGCCCCAAGCTTCTAGGTGCGCGCAAGCAGTCCGCTGCCGCCCCAAGCCTCGCACACCCGGCGGGACCTCCTGCCGGGTGCGGGAGGCTTGGGGCGGCAGCGGACTGCTTGCCGGCATGCAGAAGCTTGGGGCGTGCTGAGCTCAGCACGCCCCAAGCTTCTAGGTGCGCGCAAGCAGTCCGCTGCCGCCCCAAGCCTTGCGCACCCAGCGGGACCTCCTGCCGGGTGCGGGAGGCTTGGGGCGGCAGCGGACTGCTTGCCGGCATGCAGAAGCTTGGGGCGTGCTGAGCTCAGCACGCCCCAAGCTTCTAGGTGCGCGCAAGCAGTCCGCTGCCGCCCCAAGCCTTGCGCACCCAGCGGGACCTCCTGCCGGGTGCGGGAGGCTTGGGGCGGCAGCGGACTGCTTGCCGGCACGCAGAAGCTTGGGGCGCGCTGACCTCAGCTTGCCCCAAGCTTCTGGATTAGCGCAGCGCACCTGGGGGGGAAATAAATTTTTTTCCCTTTATTTCCCCCCCTAAAATCTAGGTGCGTCTTATGGGCCGGTGCGTCTTATGGGGCGAAAAATACGGTAAAATGCAGCAAGGACAGGTTTTCTGCTTTGTTTCAAAACACATTTGCACCCCATTGCAGGTGTCAGGATGGTTGGATACATTCCAAAGTCGCCCACTGTCCACACTGTAGACATTTTCAAATCTGAAGTTCCTTTGGGGGGCAGTGCATCAAAATGCAGTGTTTCTCAAGAAATTACAGGATAGATGTGAATTGTGGCTAACATGGTATCTACAGTACATGGCTTCACAAACAAAAATAACCGAATGTTTAATTTGGGGGATGCATGTGAAATATGCCCTAGCATTGGGCAAGAATTGAGAGACATGGGGGAGAGGGATGTGGCATCTGAGGGACAGTGCATGAAACCTGATGTGTCTCTGCTGTGGTGCATAGAATGAAAGCTTCCGGTGGGGTGGGGCGGGGAGGATATCTCATCTCACCAGTTCTTTGCTCCAGGTAAGCTCTGCATACACATGCAGCCACTTTCTTCTGGTGGAGCTTCAATAGGGATTGATGGGTGAAACTGTCGATTTTGGTTGCTCATTTTTCCACATTTCCACATCAGTCTGTGATTTTGTATTAAAATTTATTAAAATTCATCAACATTTCAGTGTGAATTTCTTCTAATATACAGCTGTTTGTAGGAAATTTTGCTAAATGCACACATTTTTGCAAAGTAGTGTTCCCTGATACAAAGCATTTTTGTATGTTATCTTCACTATTATACGCATTTTCATAACACTTTACCCTAGTGTATCTGTTGCTGCACACATTACAAGGCTACAGAATGGCCTTGCAAAATCTGGAGAGGTGTAAATTTCAAGGGATGGTTGTGTTTCATTTTGTGTGCAAATTAGGTAAATTCACCTGTAAAAGTGAACTGAATTGAATTTTTACCCCATTTCCAGGCATCTGCAGCCCTCTATGTGTGTGTGTGGGGGGGTTTTTGGTGGGGGAGGGGAGAGATTTGGAGCAGAGGAGAGTTGCACTTCTCTGCTTTTGTGGTCAAAATTGTCCCCCCCCCTCAAAGCCCAGGAAAAGCTGTCTTTGACTTTTGTTATAAATGTATGCAGATCTTAATTCCCTCCCCTTCTCTCTTTAGTTTCCCAGCAATTCCAGCTCCCAAGTTCACATCCCCTCTCTCAGCGTGGATGGACTCTCCACCCCTGTAGTCCTCTCTCCCGGACCCCAGAAGCCATAGCTTTTCTGCTTAGCATCGCTGTGTCCTGTACTCCTGCCAAAGAGCTGGTTTGAGTTTCTTTCCAAGCAGTTGGGATTACTTCTCTGGATGGACAACTGTGTGTCTCTTTACTGGCCGCAGGATCCCTTTGGTGAGCCAAGGACTAATGAGCTGCTTGAAGGATGGAAATGGTGTAGCAAACAGATCTCATCCAATTGCCTCGAATAGGCCAGGATGTTCCTCTGAAACTAAACGGTGTCTCCCTAACACCAAGAAGTTGTTGTGCTGCACCTACCTGCTTCTGAAAAGCTTCATGTGACCCTCAAATACCTCTCTGGGGGCAAAGAGGTTATAACCTCAGTTATTTGCCACCCGCTGCCCCAGTTAAGGGGTTGCCCATATCTACCTTTAGTATAGCAGCTTGGGCTGTCCTTCGTATTCTCTTTCTTGCTATTCAGTCTCATAATGGAGATGAGTTGAGGTGATGGTCCAAGTTCAAGAAGGCGACCTATCTCCTGACATCCTACAAGGTAAATCAACTGTCTCATCTCATCAGCTCCCTCTCTCCTTGTTCAGGAGAGCCTTGGTTCAAAGGTAGAAAGGTATAGACCCTGCCAGCAATGTTTGTTTTGGTTGTCTGCAGGGGGGCAGAAGCAGCACCAACCATATTTGTGTTGATTGTGTGTTGATTTCAACTATGGATGATCAGGGTGTTGGTGTGCAAGCTATTTTTGGGCCAAAAGAGTTTCAGCCATGTTTGTGGCTGGCTGGATGTCAAGGTTAACCACATCTGTTGTGGCTGAATGGAGAAGAGGAAGCACAGTTGGTCATGTTTCTTCAGACTTCACGAAAGATGGTTTTGGCACAGAGTGTTCTTTAATTGGCTTGGCATGGCAAAGGAAAATGCATTGGATGTGTTTGCTGGTCAGCACCGGAGGAGGAGGCACTGCTAGTCATGTTCAGTTTTGCCAGAAAAGGTAGCAGTGTCAGCCACGATAGTTCTACCTAAACAATGTTGTCCATGAGTCCTTTGGCTCAGTGAGGTGGGAGATGTTTCTGGTGTTTCTTTTGGATATGTTAGACATTCCATTTGACATCACAACTGCAGCTGAGGAAGCCCTGTTTTTGTTTTTTTCTACATGCACCTCAGTACTGATGCACCTAAAGGTCAAAGGTCACCAGTTCGTCAATGTGGAGACCAGAGAATGGAAGTCCCACCGACTTTACAGAATGGTTTCCTTAATTTATTTGCTGACGACGAAGGTCACCACAGAAATGACCGAGCGAGAAGTCTTAATCCTTTCAACTTGGGAGTCGGTCTTAATGGCTTCATTTCTTTCTTCAGTGGAGAAATATCAGATGTTGACCATCTTCTGGGGAAGTTTAACTTGCTGACTGGTCACTAAAGAGAAAGTCCTCACATACCTCCTCACTTACTTCCAGCTCTCAAGTCACCCTGGAAGCTGCAGTGACAAATTCCCACGTTAGAGGGTATCCTGGTCATTTCCTGCAACCCAAACAAGGGGGCAGGGGAGGGGGAGGCTTTCTATGGAAACAGTGAAAAGGAAGTTAAGCCTCTTTCTGCAGCTTCCCACTTCCTTCCAGTTACATCAAAAGGGAATTTGTGACTCTTTACAAAAGGGCTGTGTCTTTTCATAAGGTGAGTTTTTAACTTGGGTCCTCAGATCGTGAAAACTCCGTCCCTTCTGCTTTGAGGTTTTTGTGGGGATTCCTCAGAACTATTTGTTAATGAAGCAGAAAAGATACTGTTTCAGAAATATCATATGATTCCTAATCAGAACTCCTGGCGCCTTCTATTTTTTCACAGAGTATATATCACAGTTTTATCTATTATCAAAAAAGTCATACTGAGAGAATAGTAGATGGTTTAAAGCTATATTTATCTTTTTATCTGTCCATTTTTTATATCTATTTTTTAAGGTGGGGGTGGGAGATCAAGATTTATTTTAAAGCAAGTGGGAACGAGAAGCGCTTGGCTCTCCAGTTGTGTTTGGTTTTTAAGTGGACAGAAGACTATGGGACATGTTTTGAGGGCCATGGTTTTCAGATTGTTCCCAGAACGCTCCCTCAGTTAGAAGTTCACAACGATGGATAGGCTGCTCTGTGAGACAACATGTCTACCATTACTGAGATTCCCCCAACTTCAGCAACAGGGAAACATTGAGCATTGATTTAGGGGAGCCCAGGGAGGCTGTCCAGAGCCCTGGATGCATGCATTCAGGGACTTGGTAGCAGATGCTCAGCAGCTCCTCCGCGACCAAGGCCTCCCTCCTTGTGGGAAGGGTTGACTGAATGGAGAGTATAGTTGACTGTGCCAAGCTGTACACCTGGGTCACACAGGATGTGGGGATGAAGAGTGACTTCATTGAAATCTCTCTCTCTCTCTCTCTCTCTCTCTGTGGTATGTGAGGGCCAAACTAGAGCAACAGCATGAAATCCATGGGGAAGAATTCTGTGTCATGCTCTTCTGATAGTTCTGTCAGTGCCAGCATTTCTGCTTGCCAGATGGAATAGCCACTCCTCTCCTCCCCCTGGGGGTGTTCTGGGGGTTCTCCTGACCCTCCAGAGCACATTTGGGGAAGGCTGGGTGTGGGGGAGGGGGGAGAAGGCCCCTTTGCACTAGTGGGAGCCCTTGCACTGGCTTTTGCTATGGTGACAGGTAAGTTGACTACAGGCCCATGTATTTAAACATGGAAATGACCCCATGCCACCTTGAAACTGTGGTTGGGGAGGAGCTGACAAAGGGAGAAGGTCTTCTGCATGAGGCACATGAAACCCTCCTTGACTCACAGCTTACCACCCCACAGTTTGTTCTGCATGGTTTTTCCACCAGCAGGGATCCCATATGGAAAGTGAGTTTAGCTGCGAGAAAACTATGGAAAGGGTGGGGTAAGAGGTTATCGCCCCCACCCATCTGCCCCTCTTGCAGTTTGAAAACACACACCTGCTGCATTTGTGTCCAGTTTGGCCCTGATTCGCTTACACCCAGTTGTAACTTTAGAAGTAATTAAGATGCATAGGCTTCATTCCTTTTTGAAGCCGATCCCTTTTGTGGCTGATGATGCTAAATGCGCTCTTGCTACCACAAGTTATGAAGCCAGAGGAAGCCAAGAGGGAATAGAGATTGGATGATAGAGACAAGAGGTGGCCGAAGAGCATTTTAAGTGGCAGATTTTCTGTGCTTTAAAAGAAATATGTGGTTAATTTTAATCATCCCTTTGTGTAGCATTTAATAGTAATAATGATTATACTTTTTTGCACTTCCATATTGCCTCCCATTGGGAGAAATCTTAAGTGCTTTACAAGGGGTGGTTTACAGATTTATTTAATAAATTAGGCACTTTGTGTAAACAGCAATCTGCAACTCAATCAGGTACAAACCACGAGTGTTAAGTATGAACAAATCATGTGTGATTTGTGTATAAAGTAAGGTGTGCTTTAGCGCAAACTGTGAGTACACCAGCATAAGCCATGAGTTACACGATAGCAAAACAGGTGGGAACGAGAATACATTGTGGCTGAGCCCAGTGTATCCAAGTGGCAGATGGAAGGAAAAACCATTGGCAACGCGCAGGCAAGGGAAGAGTGAACTATGGCAAGACATTGTGTAACCCTCTAATACATCATGTGTAAGTATTTGTAAACGATGAACTTGTAACGTAATTTCATCAATAACCTGTGGTTTAGCTTTAGCCATCCAACATGCAAACCGCAGGTAAGCCATGAGTAAACAATCAGTAAAATGCAAATATTGTTTCATATAAACTAAGTGAAATATGGTTACACTTTGAGTACACCATATGCAAACAGTGAGGAGATCAAGTAAGCCATGATTGACTGATATGGTCAAGCCATGTGAGAGCCTGCACAATGCTTAGAACCATTTGAGCCGGGCTTTCTCCAATCGCTGGCTCTCCACGTGGAGCCTCTCTCATGCAGGTGCCATTGGGCTTGTCCCAGTTTTCTTGAGAGCACCCAGCAAAGTAGCTTTATCAACCTTTTGCCTAGGACAAACGGCCTCTTTGGCGCTCTCCATCCTGAAGCCTGTGTCTTCAGGGTTAATTGCTTGAAAGTCCCCGGGGGACTTAGGAGGGCGCGGCTCCAAAGGAGTCAAAGGAACCGCATGCAGTCCTAGGGTGGTGTTTTGCTCCCCCTCCTCCCTTCACCATGTGCAGCTTTCGATAATTTTTTGTGCTGGAGTAAAACCACTTTTGTAGCCATACATTAGTGCTGACCCATGTGACAAAGGGATCCTCGTGTGGAGGCATGTTCAAGAGGTGACTGCAAAAGGACCATGGAACACAATACTGCAGCAAATAACATACACTGCATATATTTTCCTTCTTAAGTTCAGTTGTCTTGTAAATTGAGAGTAATTCTGCAAGATCAGTGGATCTGAATTATTTTATAAGCCAAAACAATCAGAAAATACTTTAGCATTTGGGGTTGCCTAATTTTAATTTTTATATTTTTGAAATCATTTCTATTTGATTTTACAAATATGAAATTATAACAATCCAAATACATATCCATATATTGAAATTACTCTGAATCTTGCAACTTCTCCCCACTACCTCTATTTTCAACATTTACAACTTCTTCCATACTCTAAATTTTATATCAATCCATATTAGCCAAAGTATTTATTATAATACAAGTGGAATTAAAATCCTGCGAATGTTTCCATCTGCTTACAGTGGTCTCCTTATAAAATTTTCCCATTCTTTAAAAAAAATTGTTCTCTTGGTTCCTGGGTTTTCCAGTCAGCTTTGCCATTTTGGCATCAGCTTAGCTTGCCATTCTTCTCTGGTAAGGACTTTGTCTTCTTTCCATCTCTGGGATAGTAAGATCCGAGCGGCTGTTGTCGCATACATAAAAAGGATTTTCTGCTCCTTTGGGATGTTAGTACCTATAATTCCTAATAAGAAAGCTTCTGTTTTTTTAACAAAGGTATTTTAAACATTTTTTTTATTTCATTATATATCATCTCCCAGAAGGCTTTTATTACCTTACAAGTCCACCACATATGATAAAAGTACCTTCTTTTTCTTTACATTGCCAGCAGGTATTTGTACTTGTCCTATACATTTTGCTAACTTACTAGGAGTCAAATACCACCGGTACATCATTTTCATATAATTTTATTTCAAACATGCCGTAAATTTCAAGTTTGTTTTCCATAACCTTTTCCAATATGCCATCTAAATATTATGTCCCAAATCCTTTGCCCAGTGTATCATTACTGACTTGACCTGTTCATCTTTTGTATGGCATTCTAAGAGCAAACTGTACATTTTCGACAATAAGTTGGGATTATTTTCTAATAGATCTTTTTGAAATCTTGCTATCTCACAATTAAAACCTTTCTGATTGTCTTTTAAAAATATCCTTTAGTTGGTGAAACTCTAACCAATCCATTAATAAATCCCTTATCTCCTCACAGTCTTTTAGTTTTACTTGGTGTTCTACTTTGGTTAACAGCTCTCTATATGTCAGCCAATTACTTCTCATATTCAGTTTTTTCCTGAGATATAGCTTCTAAAGGGGAGAGCCACCAAGGTGGCTTTTTTGTTCTAATAAGTTTTTATATTTTCCCCATACCATAAAAAATGATTTTCTTATTAAATGATTCTGAAAATCTTTGTGTACCTTTGCTTTTTCATACCATAAATATGCATGCCATCCAAATCTATTATCATGTCCTTCTAAATCTAAAATATCTGCATTTTTCAATGTTATCCATTCCTGGATCCAGCAAATTCAGGATGCCTTATAGTAGAATTTTTAATCTGGTAAGGCGAAAGCATCTGTTAGCAATTTATATTTTATCCTTGGTTTCTTCCTCTGCCAAATAAATCTAGAAATATCTTTTTGCCATTCCTTGAAGTGTCCCGCACTGCCGATCACCAGTATCGACTGAAATAAAAATAACATTCTTGGCAATACATTCATTTTTATCACTGATATTCTTCCCCAAAAAGATAAATTCATCCTACCTCAAATCTCTCTTTGTTTCTTTCAAAGTACTTTTAAAAGACATCTGAAGGCAGCCCTGTTTAGGGAAGTTTTTAATGTTTAATGCTGTATTTTGTTTTTAATATTTGATTGGGACCCTCCCAGAGTGGCTGGGGAAACCCAGCCAGATGGGTGGGGTGTTAATAAATTCTTCTTCTTCTTCTTCTTCTTCTTCTTAAATTTATGCCCTGTTTTTTCCTTAGCTGCCATGCTAGTAATTTACCTGGCTTATTGGCATATTCAAAAATTGGCTGTTTCCTCCTTTTTATTTTGCACTCTATTTCCAGATTTATTATAATTGAATATTGTGTTTGTAGCATCTTTATTGTTTGTTTTATTGACTTTCCCTGGTTTTTTAACCAACTCAATTCTTCCAATACTTCTTTCTTTTCTCCTTCTCTAATTTTTTTCTTATTGGCATTTTGTTGGATAAAGAATCCTCTCTACAGCTTTACTAGCATCCCAGACCATCTTTCTACCTGTTTCTTGATTTAAATTTAGCTCAAAATATTCCCTCAGGGCTTTTTCTGCTTTTTGTAAGATGTTCTGGTTATCTAGAAGTCCCTCATTTAATCTCCATCTACACAGGGTATTTCTCTCCCTTTAATTCAAGTATTATTAAATTATGGTTCAAAAGTGTTCTTGGTTGTGTATCTACCTTTTAGGCCTGTATCGATAATTCTCTCGAGAGCCATACTGAGTCAATTCTTCCACTGCACTGGTGTGGTTCTGGAAAAAATGTGAATTCCCTATCCAGTGGGTGTTTAAATCTCCAAATATCTATCAAACCAAAATTCTCCACCATTTTTAAAAAGGTTGTGGGTAGTCTCCCTTCCTTTGTTTCTGTTTTTCTTATCGTTCTGTCCATCTCTAGGGAGACTACCCCATTTGTATCTCCCATTAAAATTATCTTCTGGTCCATATATTCCAACATATTATCTTCTAACATTTTTTAAAAATTCTGACTTTCTCTCATTCGGTGCATATATTCTAATTAAGATTATTTTCTCGCTTTGTGATGTTATTTGTACTGCAATCATTCTTCTCTTCACATCCTTAAATAATTGTTTTGGCTCCAGTTTGGGTTTTACATATGATACCACTTTTCTTTCTCTTATCTGAGTTACAAATTCCAATTCAATTATTTTATTTATCAAGACTCTTCTATGTTTTTTTAGCTACATGAGTGTCTTTTAAGTAAATTATATCTAAATTCTGTTTTTGCAACACATGTTCTATTTTATTTCCTTTTGCCTTACCATTAAGGCCATTTACATTCCAAGTTAATACTTTTAAATCTACCATTCTGATTTGTTTTAAAATTTTATTATTTCTAGTTATCTAATTACGAGTCTTGTTGCTTTTCTACCTCTTCTTGTCTTTGCTCCCCTTCGCCTTCTGTCAAGAGCTTCACTTCTAATTCTTTTTTATACTTTCTCCAAAATTTCTGTACCTCTGATATGTCTCTGTACCTTTGTTTCTTACCCTTATATGTAAAGGAAACTCCTTCTGGGAATTCCCATCTATATGGAATTACTTTTCAGAGCATATGTCAGAAATTTGTAATTAGCTAGTTTTAAAAGTAATCCAATAGGTATCTCCTTCAGGATGATTGAATTCTGTTCTCCTATTTGTAATCTTTTTTGATAATTTGTAATCTTTTTTGATAATTCATTTTTAATATTGTATCCTTTATTACACATGGATTAAAAATTACTAGGCAATCTCCTGGCAATCAAGCATAACTTGATTTAACTCTGAAGGATCTGTCTATTGAATTTCCCACCAATTCTTCCTGAATCCCTGTCCATTCTGACAGCTCCTTAATTAATTTGGAATTCAGGCATGGCCAAACTTGGCCCTCCAGCTGTTTTGGGACTATAATTCCCATCACCCCTGCCCACTGGTCCTGTTAGCTAGGGATGATGGGAGTTGTAGTCCCAAAACAGCTGGAGGGCCAAGTTTGGCCATGCTTGATTTAGACCCTATATCCTCCTCTCATTCTTCTGGAATTCCCCGGAAGCACATTTCCAATACTGCTATTGCATCCCAAGCTGATTCCTGCAAGGCCCTCGCTTCTGCAAACCCCTTCCTCTTGATCTTTTATCCAGTCTTTTCCCTCTGCCTGTGCTTTCTTTGTCTTTTCTTTTAAACTTTGTGTCTTAGTTTTAAGCTCCTGTACTGATATTCCCAAAGCTGTCATCTTATTTGTCAATTCTTTAATTTGTCCTGTCAAGCCTAGTACAAATTTTGTATTCTGATCCAGTTGACCCCCCCAATGTTTTTGCATTCTCCCTCATTTCCTTTCTTAAATCCATAATCATCTCTGCAATATCAGTTTTTGGTTCTAATTCCTGGGCGGAACCCCTTCTCCTCTGTCCTGGAGTTGCCACCGAGGCTCCTATTGGAATGGGGGGGGGGTGTTGCCGCCATATCTAAATATTTATAATTCTATGGTTTATTTCTATTAATTAACACAATCTTTCCTAATTTTATCACAAGTTTTATTGGATGTACTTTTTTCTGTCTGCTAGGTGTCACACTTTCTCTTTTCAACAGAGAAAACAAAAAAAATCCAGATGCAATTACAACTTCCCATCAACAGATGTCCTCCTCCCCTCCCCTCCCCTCCCCTCCCCTCTTCTTCTATCTCCCCCTGTTTAAAAACACTTCTTCTGTTTTGCTGACTGTCCTCAAAACAAAGTTCTGCTCACCCAAAGGGAAAGGTTATTTATAGTTTTTCCTGTCATTCTCTGTAACGAAATACACAGGGGGAATGGAAGAAAGCCTGGAAAATGGCTTTACTCTCTGAGCTTTTCTTAATCCAACCAAACAACACCTTAAAAGGCAAATTCAATCCCCCCCAACAAGAAAAGGGAAAGGGTACCCTTCACTCAGGAATCAAATCCAATGTTAAACTCGCAGGATAAAAATAAAAAATGATAAAACCAGAGAGCCAGGAATCCAGTTTCCAGAGGAATATTTCTTCAGCTTCTTAAAGCCCAATCCAGGAGTGTTCCCAGGCTTTTTTTTAGTTTGTTCCCCATAGGCCCAAATCAATCAAGATAATGATAATGAGGAAGAAATATATTTTAAAAATTGAATTATAATAGCGAAGATTCCATTTTTTTGGCAGGTCAGGTTACAATATGTGTATTGGATATCTTAGAATTAATGTCTAAAATGATGATCAAGCCAAGTCATTCAATATTATTCACAATTCCCTAGCAGAGAGATCAAATTCAGTGTCTCAACTTTTTTGCTAAAATAAATACATAAATCCAAATTTTATGTCTCCAGTTCAATGCCTCAACTTTCAAAGTAAAAAAGTATTTTTTTAAAAAAAAAGAAATTAAAAATTGTTTAGCAAGATTTCAACTCCCAAAATTGACCTGGGTGCTCAGTTCCCCAAGAAGGTTACTCATTTCTAAATAACACAAAGGAATGGTTTTACCTTCATACCACTGCAAGATAAATTTAAAAAATATGGGGGGGGAGGTGGACTTGAAACCAAGTCCCCTATCTAATCTTCTTAATTAATCAATCCTTTAGCATTTAATCATTAGCAGGAAAAAAAGAAATAAAAGTCAAAAACCATAAAAAATAAAAGTAAAAACTGACCTTATAAAATTATATTAAATAAGGTCAAAGTCAAGTCCTCTATCCAAATTTTCTTAACTATTTAATCTTTTGGCAGTATTAGTAGGAGAAAAGAAGTGAAAGTCAGAGATCCTCTTACACTTGTAGAATGTTCCCATGCAGAGTAAAGGAAGCCACGGCTGGGATGGACTTCCTTTTTAACACCCCATCGCTTTGCCAAATCAATCCAGGTATTCCAGGTATTCCAAATAATCCAGAAGTTTTTTATCTTCAGCTTTACAGTTTTTGGGAAAGGTAAGCGCTATTGGCTGGAGCTTGAGGCTTTTCTTCGCTGGAGCCTTTGTCCGGCGGCTCGAACTCGTCCCCTCCCCTTTTCAGAGCAGCGGGGGAGAGCAAGAGACCTCACGTCTCGGGCAGCAGGACCCCGAAGAGCCTCAAATGAACCCTTTTAGGTTTTTCAGAGAGAGCAGGCTCCTGCTCCGTCCACCATTCGGCAGCACCCAGAAGTGGGAGTGCTTAATTTTTAGGGGCAATGTTCTAATTGGGAGTAATTTTGTTTTTGTTTATACACATTGCAGCTTGATCCCTTGTGGAGTTCAGTGTGCTTAAAAGTGTGCCCAATGATTTCAGTGGGCTTCCTTACAGCATTCTTCTCAGGATTTGAGGGAAACTCTGCTGAGTCACCAGTTGGAATCCTTTCATGCCAACATCTGGTGAAATTCAGGAGTAATCAGACGTGTGGCTGCAAGCTCTCAAAGCAGAAATAACTTTAAGCAACAGTTTCACTAAACTGTATTTGCCCTTCCTGACTTGATAGAATCCTGAGAGAAAGAAATCATAAGCTGTATGAGGAGGTAGTGGAGTTATCACATAGTATGAATTAAAAGCTGATGATTTTCTAGGGTTCCAGCCTTTTCCCATGCTTGGGCTGCATATGCCATACATTTAAAGCACATAGCTTTCCCTAAAATAAACCTTGGAACTGTACTTTGTTAAGGGTGCTGGGAACTGTAGCTCTGTGAGGGGTAAACTACACTTCCTGGTATTATTTGGGCAGAGTAATGTACTTTAAATACGCAGTGTGTGTGTGTGTGTGTGTGTGTGTGTGTGGCCCTACCCTCCTTTGCTTATTCCCAACTCTTTCTCCAGCCTTGTAAGCTGAGCAGCTCTTGCACTTCCTGAGATTGGAGCTCCACTGGTGGATGAGAAAAGAAGGAGTTTTCTGATGCACTGCCCCCCTTTTATTGGGGAGTCAGGAAGAAGCAAGAACCAGAACCAGTGCTTTCCCCCCTGGGTACGCATACCCCTAAATATTTTGGGAATCTAACGGGAGAAGAAACTAAAAAAAAAGTCCTGCTGCTACCCCTGATGGCGGCCCCATTTCCTGGCACGGTGTTTCCTGAGCCTTAGACAGAAGCGAGCGTTTAATGTGTGAGGTAGGAGTTGGAATCTAGCATGGTGATGGTCAGTTTCGTTGTTACCACCTCTGATGGTGGCTTCATTTCCTTTCCTGGCAATTTGCTTGAGTTAAAATAAGAGTACCCCTACCTAAACATTTTTTTAGAACCACATTGTTTCCTTTCTTCACCTCAGCTGAGGCCCAACCCTTCCATATATAGCCTCCTTTACGTCTCCCAAACTAACTGATCCCTTTATGTTTCATTGACATTTGAATAAAGCAACAATGGGGTACCAGGGAGTGGCTGTTATTATATAGAGAGACTAGGTAAAATCTCTGTATAATAGGCATGACGGGCAGAAGGTGGAAATTGCAGACCTTTCTCCAACCTTACCAGCTTCAATTTGCTAAGTGAAGAAGCTGGTTTAACTTCACTGGTAATTACAATATTGTATAAAGCTGCTAATAAACAAATATAATAATTGTCAAATTTCAAAGCTACGTCTGTTGGCCAGTGTGTCTGTTGAGACAGGGCCAAGCAGAAAAGTCAAGTTAAAGCAAAACAGAGTCACAGTGGGTAAAACCTTTTTGGTTGTGACTAATAAACTGAACTGAACTTCAGTCTTGTGGCTTACAATATTGCCATACAAGCTTTTAAAGACAAGTCATGAAATCAAATGGCGTCTAATGAAGTGAGTTTTAGTCAATGAAATTTTGCGCTGCACTAAATCTCTCATGGTGTTAAGGTGCCAAAGAGACTTTTTGCAAAGCTTTGTTGAGGATGTAAGATCACATCTTGACCATGTCTAAATGAATAGCCTCTGGATGTGGCCATAAAGTAACGTGTGCCCAAGAGAAGGGAATGTGGTGTCTTCCTCTTTTTAAAAGGCTTGCACCAGTTCTCCCTGAGCCTCACATCACATTCAGACTGGGCTATGGGGAAGGGACTTGTACCATTGATTCCAAAATAATTTCATCTAATATATAGCAAGGGAACTTGCTGCAGTAACTAACAATTGTCCGTGGAAAGAAGTGACTTTTTTTTTTGCCTTCCTCGCTTGAACATGCTTCTGTTTGTATTTGAGGACTTGTCAATTTTGTTGGGTCTGTGCTGTTCAGGATTTCTCTTTTTATCTCAATGGCACTTTGAGTCCTACAGAGTGCCAATGTGGCAGGGACTGGTTGAGACACATGGGAAGACCCAGGCAAAATCCAGGGATTTAGCACTTTGGTCTGAAGTAGATAATCTGCTGGGATCCTGCAACATGCTGAAGTAGATGTGCTGCAGTTTCCCCCTTCCTGATCTTCTTCATTGTTGACCTGGTCTGGTGCCCTGAGCCAGGGGTGATGGGGATCTCTTCCTCTCTGGTTACCTCTGCACTGGGGCTTGGATCCTGTTTTATTTTTTATGATGACTCTCTCTGGGATCCTGCCCTGTAAATAAATTTATTTTTCAACAAAACCCTTTCATTGCTGACTCTTTCTTTTTTCCTAACTGTTTCCAGATCCTTTAGTCTCTTGGAAGCCTCTTTCTCCCTTGGGCTACTTAATGTAAACCACACAAAATGTCACTCTTTGTGGGAGTAGTGGCACCTACCTCAATAACCCAAAGCCATGTTACTCTGGAAGTGTACCCCAATGCACATGCTCTGGATCGGGGGCCCGGGGGCGGGGGAGACTCATTCTGGACTGGGATACTGCCTGCAGCTAATGGCTCCTGGGCAGCAGTGTCCCTCTCTACAACTTAATTTATTGAATAGAATTGATAAATTTCTCTGTGTCTGCCCCCCCCCCCCCAACGTGCAAATCCTCTCAGTTCTCTGCGGTCATTTCCCAGATAGCCTCAGCCTGTGCTAATATTGCTAAAAAGTGGGGGGGGGGGGGAGATGTCAACGGAAGAAGGTGATAAAGGGTTCCCTTTCTGCTCCCTTTCTCTGATGCAAACCATGCCTTCTTGATATCTCTCTTATGCCAAGTTGCTGTGTAATGTGTAGTTTGCCCTTGTAGGGAGAGGAGTTATGAGGAATTTCTAGCTGTGGTTTTGCAGCCAGGCATGGAGAGCAGAGGGAAACTATAGGCAACAAAGACACACACACCGTTTTTCACAGGGGACGCAGAGCTCTCACTACAGTTGCTCCTACCTTAGTCCACGTGAGTGTGACACAGCAATCAGGGCAACGGAGGAACCATGGGGTGGAAGCCTATCAGGGCTGCCCCATGACATTCTGCTATGGGAAGCCAAACAGCAAATGGCTTTCCCTTCTACAAGACAGAGGAGTATCCAGGGCTGGCCAAGCTAGTTTGGAGCCGAAGGCAGAAAATTTCCTTTCCCACCCCGGTAGTAAAAATACAAAAAGAATTCATTAAATAACTAACCATTTGCTGCCATTGCCTGACACTCAAAATCAGCTGCCTGAGGCAGCTGCCTCAGCTTGCCTACTGATAGGGCTGACCTTGAGTGGCTGTCTTGTACACGTGCCTGGAGTGACGTGGCAGTAGCAGTTAGAGATAGGCAGGTTTGTTAATTTCAGTTCTCTCGGTTTCCCATTTTTCTAATCTTAAATCCAGTTTCCTACATTTCTGCTGCAAGTTGAGCATAAGAAAAACAATACAACATCCTCGTGATAATTCATCAGCATACTACACACATTTTTGTCTGCCATTTTGACTAATGTACACCTTTTTGGAAGCAATTTCCCCTAATATACATTTAAATTTTTTTCACTAATATGTTCTTTTAATGCACACTTTACTGTAATATGTGCATTTTTGTAAATGCATTGCTTGGAGAATTAAAAAATCTGGATAACTGAATTCTGAAGGATACCTATTTTGGGTTACATATTGTTTTGGAAAGTGTGGATTCAATAGGTTTGTCTTCAAAGGCAAACAGAATCATTTCTCCCCCATCCCCAAGAGCAAAAGCTCCTCAGAGTAGAACATGTCAAGGAGGGTGGTTGCTTCCTCCTCCTCCTCTGCCTCCGTCTAGTTGGCTGAAGCCAGCAGGGCAGGAATGACGAAGATGGAACCACTGAGTAGCTGGATTACGCACACGCAGTTCCTAAAACAACTGACTTTGGGCCAGTCTAGAAAGTGTTAATTCAATTTATTTCTGTGTTGCTTTTCCACAGTGAGCTATGCCCAAAGCAGCACTTTCTGCTTCTTCCTTAGCAAAAAGCTAAATATGCAGAATTGAAAAACAAAACACTTATGCTAAATGTGGCTGCATCTCACTGATGAACAGAATGCTGCTTCATTTTTTGTGAATCTCTATAACTTTGACCATTACACATTTCTTTCATGCCTTAATACGCCTTGACTCAAGTATATATGCGCAATGATCTAGGAGTTTTCTCCCATTCTGTGTATTTTCTTTGGCCAGAGTCTCTTCTCCCCCACCCCCCCAAAAGGCCGAAGTTGGTGAGTTTGAACCCAGAGAGACGTGGCATAGTTCAGACAAACTGCTGCTCCTAAATTGCACCAGCTTGGCCACCTTGTCTGAGAGGCCTTTGCTTCTCCTCACGACGATGGTGCCCTTGAGGAGCAGAAACCATCTACAGTAACTCTTGAACAACCTTCATCTATTGCAAAGGAAAAAATAGTCGTGCTGTGTTCCCCACCACCACCTCAAAACCTAAAATTTCTTTCTCTCTTGAGAAGGGTTCCCTTTATATAATGGAGATGACACCTGAGGCAAGAAGCAGCCCTTAACCAGCCTTGCTAAAGTTTCTTTCTCAGGGCCTAACTGACTCACATTACACTGGTCAACAACAAATTTGTTGTCTGCATTTTTTCAGCTGATTTAGGATGAATCTGATGCGCTGAATCCAAAAATCACATTGGTTTTGCTCAATCAGGTCAAGTTTTTAAGCTATGGCCACATGTCTTTTTTACATTTTTTGTTCACATGTACGCTTGTGTGGAGCATTTTAGAAGAAGTTGGTGGGGGTAAAATGCCTTGTCAAATAATTGTTTTGATTGGAAATGATTATTTTAATGACAAGAAGTATTCAGGTCCGATAGTTCTGGGTGATTATGTCGAAAAGGGATCAGTTTGAAGTCATAAAACCTCGAAATCTTCCATAAATTGGTCCAGCAAAGCATAAAGTTGGGGGATCAGCTGCCCCACAAAGTATCCTGATCTTCAATCAGCACGTTGTCCTGTAGCTCATTGTGATGAAATCCCAGTGCCTATCTTCGGAGAACTTCCTGACATTAGTGACGAAGATGCCTCCAGTGTTGAAGGACATGAAGAAGAAGAAGAAGAAGTGGTTCTTGAAGATGATGCTTCACATCCATTTTCCCAAAAGGAGTTGAATGATCTAGTTTATGACCTCAGCTTGTCAAAAGACTCTGCCGAACTGTTGGCATCCAGATTGAAGGGAAAAAACCTCCTCTCTGACAGTGCTCGCATCAGCTTCTTGCGCAACAGGCATCAAGAGTACCTCTGTTTTTTCTTGGAAGAGAAGGACTTGGTGTACTGTGCAGATATTGCACAGCTTCTGCTCAAGCTTGGAGTGCCACAGTACGAACCCAAAGATTGGAGACTGTTCATTGACAGCAGCAAGCGATCACTGAAATGTGTTCTGCTACACAACAGCAACCAGTTTGCCTCTATACCCCTGGCTCACTCGACTACACTGAAGGAGAACTATGAAGCGGTGAAGTATGTGCTGGAGAAAATTGGTTATGATCAGTGTAAGTGGTTTATTTGTGTTGACCTAAAGATGGTGAACTTTTTGTTGGGACAACAGTCTGGCTTCACCAAGTACCCATGTTTTCTGTGCATGTGGGATAGTAGGGACCATGCTCAGCATTACACGAAGAAGGACTGGCCTGTGCGGGAGGAATTGGTGCCTTGCAAAGAAAGGAACGTCATCAACGACCCTCTGGTGGACAGAGACAGAATACTCTTCCCACCGCTGCACATCAAGCTCAGCTTAACTGTGACTGCTTCATTTACTTGTGCCAGGCTTTTCCAGGATTGACCATGGAGAAGTTGAAAGCTGGCATCTTTGACGGTCCTCAGATCCGTCAGCTCATCAGAGATCCAGAGTTCGGAAACTCAATGAACGAAGTGGAACTGGAAGCGTGGAAGGCATTTGTTCTGGTAGTGAAGAACTTTCTTGGCAACAATAAGGCCAGAAACTACGCAGAACTTGTCAACAACATGCTGACTGCTTTCAGAAACCTGGGCTGCAACATGAGCGTCAAGATGCACTACCTATTTTCACATATGGACCGGTTTCCTGAGAACCTGGGTTCAATGAGTGACGAGCAGGGGGAGAGATTCCATCAGGACATGAAAGAGATGGAGACCAGGTATCAGGGTTGCTGACTACTGTTGGACTCTGAAGAGAGACCTCCGTGCTGCTGAGCATTCCAGGAGTTCCAAGAAACAGAAGTTCAAGCCCTGAAGTTTGAAAAATGGTGAAGCAACATGCAATTTACGTGTACTTACCTTTATCAATGCCCACCATTCAGTTTACAGAAAACCTGACCTGATGGAGAGAAACGGATGCCATTTCCTGATTCAGCAGTGCAAAAATACCCTAAATCAGTTGTAGAAATCTAGACAACATTCAAAAAGTAAAAAATTGTTGCCCAGTGTTATCAGCACCTGGAGAGCTCCCCACAGCACCCCAAGAAAAGCTGCTTCAGGAAGGGGTGATTGGAAGCGGAGAAACAATGAGGTGGAAGAGAGTGCCTGGGCAGGTACATAATGTGTGTCCTCAGTAGTGTTGCCAACCCAACACACACACACACACACACACACACACACACACACACACACACACACGTAAAGCCAGTGTCACTGGATTTTCTGCTTTTGGACCTGTTTCCAGGAAGACACTGAGTGAGGCCTACCCACCCTCCTGTGCTTTTAGATGTGCATCTAGCATGAGTTTTTGTAGCAGGATTCACTCCAAGATGTCAAAAACTATTGGGCACTGCTTCTCCCCCCCAAAACCCCCTTGGGCTTTGCTGTTGGACTCACTGTATTTTTTTTATTTTGAGATTTAGCAGCCCTAACACTCAGCCTGGATCGACCCGCAGTTGCTGCACTCATTTCCCCCACTTTGAAGTTTTAAACTAT
Source organism: Podarcis bocagei (assembly GCF_964188305.1). Taxonomy (NCBI): domain Eukaryota; kingdom Metazoa; phylum Chordata; class Lepidosauria; order Squamata; family Lacertidae; genus Podarcis; species Podarcis bocagei. Next base: position 1,468,553 of record NC_138143.1, read on the forward strand.
TGTGTTCTCCTTACATTCACTGGAGGAAAGTAAGTCCTGTTGATTTCAAGTTTGCTCAGGTGGACTTGTGAATTTTATTGGTAGGCAGAAGTGCAGTTCAGTCGGTCTCCAGAATTTCAGAGGGAAACATGGAGCCCTTCAGATTAACACACACTCCAGATGGCGCTCCCCACGCTCAGGGATGTGTGTGGCACAAAGGAGCCACAGGTCTTGCCATAGAGGACAGAGGCTAGCTGTCCAGAGCTGCACTCGGCATGTGCTTCCTGCTGCAGAGCACCACCCTAGAGGCCTACTGAGGTACATACAGTCATAAGACCCTACCCTAAGAACCAGCCATGGGTGGTCCCAGGACTGAGGAATACCATTCCCTCTCCCAGTTGCTACCACCTGCTGTAAAGCATGGCACCTGCATGGGCAGCACCCTTAAAGGGGTGAGGCGGGACTCTTGCCCTCCCTAGTCACCTCTCTTCAAAATGCCCTTCTAGTAACTGCTGACTGGGGAGGGTGCCGTGTTGAGAGGGTGGCTCCATCCCACACTGGCTTCAAACACTGTTGGGAACATCCATTGACTAGGGACGCCTTATATACCGGAAATTTCCGGTAATGTCTGGAGTGTGTGGGCTAAATTGGAGCCCGGGGGGAATTTTCAATTAATAGTAAATGTCCGTGATTTAGTTTTTCCCCCTGATGGAAGCGGAAGTGCTGTGCAGTGGTCGCTTCCTTGTTGCCTCCTAGATGGCAAGTTCAGAAGTGCACTTGCCACGCCACTGTCTGATTGCCCCAAAAGCCCAACAACAACAACAACATTTTGGAGCAACTGTGTCTGGATTTGTACCTCTTGAAATATGGCAATCTTGCCATTGACAGCACTTACATCTATCCATTGGTTTGTGTTGTTCATTTTTTAAAAATGTATGAGCTTATGGTATGTATGCCAAAGGCAGGAAACCCATCACTTAAAAAATATATCCTTTCATGTGTTAAAGCAACCTTGCTGTTGTTATTCTGGGGTTTGAGATGTCACTGCTACCAATGCTCTTAAAATATCCTACTTTTTATTTACAGTTAATTAGTCAGGCCTCCTCTAGGGTTGTCAATTCTCATTTGGGGCAAGGCTCCTGTGCCTTTAAGCTGTGCAACCACCAGAAATTCAGTTAACGAATCTCCTTCTGGCCTTGCCGTTGCAAGACTGCAGGAGTCTTCACTTGCTGAACTTCTGTTTCTGAACTTCAACTGGCCATGCAGCTGTTAAAACCTAAGCGGAGAGGCCTGCCAGCAAATAGCAGAAAAGTTGGTAATCTTGGGCCTAATGAGTGGGTGAAACCCTCGCTCCTCCTCTTCCTTTCTCCAAAGCACTCATTAGCTGTTTGCTTTAAAAGTAGCACAGATTTGTGGTTGCCACAGCCATTCTCTTTGTTCCTTAATGCACGCTGATCTATTTCTGGCTGACTGCAGTGTTGGCGGGATGTGGGGGTGGAAGCCAAATTTGGCTGCCAAGATAAAGGCCTCTACTCTCCTGGGGCTCTCCTTCATTCCAGCACCCCCCCCCGGCCACCCCCAGCTCCACAGTCTACTCTATCTAAAATCTTCAGTGAAGGAGATCTTCAGAGAGGTGGTGTAGCACTGTGGGGAAGAGGCTCATTCAAATCTCATTGCATACCCTCCAAGTCTCCCTATTTCCCAGGGACAGTCCCAGAATTATGAAAGCCACCCTGGCTTCTGATCTGATCCTTTAACGTTCCTAATTCCCCTGCCAGCACTAGCGCTTGTCTTGAGCAGCAGTGGCTGTGAGGGAGCATCCTGGGGGCTCTCCAAGGTCTCTCCATGGCTGCTGACCACTGCTGGCCTCCTCCCTTGGGCAGCTTGTAGCGGCTGCTGGAGTGATGATAAATAACACGGGGGGGGGGGGCTTCCTGAGATGACATCTCATTGGCTGCTTAGGGATTACTTGCAAGGAGACTCCAGCTGCAAGTTCAGACATCTTTCATGAGTGACTTGCCTCTGTCCCGGATGGAACCACTGGATAGAAAAGGAGATGGTGAAAAAGGCAGAGGAAAAGGGGTGGCCCTTCCCTTTGCAGCTGTGGCCCCCTCCCATCAGCTTCAGCGACTTGGCATGAACCCACAAACAGAGTCTCTGCAAAGAGAAAGGAGCCCTCAACAGAAAAAACCCTCCTTCTCTACCATGGCCTGTGCCACACCAACACCTGTGCCCAGGACTCATTCCATGCCCACTGTGAATGAAACACTTCCAGTCACCCGTATTTTTGAACATCAGGTGCCCTGGCCTCCGGATGACCCAGCTGCCATCCACTCAGGAGGTGGCTTTAGGTTGAGGTGGGGAACCTTCAGCCTTGAGCCAAATACGGCCATTCTGCCCATGGGGCTTTCTTTGGCCCTTTGACTCTGGCCAGTGCACACCTGCTCCCTAGGCCATGCTGTCCCTACCTGGCCCCACTGACTGTCCAATAGGAGTGCTTGGGGCTGGCTTGGAATGTGTGCTTGGACTCACATCATGCCTCTCATTTGCCTGGGTGGATCCATGGGGCTGGGCAGTTGGGGTTGCTGTACAAGCCTCCAACTTCTGCAAGATACATTTGAAGTGCCTGGCTTCCTCCAAACAATCATGGGAACTGTAGTTTACTCTGCATGGAGCTGCAATACCCAGAACCCTTAGCAAACTACAGCTCCCAGGATTCCTTGGGTAAGCCATGTGTTAAACGTATGGGGTGGAACACGGCCGACTATATAAAGGTAAAAGCCACATCTGTTGCCCCGTTCATTTTTGCCTTTGGTTGCACCCACTTTTCTGCCCCCCGCCCCCCTGCTAAGGGTGCCTCCATTTCTGCTACATTTGCTATCAGCAGGCAAGGCACCGCAAGCAGAGCATTCCACTTTCTGATGGGCTCAATAGCAGTGGCATTTCTCTCTGGAAAGTGAGCACCATGTTCAGCCCCCAGGACCTCCTGCTGGCCCTCCTGCCACAGAACACACAGCTTCTACTAGAAAAGGAATTTGGCTCATTAATCCAGACCACACTGTGAAATTCATCCTGCCTGCCCCCACCCACCTTCTGAGTTTGATCCTCATCCTTATCCTCTATGGGGCTGCCAGGTCACATTCCTGCAGTGGCAGCTGAGAACAGAACTGGCAGAGTTCAAGCCCTGCCCAGCGGCTCTTATAGCAGGGATGGTGGCAAGGGGGGCATGTGGCCCTTTCAGATGCTGCTGGGCTCCAGCCCCCACCAGCCCCAAGCAGCATGGTCAATGGTCAGCGAATCATGGGAGTTGGGACAACACCTAGAGGGCCACAGGTGCCCCATTTCTGCCTCACACAGGCGACAGGGCATGACTCTCCCTTCTGTCTTTGGTCCACAATTACCCAGCCCCCAAAATCTCCTCCTTTGTCTGGAGATTTCCTTCCTGGCCACAGGACATAGTTCCTCCTCTGTTAGGCCATGAGTGTGACTGCACCACAATCTTCTTTCTCCTTGGCTCAGAAGCACCCCATTGCCCCCAAGATTGAGGGGCCCCAGTGTGTGTTGCATGTGCATGACATCACACATGTCTCTGGACACTGCACAGGTCAGTGCAGCCTTCTGCTAGGCTGCACCAGTTTCTGCAGCGCCCCCCAACACTGAGGGGCCAAAGGCACCTTGGCCCCTTGGACTTGGCACACCTTCAGTCCCATGTCTTCACCAGGTTTTTCAGCCCACTTCCTACTCTGCCCCACTTCCTGTTTCTTCTAGACTTCCTCCTCCTTGGTAGGGTTGCCATATTTCAAAATGTAAAAACTAGGACAAGCAAGTTGCTGAGCTTTTTTTTTTTTTACAAAAACACCAAGAGACCACGATTTTTCACTTGACTTGCATAAAATCAGGGAAAGTGCCGCCTGGATTGTGGGATGTAATCCATTGGAAGAGTCAAGTACTGTACAACATTCTTTATTTCCCCAGTGGGCACAGGGAGTGGGATGCTACTCCAGTCAGTGTACCTTCCTGTTCTGCTGGTCTGGAGCATCCTCCCCTGAATGTGACCTGGGAGATGGGCGTGGCCCTGGCTGACTCCATAAAGGAGCCGAGTCATGCAGCCATTTTCTCTCTCTTGATCTCCCTCTCGTGCTGATCTCTTGCTACCATTTTGTTCTCTTAATGTAATTTTGCTGTCTGCTGGTTCTTCGCCAGCAACACATGAGCTCAATCTCCATGTGAAATGAACTCAGTTTGTTATGTAACTACTAAGTAAAGCCTGCCTTTCAGGGATCAAATCGTGAACTGAAATGTGAGTAAGCTTCTTGTTACTTTTAAGGAAAGACTCTTGTGTCTTTATTCTTTTAAGAGGGGTCAAAGGGGACACCAGGAATAACCCAGCTGGACAAGCCAGATTAGATTACTCAACTAAAGAGATTCAAACAAATCTGCAGACCAGCTCCCTACTATATTCCCCTGCTATATTAAGGGGAATCTGCTCTGCTACATCACTCACTCCTTCACTGGTGTGAAGGAAGGAAGGATAATACTTATTCAATATATCCTTTCCTTTTCCTTAACATTCCCACATGGATGTCAGTTCTGCCTTTGAAATTCTGGTAATGGCCAGGGAAATCCGGATGTATGGCAGCCCTACTCCTTGGTACCTTCTGTATCCTTCTACCCCCCAAAGGCAAGCTGATCTTAAGAATTTAGAGATTTCATCATCTGAAGCCCCTCTCTCATTAGTCCCTTTCCTTGCCTCAAGTCTTGTCCTCAGCCTATCCTTTTCCCAGGTTATTCGTTCTTATTCCATTGCTTGCATTTGACCCTTTCTTTAGCCGTCTTGCCCCTTGGCTCCCTGTCCTATACTTTTCTACCACTCAGCCTGCCCTACAAGGTTCTTCCTGTACAATATTTTTTTATTTGCATTTGAAGTGACAATTTCCCATTACCTCGCAGGGTTTGGCCTGCAAACCATGTCAGCATTGCTGTCAGGATTGTGATGTTGTGTGCCAGTGGACTAGCTGAGCCAAACAGTGGCTTCAGTGCTGCAAGCGCAATATCCTATCAATGGCCATATTACAGCACTCTGCATTCTGGTGTTCCTGAAGAGCAGAAGGGTGTGTACTGAGACAGCATGGTCACACTGTTGCAGCAGAAAATGCATGTTCCCCTCTGAAATTATGCATAATATGAACCCCTGGGGTGGCCATTCCTGTTTCTCCTGCTTCCGCCATAATGTTTTGTGAGTGGAGCATGAGACTTTTAATCTCGGGGTCGTTTGTTTGAGCCCCACGCTGGGCAAAAGATTCCTGCACTGCAGGGCTTGGACTGGATGAGTCACATGGCCCCTTCCAACTCTACCATTCTACGATTCCAACCTTTTCTGTAACCTGGATTTGGTGTGAGAATCATCTTCAATTGGTCAAGGAATTTCAAAGGACTTGAAATGATTGGGGAAATGATGATGATGGGGCCACAGGATTAGCACTCAGCAACTGCCAGCTGTCTTCTGAGGAAGCTCAGCCAACTCTCAATGGTAAAAGATGGTCAGGTCCGGCTGACTCATCACCTTCCGACAAAGAGAGTCTATGGGGTTTGGCTGAGGCTAGCCAGAAGCCAGCCAGTGGAAAACAGCATGGAGAAAGCTCACAAGATTCAGGGCTCAAACTGCAAAACCAGTTTTTAATGCCATGGCTCATAGTCCTGGAACATGAGAAGTAATGCCCTTTGAGCAAAGTGCCTTTTTTTGCCACTCAGGTATGCACCATCTGTCCTTGTATGCCTGGGATCAGAACAGAGGACATACAGGCCAGAGCATGGGGTTGCTGTTAACGCAATGTTGGATTATCCAACAGGCAGACTAAGCATGTGTTTAGGGCATCAGAAAAGCAGGGGTACCAAACTCCCCCTCCCCACACACACAAATGAGATTTTTAAAAAATAAAATGACATTTGATATTTTTTAAAAAACATGTGAAAACTCAGAACTTTGTTAGGCTTCCTTACACTCTCCTAGGCACCCTCCCCCATTTCCTGCTCTCTTCCTAACACCCACCTAAACCAGGGGGGGTCCTGCTACAGTAGATCACAATAATGCGGTTGCGCGGGACCTCTATGCTTGTGCATTTCGGCATATGTGTAACTTTTGTGTCATTTTGAAAAACAAAAATATATTTTAGGGGATTAGTATTGTTTTTATTTTTCATCATGAATTTGGGGGCACCAAACCCCTCCCCCAGTGCTTAGGGTCTCTAAAGGCCATGGATGCCTTGATCTGGACAGGTCTCTCTCTCTCCTCCTCTCTCCCGTCTGAAACTGAAGCTGCAGTCCAGCCCAGGAGGAGAAATTGGCCTGTTAATCCCCAAATGCCCACAAGAGGGAAGCATCTCAACCTTAGTTTCTAAAAGCAACTTATTTTTTACTTTGGGTAAGATGGATGCATTTCACAGCTTGCACAGGGATGTTCTGTGCTGGCTTCCTTTCCAACCAACACACCCAAACACTCTCTGTGTTCTCTAATGCCACAGCTTTATTCAAAAACTCATCTCTCCCCCCTTGCCCCCCAGGGGCTACACTGTCCCAGTTGCTCTGTCATTCACCTGTCACGCTCCCCTCCTTATTTGGCTACGACTACACAGTGAGACCTTGACTAAAGAATAAACATCTAGCTTCCTGGTGCTCTCTAGAGGCGGTGTATGCAAAGGTGGGTGCGCAAGGAAGAAAAGTGGGAGGAAAGGGCATGGATTGGGAAGCCCCATACCCTAAAATCCATGGGGAAGGGAGTTCTCCCACCAGGAGCAGGAGGCAGAGGTGTGTGTGCCCACCTGCCACCTGTTTCCTTCACGGCTGCTGCCACAGGTAGGTCTTGGATGTGTCAATCTGGCCTGGTGGAGGGGGCAGCAGGAGAGGGTGCCCCCCTCCTGTGGCTGGAGGAGGGGGCAGAGCTGACATGGGCGGAGCCAGTTGCGCCAGCGGTGCCATGGGCAGGGGCGGGTCCCCCTCCGCATCCCACAAGCTGATGAGGGGCGGGTAGACCTCGTTGAGCGGGATGGCCGCCGCATGCTGCATGTACTTCTTGAGCGAATGACGGCAGCCTTTCTCCTTGAGTCGCCGCGAGGCGCAGAGAAGCAGCAGCACTGCGCTCAGGGCGGCCAGCAAGGAGCCGGTGACGGCAGCCAAGGCTGCTCCTCCAGCCCAACCTCCCATCAGTTCCACTGCGAGCGAGGCCTCCTTGGTGGTGACATTGAGGCAGGAGCGCTGGGTGCGGGGCAGCTGCAGAAGAGGCGGAGTCATGGCAGAGGTTGGCAAGGGGCTTGTTGGGGGCGCCGAGGAGCCCTTGGAAACTGCCAAAGAAACTGTGGTTGTCAGATGACCCACAGAAGAGGCGGAAGACGCTTCTTGGGTTGCCCAGGAATCCAGAGAAGTTGCGGAAGCATGTGGGGTTGCTAAGGCAGCTTCCAAAGAGCTGGTGGAGGCCACCAAGGATGGGGGGACATCTGCGTAACCAGCAGCTGCCGAGGACCTGGGAACGGAGGACACAACAGTAAGGCAAATCTCATAGCGGGTGGCTGGCTGTAGGTGCGTGAGGTTGAACTCCTTGATGCCCACAGGGACTCGTGCTGTGTAGCTCAGGTGGGGATTATGGATTCGCATGGTAGCTGACGACCACGGCAGCAGTGGAGGAGGTGGGTGGGCTGTGGAGGACTCATCACTCCTCTCACTCTTCCTCCCCTCCGCAAAGGATGTCGTCCACTCCACCACCACAAAATGTGACTGAACCTTCTTAGCAAGGACAAGCAACCGGATGGGGACAATGGGTCTGTCTTCCGTCACAGCAAGGACCACACTGTGGCTGGTAGAGCCCAGCCCATTCCACGCCACACAAGTGTAGACTCCTGAGTCTGCCGGGCTGGTGGCACTGATCTCTAGAGTTCCCCCTACCCTCAGATGGAGCCTCCCTGACCCTGTGGTCACTTTCCCCCCTGATGGCGTTATCCAGTGGAACTGCGGTGGTGGCTCCGAGCTGGCTGGGCAATCCAGAGCTGTTGTTGAGCCGGCCGATACCTCCAGCCTCTCGGAGAGAGCCTTGGAGGAGATTTCTGGCAGGCATGATCCTCCCATGACACCTTTCAGCTCTTCTTGGAGCTGTTGCCCAGCGGCTTCCAAGGGCAGGGTGCAGAGCGTGGTTTGGGACTCAATTAACCGGACATGTCCCGTGGCCAACGGCTGCCAGGCTTCTGGGCAATCACAGCGGAGTGGGTTTCCATAGAGACTGAGCTCTGCCAAAGCTGGCAAGGCCCCTGTCAGGCCTAGAGGGAAGAGGCTGAGGGCCGCATTGCTGGCCAAAAGGGTGCGAAGAGCTGGCACCTCCCGGAAGGCTCCAGGATGCAAGTAGGAGAGACGTGGGTTGTTGCACAGCTCGAGCTTTGCCAACTCTGGGAGATTCTCAAAAGCGTCTTTGTGGATGCCGGTCAGATCCTCCATGCTGTTGAGGCTCAGCTCCTCCAAGTGCAGCATGTCCTTGAAGTCCCCTGTCCGAACTTCTGCGATGGGGTTCTTGTTGAGATCCAGGAACTTCAGGAGAGGAAGGCCCTTCAGTGCCTTGGTGGGAACATGTGGAAGATGGTTGTCATAGAAGGACAAACTTTCCAGGTAATCCAGCCCTCGGAAAGCATCAGAGGGTACTTCGCTTAGCTCCATCCCAGCCAAGACGAGGCTGTGAAGCCGTCCCAGTGGCTGGAAGCTGCCCCCTTCTAGCTGCGAGATGGGGTTCTCTCCAATCATCAGGATCTCCAAATTGGGGAGAGGAAGGAACCAGCGGTGGTTAATGGCACGGAGATGATTGGCATTGAGATGCAGCCGAAGTAGGCTGCTCAAACCGGCAAAGGCCAACGGCTCGATGGAAGAGATGCGGTTGTGGTTTATGTAAAGTTCCTCAAGTGACGTGAGGTCATGCAAACAGTGGTCAGGTAGCTCCTCCACCTGGTTCTCCTCCAAGTAAAGCGTAATGAGGCGCGAGAGGTTAGCTAACCCAGTATCGCTGATTCTGGAGAAGTGGTTCTGCGAGAGGTCAAGCTCCGTCAGGTTGAGCAAGTGCTGCAGCTCCCCGCTGACCCTGGATATCTTGTTGCTCTGCAGCAGGAGAACCTGGGTGTCTGAAGAGAGATTCCCTGGCACTTGGGTCAGCAGCAGGTCATTGCAGTCCACTGTACGGGCCTCGTGGTAGACTGACTGTGGCGTGAACCACGGGCGAGTCTCGCAGACGCACTGTGGCGGGCAGGTGAGGGTGGCAGGCAGCAATCCTGGCAGGAGCAGCACCAGCAGAGTGCGGAGCGGGAAGGAGGGCATTGTGTCCTCCCCAGACAGGCCGGGTCTAGCTGGGGAGAAAATCTTGATCTGTCAGATGTGAGCTCTAGGGCAGTCCATGGAGCAAGCTCATCTCTAGAAGGCAAAAGAGAGAATGAGTTGGACCAGAGGTTTCCAAACTTATTTGGCCTACCACCTCCGTTACAGAAAAAAATTACTCCCCCCCCCCCCGGAAATCTACCTTCTTTAAGCAAGCAAACAGAAAGATGCAGTGACAAATTTGTGATCTTTTATGTGTTTATATTGCTACCTATGCTCTGCAACACTTCCCACTTTCCAGGCCTGGGTGAAGCTGGAAAGGGAGAAGCCCTTGTCTCTAGCCTGACTGCCAGATCCAGGGGAGGTACTGTTGCTGTCCTGCAATGGTGCCTGACTTGTCAGTAAGTGTCATTACACAACAGATGAAACTGTTTTTACAAACTGTTTTTCAAAATTTTCTTCTCCTCTCTTCTTACTGTATGCTTCCACTGCCCCCTTATTCAATGTCCTCCATTTGCACCCAAGGCTACTACCACTCCTGGGTCATTCCAGTGCCCCCCCCCCAGGGGGTGGTATTGCCCACTGTGGGAAACACTGGGTTAGACAGATATGAAAGTGGGGTTTCTCAGAGCAGGCATGTATTCTGAGTTCAAATCTTGCCTCCTGTCTCTGGCTGTATTCTGCTTCCTGTTGACTGTGAACTCCCTGTGTTTCCAGTGCTGGTGGAGGAATTCAAGGTAGCACCAGGGCAAGCCTTCTGTCCACGCCAGCTTTTCAGCTTGCTCCATGGAATGCTGCCCCCATGTGCTTCTGGAGACATTAAGCCATTCCTAGCTCATCATCTCGAGGGACGCAGATGGCGCTGTGGGTTAAACCACAGAGCCTAGGACTTGCTGATCAGAAGGTCGGCGGTTCGAATCCCTGCAACAGGGTGAGCTCCCCTTGCTCTGTCCCTGCTCCTGCCAACCTAGCAGCTCGAAAGCACGTCAAAGTGCAGGTAGATAAATAGGTACCGCTCTGGCGGGAAGGTAAACGGCATTTCCGTGCACTGTTGTGGTTCACCAGAAGCGGCTTAGTCATGCTGGCCAGATGACCCGGAAGCGCCCTCGGCCACTAAAGCAAGATGAGCGCCGCAACCCCAGAGTCGGTCACGGTTGGACCTAATGGTCAGGGGTCCCTTTACCTTTAGCTTATCTCTAGACCAGGTGTGAACCCCTCTTCACAGAGTAAAGGCAGCCAGTGCCCCTTGGAGTGCACACAGATAGAAGAAAATGAAGCACAAGAATGTGAACAGCTGGGTGTGGGGAGAGCAGTGAAATGACAAAAAAACAAAAAAAACCCACCGCAACAACTTCACTATGCTCTAAAGGAGTAATGTGAACACACTCTCTGTCTCTTTTTAAGAGTACGTTTCTAGTTCTCAGTACTGTAGTGGACAATGTGAGCAACATCTGGTCTGAAAATCACTAGTAGGAATTTAGCTGTGGTTAGGACGTAAGCAGCCCATGCCCTGTGCTGCTCCTTGCAGCTCTCCCCTTCCCTGTCTCTTGCCCCACCCCGACTTTTTCACATAACTATTTCTCAACTCTTCTCCGATCATCACTATTTTAGAACAGAATAAATCAGAGTAAGAAAATGTGTGCAAATATCCGTAAAGAACTTCCTGCTGCTCTCTACACAAGATCCCATTCTGAGCCCCAAAGTCTATATTCTATTTCTTAACTCAGGTTTTCTAAGTAAATGGAATTTTAGGAGCTAACAACAACATCTGTGCACACGGCAGTTTTGCAAAAATGGTCACAAAAGGGCAAGACCTGGTGAAAACACAGACTATACAAGCCGTTGGCTAAGGCATTGCAATGTCCCAGCCATGAGAAGGTCCAAGTTGGTGTCAGTTGGGAAAAGATGGAGAGAGGTCAGCAGCAGAGGGAGGGGCTTCCATGGCGCTCTCATGGTGCAACCAACTCTCATCCGTTGCAGTTCAAAGGGAGCATGTCCAGGGCTGCAACATTTCTGGTCCTCTCCTCCACCACTCTTAAAAGGTTAAATCTGACTTCCCTGCTAAGAGGTCTATCTGGGAGAATTCCTCTTTTGGTGTGTGTTATGTGCCCTTTGTTGGGAAAGCGATCTGAATTTCAAACCAACTTTTCTGCGGTGTGTCGCTGGCGGCAACTCCTGGTTTGCTGCAGTTCAGCTGTGTCTGCTCCAAGCACATTCCCCATCCCCTTCTCTTTTTTTTATTTGTCTTGGCCATAGGCTAAAAAGTAATGAATGCCAAAGTCAAAAGTGTGCAAGGAATGTATCTGTAGAAATGTATCTGTAACTCAATACATCAATCAGAGATCAAATATGAGATGAATTATGTGTTTATACACCCCAAGAGCATTTGTGAAGCACATTGTCACTGCTGCAATCAATCACATTCATACTTATGAAAATCCTTAAGAGCTTTTGCTGCTTGAAAACAAAGTCACACTCCTACTTACATGGTTGTCTCTTCCATTTAAGAGGAATTTGATCTGGCCCAAAGCAGGTAAATTCTTGTCTCTATAAGCTGGATGACCAGATGCAAAAAAAGGAAGGGGGTCTCTAATAAGATGGAATTTTAGCAAGTGCAGCTTCTCTCTCTCTCTCTCTCTCTCTCTCTCTCTCTCTCTCTCCCCCACCCATAACAAGCTGCACCTACTGAAATGTCCTCTGCTTTACTACCCTTAGAAGGTACCAGAATCCAGGCCAAGTACATGCCATACATTTAAAGCACATTCTCTCCTCCCAAAGAATTATGGGAACTGTGGTTTGTTAAGGGTGCTGGGAACTGTAGTTCTGCAAGGGGTGTAAACTACAGCTGCCAGGATTCTTTTGGGTTGGGTGCTTCTGATTTGTTTGCATAAATAGCAGATTAACAAAGGGCCCTAGATTGTATCCAAAGAACCAGTCCTTAATTGGAGGAAGAAAAGGAGCAAGTCTTCTCAAGGAACAGGGACCTGATTGGACTTTGAAGTGGAAGGTCAGAGACTGGTGTGGTCAGCTGATGGGCTTCAGAAAGGAAGTTTAATGCCAGGTCCTTATTTTGTGAAACAGGGGTCCATCAGAGTTGATGGAAATGGATGGAGAGCTCTTCAGAAGCAGAAAGTACTGTAGAAGGGATAAGGAAAAGGCGGAGAAAGAGGGAAAGATGCAGCCTCTGGGATATCCAAAAGGTTCCTAGCTAGCAAGATGAACAGTATCACCTCTTATGCCTGAGTCAGGCTCAGAAATTAACACAGTGTTATGAGTTGGTGGGGGTGGGATAGGCTGTATGCAGAGACTCTTCTAATTCCTGGATATAGCAAGTGTTAAAATCTAATTTAAATTGCTGAAACAGCCAGACAAGTCTCTTGGTAAGAGCCCTCTAAGTATGGGCCATTAAGGTAACAAAGGAAATGGCTCTGTGACAGATGATTGGACCTCCCTCCCTCAACTTGCTGGTAGTTAGAGAATCAAAGGCCAGAGCTGGGAGCTCAGGTGTGTTTGAAGTAGAAACTAGCAGGCTGCCGACTGGGCAGCTGGGAGACAGAGCTATGCCTGATTTCTGTTTGAAGCCAAGGCTGCAGCTCTGGAAGAAGCAAGACCCTTTTGGGGGGTTTAATGCTGTAAACCCCCCTCCATCGTAGGCTCAGATTGGATATATGTGTAAATAAACCATATATCCTAAAGACACCACAGTCTCCGCTGTTCCTTGTTCCAAAAGAAACACAAACTCTAGGGAAGCTCCTGGAAGCCCTGGAATCTCTCATCTCTCAGAGACAGGAGTAGCGATAGATAGTAAATCCTGTCTTACTGAGTCAGTGGGTGTAAAAAGTTTTAAAGTAGTGCCAGCTAGGAAGAGTTCGTCCAATTTTTTTGGTGTGAAATGGCTTCTGTAAAAATCTTATTCTGTTGTCCAGGGAATTTTATTTGTAAGCCTTTTAGATGTTTTGAAATGTATCATAGTTTTAGTGTGATCATTTGTTGCTGGTTTTTTTTTCTTGTTTGCCTGCTCTGGGATCTCTTTTAAGATTGAAGAGTGCAGCAGAAATGCTTGCAGCTTAAACAAACGAGCAAATGAAATATACCTGGAATGTCTCTCACCTACAGAAGATCATCTTGGTTCATGTGGGAACCAGTGACACTGCAAGCAATAGCCTCCAGAAGATCAAAAGAGACTACGAGGCTCTGGGCAGGAAATTGAAGCAATTAAATGCACAAATTGTCATCTCATCTGTCCTCCCAGTTGAACGACGTGGCCCAGGGAGAGAGGGAAAAATAGTGGAAGTGAACAGCTGGCTTCGCAAATGGTGTAAACAGGAACGGTTTGGATTCTTAGATCACGGACTGCAGTTTCTTGAAGATGGACTTCTGGCAAGCGATGGGCTGCACCTCACAACGGTTGGGAGAAATGTTTTTGCCAAAAATCTCAGAAACCTCATCAGGAGGGCTTTAAACTGACTAATGTGGGGGAGGGAGACAGTGCTCCTGAAGGTAGGAGTCTATCAATTGATGAAGAAGATCATCCAAATGTCATAGACCAAATGGAGCAAACAGCACGTGGACCTAGTGGTGGGAGGAAAAAATCCTTAAATAAGAGACACGGGGGAATGATTAATGGACTTCAATGTCTGTACACTAATGCGCAAAGCATGGGAAATAAACAAGATGAGCTTGAGCTCTTGGTACAGCAAACTAAATATGACATAATAGGCATCACTGAAACCTGGTGGGATAAGTCCCACGATTGGAATGTATTAATGGGGAATACAATCTATTTCAGAGAAACAGACCAGACAAGAAAGGAGGAGGAGTGGCGTTATATGTCAGGGATGTGTATACCTGTGAAGAGATCCAAGACTTAGAACCTCAAAGCCAAAGTGAGAGCATTTGGGTCAAAATTAAGGGAGAGAAGAATAACAGAGACCTCATTGTGAGAGTTTACTATAGATCCCCAAGCCAAACGGAGGACATAGATGATGCCGTCCTGGAACAGATGGCCAAGCATGCAAAAGGAAGGGAGATAGTAGTAATGGGGGACTTCAATTACCCGGATATTTGTTGGATGTCAAACTCAGCCAAGAGCATAATGTCAAACAGATTCCTCACTGGCCTTGCAGACAACTTCATTGTCCAGAAAGTGGGAGAAGCAACAAGAGGAACAGCCATTTTAGATCTGGTCCTAACCAATGTTGATGACCTGGTTAGTGGGGTAGAAGTGGAAGGATCATTAGGTGCGAGTGATCATGCTCTTCTGAAGTTTACTATACAGCGGAAAGGAGCAGCCATGCATACTAGGACTCAATTTCTTGACTTTAAGAAAGCCGACTTCATAAAACTTAGGGAAGTGCTGGGTGAGATCCCATGGACAGTAATACTAAAAGGAAAGGGAGTTCATGATGGCTGGGAGTTTGTTAAGAGGGAGATAGTAAAAGCACAACAACAGGCAATACCAATGAGACGGAAACATGGAAGGTGCCTAAAGAAGCCAGGGTGGCTATCTAAAGAACTCTTAACTGAGTTAAGATTAAAAAAGGATGTGTACAAAAAATGGAAAAGGGGGGAAACCACCAAAGAGGAATTCAAACAAATAGCCAGCACGTGTAGACACAAAGTCAGAAAAGCTTAAGCACAGAATGAACTCAGGCTTGCTAGAGAGGTTAAAAGCAACAAAAAAGGCTTTTATGGGTATATTCATAGCAAAAGGAAGAACAAAGAAACAGTGGGGTCACTCAGAGGAGAAGATGGTGAAATGCAAACAGGGGACACAGAAAGGGCTGAACTCCTCAATGCCTTCTTTGCCTCAGTCTTCTCCAATAAAGAAAACAATGCCCGACCTGAAGAATTTGGAGCAAATGATTCAGCAAAGGAAACACAGCCCAGAATAACTAAGGAGATAGTACAAGAATACTTGGCTAGTTTAGATGTATTCAAGTCTCCAGGGCCAGATGAACTGCATCCAAGAGTATTAAAAGAACTGGCAGATGTGATCTCAGAACCACTGGCAGTCATCTTTGAGAATTCCTGGAGAACAGGCGAAGTCCCGGCAGACTGGAGGAGGGCAAATGTTGTCCCTATTTTCAAAAAAGGGAAAAGAGAGGACCCAAATAATTACCGCCCAGTCAGTCTGACATCAATACCAGGGAAGATTCTGGAGCAGATCATTAAGCAAACAGTCTGTGAGCACCTAGAAAGGAATGCTGTGATCACCAATAGTCAGCATGGATTTCTGAAAAATAAGTCATGTCAGACTAACCTGATCTCGTTTTTTGACAGAATTACAAGCCTGGTAGATGAAGGGAACGCAGTGGATGTAGCCTACCTTGATTTCAGCAAGGCATTTGACAAGGTGCCCCATGATATTCTTGTAAAGAAGCTGGTAAAATGCGGTCTTGACTCTGCTACCACTCAGTGGATTTGTAACTGGCTGACTGACCGAACCCAAAGGGTGCTCATCAATGGTTCCTCTTCATCCTGGAGAAGAGTGACTAGTGGGGTGCCACAGGGTTCTGTCTAGGACCCGGTCTTATTCAACATCTTTATCAACGACTTGGATGATGGACTCAAGGGCATCCTGATCAAATTTGCAGATGACACCAAACTGGGAGGGGTGGCTAACACTCCAGAGGACAGGATCACACTTCAAAACGACCTTGACAGATTAGAGAACTGGGCCAAAACAAACAAGATGAACTTTAACAGGGAGAAATGTAAAGTATTGCACTTGGGCAAAAAAAATGAGAGGCACAAATACAAGATGGGTGACACTTGGCTTGAGAGCAGTACATGTGAAAAGGATCTAGGAGTCTTGGTTGACCACAAACTTGACATGAGCCAACAGTGTGACGCGGCAGCTAAAAAAGCCAATGCAATTCTGGGCTGCATCAATAGGAGTATAGCATCTAGATCAAGGGAAGTAATAGTGCCACTGTATTCTGCTCTGGTCAGACCTCACCTGGAGTACTGTGTCCAGTACTGGGCACCACAGTTCAAGAAGGACACTGACAAACTGGAACGTGTCCAGAGGAGGGCAACCAAAATGGTCAAAGGCCTGGAAACGATGCCTTATGAGGAATGGCTAAGGGAGCTGGGCATGTTTAGCCTGGAGAAGAGGAGGTTAAGGGGTGATATGATAGCCATGTTCAAATATATAAAAGGATGTCACATAGAGGAGGGAGAAAGGTTGTTTTCTGCTGCTCCAGAGAAGCGGACACGGAGCAATGGATCCAAACTACAAGAAAGAAGATTCCACCTAAACATTAGGAAGAACTTCCTGACAGTAAGAGCTGTTCGGCAGTGGAATTTGCTGCCAAGGAGTGTGGTGGAATCTCCTACTTTGGAGGTCTTTAAGCAGAGGCTTGACAACCATATGTCAGGAGTGCTCTGATGGTGTTTCCTGCTTGGCAGGGGGGTTGGACTCGATGGCCCTTGTGGTCTCTTCCAACTCTATGATTCTATGATTCTATGATTCTATGATTCTATGATTCTACAGTCTGCAGTGGCAGCCTCAAATGCTTAATTTGAGGGGCGATCTGTGCATGGGTAGGTACACCAGCACATTGCTTGAAATGGCTGATTAGTGTGCTTGTTTGTGAGCAAATTTACTTGTAGGTTAATAATAATAATAATAATAATAATAATAATAATAATAATAATAATAATAATAATAATAATTTATTTCTACCCCGCCCATCTGGCTGGAGCACTTCTCCAGGAATGGAACTGTTTGTAAGTTCCCAACCATCATGTCATTATAAGTGGCAAATTTGAGGGCAGAACCATTTTCCCTGGGAGGTCTCTGGAGATGAAAAATGTCATAGGTGAGCATAATACATCTATGAGGAAGCAGTTATGGCCATGAAATAAACCTGGTTTGGTACCCTGATCAGTGCCAATACAGCAGATGAGATGCAGATTATACCAGCTTTT
Source organism: Podarcis bocagei (assembly GCF_964188305.1). Classification (NCBI taxonomy): domain Eukaryota; kingdom Metazoa; phylum Chordata; class Lepidosauria; order Squamata; family Lacertidae; genus Podarcis; species Podarcis bocagei. Next base: position 1,485,806 of record NC_138143.1, read on the forward strand.
CTTGGGTTGTTCTGGGACTAATCCCAAGGAAAACAGCTGGTGTAGATGCTGGCGCTTCTGTTCCTGCTTTGGGGGCTTGAGAGGGGTGATTCTCCCAAGCTTCCCCTCCTCATCCCTGGGAGCAAAAATCAGTGACCGGCTCCTGAACCCTGGGTGCTGTTGATCTGTCCCATCTGTGCAGGATGGGATTTTCTAGACAGTGGTGCTGGCAGCAAGAGGGCCTGTTGGGTAATTGGTGACCTAGATAAACCACTGTGTGGAACAGCTGGAGCCTGACAAGCCTTGCAGATCTCTGGGCGGGGGCACGGGGGGAGGGAGTCGGGGGACAGAAGATGAGAAAACATGACTGTGTGGATCAGGGCACTTGGTGCGATATGTGAGGAGCAGGGCAGGATTTGTGGAGGGCAGGAGGAGAGAGCAAAGTAGAGGCATAGGTTTAGGATGATGGGAGCAGTAAATCATATCCCAGCAGGAAGGATGATGGATTGCCAAATTCAGACCCCATGAGAGAGCTTTTGTCCATCTAAGTTCCGTCTGGTGCCCTTCCTCAGACTACAGCTCCCATCAGTCCTGGCTCCTGGCTCTGCTGGGAGGGGAGCTGAGTGCCACAAGTTAGCCACCTCTGTCTTGAGGGTTGCATAGAAGAGAGAACTTAGAATCATAGAATCATAGAATCATAGAGTTGGAAGAGACCACAAGGGCCATCGAGTGTGATTTTTCCCCATCTTGGCACCACTAGGATAGGAGATGCCTGTTTATATTCACTCTCCTTTGCAATCCTTGAAGGTGGTACAGGAGCAACCAAAGCGATGGATTCTGCCTGAGGGATATTGCAGCCTGCATGCAGTCCCTTGAATCTCCCCACCCACAATCAGCTTCTGCTTGTTGTCTGCTCTGAAGGGCACAGCAATGCTGTCCCCTGCCCATATTCCCCTTGGATGACTGGACAATAGGAAGATGGGGCAAGGACTGAGCAGAGTTAGGTGCCTCTGGCCAGTCTCAGGCTTCTCTCTCCCTCTTAGGATTGCAAGATGAATGCTCATGGTCATGAATCAGAACTACTGCTCAATTAATACCACACACTGTCCAGCCACCATGTACCGTAATCTTTCTGCAAGCACCTTTCTTCTAGTCCAGCAGCTGTCCTCCCAGTGTCCTCCCAGATGCTTACAGGGAAACCCCCAAGCAAGACCCCGGCCCAAGAGCCCTCTCCTCTCTCCTGAGGTTCCCAGCATCTGGCATTCAGAAACATTGCAGACCCTCCTTTATTTCCCAGAGACAGTCCCAGATTTACAGAAGCCATCCTGGTTCCTGATTTGATCTTGGAATGTCCCACTTTCCTTAGGACATTCCTATTTTCATCAGAGACATGTTGGAGGGTATGGAGTTACGCGACCCCTGAGTTAAGGAGAGGAGTAACTGGACAACTTTTAGAAGACATTTGAAAGCAGCCCTGGCTAGGAAGCTTTTTAATGCTTAATGTTTTGTTATGGTTTCATATATGCTGGAAGCCGCTCAGAGTGGCTGGGGAAACCCAATCAGAAGGGTGGGGGCATGATGACGACAACAACAACAACAACAGCAACAACAACAGCAGCAGCAGCAGCAGCAACAACAACAACAACACTTTAATAGTATTTTCATTGGGGAAATGCTAGGAGGGTATGGCATTGCAGAGCCAATTTTAGCCTTTTGCTCAATAGCGGACTCCAGTGCCTGGTCCAAGTCCAGCCATCCGGCTTCGAGGCCCCCAAAGTCTCCTCAGTCCTAGCCCAATGACCAAGCCACTGTACCACATAGGTGCCTTCCACAAGGTGTACCACTAAGCAGAGGGCCAGCAGAAGCTGGGGTTTTTTTGAGACTCCTCATTCCCTGCCCCTCCTGCCCCCCTCTCCCCTGCAGCCGCAGAACTGGCGCCAGGCCTGGAAGGTACTGCGATTGAGGCATGTGAGGCAGAGCGTGAGCTCATTTGCACGAGGGCCGAGAGCAGCAACAGCAGCCAAATGCTGCCGTGAAGGGGAAGCTAAAAATAGAGATGTGTCAAAGAGAGAGAGAGGAGAGAGAGAGAAGTGGCGGATGGGGCGGGGGGAGGTGGAGAGTAGAATTTGTGACTAGGACTGTGACTTTAAGAGGACTTGCATTAAGGGTGAGAAGCACTGGAAAACAGCGGATGGAAGTTGTCAGCGACTCAGAACAGGCATGACACACAGATCCTGGCCCTGTGTCCTCACCTGGGTGCTTCCCTTGTTCGAATTGTGGCAGTGGCAAGGTGCAGAGCGGGGCAGTACATCTGTTCAGGATGGCTGCTTGCTGTCGCTGACAAGGCCTGTGATGAAGGCATGTTTCCCCCTCTGCCACTGATGCTCTTAATCCTGACCTCACATCCCTTCTTGTCCCCGGCTCTCTTGTTCAGAGCTGCCAGCTTTGCTGGAGAACATTGCTTTGTGGCTGGTCACTAAAGAAGAGCAGCTTTTTAAAAAAAGGTTTTTAATTTTTTTAAGGGAGATCTATTTAGGGAAAGTGTAGTGCTGTGCAATGTTGAGATTCCCATGAGTTCTGCTCTGGCATTCCATGGCCAGAAGTACTCCCCCTTGGGACTCTACGCAGGCTGCTAATGGGCTGCCCCCCAGATGAACCACAACTCCCATCAGCCTCAGGCAGCATGGCCAAAGGAACAGAGATGATGGGAGCTGTAGTCCAGCACAAATATCTGGATGGGACCCTGTTGGCTGCCCCTGAGTCACAGGGTAGGGAGATCCACACAAAGCTCTTTCAGGGTTGCAAATGTGCGTTCCACACACATTGCACAGAGCCATCTTCATGGAAGCCAAAAGCCCCTTAGTAAACCACAGGAACTGACTCTTGCCAGTTACAGCTCACAACTTACGCATTTAACTTGTGCACATTCAGCTTAACACATGTAGCAAATAATAATAATAATAATAATAATAATAATAATAATAATAATAATAATAATAATAATAATGATGATGAAAGGAAGTGGAGTTCCAGGAAAATGCATTTGGCATTCCTGCCTGCCATTTAACCCAATGAGTTTTGACTATACACGTGATTCCTGGAACATTGTTGTGGGCTTCCTGTCCTACGACTGTTTGGTCCTTCTGCTCTCATGGATATTGTGTGTGTTTGTGTGATGGGCTTGCATGCTGCTTTAAAGATGACTTTTAGTTGGTGGAATGCTCTTGGGGCAACTAGTTCTGGGCTACGTGGCCTAATAGTCTGACTCCTTGCAAGCCACATTGCATGTGCCCAGCACTCGGCATGGTCAAATGTGTGTACACATAACATATTCTTTATTTCACATTCAAGTGCTTTGAGAACAGGCAAGTTGCCTCAGCTGCAGAAACAACTAACATCCCTCCCCCATGCCCTGCATTTTTTGTACAGTGGTACCTCGGTTTACGAACTTAATTCATTCCTGAAGTCCGTTCTTAAACCAAAACTGTTCTTAAACCGAGGCATGCTTTCCCTAATGAGGCCTCCCGCTGCCGGTGCCTTTCCACCATTCAGCTTCCGTTCTTAGACTGAGGTAAAGTTCGCAAACCGGGACACTATTTCCAATTTTGCGGAGTTTGTAAACTGACTCGTTCTTAAACTGGACTGTTCTTAAACTGAGGTACCGCTGTATCAGGTTGAGGTAGACTTAATAATTTGGCTTTGCAATCACAAAAAGTGACATTTTTGTAGAACAGTCATACCTCAGGTTGAATATGCTTCATGTTGAGCGTGTTCAAGTTGCGCTTTGCGGCAACCCAGAAGTAACGGAGCGCGTTACTTCTGGGTTTTGCCGCTCGTGCATGCGCAGACGCTCAAAATGACGTCACGCGCATGCGCAGAAGCGGCGAAAAGCAACACGCGCATGCGCAGACGTGCCGTCGTTAGTTACGTTTGCTTTTGGATGCAAACAGGGCTCCGGAACGGATCCTGTTCACATCTCGAGGTACCACTGTAATGGCATCTCATGAATGATGAATTTGGGCACTCAAACCACTTTTTGAGTTTGACATCCCTTTGACACCTCTGTTTAACTACACTGCTTGTGAATATGGCCACTGGTGTTTAACAGGTAGAATGACAAAGTCTGGAGGAATTTTGACTTCTGCCAATTTGCAGACTGATCTGATCCACATCTCCTGGACTAATGTGTGATCAGTATGAAGATATATTTCAGACACTGCTCTTCTCCAAATTTTGTGATGTAGTTCTTGGCTCAAAAAGCAAATAAAAGTTTTTTTAAAAGCATATATAAGTCTATGTTTTAAGATAAAATACATTTAGTAATGTGTATTTTGTGAGAAAGCATACATTTAAATACAGTTTTGGGGAGCATATTTCTTTAAAAGAGAAGATTGATATAAAAAGGGGATGAAGATTTATCAATGTGAAGTACTGGAAATGGACTGGATCTAGACTTATCCATCTTTCCCTGAGTAGAATGTGATCCAGAACTGGACTGAGGCTCGATTTAAAGTGGTTCACACAAGAACTGCCATGGCAATCTTCGGGAGAGAAAAGAGAGAGGAGACAGATAGACAGACAGACAGACAGAGGAAGATCTTACAGAAATTAAAGTGGGTCATACATTGCAAGTTTGACTTAAAAGTCAGTCTTCGATCTGGAAAAGTCAAAGGCTGGTGAGTCTGAGGACTAATCAGATTGAAGTGATTTTGAATGTGTGCCTAGGCTGATGGTTTCCAGAGGTACACAATCAGTGCTGTGTGCTACATGCAGAATTGCAACTGACATGAAGATAAGGGAAAGTTCACCTAGCATTCAATTTTTTTTTTCAGTTTTGCTGAAATTTTAAATGATTTTTCAAGTTGGCACTAAAGAGCTTCAAAAGACAACTGCTGGTATGTTTTACTTTGGTATTGTTAAAAACCAGAAGGAAAACTTTTAAAAAGCAAATACGATTCAAAAATTACACCAATAAATAAGGCAATATTTTTGGCCAAAAATAAATAAATTCAAAACTGCACTATAACATATTTAGCCATGAATACTTAGCTTTTCAAAAACTATATAGCTGAAAAATACGAATTAAAATATCAGGGTTGTTTTTTTTAAAAAAACTCCATACACCTAAAATGATCCTGACCAGAAACATAACAGTGAAAGTGCACCAAGATATATGGGTTCACCCACCTGTTGCCTCGTTGCACATATCTAAGCCACAACTCTTAAGAAAGAGAAAGAAAGAAAAATAGAGAGAAAGAGAGAGAGAGAGAGAGAGAGAGAGAGAGAGAGAGAGAGAGCGCGCACTTGATCAGGGATGAGGAACTGGTGGGTCCCTCCAGAGGCTTCTAGACTACAGCTTCCACCATTCCTGACCATTGGTCATGCTTGCCGGGGCCGATGGGAGTTAGAGTACAACAACATTGCTCATCTCTGCACTAAAGCAATCTAACTTTTAGAAATGGCGATAAGGGCTCCATTCTCTTGACAGCAATGAAAAGAAAGTCTGCCTTCTGCAGTCTGAGAAAAGACAGAGGAAGCACATGGGACACTCCAATGATGCTGTGTCTCATTTCCCATAGGAAGTGAATGAAGACACATACATACCCCGTTCTGGCTTGGGACTAGTGTGTGAATGGTCTTCTGGGGCACTTCCTTGGCAGATTTGTTCCCTGCATGGAAGTGTGCCTGTAAACTGTAACCTTCAACAGCCTCTGATCCACAGATTTTTAATGGCTTCACAAATGGTCCAGATTGCAAGGGTCACAAAGCACAGGCTCCGTTTGAGCAGCAGATGCAACACCACAACCCACTGTTTGGCTTGCCTTTCGTTGTTTGGTAATTGCCTGCCATTATAAGAAAAAATGGCCTGTGGTGACTGGGCTGAGCAGGCACAACTCCTGCAGAAGAGCTTTGGCAGCTGCAGTTTGTGCTAGCCTTGGCATAGCAAGCTGCACCTGCCCAACCGCTTTCTACCAGGAAAAGCATCACCTGCTGCGTCAGCCTGCTGCTGTTCAAGCCTTAGCAATGAGGAATGAAAACAAAAGAGGGGAAATCCCTGGATCTGATGCAACTGAACTGTCCCTCCGTTTGCCATAGCCTGGTAGGGGAAGGGACATTTTTTGGCTTTGATCTAAAGTAGGCTTGCCAGCCTCTCTGATTCCTACACCTGTGGCTTTAACAATAGCATGATCGGCAAACATTAGCAGGGGATAAGATTTGTCTCACGGCCTGCTCTGCAGGGGCACTTGTGAAAGCAAAAGCAAAAAACAAAAAACAAAGCTTAGATGATTCCAAAGGCACCATATATTTCCTGTGGACTCTCTCAAAGGCAGCTGATCCTGTTAATTTAGTTCACAAAATCACAGAGTTGTAGAGTTGGAAGCGACCCCCAGGGGTAATCTAGTCCCTCCCCCTGCAGTGCAGGAATCTCAACTAAAGTATCCATGACAGATGGCCACCCAACCTCTGCTGTAAAACCTCCAAGGAAAGAGAGCCCCCCACTATCATAGAATCATAGAATCATAGAGTTGGAAGAGACCACAAGGGCCATCGAGTCCAACCCCCTGCCAAGCAGGAAACACCATCAGAGCACTCCTGACATATGGCTGTCAAGCCTCTGCTTAAAGACCTCCAAAGTAGGAGATTCCACCACACTCCTTGGCAGCAAATTCCACTGTCGAACAGCTCTTACTGTCAGGAAGTTCTTCCTAATGTTTAGGTGGAATCTTCTTTCTTGTAGTTTGGATCCATTGCTCCGTGTCCGCTTCTCTGGAGCAGCAGAAAACAACCTTTCTCCCTCCTCTATGTGACATCCTTTTATATATTTGAACATGGCTATCATATCACCCCTTAACCTCCTCTTCTCCAGGCTAAACATGCCCAGCTCCCTTAACCGTTCCTCATAAGGCATCGTTTCCAGGCCTTTGACCATTTTGGTTGCCCTCCTCTGGACACGTTCCAGTTTGTCAGTGTCCTTCTTGAATTGTGGTGCCCAGAACTGGACACAGTACTCCAGGTGAGGTCTGACCAGAGCAGAATACAGTGGCACTATTACTTCCCTTGATCTAGATGCTATACTCCTATTGATGCAGCCCAGAATTGCATTGGCTTTTTTAGCTGCCGCGTCACACTGTTGGCTCATGTCAAGTTTGTGGTCAACCAAGACTCCTAGATCCTTTTCACATGTACTGCTCTCAAGCCAGGTGTCCCCCATCTTGTATTTGTGCCTCTCATTTTTTTTTGCCCAAGTGCAATACTTTACATTTCTCCCTGTTAAAATTCATCTTGTTTGTTTTTGCCCAGTTCTCTAATCTGTCAAGGTCGTTTTGAAGTGTGATCCTGTCCTCTGGGGTGTTAGCCACCCCTCCCAGTTTGGTGTCATCTGCAAATTTGATCAGGATGCCCTTGAGTCCATCATCCAAGTCGTTGATAAAGATGTTGAATAAGACCGGGCCCAAGACAGAACCCTGTGGCACCCCACTAGTCACTCTTCTCCAGGATGAAGAGGAACCATTGATGAGCACTCTTTGGGTTCGGTCAGTCATCCAGTTACAAATCCACTGAGTGGTAGCATAGTCAAGACCACATTTTACCAGTTTCTTTACAAGAATATCATGGGGCACCTTGTCAAATGCCTTGCTGAAATCAAGGTAGGCTACATCCACTGCGTTCCCTTCATCTACTAGGCTTGTAATTCTGTCAAAAAACGAGATCAGGTTAGTCTGACATGACTTATTTTTCAGAAATCCATGCTGACTATTGGTGATCACAGCATTCCTTTCTAGGTGCCCACAGACTGTTTGCTCTTCCACAGACTCAAATAGCTCTTACTGTCAGAAAGTTCTTCCTGATGTTTAGTCCGAAACTCCTTTATTGCAGCTTGAAGCCACTATTTGAGTCCTAGCCTCCAGAGCAGGAGAAAACAAGCTTTCTCCATTTTTTATGTGAAAACCCATTAGATGTTTGAAGATGGCTATCACTGGACCATAGAGAAGGCTAATCGCCAAAGAATTGATGCTTTTGAATTATGGTGCTGGAGGAGACTCTTGAGAGTCCCATGGACTGCAAGAAGATCAAACCTATCCATTCTGAAGGAAATCAGCCCTGAGTGCTCAATGGAAGGACAGATCCTGAAGCTGAGGTTCCAATACTTTGGCCACCTCATGAGAAGAGAAGACTCCCTGGAAAAGACCCTGATGCTGGGAAAGATGGAGGGCACAAGGAGAAGGAGACGACAGAGGATGAGATGGTTGGACAGTGTTCTCGAAGCTACAAACATGAGTCTGACCAAACTGCGGGAGGCAGTGGAAGACAGGAGTGCCTGGTGTGCTCTGGTTCAGGGGGTCACGAAGAGTCGGACACGACTAAACGACTAAACAGCAACAACAATCATATCTCCTCTCAGTCTCCTCTTTTCCAGGCTAAACATACCCAACTCCTTCAACTATTCCTCATAAGCCTTGGTTTTTTTGACCCTTCATCATCTTGGTCTCCCTCCTCTGCACACCTTCCAGCTTGTCAACATCCTTCTTAAATTGTGATGCCCAAAACTGGACAAAGGACTCCAGATGTGTCTGACCAAGGCAGAATAGAGTGGTACTATGACTTCCCTTGATCAGGACGCTAGACTTCTGTTCAGGTGTGCCGACTTGCCCCTGCAGTTGAGGGGACCTGCGCTGTGTGACATGAGCACTCTGTGCGATATGCTGATGTCACATCTGCATGCTGTGAGATGTGCTGGCCTGTCACATGCAAAACAAAAAAGTCACAACAGGAATCCTGGATTATTCTCAGTGGTTCCCAATTGGTGGTCTGCAGCCCCCAGGAAGTCTGTGTAACCCATGCAGGGGGTCCATGACACTGTTTGCATAACACAAACTACCATAGAGATATCATTTTTTCCCCCTTCAAAAGTAGGGGGTCCATGGCTTGGCTTTAAAAACAGGGGGATCTGCAGCCCTTAGCTTAGTGGGACCCATTGCTCTCAAAGACTAAATTTTAGCAGATAAGGGCATGCAGCAATGAGAAACTATGTGTGTATGTGTGTTATAATAATAATAATATTAATTTATTATTTATACCCCGCCCATCTGGCTGGGTTTCCCCAGCCACTCTGGGCGGCTTCCAAAAGAATATTAAAATACTATGATACATCAAACATTAAAAGCTTCCCTAAACAGGGCTGCCTTCAGATGTCTTCTAAAAGTCTGGTAGTTGTTGTTCTCTTTGACATCTGGTGGGAGGGCGTTCCACAGGGAGGGCGCCACTACCGAGAAGGCCCTCTGCCTGGTTCCCTGTAACTTGGCTTCTCGCAGTGAGGGAACCGCCAGAAGGCCCTCGGTGCTGGACCTCAGTGTCCGGGTAGAACGATGGAGGTGGAGATGCTCCTTCAGGTATACTGGACCGAGGCCGTTTAGGGCTTTAAAGGTCAGCACCAACACTTTGAATTGTGCTCAGAAACGTACTGGGAGCCAATGTAGGTCTTTCAAGACCGGTGTTAGGTGGTCTCGGCGGCCGTTCCCAGTCACCAGTCTGGCTGCTGCATTCTGGATTAGTTGTAGTTTCCGGGTCACCTTCAAAGGTAGCCCCACGTAGAGCGCATTGCAGTAGTCCAAGCGGGAGATAACCAGAGCATGCACCACTCTGGCGAGGCAGTCCGCGGGCAGATAGGGTCTCAGCCTATGTACCAGATGGAGCTGGTACACAGCTGCCCTGGACACGGATTTAACCTGTGCCTCCATGGACAGCTGTGAGTCCAAAATGACTCCCAGGCTGCGCACCTGTTCCTTCAGGGGCACGGTTACCCCATTCAGGACCAGGGAATCCCCCACACCTGCCCGCCTCCTGTCCCCCAGAAACAGTACTTCTGTCTTGTCAGGATTCAATCTCAATCTGTTTGCCGCCATCCATCCTCCAACCGCCTCCAGACACTCACACAGGACTGTCACCGCCTTCACTGGTTCTGATTTGAAAGAAAGGTAGAGCTGGGTATCATCCGCATACTGATGAACACCCAGCCCAAACCCCCTGATGATCTCTCCCAGCGGCTGCATGTAGATGTTGAAAAGAATGGGGTAGAGGACAGAACCCTGAGGCACCCCACAAGTGAGAGCCCAGGGGTCTGAACACTCATCCCCCACCACCACTTTCTGAACACGGCCCAGGAGGAAGGAGCGGAACCACTGTATGACAGTGCCCCCAGCTCCCAGCCCCTCAAGACGGTCCAGAAGGATGTTATGGTCGATGGTATCAAACGCCGCTGAGAGATCCAGCAGAACTAGGAAACAGCTCTCACCTTTGTCCCTAGCCCGCCGGAGATCATCAACCAGTGCGACCAAGGCAGTTTCAGTCCCATGGTGAGGCCTGAATCCCAATTGGAAGGGATCCAAATGGTCCGCTTCTTCCAGGCGTGCCTGGAGTTGTTCAGCAACCACTCGCTCAATCACCTTGCCCAAGAATGGAAGATTTGAGACTGGGCGGTAGTTGGCCATCGTGGCCGCATCTAAAGATGGTTTTTTAAGAAGCGGTTTAATAACCGCTTCTTTCAGCGGGTCTGGGAAGGCTCCCTCACGGAGGGAAGCATTCACCACCCCATGAAGCCCATCGCCCAGCCCTTCCCGGCTAGCTTTTATAAGCCAGGATGGGCAAGGATCCAGGAGACAGGTGGTTGGTTTCACTCGTCCAAGCAGCCTGTCCACATCCTCGGAGGTAACAGATTGGAATTGATCCCACGCAATTTGACTAGACAGGACTCTAGCACTCTCCCGCCCCGGCCCTGCTCCCACGGTGGCGTCTACCTCTTCCCGAATCTGAGCGACTTTATCTGCAAAAAACTTTGCAAAATCATTGCAGGAGATCATGTGGCCCGTACTGGGCCCCGATGTAGCAGGTGGTTCCGCTAAATTGTGGACCACCTGAAAAAGTCTCCTGCTGCTGTTTTCTGCAGATGCAATAGAGGCGGCGAAGAAAGCCTTCTTCGCCGTCGCTACCGCCACTTGGTAGGCTCGACACTGAGCTCTAACCTGTGTCCGGTCAGCTTCAGAATGGGTCATCCGCCACCGGCGCTCTAGCCGTCTCAACGATTGTTTCATTGCCCTCAGATCCGTGGAAAACCACGGGGCTGTCCGGGCTCCATGCAATAGGAGAGGGCGCTTCGGAGCCAAACAGTCAATAGCCCTGGTTAACTCCACATTCCAGCGGGCCACCAGGGAATCAGCTGAAAGGCCATCAACATGGGATAAAGCATCCCCTACCGCTCTCTGGAAACCATTTGGATCCATTAAGTGGCGGGGGCAGACCATCCGAATCGGTCCCACCTCCCTGCAGAGGGGAAGGGTCGCGGAGAAGTCAAGTTGCACCAGGAAGTGGTCTGACCATGGCACTTCTTTTGTTTCGCTTTTACTTAGTGTCAGAACACCAACATCCATGGAGGTAAACACCAGGTCCAAGGCATGTCCGTGGCTATGGGTTGGGCCAAACTTATTCAGGGACAGCCCCATGGAGGCCATGCTTTCCACGAAGTCCCGAGCAGCCCCTTGTAAGGTCGTGTCGGCATGGATATTAAAATCCCCTAGGACAACCAAACTAGGTGTCTCCGGGAGAACATCCGCCACGACCTGAAGCAGCTCGGGCAGGGAATCCTTGGTGCAGCGGGGAGGTCGGTACACCAAAAGGAATCTTGTACTGCCCCTATTGCCCAACTTCCAGAACATGCACTCAGAGAACTGGGTCTTCCCAATAGGACGCCTGGTGCAAACTAATGACTTCCTAAAAATCACTGCAACCCCCCCTCCCCGCCCACAAGGCCTGGGTTGCTGTGCGTAAGAGAAACCTGTCATGGATGGCAGTGGTCTTATGAATCATTGACCTGGCATTGCACAGCAGCACCTTCAGGCTATGTGGGTATCCCTTGCTGATTCTAGTATCCGTCCGGACAGGACCAGACCCGGAGGCAGGGATAGTCCTCAGACAACGACTAAACCTGCCTCCTCTGTAATGACATGGTCTGGTCTTAGCGTAACTCCTCCTCCTACCCGTGATCACTGAGATCGGTTGTCCCAGCGCATCCCCCTCTGTGGAACATACCCCAGCCATTTTGTTGGCTGGGACCCACTCCCCGGCAGCCCTGACCCTTCCCCTTAAGAACAAAATAAGACCTTAAAACAATAAAAAAACCCAGAAAACAAAAAAAAAACAATACAAATGAAAAACTATAAAAATTACAAATCCATTAAAAATCCATTAAAATCAAACAAATTCCCAACTAAACATCCATCCCACCCCCATCCCCGTCCCCGCATATACAAAAAAATAAAAGGAAAAGGAACATTTTAAAACATTTTAAAAAGAACTCTGCGCCCCTCCGGATCCCCCTGGGCTGCAGCAGCAGTGACAGCAACCGTCCTTGTGAGCCCTTAGGCCCCGCCCCGGGCCAGATGGTGAGTGGCAGGAAGGAGCAGGGCCCTCAGGCACCCACACAGGAGAGTCCTGTGTTGAGCAGGGGGTTAGACCCGCAGCCACAACTAACAAAGGCAAGGTTGCTTTCTTTTTGATTTACGCTCTTCTAGTTTTCTCAAACATCAATGTGACATGCAGAACATTTTAAGCTAAGTTCTTCCTATCACTTCCTCTCTGCACTCAGAAACTCTCCGCCTGCTAAATTGCTGCATGTCAGGCTGTCACTGCAAATACAAGAGCAGGGCCCTTTTATTTATTTATTTTAATGAAAAAGGCAACTTTACTAATTATGGGATAGATGCTCCACTCTCCTTTGCATCTGATTACTGCAGTGACGGAGAAGCAGGATTATATATATATTTTTTAACCAGCAAGCCGCATTGTAAGCCGCTGACAGGGAAGTTGGGACTATTTTCTTACAAAGTCTGCCTGCCACACGGAAGCAGAATGTGAGGACATCCCCGCCCCCTAGGACTGTATGGATGCCAAAGAAGAGATATTTGGGGCAAGTATAAGAGAGGGAACGCAAGGAATTGCAAGTGGCAGAGAGCCAGGACAAACTGAAATTGCAGAGTTATGACAAACTTAAAGAGAAGGTGCGAGACTGGTTACATTATTTTCAAATAAGAGAGGTTTATAACTTGGATAAAAAAACTGGTTTCCAGGTGGAAAAATCAAAGTTAGAAACAGAATTGTTAGAACCCAATGCTAAGATACTTTCAAGAATGTACAATCTGCTGTTGAAATGGAATACTGAGGAAGAAACGGTAAACTCTGCAATGATAAAATGGGCACAAGATATAGGATATAATATTATGTTTGCTGACTGGGAGAAGTTGTGGACCACCGGGATTAAATTCACGGCATGTAATGCCCTAAGAGAGAATATTATGAAAATGATGTACAGGTGGTACATGACTCCAGTCAAGCTTGCAAAAATATATCACTTGCCCGATAACAAATGTTGGAAATGTAAAGAAACTGAAGGTACATTCTTTCACCTTTGGTGGACGTGCCCAAGGATCAAGGTTTTCTGGGAAATGATATATAATGAACTGAAAAAGGTATTTAAATATACTTTCCCGAAGAAACCAGAGGCCTTTCTCCTGGGCATAGTTGGCCAATTGGTGTTAAAGGAGGATAGAATTTTCTTTATGTATGCTACAGCAGCAGCAAGAATTCTCATCGCAAAGCATTGGAAGACACAAGACCTACCCACCTTGGAAGAATGGCAGATGCAACTAATAGACTATATGGAGTTGGCGGAAATGACTGGCAGAATCCGAGACCAGGGAGAAGAGTTGGTGGAAGAAGATTGGAGGAAATTTAAAACTTATTTGCAGAAATATTGTAAAATTTTTGAATGCTGATGACATTGAAATGAACTGCAGGGGTTCTAGCAACAAGGTAAAAATGCAAGATTGGATTAATAATAGATAAACTAACAGGACATGAATTTGCTGAACCAATTTTTAAAAGGGATACAAAAAATGGGAGATGTGAGGAAGTCAGGAAAATAAGTTAACTAAAGATGAGAAATTAAGAAAGAGGGAATTTTTGTTTTCTTTTATATGTGTTTTTTCCTTTTCTTTTTTAGTGTTCAATGTCTGTATTTTTGTATTTTGTAATTTTGTATCTTTTTCATTTTTTGTATTTTTCTAAACTTTTCTATTGACAAAACCCAATAAAATATTATATATATATAAAAAAGCAAGTGGCAGAGAGCCAGAGCTGGCAACTTGGTGGTGACCCCCCCCCCCCCGGGCCAGCCCTGTCATGAAGAAGGGCATTTTGGCACCTGAAGCAAACCACAAAATGGCGCCCCGCCACCAGAGAAGAAGGGGTGAGTGAAGATCCACACTTGTCTAACAGGGAAGGGGCACCATTTGTCCCCTGCACGACCCCCTGGAGAGCTGCTACCAGTCCCTAATGAGCTTAGATAGACCTAATGGTCTGAACCAGTCTAAGGCAGCTTCCCATGTTTCTATGTTCCTTGGTCTGAGGACGCTTGTTGCCAACCACTTGTCTCATGTAATCGTTCCCAGCTGCAAAGACCCTGGCGTTTGACAGCTGAGCTGTTAGCGCATCCAGTACCTGCCTGTTTGCTTCGTTCAAGGATGGGGTACCTGTGGCCTTCAAGATGCTGTCGAACTCCCATCAGCCCCAGCCAGCATGGCCAATGGCTAGGGATGATGGTTGTCACAGTCCATCAATCTCTGGAGGGCCACAGGTGCCCCATCCCTGGAAATCTTGCTCCGAATGCTCTCACCAATGGAGATAAGCAGATGCAGACTCTAGATAAGGCCTTTTCTTAGCATGCCTAAATTTCTGGAACATCATCTGCAGAGCCATCCACACCAGACATTTAAAGCACACTTACAGTGGCTGGGTTCCCCCAAAGAATTGAGGAAACCGGTTTACCCCTCACATAGCTACAATTCACAGCACCCATAACAAACTACAGCCCCCAGAGTTCTCTTGGGGGGGGGCTAGCCATGTACTTAGAATCATAGAATCATAGAATCATAGATTTGGAAGAGACCACAAGGGCCATCGAGTCCAACCCCCTGCCAAGCAGGAAACACCATCAGAGCACTCCTGACATATGGTTGTCAAGCCTCTGCTTAAAGACCTCCAAAGGAGGAGACTCCACCACACTCCTTGGCAGCAAATTCCACTCATTTAGTATTTGTTGTCCCCCCCCCCCCCCGGCAGTTTTACTTAGAATTAAAGGTAGGCAATGCAGACATGCTGAACAGAGAAGCACTTGCACATGCCTTTTAAAGGTTTGCCACATGGCAACAGTGATTCCACTGTGGTCACAGCCCCTGGCCATGCTGCCCCCCAGTGGCTTGGAAATTTGGGAAATCTTGTACAGTAGTTGCTACTCAGTAAGGTTTTTAGTGACTCCTTTGCTCCTGCCGATTTCAATTAGTGTGTGTGAGGCTTTGGATTGCTGGTTTACCCATTTGCCCAAATATGAATCCTGACCGAGTGGTTCACTGTAAGTCTCTCTACAGCAAAGCTTTAGAACTGATCCCAGAGCACTTTGTTCAGCCTTCTTTGGAATCCCTGCAACTGGTTCCTTTAGGGCCTCAGCGATCCACTCACCCAGGTCTACATTTGGGTCTGTGGGACAGAACATGCACAAACATAGCTTTTCTTACTCTTAATTAGGGTCATTTCTTGGGCCAAGGTTGAGAGCCCAGCTTAATGGACAGATTATTAATTCTGGGACTATTGGGATGGAACTGCTCTTCTCTCTGCCCTGCAACACACAAACACAGCATCTTGATGCTTGCTCTCATTTCCCCTCCTTGTCTTTGACAGTTTGGTGCCGGAGGCTTATGAATATTAATTGGGCCTCTTGAATAATTGATCCCCACACCCATCAATCCCGAACTTGAACTGACCCTCTTTGTACACACTCACATGCACAGCGTATCATGCCAGGACGGACCTGGCTCTGGAGTGTGTTGGCGCAGGGCCTCACATAGTTGGGGGGGGTGCACTTGTGACTGCACACTGATGATTGTGCATTGTGGTTATTTGCATGTGTTTGCAGCGGCTGCGCTGGCAGGTAACTAGATGCAGAGAAGAACCAGGCTCCTTGTCAAATGGATCTATGAAAGCAGGGATTTTGGCAGGTGCAGCTGCTCATCCCAAAGGGGAGGAGAAAAAAACAAAACCTACCAACATTCTCTCATCCAAGGTCCAGGAGCACGGCCTTCCTTTGGACCTGGTCACTTTTTATACGATAAAACAACATAATCATAATTTTACATTAAGCCATTTGAAAAAGCCCCTAGAACCAATATCTGACTGAACTAAGTCAGAGAGAGAGAGAGATAAAACCTTTCATCTGTTTTTCCCTTGTGTCTATTTTTAGATTGTAAGCCCCTTGGGGATCTGTCTCCCCCACTGTTTTCTTTTTGTTTTTTTGCAAAACAAACAAATGCACTGTACATCTCTCCCTCAAGAACCCCAGATAGTTAGGCTGCTTCTATACCATCCAACATTTCTCATAGTGATTCCCTATTTAATAATAATAATAATAATAATAATAATAATAATAATAATAATAATAATACTTTTATTATTTATAGTCCACCCATCTAACTGGGCTACCCCAGCCACTTGGGGGGCTTCCAACATATATAAAAACATAATAAAACATTAAACATGACACAAAACAGGGCTGCCTTCAGATGTCTTCTGTGGTTTAACTTTTATGTTGCCATGATACAGCATGATATAGCAAGACTGACAAAACAAAGCTATGGTTTGTTTTAAGCAGAATTTGTTCAACAAACCATGAGTCACCTCACAGAAGAGCAAACCAGCCATGGGGTGTTTTTGCAAAGCTCGGTTTGTTTTTCCCTCATGCCTCTATAGTTTGGTGAGCATCTGGGATGGGGTGATCAAACAAATTGCAGTCAAGCAAGGCTGTTGGGTTCAGGCATAATGCCAACCCATAGTTCAAAGAAGCCATAGTTTGTAAGTCAACAACAAACCATAGTTTCACATCATAATTTGTGCTGGAAACGTGCCAAGGTTAGTTTGCTGAACTGGTTTCAGACATTCAAACAAGCCACACTTTGGCTCAACAAACCATGGCTTAGTTTTATGAGCAAACCAAACCTGTAGTTAGTTTCCCTTGCCACTGTTCCCCCACCAGAGCCGTAGCTGGTGATCTTGCGCCTCTGGCAGAACCGTCCAGGTTGCTCCCCCTAACCATGGACAAATTAGCTCTTCTTTCCTCCACTCCTCCAACCCCCCCTTCCACCCATTCAATTCACCCTCTATTTATAACCATTTATTACGAGGCAATAATCAATATTTATATTTATGGACATATTTTAGCCAATTTTGTGCCCCCCCCCATCGCCTGCACCCCTAGTAGGGGCCTACCTCACCACCCTCTAGCTATGGCTCTGCCCCCCAGACCTTGCACAAGTAAAGGGCTTGTTCTAAGGTGTAATGTAGAAGTTTCAGAGTTTCATATCTCTTTATTTCATTCATTTTCATATGTGGTACTTTAGCTTTTTAAAATTGTACAGCTGGCTGGGTTTGGAATCAAGAGTTTGCATATTTTATCTCAATATTGTGTAGTTCAAAATGTGTCTTTGTACACTAAATATGTTTCCTTTTTGTGTGGATGTTTCACTTGTGTAGGATAGGTGATCTAACAGCATGAGCTTATTTGATGGGCATTTGCTAGACATTTTGAATGTTTTTGGGTGATCTTCCTTAAGCCCTTGAGGACAGAGGCAGGGTTTGTAATATGTCTACAAAATATTTTTTAAAGTTGCTTGTCTGTTCACCATGTATTTGGATATTTAAGATATTGTAACCAAATCTTGCATGATGGTTCCTCAGATCAAGGAGCATGTTTTTGTCCAAATTTGTATATAATTGGATGCCATTAAACAAGATGATGGGCTGAACCTTTCAAAATTGCAATGATTTTAACTCTGTATTGATTTTGTTTCTCTCTTTCTTTCTTAGAATTCTCAAGCAACGCTGGGTATGAGGTTTCTTGTATAATATAAAAAATGCAACTCATGCTTTAATGAGAAGGTGCTACCTAGTTAGTAGCACAATTAGTAAATTTCTTTAAATAAATGAGCATATGTACATGAAAAGTGATGATAATGACAATGGCATGTGTGTTTTGTCCCCTTTTGAGAGAAGGACAGCCTAACTGATAAGCGAATATTGTCTGTGTGTTCCTGTTTAAACATTCAAGAAGGACACTGACAAACTGGAACGTGTCCAGAGGAGGGCAACCAAAATGGTCAAAGGCCTGGAAACGATGCCTTATGAGGAACGGCTAAGGGAGCTGGGCATGTTTAGCCTGGAGAAGAGGAGGTTAAGGGGTGATATGATAGCCATGTTCAAATATATAAAAGGATGTCACATAGAGGAGGGAGAAAGGTTGTTTTCTGCTGCTCCAGAGAAGCGGACACGGAGCAATGGATCCAAACTACAAGAAAGAAGATTCCACCTAAACATTAGGAAGAACTTCCTGACAGTAAGAGCTGTTCGACAGTGGAATTTGCTGCCAAGGAGTGTGGTGGAGTCTCCTACTTTGGAGGTCTTTAAGCAGAGGCTTGACAACCATATGTCAGGAGTGCTCTGATGGTGTTTCCTGCTTGGCAGGGGGTTGGACTCGATGGCCCTTGTGGTCTCTTCCAACTCTATGATTCTATGATTCTATGATTCTATTCTATATCACAGTCCTGAGGTTTCATTGCCCAAATGAGGGTTCTGTTATTTTGATAGTTCTTACCCTGATGCTAATCCAGCGGGAGAACAGCTGCCAGGAGAAATTTATAGGCCTAAACAGTAAGGTCATTGCTGCAGAGGAAGAATTCTAGATCTGGAGTAGAAACTCCAGAAATAATGGAGGGGAAAAGGGCACCAGAGTTGTGGAAAGAAGCATATATCACACTTGTACCGAATATAGAGACTGAAAAGACGCAGCTTAAGAACTATGCCCTATATCATTGCTTAATGTGGATTACAAAGTTTTTGCAGATATTTTAGCTAAAAGATTAAAAAGAGTCTTAGTGGAAGAGATACATAAGGACCAAGCAGGCTTTCTCCCAGGAAGACATCTATCTGATAATGTGAGAAACATAATTAATATTTTAGAAAAAATACAAGTGAATATAAACACTAAGGCAGTTTTAATTTTTGTGGATGCGGAGAAAGCCTTTGACAACATTTCTTGGATTTTTATGAAAAAAAACTTACAGGGTATGGGGGTAGGCCAAGGCTTTGAAAATGGAAGAATGGCAGATGAAAGTGATGGACTACATGGAATTGGCGGAAATGACTGGCAGAATCCAAGACCAGGAAGAAGAGTCGGTGAAAGAAGATTGTAGGAAATTTAAAGACTATTTACAGAAATATTGCAAAATTAAGGAATGTTAGAATGATGTTGGATTGAAGTTAAGTGGTTTCTAGCTGTAATGGTTTAAAAGAATATGGAAAAATTGGATTTTTAATAGGTAAAAATTTAATGTTATAATATATTAAGATTAAAGATCAGGATAATAAGGAGGGAAAGGAATTGCTGAACTAATAAACTGAACTGGAATACAAAAAAGGGAGGTATGAGGAGGTCCGGGAAACAAGTAAATGAAAGATAAGTGATGTAAAGATGGAATTATTTTTAACTGTTTTTTATTTCCTATTTTTCTTTTTTCTTTTTCATTATGTAATACTGTGAAAACTTTTATATATATATATATATATATATATATATATATATATATATGCTTTCGTAGATTTTCACGGGTACAGGAATGCAGGTTTTCGTGTCTTCGGGTGTCTTCCCGTGTAAGAGTTGGGGTGTCTAGGCGACGTTTCGACGAGGTCTCACTCGTCATCTTCAGGCTGGTGCTTTCGGCTTCTTGTTACTGGAACAGAGCAGGATCTCAGTGTTTGAGTTCCTATAAATACTGTTGAGGGGGTGTGGTGTATAGCCTCCAACGTTCTGGGCAGAGAGGAAGTCTCAACCTGGGAACTTCCTCTCTGCCCAGAACGTTGGAGGCTATACACCACACCCCCTCAACAGTATTTATAGGAACTCAAACACTGAGATCCTGCTCTGTTCCAGTAACAAGAAGCCGAAAGCACCAGCCTGAAGATGACGAGTGAGACCTCGTCGAAACGTCGCCTAGACACCCCAACTCTTACACGGGAAGACACCCGAAGACACCAAAACCTGCACATATATATATATATATATATATATATATATATATATATATATATATATATTTCCTCCCTTAATAAAACTGCATTAAATACTGAAAGAAAGAAAAAACCCCATATCATGGAAGCCATTCATTTAACGAAGCTTCCACACACCCACACCCCTGCCCATTTTCAGTTTATTTTTGTTTCCTCCACAGGCAAAAACAAAAGTCCAGGATTCAGTAAATCTGAATTGGGAAAACCTAAGAAAAAGGAGCAAGCAACATTTTGCAGAAACCTATGGGTATGTGGGCAGAGACACATATGTGAATTTGGTAGGTTTAATGGAAACTGGTGAAGACTTTTTATTTACTGTATTTTTTGCCCTATAGGACGCACTTTTTCCCTTCCAAAAATGAAGGGGAAATGTGTGTGCATCCTATGGGGAGAATGCAGGCATTCGCTGAAGCCTGGGGAGCGAGAGGGGTCAGTGCACACCGACCCCTCTTGCTCTCCAGGCTTCAGGAAGCTATCCGCAAGCCTGCAGGCTGCCTGCAGCCCGAAGCCCGGGGAGCGCGGCACTGTGCACCCCGGAGTTAGGGCAGCTATCTGCAAGCCTGTGGCGCCCAGCGGGAGTTCCCGCTGGGCGCCGCAGGCTTGCGGATAGGTGCTTGCAGCCCGAAGTCTGGGGAGCGCGGCACTGCGCACCCTGGGCTTAGGGCAGCTATCCGCAAGCTTGCAGGCTTGCGGATAGCTGCCCTAAGCCCGGGGTGTGCAGCGGGCTACAGCACAACCTCACCATCGCTCCCGGACCCGTTCTGGGGGCTGGGGAAGCTCTGGCTTCCCCCGCCCCCAGCCTGGCAAGCTTCGGGAGCGACGGCAAAGTTGAGCGCAACCTCGCCTTCGCTCCCGGAACCCCAGCCCCGAGGCTAAAAACGAAGCCAAGACAGCTAGCGGGATCTTTCCCGCTCGCTGTCATGGCTTCTTTGCTCTTTGGGGCTCGGGGGGAAGTACAATTTTTTTCTTTATCCCCCCCCCCAAAAGTGTGCCCTATGGGCCGGTGCGCCCTATAGGGCGAAAAATACGGTATTTTAGAAGGCTTTTGGATGCTAACAGTGAGTGATTTTATGTTACTTAACTGTATTGACCATTGAGTTTTTTGTGTTCTTAGGATTTAGGGGGTGCAGAGAGTGGGGGAGGAACTATCCTTCAGGACTACTTTAAGAGCCCCACCCCAAGGAGCTGTATAAAGCCCTGCAAGTTTAGCCCGTTAAGTCAACCAGCACACATATGGAGCCTGAATGCCATAGTCAACGGTCAACAGGTAGCAAGCAGCATCAGCCCTAAGCAGGGTCAGACTATGTGTGAGGCCAACACCTGGCACCCCCAAATGCATCTTCTCAATTTTGTGCCCCCTTGGCTCAGCGCCCTGTGTGAAAGAACCACCCCCACTGCACTGAATCTGGCACTGCCCCTAAGGTGGCAAGAAACCCTGGGCTGGCTATGTCTGTCCCTCAACCCACCTCACCCAACCAAGTGGAGGAACCCAGGAAATTCAATCTGGTCTTTTAGTTCTTCTGCACTACTAGAGAACAGGAAGTTAAGTGCTGTCCATGAGGACAAATGGGGCACTGCCCCACCAGCCTCAGCCTTGATTCTTCTGAGCCAACCTGTTGCCTTCTTGTCTGCAACCAGCCCAACGGAGGCCCTGGCAATCAGCTTCCACCTCCATAGTCTCATGGCTGCCATTGTAGGCATCAGGGGGCAGAGGATGGGAGAGGAACAAGAATTAATTGCCATTGTCTCTGGCTCCCCCTACTGTTGGCCTCCTAAAAGTACCCATGGAAACCAGCCACCCCTGGTTCAGTACCAGTCTGGGCAGAGTCAGGGACAAAAGCAAGTGCATGGATGTAACCAGGCTTTATTTTCGGGGGGGGGGAGAAGAGGCTTTATGGGGGGAGGGTGAACTGAATTATCTGCCACACAATCAGTCAGTGAAGTATTTTTATTTATTTACTTGATTTGGGGTGGGGGGAGCAGCTGCCCCCTGATTCGCCCATGAACAAGTGGGGTTTGCATTATTGTAGTCTGGCTGGTAACCAGAAGGAGGTGATTTGAGCTCACCCAGGGATGGCTGTGGGCAGGATGCCTGCCTTGCAGGGGGTTGGACTAGATGACTAGATGAAGGGAACGCAGTGGATGTAGCCTACCTTGATTTCAGCAAGGCATTTGACAAGGTGCCCCATGATATTCTTGTAAAGAAGCTGGTAAAATGCGGTCTTGACTATGCTACCACTCAGTGGATTTGTAACTGGCTGACTGACCGAACCCAAAGGGTGCTCATCAATGGTTCCTCTTCATCCTGGAGAAGAGCGACTAGTGGGGTGCCACAGGGTTCTGTCTTGGGCCCGGTCTTATTCAACATCTTTATCAACGACTTGGATGATGGCCTCAAGGGCATCCTGATCAAATTTGCAGATGACACCAAACTGGGAGGGGTGGCTAACACCCCAGAGGACAGGATCACACTTCAAAACGACCTTGACAGATTAGAGAACTGGGCCAAAACAAACAAGATGAATTTTAACAGGGAGAAATGTAAAGTATTGCACTTGGGCAAAAAAAAATGAGAGGCACAAATACAAGATGGGTGACACCTGGCTTGAGAGCAGTACATGTGAAAAGGATCTAGGAGTCTTGGTTGACCACAAACTTGACATGAGCCAACAGTGTGACGCGGCAGCTAAAAAAGCCAATGCAATTCTGGGCTGCATCAATAGGAGTATAGCATCTAGATCAAGGGAAGTAATAGTGCCACTGTATTCTGCTCTGGTCAGACCTCACCTGGAGTACTGTGTCCAGTTCTGGGCACCACAGTTCAAGAAGGACACTGACAAACTGGAACGTGTCCAGAGGAGGGCAACCAAAATGGTCAAAGGCCTGGAAACGATGCCTTATGAGGAACGGCTAAGGGAGCTGGGCATGTTTAGCCTGGAGAAGAGGAGGTTAAGGGGTGATATGATAGCCATGTTCAAATATATAAAAGGATGTCACATAGAGGAGGGAGAAAGGTTGTTTTCTGCTGCTCCAGAGAAGCGGACATGGAGCAATGGATCCAAACTACAAGAAAGAAGATTCCACCTAAACATTAGGAAGAACTTCCTGACAGTAAGAGCTGTTTGACAGTGGAATTTGCTGTCAAGGAGTGTGGTGGAGTCTCCTTTTTTGGAGGTCTTTAAGCAGAGGCTTGACAACCGTATGTCAGGAGTGCTCTGATGGTGTTTCCTGCTTGGCAGGGGGTTGGACTTGATGGCCCTTGTGGTCTCTTCCAACTCTATGATTCTATGATTCTATGTGTCAGAGCTGCTTCCAGATCCTAGCTCACAGAGGATCACGCTAGCCAGCGATCATTAAGTAAAAGTCTTTATTGAATTACAGTTTCCATTCTCACGCTGCTGCGTGCAACTCTACGTCTAGTGGCTAGATCGGCGAAGCTCCGTCTGAGTCTCCGCCCCTTGTGCACCAACTTAATATCCTAGCCCTGCTCCACCTTTTCCGCCTGACTGTTCTCCTCTGGGTCCCTCTGCCCCCCAGGGTCTCTTCCTTCCTGGATTCTTCTGACGCCGACCCCCCGGACCCCCCTGTCTCCTTGCGCCGGGCTTTAGGACCTGGCTCTCTTTCAGGGCTGCCTACTGCGTCACTTTCCTGTGCATTTGAACTTGGCGCGCGCGCCCAACCTTCCACTTTCCGTCTGACCGTTTCTTCGCTCCCCGATGGAGGTGTGGCCACTCCTGACTCATGCCCTCCCCCCTGTTGTGAGCTGCCAGCGCTTGCTCCCTGGCTCCCTTCCTCTTCCCTGCTCTCTGGCGGTGACGCTGGTCCCGATTTCCAACTGCTCTCCTCTGAGTCCCCTCTGGCTCTATCTTCCTGGGGTGCCCCCCTAGACTCCCCCCTTGCCCTGGCCACTGGTGCTCCTTTCTGTGAATCTTCTGATTCACTGGAAAGGCTCGGCGATCTCGGGTCGTCGTCATCACTCATCTTTTCTTCTGCCTCCTCCCCTTCGCTCTTTGTTTCCTCCCTTGCTCTTGCCTCTGCTCCTGAACCCCTGACATCCATCCCCCCTCGAAGCCCCCCGTTCCCCCTCCCCTCCTTTCGGTGCGGGAGCTGGGTGCTGCTGTGTCAAAGGGACGAACGTCGGATACCGTTCGCTTCCCGTGGCGGGCCTCCATCTGAAGTCTCCCGGTTCTTCCTCCCTGCCCTCGTCGACGACGGTCACCTCCGCTTCCATCTCTGTGCCGCCGTGCTCGAAACCAGGGTCGTCCCCGAAAACGTCCATGTCCGTCTCTCCCTCACTTCCTCCTGGCGGCGTTGCTCGTCCTGGACCTTCCAGCCACTTCCTGCGCCACTGCTCCTCTGGTCTGTCGTCCCACAAATACGAGGGTTCTGAGGCAGATCCCGAGGGGGACCCCTCCGGGGAACGGGCGTCTCGTATCGGGTCCTCGTCCGAGTCGAACCCCCGGAACGTGCTGGCAGAAAGCGTGGGCGTGAAAAGCCAGTCGTCGAAAAAGTCTTCTGGCATTGGCCTATGTGGGAAGAGGGCATGAAACTCGTCTTTGAGCAGAGGTTCGTCCAAGGCGTAGCCTGGCACCCAGCTGTTCGCACTGGCCGGGGTGCCCTCCTTGGCGAGAAAGTATTCTACCCCCTCTTCCCCCCATCTGGAGTCCAAAATCTCCGTGACTTCGTTGATGCGCTCCTCCTGTGCCACTCCCGCGTGCCCGGTTCTTTCTCTGAGTGGACTCGGTGCCGTTCTGGGTTCCTGAAACCTGTGCGGTGCCTTGTAGGGAGTGAGCACCGATCTGTGGAACACCGGATGCATTCTGGAACCCTCCGGAAGCGCCAGCCTGAAAGCTACCGGGTTGACCTGCTCTTCGACTTGGTAGGGCCCCAGTTGCTTATGCCCTAGTTTCTTCTTGGCCGACGACCTGGCCGGCACTGCGTGGGCTGCTAACCAGACCCAGTCTCCCACATGGATCTCTTCGCCAACCCTTCTGTGTTTGTCCGCTTGTACCTTGTATGCGTGTTTGGCCAGCTCCAAGTGCCGCCGCAGCTGATCGTGGACTTCCTGCAACTCCGACGCGAACGCATCTGCTGTCTGCGGCTCCCCCTCCCCCATTCTTTCCAGTCCCGGGAAGGTTCTGGGGTGCCTCCCGTTGTTGGCGAAGAACGGCGTGACCCCCGTGGACACGTGCTTCGTGTTGTTGTAGGCGAACTCGGCGAGCGGCAGGTAATCCACCCACGTCGCAGGCTGTTGATTCGCATAACATCTCAGGTACTGCTGCATGATGGCATTGACCCGCTCCGCTTGCCCGTTGGTCTGCGGGTGTCTCGCCGACGCCAGGTTGATCTTGACGTTCAGGAAGCCCATCAGCTTCTGCCAGAAATTCGAGATGAACTGCCGCCCCCGGTCGGACAGAATAGACCGTGGCAGACCGTGAACCTTGAACACGTGGTCTATGAACAGTTTGGCGGTTTGCTCCGCCGTGGCCACCTTAGCGCACGGAATGAAATGTGCCATCTTGGAAAACAAGTCCACCACCACCAGCACTGCCGTCTTGCCCCTCGAGCTGGGCAGATCCGTGACAAAGTCCAGGGCCACCCTCTCCCATGGTTCGACCGGAGTTTGCAGCGGTTCCAACAGTCCGGCCGGCGGTCTGTGCACTGGCTTGGCCCTCTGGCAGGTGTCACACCTCGCCACGTAGTCCGCGACCTCCCCTCTCATTCCGGGCCACCAGAAATCCCTGGCGACTAATTCCACCGTCTTCTCCTTGCCAAAGTGCCCGGCAGTGGGCGCGTCGTGCAGCTGCTGCAGCACCATGGCGCGAAGTTCGTCTCCCGGCACGTAGATGGCCCCTTTACGGATGAGCAATCCATCTCTCAGCTGGAACCCGTCGGTCGCTGCCGTGCCCCTTTGCACCTCTGCCATCTTTGCTTGCGCGAAGGAGTCATCCTGCAACGCTCGTCGCACCGCCTCCAGGTCCACGGTTGCCGCGGCGCACGCCCACACTGTTGGTGCGAAGATGTGCATGGCGGCCGCTGGCGTTGCATCCTCCAGATACTGTGGCTTACGGGAGAGAGCGTCCGCCATGATGTTGGTGTCCCCCGGGACATACTCTATTCGGAAGTCGAAGTTCGCAAAGAACTCAGCCCAACGTATCTGCCTCTGGTTCAGGAACTGTGCCGTGCGCCAGTGCTCCAGATTCTTGTGGTCCGTGCAAACTTGCACCGTGTGCTTGGCGCCGATCAGGAAGTGCCTCCAGGCTTTGAACGCTGCATGAATGGCCAGCAACTCCCTGTCCCAGATGGTGTAGTTCTGCTCGGACTTGCTGAGCTTCCTGGAGTAAAACGCTCCCGGCCGCCAAACCCCCTGCGGGTCTTTCTGCAGCAGGACTGCCCCCACGGCTCTGTCCAAGGCGTCTGTCTCGACCCTCATTGGCCTGCTGGGATCGACATGCAGCAGCTGCTCCTCCGACGCGAAGAGACGCTTGAGTGCCTGAAAGGATTGCTCCGCCTGCTCTGTCCAGATGAACTTCTTTTTCTTGGAGCTGAGCGTGTCCGTGATGGCCGCTGTCTGCATAGCGAAGCCTTTGATAAACTTGCGATAGAAGTTCGCAAAGCCGACAAACCGTTGGACCTCCTTCCGGTTGCGTGGGCTTTTCCAATCCAACACCGCTCGCACCTTGGCGCTGTCCATGGCGAGCCCCTTGTCAGACAACTTGTAGCCCAGAAAATCCACCTCAGTCATGTCGAATTGGCACTTCTCCAGCTTGGCGTAGAGCCTATGCTGCTTTAGCCTGCTCAGCACTTCCTTGACGTGTCTGTCATGCTCCTGCTGCGATTCCGAAAAGATCAGGATGTCATCTAAGAAACAGACGCACGTCTTGTAGAGAAGTCCCGCCAGCACGTGATGCATGAATGCTTGAAAAACGTGGGAGCCATTTTGCAATCCAAAAGGCATAACTCTATATTCGTAGGTGCCCAGTGGCGTGAACATGGCTGTCTTCCACTCATCTCCTTCCCGCATGCGAATGAGGTTGTATGCCCCTCGCAGGTCTAACTTGGTGAACACGCTGCCCTTCCGTACCTTAGCGAGGAGGTCGTCGATCCGGGGCATGGGGAAGTCCGATGGCTTGGTCACACTGTTTAAGATGCGATAGTCCACGACCAGTCTTTTTTGGGGCGTGTCCCGCTTCTTAACAAAGAATACAGGACTGCCCCCCGCTGCCTTGGACTCCCGGATGAAACCGCGCTCCAAATTATGATCTATGAACTCCTTGAGTTCTTGCAGTTCGTCCTCAGACATGGAATACAGCTTCCCTTTAGGCAGCGCCGCCCCCGGCAGCAGGTCAATTTTGCAGTCATATGGTCTGTGAGGGGGTAGCCTGTCTGCCTCCTTCTCGCAGAAAACCTCCAAAAATTCTGCGTACTTGTGGGGAATCGCTTGCAGCGTGCCTAGCAGCAGCTGTGTCTCCTCTTCCTCTCCTTCCTGCCGGGGCACGATGCAGTGTTCAGCACAAAAGGAAGAGCCGAAGGTCAGCTGCCTCTGGTACCACGCCAGCGTTGGGCTGTGCTTGTCCAGCCAACTCATGCCCAATACAATGGGCGTGTCCGATAGTTGAGTGACGTTGAAGCTGATGATTTCCCTGTGATTCCCAAGTCGCATCACCATTGGTGGCGTCTGCTTCACCACTTGCCCCCCGAGCAGCTCCCTGCCATCCACCGTGACAACCTGCAGGAGCAGCGTGGCCGGCAGCAACTGTATAGCGTGCCGGTCGACAAAGTCTTGCCCTATAAAGTCCGCATTGCTTCCTGAGTCAATGGTGATTGGCACGTCCATGGTGATTCCATTGGGCAGCTGGAGCGATGCGGTGAGCCTCACTACTGGTTTGGGCGGGAGGGGGTTCACGGGCTGTAAAATCTCTGGGGACTGCTTCACTGACACGTCTGGCTGGGCCCCAGTGCCTCTTCCTCCAGCCAGACTGCGTCGTTTCCCTGCTGTGGTTCTCCGTGCTGCGTTGCTGCAGTTACCATTGCTGAGGCTGCAGTGTGCTTGCGGAGCCTCCGGGGACACTCTTTCGCCATATGCCCTGGCTCCTCGCAGATGTAACACTTCCTGTTCCCTCTAGGAGGCTTCGCCGTCACTGTTGTCGGTGCTAGGGCTCTGGCTGCTGACTGAGCCCTTGCACTTCCAACCTCCATAGGTTCTGTCCCTCCTCCAGACGGAGGCGTGGATTGCGCACGCGCTGCTTCTCTGGGAAGGAAGGAGGAGCCCCTGGCTGGTTCACGCCCTCCACGCCCTTCGTCCCTGCTCCACGGACGTTCTTCCAGCCGCACCCCCACCGCCAGCGCCCTCTGAACGATCTCCTGCGTGGTCCGGGGTCTCTCCCCCCTCGCAATTTCATCTTTAACAGAGCCGTGCAATCCCTCCCAAAACAGGTCTCTTACAGGGACCGAATCTCTGTCCCATTCCAGGGCACTGACCAAAGCGAAAAAGTGGGCATGGTACTGCCTTACGCTGGCCCTCCCTTGCTTCAGTCCATGTATCTGCTGCCGAGCAAGATCCACGTCAATGCTTGATAAAAAACATCCATCCATCGCTTTAATAAAGGCATCCGCATTTTGGAGCGCCGGATCATTATCCCTCCACAAATTGCGCAGCCATGCTTTAGCATCCCCATGCAAATGGGACATGATGAATCCCACTTTCTCTTGCTCATCTCTAAAGTCTTTATTCAGCAGTTGCAGTGCGCACATTACGTCTGCTCTAAAATTGGGGTACTGTTGCAGGTTCCCATCGAAGTGAGAGACCAGACCGCCTGTTCGTCTCGCCAACCCAATTCCCTCCTGTCTGGGTGTCAGTTGCCCTTGCTTCGTAAGCATGTCCAACCTGACCTGGAGATCCCTGCAGGCGGCAGCTGCCTCTTCCTCTCTCTTCCTGGATGCGAGAGCCTCGGCATTCAGTTGTGACACTGCTTCTCTGAGTTCCGCTATCTGCTGCTCAGTCGTCATGTCGGCTGCCGTTCGTGAGCTCGCTAGTAGGCACCTGCTTCTCTCCTCTCCTCGAGGCTGTAGATGCCCACAATTGTGAGACGGAGCTTACTGTCAGAGCTGCTTCCAGATCCTAGCTCACAGAGGATCACGCTAGCCAGCGATCATTAAGTAAAAGTCTTTATTGAATTACAGTTTCCATTCTCACGCTGCTGCGTGCAACTCTACGTCTAGTGGCTAGATCGGCGAAGCTCCGTCTGAGTCTCCGCCCCTTGTGCACCAACTTAATATCCTAGCCCTGCTCCACCTTTTCCGCCTGACTGTTCTCCTCTGGGTCCCTCTGCCCCCCGGGGTCTCTTCCTTCCTGGATTCTTCTGACGCCGACCCCCCGGACCCCCCTGTCTCCTTGCGCCGGGCTTTAGGACCTGGCTCTCTTTCAGGGCTGCCTACTGCGTCACTTTCCTGTGCATTTGAACTTGGCGCGCGCGCCCAACCTTCCACTTTCCGTCTGACCGTTTCTTCGCTCCCCGATGGAGGTGTGGCCACTCCTGACTCATGCCCTCCCCCCTGTTGTGAGCTGCCAGCGCTTGCTCCCTGGCTCCCTTCCTCTTCCCTGCTCTCTGGCGGTGACGCTGGTCCCGATTTCCAACTGCTCTCCTCTGAGTCCCCTCTGGCTCTATCTTCCTGGGGTGCCCCCCTAGACTCCCCCCTTGCCCTGGCCACTGGTGCTCCTTTCTGTGAATCTTCTGATTCACTGGAAAGGCTCGGCGATCTCGGGTCGTCGTCATCACTCATCTTTTCTTCTGCCTCCTCCCCCTCGCTCTCTGTTTCCTCCCTTGCTCTTGCCTCTGCTCCTGAACCCCTGACACTATGATTCTATGATTCTATGACCCTCGGGGTCCCTTCCCACTCTACAGTTCTATGAACCGCTTTTTCCCGTTGTACTACCCCACTCCTCCTTGGAGTGCTGCATAAAACGAGGCTGAGGGTCACAGACAATTGTCTGCCTGCAATGACCCTTCCCAGATAGAGAAGACAAGTCCTTTCTTTCTTTCACCAGAAGTCCACCTGTATGACACTAGCATCTCACACGAGCACAAATTTTAAAAGGCAAAAATAGAGATGATTATATCGCAGAGACAAGCATCAGAAAATATGGACATTCCCTGGTGAATGAGGATATCTGGAGGCTCTGCTATGGATGACAAGAATATGCAGTTCTCAGAATATTTGTAAGTGAAGCAGCAGCAAAGAAGACTGCACCTCAGCATGTGAAGGGTGCATTTCCTTTCCTTTATTTCTGAGTCATATATCCATGTAAAGCAATTTTTAAATCCCACTTTTCCTCTAAAACACTTTAAGACAGCTGACAACAGCCAAGCTAAACAACATAGAAGATGTGCAAAAATTAAAAGTAGCCAAGGCTGAAGCAATCTAAAGGCATCAAATGAAACAATTAGAACAGCTTGCAACTGAATAACCCACAAAGGAAAGGCTTTTTTCTTTGCAGCGAAAGATCTCTATAGAGGTGGCAAAGTGGCCTTCCCTTGGGAGGAAGTTCACGGGGTCAGGCACCAGGCACCAGTTCTTCTTCTTTGGCGATCCCTCCTGGCTGAGTAAGATTGTCTTCCATGAACATGGTTTTAACAGTGAGTCCGTAAGTGACTGTGGAGGCCAATTCTGGATCCACACATCCTTCCACAGTGGGGACATTGGTTCCAGGGCAGGAGTTGATCATGGTGTGGATTTGCCAAGTGTGCCTTCCTCTTAGCACGTTTCTCCCTTGTGTTCTGAGTTTGAGTGTCTTCAAAGTCCATGACACCTTTGGTAAAGGCTGTTCTTCAACTAGAGCGCTTGCAGGCCAGTATTTCCCAGTTGTCAGTATTTATACTACAATTTTAAAGATTTACCTTGAGAAAGTCTTTGAACCTCTTTTGTTGACCACCAACATTACACTTTCCATTTTTAAGTTCAGAATAGAGTAGTTGCTTTGGAAGACAATAATCAGGCATCTGTACAACATGACCAGTCCAACAAAGTTGATGTTGAAGAATCATTGATTTGACACTGGTGATTTTTTCTTCTTCAAGTACACTGGCATTAATTCGCCTGTCTTCCCAAGTGATATGTAATTTTTTTTGGAGACACCATTGATGGAATCTTTCAAGGAGTTGGAGATGGCGTTTGTAAGTGGTCCATGTTTCAGAAGCATGCAGTAAGGTTGATAGTACAATAGCTTTGTAAACAAGCATTTTGGTTTCCCTGCAAATTTCCCGCTCCTCAAACACTCTGCACTTCAATCAGGAAAAAGCTGCACTTGCAGAGCTCAGGCGATGCTGGATTTCAGCATCAGTGTCAGCCCTTGTGGAGAGATAATTGCCCAGGTAGGAGAAGTGATCGACACTTTCCAACCTTACTCCACTGAGTTGGATTTGTGGCGCTGCAGAAGGGTTATTTTGTGCTTGTTGGTGCAACACTTTGGTTTTTTGGATGTTGAGTGATAGGCAAACTTTTTGTATGCTTCTACAAAGATATGCTCCTGCCAACCTAGCAGTTCGAAAGCACATGAAAGTGCAAGTAGATAAATAGGTACTGTTCCGGCGGGAAGGTAAACGGCATTTCCATGAGCTGCTCTGGTTCACCAGAGGCGGCTTGGTCATGCTGGCCACATGACCCGGAAGCTGTATGCCGGCTCCCTAGGCCAATAAAGCGAGATGAGCTCCGCAACCCCAGAGTCGGCCACGACTGTACCTAATGGTCAGGGGTCCCTTTACTTTTACCTTTTACAAAGATATTGGACACGGGACTTCTGGGTTGGCGCCATCGCCGAATGGCGGACTCCCTCCGAGCTCCGGAGGGAGTCTGCTCGGCAGGGGCTGGGTCCTACCGCGCCGGCGACGCGGAGACCCTTAAAAACCACGGGCACGGAGCCCGTGGACATGGGTGACTCGGCGGGCACCGTTAGCGCCCTCCCGACTCGTGAAGTAGCCTTTTTAAAGGCTACAGAACGGGTGCCGGGGAGTGGCGTGGTGCTATGAGTCCTCTGCTTTCCCTGCCGAGCGAAGCCGCATGCCATTCGACGGAGAGCGCTGACTTCTTCTATTGAAAATTCGGACTTAAACAACAACCCGTGAGTAATTTGGAAACCGGGTTTAAAAGGAGAAAAAAAAGAATTTTTTTTTTCGGATTCGGCACGAGCGGGGGAGATCCAAAAAGGAAGTCAGTCCCCCCCTATTGTAAACATTCTAAAACAAGGATTGGGCAACCAAGGTCGAGAGAGAAGCGTATTTTTGATAAAAATTATTAATTCCACGATGGAAAATTATAAGAACTGTGCTGGAGGAGAAGAGTGGAGGGTGAGAATGAAAATGTAACCCCCCCAGGGAACCGGGGCGATTCGTGAGAGAGCCTGGTGAAGAGAGACGGAGACTTTGACAGCTGTCAAAGTAGCTGTCAAAGTTGGAGAATACAAAGAGGACTTTGCCATGAGGACTTTGCTGGTTAGTTTTGCTACAATTTGCTACAATTTGGATATAAACTGTTGAAAATAAGGAACAACAATTTGACTTTTGGATCAGAGGAAACAAAGTTACTACAATACCCCTAGAGGAGTTTCGGGACATTACAAGAACGGTCGTAAGTGGAAAAATACTCTTGGAATCGTACAGGACTTGTTATCTTCTGGGAAAGCTGCAAAACCGAAACAGTATTTCGTCTACAGAGGTGTTTATATTAAAGGAGACAATAGAATTATCTATTGAAGAAAGGAAGGGACTGGACGTAAGTTTTTGTTCCTGAACAACAACAACCTCTGTAGAGGCACTAAATTTCTGAATTAGAACGTTTTAGCAGCGGAACAGGACAAGAAACCTGAGAAAAGTGAGAAAAAGGAACAAAGGGCTGATTACGACTTGGAAAGAACAAGGGGGGAGTTATAAAGACCAAGGAAACTAAAGGCCCTTTGGGGGCCTCTTTTAGATTGGACGTTTGAAGTTAAACATCATTAAAAAAAATAAAAAAATATTAAAAAAAAGAGAGAAAAACCGGCAAGGTGGAACTGGGGGAAAAAAAACAACTGGCCATGGACTTGAGATCTCCAGGCTGACAATAGATAGACTGATGGATATGGGGAATTCAAACCGGGGAAGGGGGGGGGGAGATTTGGAATCCAAAGGCTGTGCAACTATTTTTATCTTTTTATCTTTTTTATTTTCTATATCTTTTTATATCTTCTTGTATACTACTTTATTTTGATTGGACGGGTTTATTAAAAAAGGGAATTCGTGGAAGGAAACTGGGGCGGACCTTGGGGGAAAAACTTTCTTTCTGTTAATGATGAGGGATGGTGGAATGACTGTATAATTTAAATTGAATAGTGGGTTAAACAAATTAAGTTTTAATTTGGGAGTAAGAGCTTGTAGAACCAATTAATGAAAGGGGAATACAGTTGGGAGGGGGATGGGGGAGTCCCAGAAAGTAGACAATGAAAGTAAGGTTAAGTGTATTTTATCTTTCTTTTTTCTTTGTATTTCTATTTTTTTGTTTTGGAAACTATAATAAATATGATTAAAAAAAAATACAAAGATATTGGACACGGGTGGCGCTGTGTGTTAAACCACAGAGCCTAGGACTTGCCGATCAGAAGCTCAGCGGTTCTAATCCTCGCGACGGGGTGAGCTCCCCTTGCTCGGTCCCAGCTCCTGCCAACCTAGCAGTTTGAAAGCACGTCAAGGTGCAAGTAGATAAATAGATACCGCTCCAGCGGGAAGGTAAATGGCTTCCATGTGCTGCTCTGGTTCGCCAGAGGTGGCTTGGTCATGCTGGCCACATGACCCGGAAGCTGTACGCTGGCTCCCTCGGCCAATAAAGCGAGATGAGCGCACAACCCCAGAGTCGGCTACGACTGGACCAAATGGTCAGGGGTCCCTTTACCTTTACTTACAAAGATATTAAGGATGGTTTGGAGGTCATCCTCTGAGTGTGAACACACTACGTTGTCATCAGCATACTGAAGCTCTATGACAGAAGTTATGGTAACCTTACTCTTTGCTTTCAGCCTGCTCAGATTGAAGAGCTTACCATCTGTTTGATATATTTCTACCCTGGTGGGGAGTTTCTCTTGGACAAAGTGTAGGATCATGACAATGAAAATAACAAATAGAGTTGGGGTGATAACACAACCCTGTGAATGGTTCACTCTGAGAGCCATTGTCAGGCGTCAGTATCATGGCATTGGTTGAAATCCTGCACTCCTTTGTGATGGATTTAGCTAAGACTCATTTGTCTCTGAAATGAATCGTGTTCAGAGTCAGATGCCATTATTTTAAGGATGCTGAAAGGAAAATGGTCTCACCCTCCTATAAATTAATGCCACAGAAGACAGAATTGGGATTTGAAATGACTTTAACAAATTGGAGAACTAAATGGGCCCAAACTAACAGAATGAAATTCAATAGGGATAAATGTAAGTTTCTACACTTAGGCAGGAGCAGCCAGCTGCACAAATATAAAATGAGGGATTGCCAGTAGTACGTATGAAAAGGATCCAGGGGTCTTAGTGGATCACAAGCTTAGCATGGGCAGCTGGGTTGATGCAACAGCAAAAGACCCTAATGCTATTCTAGGATGCATCAGCAGAAGTCTAGTGTCCATATCAAGGGAAATCATAGTCCTGCTCTAGTCTGCCATGGGCAGACCATACCTGGAATACAGAGGGCAACCAAGATGATCAAGAGTCCAAGCCTTATGAGGAATGGTTGTTTAGCCTGGAAAAGAGGAGATTGAGAGGAGATGTAGCCATCTTCAAATATCTCAAGGACTGTCACATGGAAGATGGAGGAAACTTGATTTCTCCTGCTTTGGAGGATAGGACTTGAACCAATGAATTGAAGTTACAAGAAAGGAGATTCCGGCTAAACACCAGGAAGAACTTTTTGACAGTGGAACCTTGGGAGGTTGTGGACTCTTTCCCTGGAGGTTTTTAAGCAGAGGTTGGATGGTCATCTGTCATGGCTGTATTAGTTGAGATTCCTGCAGTGTAAAGGGTTGGGCTAGGTGACCCTTGGAGTCCATTCTAACGCCACAGAGCTATGGTTTTATAATTCTATAAGTGAATTCACAGATTGTGTATAGCAGGGCCTTATTTTTGGGAGCTCCCTTCCCTAGGAGCAGAAGATGACATCCTTCCTGTGTGCCCCAAGTGGGCAACTAATATTCTAACAAGGACCATATTTTGAACTGAGCAAGGTCTGAAAGGCCAGCGACTTTGGCTGTGGCCACTGACTCACTCCAGCATGAGCCAAATGTGGATAAAAGCCTTGCTGTCCTGCTCCCCCTCCCCACTCCATTTAGCCTGAGCAGGTGAGGCATGTACTACTGAAATCATAAGCACAGGAAGATTGAGAAAACCCCGCTGGCAAACTCCACCAGCAATAACCATGGCGTCTGCCAGATCTTCAACTTCTGGAAAGAAGTCGGTTACCTGGTTACCTGGCAAACATGACCTATGCTCTGATTAGCTGAATTAAGGGGTTTGATGGCAGTGATTCCTGGGTAGTTTGCAGATGCGACAGGCCTACTTTGCAAGGCAGTTGTGCAAGGCAGAGTGTGAGCAGGCTCTCCATGCCTCCCCCAAGAAGCATAATCCAAAGGCACTTTCATCCTCCCATGGCCAGGCCACTTTCGATAAGCATCTCAGACACCATTTACCTGAGCTTTGCTTTGTATATGCAGAACACAAGTAACTACATTTTGTCATATATTGAAGGCTTTTCCCCCCAGGGCTGGTTGGTTTATTAGTGCCAGTTGGCTTTTTAAAAAAAGTATCTTATTTTTGCTGTAGTTTTTACTGTGATCTTTTGTTGTTGTTGTTGTTGTTGTTGTTGTTGTTGTTGTTGCTTGTTTAAAAAACCTGTTTGCTTCTCTTGAGTCCATGGATAGGAAAGGCAAATAACAAGTATTATTATGAACAGATGGAAATAACGCAGTACAGCCAGCCAGCAGTGTCAGCAGCTGATCAAGGGACTCAATTGCTACTTTGTGCAGGGAGAACTATGGCCTTTGAGGGCACCTTGAGAGATTTGCCACTGCATCAAGTAGAGATAATTTTCTCCTAAACCTTTCTGGATGACTGTGTAGCCAATGCTCCTCCAGCAACTGGGACCGATTTTTGGTAGCAGGAAAGTTGTTGTTTTGTTCTTGCATTTGATTTGGTCTCCAAGCCTGCTCCCTCTCACTGACCCCTAGGTGGCCTCAGGGAGTCCTGGGCCCCATTACAGTGCACATCTCACAGAGCTAGTAATTTCTTCACAGAAGCATTCCTCATCCCAATGTAAAAACTGCCCAGTTCCCTCAGCTTTTCTTCTTTGCTCTTTGATGTGAAGCTCCCTTCTCGGCTGGGAATCTTTCTAATTTATCTGTTATGTGCTGACCTTCTTTTCTTATGGGACATGACCAAAATCCTCCAAAATTAACCTAGACGAGGCATCCAGGCAAAAAATAATAATTCATAAATGAGCTCAGTTGCATTAAGAAGAGGAAATGGGGACCCGGGGGGGGGGGATATGAATGAATCAGTGGACAATTATTGAATGACCATATCCAATGAATCCTAAACAGGGGTCAAAGGGAGACTGCCCAGAAGAACCCACCACAGCTGGGTGCAACAAAGAGCTCCTCTAACCTCTCTTTCTCTTTTGCCTCTGTTTTGTTTCCCCGGTGAGGCGGCAATTCTTGCCTGCTCAAGGGAAAGCATGGCTAGTTTCTCTCCTTTTTTCTGATGAGATTGCTCCCCCCCCCCATCCCAGAAGGTCATCTCTGGGGAAGGACTGGCCTTTAGCAAAGGACAGCCTTTGCCCTTTATACTCTGAGCTGTGCCTTCCCCATGTGGAATTCATTTTTCTATTCTGTCGCAACCTGTGCAGGGTGATTACAGGATGACACTGAAAAGCAGAGAAGGTGCAGATGAATGGGTGGTTTCCATCTGCCCAGTGTCTCCAAGACTTCTGCTTCCGTCTAGAAGATACCTTAGGGGGCTGGACGTGGGACCTGCTCTCATCCAATGCACGTTCTCCTTGGGAAGCTGGGGCAGGACAAAAGAGTCCCATGGAGGAGGGTGGCTTCTCCCAGCAGAACTTTGTCCTCCACTTGGAGTTTCTGCACTGCTTCAGAGTCTCTGTCCAGGCTCTCAAGAGTTGCAGTGAGCAGTGGAGTCAGACTGTTGGCTCCTCTACACTGACTGGCAGCACCTCCTACAGTTTTAGGCAAGAAGTCTCTCCCAGCCCCACCTGGAGATGCACCTGGGCAGGTGCTTTCTTCCTGAGATGTGCTCCCCTTTCCTGTGGTCACCCTCAAAGAGCTTTCCTTCTTTGCTGCCATTTTAGAGGCTTTTAAGGTTGGGAACAGAGCAAGAGCACTTCAACCTCACCATTCCTTGAATCAAAACATAAGTGACAGCACAGTGAAGTAACACAGTAGAGCTAAACCTGCTGCCAGTTGGCACACCATGCACTTCAGTACATATTGGGGCTGTTCAGTTAATTCCAAAGCACTTGGAACGAAACTAGGAAGCAATGTGTTGATGGCTACTGGCTGGTTGGAGGCGGGCAGGCACGGGGAGTCAAACTAACCCTTAAAAATGGCACGGCCTGCTTGGCTGCATTGAATGTGCACGGGGATGGAAGTCTGTGCCCCCAGTT
Organism: Podarcis bocagei; assembly: GCF_964188305.1. Classification (NCBI taxonomy): domain Eukaryota; kingdom Metazoa; phylum Chordata; class Lepidosauria; order Squamata; family Lacertidae; genus Podarcis; species Podarcis bocagei. The sequence continues at coordinate 1,523,689 of NC_138143.1, forward strand.
AGTCGAGTCCCAGGGTTCCTTCATCAACCTTCCTGGCTATGGTGGATCACCTTAAGCCCTGGCTTCCAGCCCCACCTCACCTGCCTGTGCAATTTAGGAGGGGAACACTCCAGGGATGACCCAAGGAGTTGTTTCTCTCTTTTTTTTGCCCAGTCCTAGATGTAGCATGTACCATGGTGACAAAAGAAGGGCAGCTTTAAAAATCACTCCAAATACCACAAACATAGCATTTTTCCTTTTGTGCCAGAATCAATGATTGCTTGGACTGGATTTGACTTTAGATAGCTGGGAAAGGTGGTCTGCAGAACTCCTGGCTTGCTTATATCCTCCATCCTAGGTGGGGAGTGGGATGCTAGGGAAGGTGGGCACCAGGGAATCCCTGAGGTTTTTGTCCCTGGAGCAGGAACCAGGATGGGGGAATAGTGCAGATCGCTGGATGGACCCAAGTGGATGCGTTAAAAAGAAGAAGCGGGGATGGCCAGATGGGCTGGGAGAATGGTGCTGGGATTGAGGAAGGGGAGCTGAGGAATTAGGTCAGTACAGAGGATGAGATGAAGCCGGGAAACTTTCCGCCTAGCTGCTTCCCCACTCCGCCCCTTCCACCTCCTGCATCCCGTCTCCCGCAGCAACCGCATCCTTCGACCGTGGACTGGGGGACCCAGGCTCACTCACCCGCTGCCTTGCCTAGGGCACAGCCGGGGTCCGGCTTCTTTTGCTGGGGTCGGTAGGTACCCAACTCCTGCTTCCAGCTGTCACGCTCTGAAGTCCCAGATTTCAAAGGGGGGGGGGCGTTGTAAGGAGAGCAGCGTGGGGGCCGCCCACTTCAGGGAATGACGGACATAGCTTCCTAGCCAATGGAGAGGCGAGGGACCGCCCAGATGGAGATCACCACTCCGTGGGGTGGGCAGGGGACAGAAATGATGTCATGATGTATGGAGGAGAGGTAGGGGGAAGATGTTGGGATGCTGTTAGACTGACTTCAATCTCCGCCGCCGCCGCCGCCTTTTCTGGAAAGCGGACCACTAGCTCGGCTGGTGAATAATACCTTGGCGAGGTTTCCTCTCCCTTCTGGGGCTCCGCTCCAGGCTGAGCAGGGGAACACACAAGACCAGAACACCCGGGCTGGCTCCATGGGCTGGAAACGCGCCTGTTAAGTCTTGGGGGCCAGACTGGGGAAGGAGAAATTTCCTAAGAAATTGGGGATATGCTTATTAGGCATAGAAGGGGCTGACGGAATCCCTTCTGCTAGAGCTTGTGCAGCTTGGCATACCCACTTTGGAATAAGCCTCACTGAACCCAGGGGAACTTACTTCCAAGTTTACCTGCCCAAGTGTGAGCCAGGAATCCCAAGTTAAGGCACTTTAATAGCCATGGGAAATCCTGAGCAGTGTGGTTAAGGGTGCTGAACTTCCAGAACTACAGTTCCCAGCACCCTTAAGAAGCTACAGTTCCCAGGATTCCCCATGACTGTCAAAGTGGTATGATGATAGTGCTTTGAATGTACTGTGTAGGGGTGAGGCGACCTTAGACAAGCTACTATTCCTCGGTGCCTTCCCAGTCTTTAATATGGGGAATGGTCACAGAATCACAGAATTGTAGAGTTGGAAGGGAACCCAAGAGTCATCTGGTCCCTCCCCTGGGTGGGCTCAAACACCAGTCTTCTGGTTTACAGCCAGATGCACTGGCCATACTGGTCTACCTTACAGGGTTGCTAGAAGGATTACTAAAATAATATATGCAAAGAGCTTTGAACATTTGAAGTGGGCTTTTATTATTCTCAGATCAAGGACCAGATGAGATTCTTGCTTGATGTCTGGGTCTGGGGGGAGGATGAGGCCAAGACACCTGGGCTCCTCTAACACCACATTCATAGGATCACACTGATATTCCCTGTGATGTCTCATATTCAAAACATTTGTCGGATTGCGAATGGGTGTTTATAAACTTGTGAGGGGCTCCTGAGCCTTACTGTCCAAGAACAGACTGTCTTTAATGGATATGGGAAGGTCAGGGGGTGAAAGACAGGGAATAGGGGCTCCCACATCCATTCTCTGCTTCTAGTGGGGGCACATTTGGGCAGTTAACTATGTCAGAAACAGGCTGGGAAGAAAATGTGCTACTGGAGACCCTGGTGATGTCACCCTGCAATTTATAAAAATACAATCAGCTCTGATACCTGAGGGATAAGTGGCAGTTGGAGGGCTGGGGGTGATTTCATACAGATGACATCATCAAAGGCTGACATTCCTCTCCCCTCTGTGTACCCTTTTGATAAGGGCATGATGGAAATGCTGGATGGAACAAGCTCTTAGATGGTGAGTCGATATGGCTGAGCCCGGCTTAGCTGGGGAGGGCGGGATACAAATAAAATTTATTATTATATTTATTATTATTATTATTATTATTATTATTATTATTATTATTATTATTATTATTAAAGTGTATTACACAATAACACTTTAGATCTGGTTCACAGCTTAATCAATGAAGCAGTACAAACAATTGTCACAAGGAGTTGAGGGCAGACCTGAAAAGGGTTTCTGGGACCTGAGTCATCTGCATTTCCTAGAAAGAAAGTACAGCTTTCATGTGTGTGCCCTTCAGATGTTGCTCATGCCCTCAAAGTCCCATCTGCCGCATCCAGCCTCGCCAGGGTTCTGGGATGATGGGCGTTTGTGTGGTAGCAACTGGGAGGGAGGCTGCGGTGGGGTGTCATTATACTGCAGGTGACCAACTTTTCTAGCCTCAGTGACTCCACTGATCTTTCAGAAGCTGGGAGCATATGGTGTCCTGCAGACTAAATTCATCTCCCAATGCTAGCAGCCACAGCACACGATGAATCTGGCAGCGTCTAGCAAGAAGAGCTTTCCAGCTATGGAGCTCTTGCACCCAGCTCCTACCTACTGCCCTCCCCTCAATGTTTCAGTCTCATCGGTTCCAGTCAGCAAAGACTTACTGGCTGGAGCTGGTGAGAGCTGTATTCAAAAACACCTGGAGGCCACCAGCTTGTGAAAGGCTGCACTATTGACAAATGAGGTGCACTGACTTCTTTCATAGATGCTGCCTGCAGAATCTGAAAAGAGAGATGCACTATCTAAATCAGGATCTCCCAAATTTGGGTCTCCAGCTGTTTTTGGATTACAATTCCCTTCATCACTGACCACTGGTCCTGCTAGCTAGGGATGATAGGTGCTGTAGTCCCAAAACAGCTGGAGAGAGACTCAAGTTTGGGAAGCACTGATCTAAATGGACAGACTTCCCATGCCTTTAACAGTAGTGCAGAAGAGAGAGAAGTACATCAGGTGCAGCTTTGCTATGTAGGTGAGGGGCAAAGCCACAAGGCTGGATTTCTCTCTTCTAAAGGTAAAGGGACCCCTGACCATTAGGTCCAGTCATGGCCGACTCTGAGGTTGTGACGCTCATCTCGCTTTATTGGCCGAGGGAGCCGGTGTACAGCTTCCGGGTCATGTGGCCAGCATGACTAAACTGCTTCTGGCGAACCAGAGCAGCGCACAGAAACACTGTTTACCTTCCCGCCGGAGCGGTATCTATTTATCTACTTGCACTTTGACGTGCTTTTGAACTGCTAGGTTGGCAGGAGCAGGGACTGAGCAACGGGAGCTCACCCCATCGCAGGGATTCGAACCGCCGACCTTCTGATCAGCTTCCTAGGCTCTGTGGTTTAACCCACAGCGCCACCCGCATCCCTTTTCTCTCTTCTAGATGACTATTAAAAGTTTGGGGACCCTGTCCACCCACAGAATGTTCCACTTTATTGCTCATGGGGTCAACCTTGGAGATTGGATGGTTAGGATATTGAGGCCTCTAAGACACTCTTCAGCTTAGCTTCTTAACATCACACCTGGGCCCCAGCATCAAATAAATGTGGCTCCCCTCATTCTGCAATGGAGATGTTGTGCCCGTGGATGATTTCCTAAAGATCATGGCATCAGCTTTGGTGCTAACATCAGAAGAGGGGCCTTAGAAATGTGCCCAGGTTTTTTGAAGGGTAACCTTGCATGATGTTTGAAAAGCACTACATTACCATGGATTCAGACTATAGGAAGATGTCTTATAGTGAGTAAATGGATTATCCCATCTGCTTCACTATTGCCCACCTTGACTGGCAGTAGCTCTCCAGGGTTTCAGACAGGAGACATTCTCAGCATCACCTGGAAATGTTTAAACCTGGGACCTTCTGCATGCTAAGCATGTGCTCTGAGCCTCTGATATTGAACTATGGCTTCTCAAAAAGACAAGAGATCCGGTGGAAGAGCTGCTCTGAAATGCGTCTCAGCCACTGCAGCTGGGCTTCAGCAGTAATGTGCAGCTGTAGACAAGTGTTGAGTATCTTCTAGATCAGGGATGTCCAACTTCCTGGGGACTGTGATCTACTCACACAATTAAAATCTGGCAGTGATCTACCCCTTTGGGGGGGGTTCAGGTAAAAGTTGTTGAGCTTTTAGGGAGGAATTGTTTGTGAATTTAGGGGCTTATGTCTATTAAATAAAATAAGGCACTCACAAAGAGATCACTAATGAGACAGTCAGCCTCGCTGCGATAACTCCAACTTCTGCTCTAGCAATCTAGAGGATAGGGCGAGGGGGCAGGGCAGGATGGAGGAGCCAGTGATCTATCATGATCTACCAAAACCTCCCGGGGATCGACCAGTTGATCCCAATCAACCTGTTGGACATCCCTGTTCTAGATCACATGTGATAATGCCCCAGAACGTGCTCTGGAAATTTTTGTCTGCTCAGTTTCCAAGGTTGTGAAAACTGCTATCTTAGGCTCTACCCCTCCCAGGCAGATCTGGGAAACCTGAGGTTCTTGGAACGCTTCTGGACTACAGCTCCCATCACCCCTGACCTTTGACCATGGGTGACCTGCTCTTGAAAGAAATGCCATGGTCTTATTCATGGGAGCAAGCAGCCAGGCAGCCAGGCAGGCAGGCAAGTGTCACGTCAAGGCAGCATCAGGACCCTGGGATTCTCTCACTCCGCGAGATCTCAGAGGAGCACTACCAGAGCAAGCAAAAATTTGTTTCAGCATTCACTGTGGCAGGTGGACATGACTTGCATTCCAGGTGCTTAGAACAGTTCTCTGTCCATTACTGTCCACTATCTAGTTTCCACCTGTGACAGAGATACATGGAAGACTATGGGATGGTGCATTTCCCCATTTTGTACAGCACAGCATCACAGCAGCATGACTCAAGATGCTGTCATGGGGTGGAAAGCATGTTTAGCCTGAGGCAGTGGTCTCTTCTGGCAGATCCTCCAGTAATGGGAAGGTCCAGAGGCCAAAATGCTCAGAACAATGAATGTGAATTATACCTTTGTACAGCAGGGTAGTTTACACACACACTCTCTCTGTCCATTCAGGTGTTTATGGGATGTTATTTTGAGTGTTCAAGAACACAAGACAACCCCCCCCCCCGTCCCCACAACTCTCAAGGCATGTGAAGCAAGGGCAGTGCGGGGGGGGGGAGTCCCAAAGAGCAGACAGAGACGCAAGGGAGCGGCATTTGTTCCCTGGGCTTGGACTTCCCCATGACAAAGGGTATTTTGGCAATTATCTGAAAGGGAGATGCATGCTGCTTGCTTACCACTGTACTCTGAGTTGTTGTTTCAAATTTGTATTCAACAAACAGAAGCTGTCCTGCTTTCTGATTTGGTCCCAAAATATCCCACTTTTCCTTAGGACATCCTTATTTTCACTTGAAAAATGTTGGAGGGTATTGAGTCATGTGACGCCCGAGCCAAAGATTTAAGTACAGTAACTAGACAACCTTTAGAAGACATATGAAGGCAGCCCTGTATAGGGAAGAGTTTTAATGTTTAATGTTTTGTTATGGTTTTATATATGTTGGAAGCCATCCAGAGTAGCTGGGGCACCCTTGTCAGAAATGCAGGGTATCAACATAAACATAAATATAAATGAAGAATAGATGTCCCTATTTTCATCAAAGAAATTTTGGAGGGCATGTTATTTGCCTCTGACAGAGATCTATCCCTTCCACTATTCAATAAAAATTGTTCATGGAAGCTAACAATAAGGTCTGCAACAGAAAATAAACAATTTGCAAACCGTATTATGCAGTAACACAACGTAAACATCAGAGCATATGGGAAAGTGTTGTTTTTTTTTAATGTAAGGCAGTTGAAAACGTATTTAAATTGCAAACATGGCAGCAGAGGCGAACAAGCAGCCTAGAGCAGCCCAGACAGACCTCGGTGGTCAAACACCTGTTTTATTTAAAAGTGTTTGCCTGCCAGCCGGAGTTCCCGAGTTCCCACACGTGGGATATTCCAGATCCCCGACTCTGCCATTGCTCTGGAAGGAAGCCCCGCCCAGCGCACCAAACCCCTCGCGGGGAGCCCCCCCCCAGCATCTCATTGATTGCTGCACATGGTGTGTTGTTGTGGTTTGGTACCTCCCTCGTGTGGCCAGACATGGCTATTACACATCCATTAATTCTTACTTTTCTTTTTTTGTTTAAGTGAAGCCAACAGAGAGAGAGAACATGAGGGTGGGGACAAGCAAGCTCCTTTAATAATTATCTTAATAATTAATAATTCATTTTTGGAAAACTATTTTGAAAAGTGCAATATAATAAAAGAACAACAAAACAAATGGTTACTGTACAGTATGTGATTTGAAAGACGTGCAAAGCATTATCAATGCTCATCAATGGTTCCTCTTCATCCTGGAGACTAGTGGGGTGACTAGTGGGGTGCCACAGGGTTCTGTCTTGGGCCCGGTCTTATTCAACATCTTTATCAACGACTTGGATGATGGACTCAAGGGCATCCTGATCAAATTTGCAGATGACACCAAACTGGGAGGGGTGGCTAACACCCCAGAGGACAGGATCACACTTCAAAACGACCTTGACAGATTAGAGAACTGGGCCAAAACAAACAAGATGAACTTTAACAGGGAGAAATGTAAAGTATTGCACTTGGGCAAAAAAAATGAGAGGCACAAATACAAGATGGGAGACACCTGGCTTGAGAGCAGTACATGTGAAAAGGATCTAGGAGTCTTGGTTGACCACAAACTTGACATGAGCCAACAGTGTGACGTAGCAGCTAAAAAAGCCAATGCAATTCTGGGCTGCATCAATAGGAGTATAGCATCTAGATCAAGGGAAGTAATAGTGCCACTGTATTCTGCTCTGGTCAGACCACACCTGGAGTACTGTGTCCAGTTCTGGGCACCACAGTTCAAGAAGGACACTGACAAACTGGAACGTGTCCAGAGGAGGGCAACCAAAATGGTCAAAGGCCTGGAAACGATGCCTTATGAGGAACGGCTAAGGGAGCTGGGCATGTTTAGCCTGGAGAAGAGGAGGTTAAGGGGTGATATGATAGCCATGTTCAAATATATAAAAGGATGTCACATAGAGGAGGGAGAAAGGTTGTTTTCTGCTGCTCCAGAGAAGCGGACACGGAACAATGGATCCAAACTACAAGAAAGAAGATTCCACCTAAACATTAGGAAGAACTTCCTGACAGTAAGAGCTGTTTGACAGTGGAATTTGCTGCCAAGGAGTGTGGTGGAGTCTCCTACTTTGGAGGTCTTTAAGCAGAGGCTTGACCATGTCAGGAGTGCTCTGATGGTGTTACCTGCTTGGCAGGGGGTTGTACTCAGTGGCCCTTGTGGTCTATTCCAACTCTATGATTCTATGATTCATTAAAAGAGCCCCTCTCTAATACTCTCAAGAGAAGCGTTTATGAAAGGGGAGAATGGAGTTCATACAGAGTCAAATGGATGAGACGCAGTTTGGCCCTTTACTTTCTCTTCACTTTCCACATATCTTGCTGATCTTTGAGATCCTTGAGGGGCAAAGAGGGTGGAGAGAAGGAGGGAAGCAGGTGAGTCAAGGGGTGCCCAGAATGCCCACCTTTTGCTGTGCCCTTTCCAGCAGCCGAGCCCGTGTGCTTTAGCAGGTGAAGCCGAGATGGGGCAGCTGCAGGTGGCCCCTCCTTCCTGACCCTGGCCATGTCTGCGGGGGGGGGGGGGAGTCAGAGACCAGTCGCATACGGGGGCCACGGCATCTCCACCCCTCTGTTACAGGCAGGGGAGCAGGGCTAATGGAAACGGTGGCAATGCCAAGAGGGCCAACAACCTATCAGCACCTTTGGGAGAAAGCAGAAGCCAGGGAAGGGACTATGACAGAAGGGAGCTGTGTTCTCAAGCTCGCCTGTGTGTTTACAGGCAATTTGGGGTGATTTAATCTGGAGATTGCGTGCCCTGGGGGATATTGAATTCTGCCTTAAGTTCTTGGGGGGAAATTGGTGAGAACCACTGAGACCAAATCAGAGTTTGAATAAAACAATTTATTTATGTACCTATAATCATGCCAGTCAGGGGTGTAAAATGGCTTTGTGCCTTGCAGGGCCAAATGTAGTGTGGCCAAATGGCCAAATGGTTCATCACAGCAAGGTCACACACAACTTACCTTCCAAGCCCACATTGCCTGGACCAATAGCATAGATTTGCCTATGAAACTGATAGAAGCAAGCAGAAGCAGAGAGCCTCATGGTTGCGGTATGATAAACTGGGAGGAGTACAAGAAGCTGGTGACTTGAACTGGAGTCCTAGATGCATCAGGGGTTGGGGAAATACTTGAATGCATGATTCACATTTCAGGCACATGGGGAGCAAAAAAGACAGCCCTTTTTTTTGGAAATGGAAACGACAGAGAGAAAGGGAAATAATAAATCATGACTTGGAATAAACTGTTCCAAGGAAAGGGGAAGAAGATGAAGCAATTTCCTGAATGTCACTGTGACCTGTGGGCATTGCAGTTGTATACTGGAGTTCTGGCAAGTGCCAGGCAACAAGTCTTATGAATGTATGACAGTCTGCAGATAATAACAAGGAGACTGTGTATTGTTCAGAACATTGGCTGTGATGGAGTGGCTGAACACATAAGGCAGGCTTTCTAGGTTACCCTTAAGCCCTGGGCTCTGCACTGTCCTAGCAAGCAAACTGAGCTCCTTAAAGGTAAAGGTAAAGGGACCCCTGACCATTAGGTCCAGTCGTGACCGACTCTGGGGTTGCGGCGCTCATCTCACTTTATTGGCCGAGGGAGCCGGCGTACAGCTCATGTGGTCATGTGGCCAGCATGACTAGAGCTCCTTAGGACCTCCCAATAATAATAATAATAATAAACTATTTAATGGTGAGCATGAGGCTTCTGTTGTGTTCCTTTCAGGGTCCTAACTAGCCCAAAGAAAGCAATAAATACAGAGAAGTGGCAAGGGAAGTGATCTAGCTAGAGCAGGAGCAGTCTGCTCTCATGAGGTCAAGCCACTTGAGCAAAGCCCAGAGCAGCACAGAGAGATAGAGAGAGATCTAGGATCCCTAAGGCAAAAGATGAGCTCTTTCAATTGCTCATTAAAAAAACTGCTTCATGATACCAAAAATCAGCAATATCTTTGCCACATGGGGTTCCATTGGTTTCCTTTTTTTAAAATAAGATATTTATTGAGATTTTCAAGAAAATACAAAAGAAAAATAAAAAATAAAAATACAAAATAAAAATAGTTAAAAACAATTCAGTCTTTCCGTCACATATTTTTCATTTGCTTATTTCCTGGACCTCCTCACGCCTCCCTTTTCTGTATTCCAGTTCAAATTGTTAATTCAGCAAATCCCTCCCCTCTTCATTCATCTTGATCTTCAATTTTAAAATATTATAACATTAAATTTTTACCTATTAATAACCATTTTCTCATATTCTCTTATAACAAGGACTTAGAGATATGGTCAAATTTGAAGCTTTCCTTGTTAGGTCGAATTGCTGTTATAAAGATGAATGTATTGCCAAGAATGTTATTTTTGTTTCAATCATTGCAAATCTTGGACAAAATGGACTTTTTCAAGAAGTGGCAGAGAGACATTTCTAGATTTGTCTGGCAGGGCAAGAAGCCCATAATAAAATTTAAAATATTAACTGATGCAAAGGACAGAGGTGGATTTGCCCTGCCAGACCTTAAACTTCATTATGAATCAGCAGCATTTTGCTGGCTGAAAGAATGGCTGCTTCTTGAGAACACAGATATTTTGGATCTAGAAGGTTTTAATAATGTTTTTGGGTGGCATGCATATTTGTGGTATGACAAGGTTAACGCACATAAAGCATTTAAAAACCATATTGTCAGAAGAGCATTGTTTAATGTTTGGACAAGATATAAAGACTTATTTGAAAACAAAACCCCAAGGTGGCTATCAGCGATGGAGGCGAAAGCTCAGAAAAAACTTAATATGGAGGCCAAATGGCCAAAATATTGGGAAATTTTGGAACAAGAAGGAGACAAATTGAAATTGCAGAGTTTTGGGAAATTAAAAGATAAAGTGTGAGACTGGCTTCATTACTATCAGATAATGGAGGCATATAACTTGGATAAGAAAATTGGCTTCCAGGTGGAAAAATCAAAATTAGAAACAGAACTGTTAGAACCTAAAACTAAGATTTTGTCAAAGATGTATAACTTGCTGTTGAAATGGAATACTCAGGATGAAACGGTCAAATCTGCTATGATTAAATGGGCACAAGATGTTGGACATAACATTATGTTTGCTGACTGGGAACAGTTGTGGACCACAGGTATGAAATTTAAGGCATGTAATGCCCTAAGAGAGAATATTATGAAAATGATATACAGGTGGTACATGACACCAGTCAAGCTTGCAAAAATCTATCATTTGCCCGATAATAAATGTTGGAAATGTCAAGAAACTGAAGGTACATTCTTTCACCTTTGGTGGATGTGCCCAAGGATTAAGGCCTTCTGGGAGATGATCTATAATGAAATGAAAAAGGTATTTAAACATACCTTCCTGAAGAAACCAGAGGCCTTCCTCCTGGGCATTGTCAGCCAATTGGTGCCAAAGAAGGATAGAACTTTCTTTATGTATGCCACAACAGCAGTAAGAATACTCATCGCAAAGTATTGGAAGACACAAGATCTACCCATCCTGGAAGAATGGCAGATGAAGGTGATGGACTATATGGAACTGGCAGAAATGACTGGCAGAATCTGAGACCAGGGAGAAGAGTCGGTGGAAGAAGATTGGAAAAAGTTTAAAGATTATTTACAGAAATACTGTAAAATTAATGAATGTTAGAATGATGTTGGATAGAAACTAAGTGGCCATTGGTTTCCAATTTAGCAGTCTCTGCCTTCAAAATCTGCATCTGTCTCTTTAAGAAAGACGTGCTTTCCCCATGCTAAGGAATGTAGTTTCAGTTCTGCAACCAGCTCTCACAGAAAGGACGGAGAGTTAAAAGTAATATAAAATAACAATTCTTAATAACCCGAGCATCCTTACCTGTTTATAATCTTTCTTAATGTCAGATAATTACAGTGGTACCTCTGGATGCGCACGGGATCTGTTCTGGAGCCCCGTTCGCATCCTGAGCAGAACGCAACCTGTGTCTGCCCATGCGCGGGTTGCGATTTGCCACTTCTGCGCATGTGCGTGACGTCATTTTGAACATCTGTGCATGCGCGAGCATGAAACCTAGAAGTAACCCATTCCGTTACTTTCGAGTTGCCGTGGAACGCAACCTGAAAACACTCAACCTGAATCATATTTAACCCGAGGTATGACTGTAGATGCAATTTTTATATTATTTTTCAGCCTGTTAGTTAATGTATCTTCTTACGCCAGCATACAATTTGTGTTCTAGGTGAAAATTAATTGACAGACAGGTCACCCAAATCATAACCTGATGCCCTGAGGCCTAACCTTCACGGCTGGACATGATGGTGGTTCCTCACTCCAAGATGCTCCCTTCATCCCAAAACCTATCTTAGCTCTTTGTGATTTCCAATTCATGCTTTCCTTCTGTGTTGATTTCTGAATTTCCCTATTTTGGATTAATGCAGATACACACAGGAAAGTGATAGACAGGAGAGGAGGGGCCCTGCCTGACAGACAGGGCAGAGAGGATCTCCCTGGGTGGGAGGCTGGGGGAAGAGGGGGGAGCTCCCAGGGGTGACCTGGGAGGGTTCACTCTTTTGTGTGTGGAATAAACGCTAATATATAATGGTGCTAGAGGGCTTTGCATGTACTTTTACTTTTACTCTTTATTTTCTTCCTTTTCTTTCTTTTTTAAATAAATCGTTTCACATTAGATTAGCTTGGCTTTTATTGCATTTTGTGTGGGAAACTTTCAATAAAAATTGATTTAAAAAAACCCCCTTCAACCTTCTGATTGACAACTGCACAGCAGGCCTTTGACTTACATTGTGGGGATTTGTGCACAAAGGCAAAATCTCAGAAGGCAGAGTCAGGAAGACCCCTAGAACTGCCCCACCTTGTGACTATCCCTACATTGCCAGGCTGCTGTGAGAAAACCAGCACAGAAGGAGCTCCTAAAGCTGACTGGGACAACCCCTTCTGACTGTCCCCCCACCACTCTCCATTTATCCGTTCCCCCACTACCCGTGCAAAGCTGTGCTATAGAAGAAATTGGGGTTGGCTTTTACAGTTCGACTCTCCATCAAGGGACTCTGTGTCCGCTAGAATTCAGTGAAAGCAAAGTAGAGCTTTATTTTTCCATGGCAACAGTTTCCCCACTGCATTGCAAGGAGGTGAAGACCCAGAGCAAAGGTGTAAAAGAACCTTTAAAGACTTTGGAAATTGCCCAGCCCCTTAGCCAAAGACCACCCAAAAAGCATCATACACAGAAAGAGGTGGTCTGCAGCAGAAATTTGAGAGTGTGGCTTGTTTCCTGTCTGTTAAGATAATACTTGCTGGTTGTCTGGCCATTCCTCTGAGATGGCAAATACTTTAGTTCTTGAATCCAGGTCACAGGATTCATACTATATTCATACGCAAAATATTCCCTTAAGGATTTGTAGGTGAAATAACTATTGGGAAAGGTTTCTCCAAGATACAGTCATACCTCCGGTTGAAGTAGCTTCGGGAGGAATATTTTCGGGTTGCACTCTGCGGCGACCCAGAAGTAACGGAGCGTGTTACTTCCGGGTTTCGCCGCTCGTGCATGTGCAGATGCTCAAAATGCTTTGTTTGTTTGTTTGTTTTAAATTAACAATGGGGCAATCCCCTGTGTGTCCTCATGAGTTCAGGGGGCTTAGTTTCATATGGAAGTGTGGATAGGATTTGCAGCCCGAATCAACACATTTACAATGCAGGAACAGCACAACAGTATCCCCAGGAGACCTGCTGAAAACATGAGGCAGAACAGCACAGGAGAAACAAAATGATTCCACATGCAGGAAATGTTGCTGATCAAATTATGGAGCCCTTTATTGTGTGAAAACAATTGAAGTTCCTAGGTTCACCAGGATAACTGTGTGTTTTCACCAGAACTGATATCAACCCATGTTTCAGGTTCCATTTCAGGGTTTCCGGAGAATTCGTGTCATGTTATTGTCAGGAAATACCGTAAGCTTCATGACGCTATTTCCCATCATGCATGTAAGGTCTATTTTATTTATTACATTTCTGGCCCACCTTTCCTCCTACCCCTCCCCATTGCTGGTGGGTTAGGGTGCAAGATTGTGACTGGCCCAAGGTCACCCAGTGAGCTTCATGGCTGAATGCTGGTCTCCCAGCTCCTAGTGTGACATGCCAGCTGTTATGTACTGAAGTTCTCACCCTGGGCCAGCAGGGGGAATACTGTAGATAGTTTTCACTCAGGTCCCGTCAGTTATTTTAGGCGGGAAACCCTGGGTTGTTGCTGCTACAATGTTGATAGCCGGCTGCCTATAAAAGCAGGCCGGCTGAGCTGTTGGCTGTTCAGTTCTGTCCAGCTTACAAATAAAGAGCTGCTCTGGAGAAATCGCTGCGTCGTCTGCTATGTTCGCCCACAACTTAACACCAGCCACTACAGATAAGCTGAGTGGGGATTTGCACCCTGTTCCCTAGTCCCACACTCTTAACCCCTGCACTGCCATACTTCTTTCTCTCGGAAGAGAACCCTATTTTGAATGATATCTCAGTAGCAGATTTCCACGTGTGCCAGCAAAGCACTATTATCCACCTGACTTGCTCTTCAGCCTAGTTGTGTCCCTTTTCCTATTTACATTTTCAGAGCCAGTGTTACGTGTTTCTTCTAAAGTTTGTTTTTGTGCTGAATGTAGCACAAGGGATCAAAAAGGGGAACAAAAAAAGTGGTTGAAATGGTTTCTTTGGTGCCTGCAGTGCAACCCTGAGCTAGTGGGAGAGAAGGGTTGGGGTCTGCAGCTTTGCAAGTTTGTCTGAGTGGAGCTCACGCTCAGCTCCAGGTGATTCCCCCTTCGCTTCTCTCAGCTGCAGAAAAGGGATTCGTCTAGGGCTGCCAGATGTCTGAATTTCCCAGACGTCAATCGGATTTCAAAGGCGAAATTGACTTCAGGGGAGGGGGGCAGGATTTCCGCAAGGTGGTGTTTTGTCCTGGATCTTAGGCAAGTCAATCAAAAAATCAAGTTTTTGATGTTTTTGTAAAAAAAAAAAAAGCTCAACAATTTAACAATTTTTGAGTGACCTGGTTTTTCCTATTTCAAACATGGCAGCCCTAGATTTGCCAGAATTAAAGTGTACTTGCCAGTGGAGTGGAACAATGCACTTGCATAATTTAAGCATAGCCTCAGAGTCATAGTCACTTCCCTAAATACATTTAATGAATGTGTGTGTGTATTTGTTCACTACCTTATAGTATTTGCAAAAACAACCCCTCTTACTTGACAGCACAATATTTACCATGTCTGTCCAGCAGTAAGTTCTACTGAATTCAACCTCTTGCTTCCAGGCTTCCAGAGTGACTGTTTATTGAGCACTCATCCTGATTTGCTTGCAGGGAGATTAGAAAGCCGTTGGATGTTTAAAGAGCATTCACTCCGATCTGTTTGCAGGGAGATTAGATGACACTTGCGTCAAAGCAACTGTTACCCCACTGTTATGGGGTAGCTTGGATCCTAGAACAATAGGCAGGTAGGATCCTAGAATGCAACAACCTGATTGGCCTGCAGGAGCAGACCATCAGGCCCCTGGAGGAAGTTAATCAGTCTATTAGGCAGGTAGGATCCTAGAATGCAACAACCGGAGGCTCCAGGAGGGAAGCAGAATCAGCCAGTCAAACGGGACCCATTGTGTAAATGATGTATATAAAGCCAGAGGTTTTGGGGGAAATTCAGTCACTGATTTACGAGCTGCAATAAAGAGCATGAAATCACTATGCGACTCCGAGTATATTTCACCCACACTTGCAGGTGCCTTTTCCTGGTGCTTTTCTTCTTGTGACAAGTCTGATTACTTTGGTGAAGTGGCTTTCTTGCACCAGAGCTGCCAATTAACAACAACTGCACACCTTGATTTTTTCAGTATGAGATTGGGACCCCCCCCCAATAGTAACAGTCTGGAGGTGCCCCTACAATGGAACTGTGTTCACAAAAAGACAATAAAGTAACAAAAGCTGACAAGCAGCCTCTTCCTGTCAGGGTGAGCACTGCAGGATTTTAATTGGAATATAATGCCCTTCAGAACCACAGCTATGATTCTGCTTCTCAGCAATTGCAGAACAGTAATGATTCAGCACAGTGAAGGGCTGTAGTGTAAAAGAAAGCAAAACGCACACAAGTTGGGAAAATGGAATGAAACACGGTCCCATTCTTTGAGTGGCTCTGATGTTCTTTATATCTGGGTCACCCTTTTGCCAGACTTCTGCAGCCACAAAAGCCAGGGTGACTCATAAAACAGACAGGATTATGAGATGGTAACTGGACTGTACCACGTCAGGAGGTACAGTAGGTGGGGCAAATCACCTTTTATTAATTATTCCCTTCATCACAAAGCCACATCAACTCTCTGCAAGCCAGCCTGCCAGCTTGGCACACCAAGGTGAAAAGCTCTTTCCTGCACTTCTTTTCAACTTGCATGGAGCATTCAAAATATCAGTTAAGACTGAAGCGATATGCTCTACTCTACCATTTCAGAAACCAACTGGCGTCACTTTCAGGTGAACTGGTTATCAAGCATTAATCCTGATTTGTTTGCACAAAAATTTCCTGGAGCTTAGATTACGAGGAGCGTTTATTGAGCATTCATTTCCCTATCACATTCTTTATTACAAAAAGAAAAAAAAATAGAGGGGGGAGGGGGAGAGCAAGTTTGTTGTGCAAGATCTCCAAATCTGCTGTAATTGCACAACCCGAATTAGCTAGTATGTGCTTGAATTCCACCTGAAAATAATGGGAGTCTGGAAACGGCCTGCCTCATTCACAGAGTTGCTTCACAGCTGCCTGACTTTACAGAGGACACACGGTGTGGGAAAATGGATGGTGGGAAGACGAGAACCCAGAGTTTACCCAGTGGAACCAGAATGCTGGTATATTTAAGGCAGGTATAAGGAAGTGCTTCAAACATAGTGTGTGGATGTGATCCTTATCCCAAGGAAGGGGAAAGGACTGCACTGGGATTTCATGGTTTGCAGTGGCTCGGGCAGGATCGCCAACTTATTGTCCTGCCCTTGCTGCTAAGTCATTAAAGAGCAGCTTGATTTGCAGCAACCAGCAGAACAAGCCTTCCTGGGTCTTCTATGCCATACAGGCCTGTTTCTGCACACACCTGGGAATGCTCACTAATGGCACTGTGCATGCACACCATTTGAATAGCTATGCTCATCAACTCTGGGGGGCCCGGGGCCCTCAAATATTTTATTGCAGAGGCCAAAGCACCCATTGCCCCTAGGAGGGGGCTCCTATGCATGGTGTGATTTACTGACTGCCAGCTTGCTGCTGAAAACCACCATGTCAGGAGCATGCCGCATGGTTTTGAATGCCATCTCCCATCATCCCTGACCATTGATCAGGCCGGCTGGGGCTGATGAAAGTTGTGGGTCCAACAGCCTGGCCTTAAAAGTGTGCTCTCCAGGTAGGAGCGGCCAACAAATAAATATGTTGTAATTGGTCCCCACATCTTTGGCAGCAGCTTGAGCTGCAGACATTAGGAAGGAGCAGCCCTCATCTCCTTGGTGTGCAAAGCATCTCTTTGCTGCTGCAGTTCTGTGGGGGGTATCAGCCCCCAAAGCTGCTTTTTACCATTCACTGCTTTGTTTGAGCTATGAAGAGGTCCCATCTCTTTCTTTTTGCAGAGCAGAGATTTATCTGCCAAGGAGATTTTACTCCCCGCCCCCCTCTCTTTTGGTCTATGCTAGCTTCCTCATTCTTCCAATAATGTGTCTTATTTCCTTGACTTAAATAGCTCTTCCAATCCCCTTTCAGTTCTTAAGAAGAAGTTAAATTTCCAGCTGCAGTTTCAGCCTCAGCTCTTGCCTCTTAATTTAGATCATTATCAAGGTTGTTCCCAGAAGCCATTGTGCAAGACAGAAAAGAAAAACCTCTTTTCCAAATGCTGTGTGGTGACATTTTAACCTTTTTTTGCCCAAATATTAATAAACAGCACTCGTTGTTATCAGCTCTTAATAAATGAATGAATGAATGAATGAATGAAGACTAATTACTAATACTATTATCAATAAAACAAACAACAGCAAGTATAATATTTGAACATTTCTCAATGTTCCTGGAGCATCTAAGAAACCACAAACCACAAAATGCCCAATAAACTATAACACAGCAATAACAATTAAAAACAACCCATTACACATGCTGTTTAAACTTAAAGACATTTGCTAAAATGTACTAAAATGTAACCACCAGAACAAAGTAGGTACCAGCCATGCCTCCCTGGAGAGAGCATTCAATAAACTGGGCAACACCACTGAGAAAGGTGCCTTTGAGGAAGATCTCAATGTACATGGGCTGGTTATTAGAGAAACCGAGCCTTGAAGACTGGTTTGGCAATATAACAGGCCACTTACAATTTTGAAAATCTCTCAGTGGTGTACGCTATTGGAGGGGAAGGGACTCATTAAAATACAGTAATGTAAAAACCTATAAAATCATTACAACAGTATTAAATCAAAGTAGAAGTTCATACCTGGCTGGTATGGACAGTAGGCCAAGCTAAAAAATGCTGCTTTGATTGAAGTTGCCTGTTGCCATGGTAATGCTTATGCAGATAGGAGCATGTTTTTATTAACCAATGAGAAGGTGCACATGTGCTGATCACACCTCAAGCAGCCAATGTGTATTCATAATAGGTTGTGTTCACATGAAACGTGGTAGAACAATCATATAAATATGAACTTCATGCCTCTTTATGGTGCGCAGAATTTTGGTGTATGCTAGCACATCTGTGCCTTTCTCACATAAACCTGAAATAATCTCCCCCCCCCCTATCTTTCCATCCCTGGCAGTGATTCTTGGCTCTTGGGTCACCCCAGGAACAGGGGCTTTTTGCCCCTTTGGCTGCTTAGTCTGCACCTGGGGCTCTCCCACTATGGGTCACAATATTGGCCACAATCCACAGCTACCCTGGTTTCTTTGGAAATACTGCATTTTGATGTATTTCCCCCCTGACAAGCTTCAATCCAATTTGAAAATGTAAGTGATATGGTGAACAGACAATAGGCGACTTGGAAAGTCATTCAATCAAACTGATGCGCACAACGATGTGCATTTGCAATTTGAAATGCAACGGGGAAATGACCTCACTGTCTTTAAGTCAGGGTACACAGCCATAGAATCATAGAATCATAGAATCATAGAGTTGGAATAGACCACAAGGGCCATCGAGTCCAACCCCCTGCCAAGCAGGAAACACCATCAGAGCACTCCTGACATATGGTTGTCAAGCCTCTGCTTAAAGACCTCCAAAAAAGGAGACTCCACCACACTCCTTGGCAGCAAATTCCACTGTCGAACAGCTCTTACTGTCAGGAAGTTCTTCCTAATGTTTAGGTGGAATCTTCTTTCTTGTAGTTTGGATCCATTGCTCCGTGTCCGCTTCTCTGGAGCAGCAGAAAACAACCTTTCTCCCTCCTCTATGTGAAATCCTTTTATACATAAAGGATATAGAATGGTCACTGTTCCAAGGGGTCACTCCACTGCAGCTCTGCATTTACAACCAGCTTGATTTGCAGACATCAGTCGGGATTAATGTTCAGGCACATCTTGCAGACAGCCTCACTTGCTGATATTTGCACCTGGAGTGGATGTGAGAGGCCCAAGATCAAGCCAACTCACTTTGTCCTCCTCAGCTGCCAATGTCCTGAGGCCCAGCTCTTCCACTGCAACAAGAATGTAATAGCAAATTGTAATTGCTTTCCTGGATCAGACAAGCAAGCTGTTTCCAACAGCAGTCAGCCAGTTGCTTTTGGGATGTGTCACAACCAGAGCATAAAGGAACGGGGGTCCCAAAGGTCATCTAGTGCAACTTCTTGCCAGAAATAACTATTTGCTGCATATTTATCCCCAGCACTTGGGGCTGGTTGAGTCTTTGTACTCTGGAGTTCATGAATTTTCAAAAAGGAACCATTTATTTCACTTGTAATCTTATCTTCGTTGGTCGAACAATCCCATAGCAAGGAACAGCACACTAGGCAGAATCAGCAGGGTGGAAGCATAAGGGTGCAATGGCAGAAGCTTCTGCAATAAACAGTCAGCACAAAACCTCCTGGTTAAGTAACAAAAAAGGCAGAAGACTTCCTATAAAGGTTTCCTAAGATTTTCAAGAATCTTAGGTGGAGGCACAATGAATATTAATGCTGCCACTCAGGCCAAGTGCCTTTGAGGACATGCAAAATGCATTTTGCCAAAGTGGGATTTTAAAGAAGAGTTTAAAGACAAAATGTTTCTCAGCATGTACAGTGTGTCTTTCTATTCCAACACAGTCACTTAAAATAACAATAATAATAATTACCACAGATAGTTTTTGAGAATATAAATAGTGCCTACCCCACTCCCTGCTAAATACACATAATGATCACACTTTTTTTTTGGTCCTGGATTTATTTTCTCTTGATCTGGTAACTGGTGCCAGGAGCTTGAAATCTGGTCTGGACTGTTTGGCAAAAGTTTGCCCAAGCTAGATATGCAAATACTCTAATGACGGTACAATATTTTGCCTTGTAAACAAAACAGCCTTGAGACTGAAGTGCAGTGACAGATTCCAAGAATGCAGAGTTGATTTCATTTCCCCGCTTATACAAACATCAGTGATGTCAGAGTAGGGAAACAGCAACAGAGCCTTGTGGCTATGGAGATTTATGCACCTGTAGGCCATTGCAACTTCCCCCACCCCTGGAGTGCTGTGGCACTTATGAGGAGCACCTTCCACAATCCCCTCTTTTACAGAGATATCTGTTTCCCTGAATATTTTACTTCTCAAGGAAAAAGGCAGCTGGAAACAGAGGGGTGATCTTGAGCAAAAATGAAACTGGAAAGGAAATAGTTATTGCCGCCACCGCTTAAGACTGTGGGCAATTTAACAGCTGCTGTTCTGCCAGCTGAAAGTGAAATAACAACTCTGCTTCCAGACTTCGTAATTCAAATACAGTGACATTCTGTAGCCAAGTGAGCAACACCCCCCTGCACAAAATATGGAGAGAGGTGGTTTAATTGAGGCTGCTGTGGGGGTCAGAGGGATCTACATTGGGATCTGCTGCCCAAGGTGGTCACCTCACTGTGCCTCATGGGTGGGCTGGCCCTGTTTAAAGCATATTCAAAGCATGGTTCCTCCCTCAAAGGATTCTGGGCACTGTAGTTTACCACCCCAAGCTACAATTCCCAGAAACCCTTAACAAAGTACAGTGCCCAGACTCCTGGGCTTCGAATGGGCTTTAGAGGTAGAATGTGGACACAGCCTCAAAGTGGTTAGAACACTCCCTTGATGGCCACCAGCCATGGTGCCTCTGTCTCCACCGTTGGAGGCAGCAGGGCTTCTGATGCTGGGGTGAGAAGAGGATGCTGGCCTGGAAGGGTCATTGGCCTGGGCCAGCAGGCTCTCCTTAGGTACTTAGAGGTCATATAAGTGACCAAACTACTGAAGGGTCCAAAGGGTCATCCATGTCTGTTGAAGTGAGTTCTACTGCATTTTTTAAAAGCTGAATTTTCTCAGAAAGCAAGGAAAGGGAAAAGCATAAGCCTGTGGGGGTTGTTTCTGCCTTTGTGCTCTCCTCCGGGGTTCTTCACAGCCATCTGACTATCTACTGTGACACAATGTTGCTGAACTAAAATGGGCCTTTTGTGTGAGCCAGGGTGGTTCCTCTTACGATTGCTGGGAGTTGGGGAGCCTGGTGGTTAAAATAAGCCCAGTCTGTGTGTGTTGGTGACACCAGATGACTTGGGATCTGGCCCATGAAAGCTCACGCCAAAGAGCCTTCTGTCTTTTCTAAGGCATTGAAGTTGATTACATCTTATAATGAAATTTATGCTCTCCATTGTTACTGTTATTTGCTTTTGTGTTTACCTTTGAATGTGAATATATATATATATATATATATATATATATATATATATATATATATGGGAGCCTATGGCCTTTGAGATGTTGTTGGGCTCCCATCAGCCTCATTAAGCACCACCAATGGTCCAGAATGGTAGTACCTGTAACAGCCTCTGTAGTCCAACCTAAAGGCATCTGAAGGCAGCCCTGTTTAGGGAAGCTTTTAATGTTTGTTACGGAAATTACGGGGGGGGGCACATCTTTAAAGTTAAATATTACAAATATTATGCCTTTCAACCTGACAGCTCAGGGAAGTTACCTAGCTTTAAAAATAATATAAAATCATCTCCTTTCCGAGTTTCCCCCATTCCAAAGCTATTTTCCCCTTGAAAAAGGACTCCAGGAAGTTCCCAGAGGTGACAATTGCTGGGCTCATTGTTAATCAAAGGAAGCCAAATCTCATCACCTGACTCGCCTCAGGCTCCAGACATGCAAAAAGAACTTCTATTGTACTTTTGGGTGGTGGGTACTTAAGACATATTTGTCTATGCTATCTTATACCTGAGTCTTGCCCTGCCATGTCTGCTTATGCTAATCTTGTACCAAGGACTTTTCTGGACATGTTTGCCAAGGTTAACTCCTCCCCTTCGAACTGTATTCTGGGATATGGTGGGAAAGTTTTAAAAGTCTTTGTCACCCCATCCTTGGGGTTCAAATTTGCTCTTTGAACCTATTGTGCAATAAACTTTGGTCTACAGCTATTTGCTCCGGTTGGCTGGACTCCTTCCTTTATTTCACAGGGACCCGCGGGCTCTGCCCGACCAGCTGGGTGACTGAGCAGCCTCACACCTAGATTTTTCCTTAACATGTTTAATAGGTTATTGTATTTTAGTGTTTTGTTGGAAGCCGCCCAGAGTTATTATTATTATTGTTAAGTTGTGGGTTGACATAGCAGACGACACAGCAATTTCTCCAAAGCAGCTCTTTATTTGTAAGCTGGAACAGAACTGAACTGAGGAGCTCAGTCAGCCTGCTTATATAGAGCTCCAGAAGAATTGTAACTGTTGCAGCTTTCTAAAACTATCCAATCACTGAACGTCACTTTTGATCCTTCATTTGCATAACTATCTACAGTATCCCCTTGCTGGCCCAGGGTGAGAACTTCAGTACATAACTATTATTATTATTATTATTATTATTATTATTATTATTAACTGGCAAAGGTTCCCCACTCCTGACTTTGGGTGTTGTGTGACAGGGTGCCTTTAATGTATCACCAGGTGCACCCCCTTCTCTTCTTGAAACCCTTTCTGCCTAACCTACACCCCTGCCTTTCAGAGCCCTGGTGTGTCTGCTCTGTCTAGTGGCTGTCAGGCTATTGGGGTTCCTGTCATTACACAGTGCACCCCAATCATAGAGGGGTGAGAAACTTAGGGGGTGCCTGGGTCTACTCACGGTTTTATATTGTTTTATTTACACATCCTGTATATACAGTCTGAGCACAGGATGGAGGGGCTCCAGGCATTAACACTCTAAGAGATATTGACTCCCCATGAGGTTTCCAGGGAAGTCCCAAGCTCAGCTTTGAGTCCAGCACAGTGCAAGTCATGTCTTTGTCTCCAGCTTCCAGCATCGGCCAAAAACTCACAGTAAGTAACTCTGGCTAGTGTTCGTCTACCTTACAAGGTGACTTGCTTCCAGCTAGTTGTCTCCATGGCAACAGGGCAACATCTCTCTAAAGTAAATGGAAGGCTAAGGCCAACTGGTTTGACTGGTTTCCTCTTATAGAGTCAGACTGCACCTACACAGGTTTGGAAGGGATCCCGGGGTATCTTCCAGATTGACTCCCACCCAAACCTTTAACAATACCCAGCTCTGATGTTACAGACTCCTGCCATCTCCCCAACAGACTATGCTCTACATCAGCAGTGAGGAACCTGTGGCCATTCTTGACCATTCCTCATGTTGGCTGGGGCTTTCAGGGTTTATAGTGGCTTGGGGGCCACAGGTTCCTCCTTCATGCTTGAGATTTTGTGCATTGATCCACAGCTCTGCCTACAGAGAACAAAGAGTCTTGCAACCCCTTAAAGACTAATGAATTCATTAAGGCATGATGAATCTCAGGGTCCATAATGAATGGACAGATGATGCAGGAAATGGTGTCCTTGGCTGGTCGGTGTACATATGCCTATACCAGAGGTTTCCAACCTTTTTGAGTCCGTAGCTCCCTTGACCAACTACACTCTTTCTGTGGCACCCCTGTGGGCCTCAGGAGTTCAGTTATGTCACCCCTTGCCCTCAGAGCCAGCAGCCCCTCACCCCTTTTTGAACACCCTCCCGTGTAGAACGTGTCCAGAGGAGGGCAACCAAAATGGTCAAAGGCCTGGAAACGATGCCTTATGAGGAAGGGCTAAGGGAGCTGGGCATGTTTAGCCTGGAGAAGAGGAGGTTAAGGGGTGATATGATAGCCATGTTCAAATATATAAAAGGATGTCACATAGAGGAGGGAGAAAGGTTGTTTTCTGCTGCTCCAGAGAAGCGGACACGGAGCAATGGATCCAAACTACAAGAAAGAAGATTCCACCTAAACATTAGGAAGAACTTCCTGACAGTAAGAGCTGTTTGACAGTGGAATTTGCTGCCAAGGAGTGTGGTGGAGTCTCCTACTTTGGAGGTCTTTAAGCAGAGGCTTGACAACCATATGTCAGGAGTGCAATGATGGTGTTTCCTGCTTGGCAGGGGGTTGGACTCGATGGCCCTTGTGGTCTCTTCCAACTCTATGATTCTATGATTCTAGAATGTTCCCTCGGCCTCCTCTCCCCTCTCCTTGAGAGTCCTCTGGGCAACTGCTGATGCCACTCCTGGTCTCTGAGCTCCCCCCCCGCCCCAAAGAGAGGTGCCTCCTCCCACTGCCCCACAGGGGCCTGGGAAGCACCCCCTGACCAGCCCCAGAGGCACCCTTCGCCTGGGGAGCTTGTAGCCAGGGAAGCTGCAACAAACAGCTGTGCAAGCTTTTGGGAAGCAGAGATGCAAGAGGACATCAGAGGGGAGGAAAGAGGGCCAGTGTTGCCCGCAGCACCCCTGACCATCATTCAAGGCACCCGAGGGAACACTGGTTGAAAACCACTGGTCTGTATGTTCTCACCTTACTTATATTGGTGCAAACTTGAGATCTCCTGGGGGGGGGTCTTTGCTTCATGGAATCATAGACTCACAGATTTGAAAGGGACCCCAAGGATCATCTAGCCTAACCCCCTGCAATACAGGAATATGCAGCTCTCTCACATGGGGTTTGAACCTGCCACCTTGGCGTCATCAGCACCACACTCTAACACATGGAGCTATCCAGGCACCTCCTTCTGAGTGCTTTGTTGCTCTCCTTGGACTCCGTCCTCTTCCGCTGCAGGTATCTGATCAGGGTGCTGCCCCACCTATCAGGGCTGAGTCACTCCAGGGGACTATTGGAGGAGGGGCTGACCAGGGACTTCCCCTGCTCCAAACTTCCCCAATAGCTGGCCATGTCATCTCCTCTCTCTCGGTTCCCTTCACTCTGCTCCAGAGGCAGCCATGGCTGGGGGGAAAGAGTTGCGGCTCCTGGTGGTGGTGTCTTGGTGGTTTGGGGTCCTGGAGGCTCCTGCAGGTAAAGGGGACAGGGAAGTTTTGGTAATGAGTATCAATTGTCGGAGGTCTTTGTGTGTGTGTGTGTGTGTGTGTGTGTGTGTGTGTGTGTGTGTGCGCGCGCGCGCGCGTGTGCGTGTGTGTGTGTGTGTGTCTTGCTTCACTTTGCATTTAAAGGCTGAACTGCCTAATCTGCACTCTCGGAAACAATATGTGAATTGAAATGCAACTATCCTTTAAAATCTAGGATTCTCCAAATTTTGCAGGGCAGTTCTCCTGCCAAGTAATGTGTACAATGCTGCATATAACAGGGTGAACTGTGCACAAAAAATGCATATATTTGTGAAAATAACATGCATCAGTGTATTTGGGGAAATTGTTTTGCAAGAATGTGTACCTTAGGCAAAACTGCATACAAGAATGTCTATAACAGTGACTGCTTGGAGGTTTTTGAAGTGTTAACTGGTTTATAAATGCTTCAGAATAAAAATAAAATATTAGGAGAAATATGCACCAACATGAAGATTAATTTTCATGAGGAATTTAAAAAAAATCATTACAAACTGATGTGGAAATATGGAGAACTGAATTCAAGATTAGAAAACTGAGAAATTAGAGAAATTGAAATTGAGAAATTCACCCACCCCTAGTAGTGAGGGAGAGTGGCCACCTTTCTCTGGCAGGGCCTGTTCCTGTGCCTGCAAAGCAAGCACAAATTAAGCCAATAATGTCCTCATGCGCACAGACTCCTCTGAGCTGCATTCTGGGGAAAGCTTGATGTCCTTAACTTTTGTGCACTGGTAGCTAAGTGACAATCCTGGACATAGGTTGTGTTGAGTTGCCACTTTTTATTTCCGCAGCAGCACTGCCCTGCCTTTTTACCAGCTGCGTAGCAGGCAGGAATTCTGTGCACACAGTATATGCGATAGGGAATACTTTGCCTATTGGATTTCTGCCTGTCATGCAGATGCTAAGCCCAGGACCCTCACCATGGGAAAAGGGTAACAGACTTAGGCGGCATCTGGGGTGCTTGGGGACGTGGGTGGCGCTGTGGGTTCAACCATAGAGCCTAGGACTTTGCCGATCAGAAGGTCGGCGGTTCGAATCCCTGCGACGGGGTGAGCTCCCGTTGCTCGGTCCCTGCTCCTGCCAACCTAGCAGTTTGAAAGCACGTCCAAGTGCAAGTAGATAAATAGGTACCGCTCCAGCGGGAAGGTAAATGGCGTTTCCGTGCGCTGCTCTGGTTCGCCAGAAGCAGCTTAGTCATGCTGGCCACATGACCTGGAAGCTGTACGCCGGCTCCCTCGGCCAATAAAACGAGATGAGCATGCAACCCCAGAGTTGTCCACAACTGGACCTAATGGTCAGGGGTCCCTTTACCTTTACCTAGGGGTGCTTAGGAAGCTTTCAGGCCCCTTTAAGCCACATATTTGGCTTAAACATTTCCATGCAACCTGAGATGTGAAAGGTACCGTAAATAGTGCGAAACCTGCCTATTATGTGACCAAAGTATCCCACGGGTATAGAACTTACTTATCGCTTCTTACCAAATCTTCCCTTGGAAGGGCTTGGATTCTCATGTGGTTTCAGCAGAGACCTTTTGTTGCCCAGGAGGACTGATGCAGAACAATCCCTTTATAACTTGAAGCATTTATTTAAATAATAAATATGTTGCTATTCAGCAATATATAAACAGCAGGTCACAAAATTAGAATAAAATACCCAAACCAAAATACAATGCAGTGGATCCTTTCCCTCAGCCCAACAGTTAGTCTTTAAGGGCAATGCAGCTCAGTCTTCATTGGGCTTTTGGGGGCGGGGCTTCCCACTAAAACTTTTTTCATGCTTTGTCATGCATCCATCTTGTGCATGGGTAGTGCTGTTTTGGCTACATAAGCAGCACCACTCACCTCTGAACACCAATAACAGAGGCGGGTGCAGCAAAACCATATGAACCAAGGAATACTAGAACATAGGGAGCTGCCCTAATACTGAGTCAGATCCATTTAGATCCATTTCTTGATCCATTTAGATCAGCATTGTCAAGAAACAGGCTGGGCTTCAGGTACCTCCTCCTTGCAAATGCCAGGGATCAAACCAAGGAGCTTTTGCATGCCAGGCAGCTGTTCTGCCAGTGAGCGATAGTCCTTCCTATGCAAAGATTATAGCTGTTGGTTCTCAAGGGCCAACTGAAACAACAAAGGTTTTACCCATACAGTGGTACCTCTGGTTAAGAACTTAATTTGTTCTGGAGGTCCGTTCTTAACCTGAAACTGTTCTTAACCTGAGGTACCACTTTAGCTAATGGGGCCTCCCGTTGCCGCCGCTGCACAATTTCTGTTCTCATCCTGAAGCAAAGTTCTTAACCCAAGGTACTATTTCTGGCTTAGCGGAGTCTGTAACCTGAAGCGTCTGTAACCCGAGGTACCACTGTAGTTGAAAAATTGCTCCATCCTTCATAGGGTTTCCAGGTTTCTTTCCTGGTAGAGCTTTTGTAAAAGTAATAACAGCTTCCCAGCAGGGAGCTGTTGAGTCAGAGAAACTTTTCCTGGCCTGAAGCAATGAGAAATGACAAGTGAGTCCCGTGGCTTCCTGATGTTTACTATGGCACAAGTGGTCATGGGCAATTGGTAGTTTCGCCAGATGCATGCTAGCAAAACAGTTCACCTCATTAGGGTCTGCAGACCTGGCAGCTGCATGAAGCATTAACCTCACTTGGCAGACGTCCATAAGCAGTGTTAGAAACTCAGATTTATAAGCTAGGCACCAAATGGTTCCTTAAACCAAGGTTACAGTCACCAAAATGCAGTGGCGGAGCTTCATGCTTCGGCACCGGAGGGGGGGGGAGAGCAGGTGGGGGCGGGGCTGACGCACGTCCCAGGGGCGTGGCATGTGTCCTGGGGGCGTGGTGGCCAGCGTGGGAAGGGGGCAGCTGTGATGGCACCCCACCGGGATGGTGCTGCCGGGGGCAAAGCACTCCCCCCGCACTCCTCTGCCAGTGCCAAAATGGAACATCTAGTTGCCATTTTGGGGCAAAACGGTTCTAAAGTCTTGTTTTCCAAATGTTGGACTGACTCTGATCGATTCTCAGTTAAACATCTGGCCAGTTCAGATGACAACCTTGAGCTAAGTTAAGAGCTTTGAGAACTTAAAGAAGAAAAGTCACTTGCTCCAGGGACTGTCCACATATATATTTGCCTGTTCTGACCTATTTTTCTTAATGGTGACATGGAACATTCATAACGTAGGAATATTCTTCACAACTGTGAGCAGGGCAGGGGTGGGGGGACAAAGACGAGCTACTGCAATCACTATAACGCTGTTCCATGCTCTTGCTCAGGCCGCACAGAAAAACATTTTGGTTCCTCAAATTCATTCTGATTGTGCAGATAAAATATAACTGAAAGAATTCTACAGGATGTGGTATTAGTACAGTGGTACCTCGGGTTACATACGCTTCAGGTTACAGACTCCGCTAACCCAGAAAGAGTGTTTCAGGTTAAGAACTTTGCTTCAGGATGAGAACAGAAATCGTGCTCCAGCGGTGTGGCGGCACCAGGAGGCCCTATTAGCTAAAGTGGTGCTTCAGGTTAAGAACAGTTTCAGGTTAAGAATAATAAATAATAATAATAATAATAAATTTTATTTATATCCCGCCCTCCCCAGCAGAAGCCGGGCTCAGGGCGGCTAACAACAATAAAACAGTACAAAGTACAACACAAACAACACTCTAAAATCATTCATTATAAAATTAATTCAAATCAAGCCACTGGCAACCATTGGGCCAGGGCTCCGCGAAGATTGCCGAGGGAGGGAGTCAGGCTGTGCCCTGGCCAAAGGCCAGGTGGAACAGCTCTGTCTTGCAGGCCCTGCGGAAAGATGTCAAGTCCCACAGAACTCCAGAACGAATTAAGTACTTAACCAGAGGTACCACTGTATGTGAAAACAGTCAAGAGCCAACGACCTAAGCAGTTATGTGGACTTCTACAATTTCTCCCTCCAACTGCAAGTTCTCAGGCTTTTAGTACCAGTTCAAGTGACATGGAGGAAGACACATGGTCCTTTGGATCTGCCACCATGTGCTCTCTTTTCTTATTATAAAAATTAAAAAATTAAAAAGTTATCTAGTTAAATATAATACTATTCTAAGGTGGAGGAAACTGGCCACCAGTTGCTGCTATGGGAGGGTGGGTGAGGTTGCTCTAGAATCATAGAATCATAGAGTTGGAAGAGACCACAAGGGCCATCGAGTCCAACCCCCTGCCAAGCAGGAAACACCATCAGAGCACTCCTGACATATGGTTGTCAAGCCTCTGCTTAAAGACCTCCAAAGTAGGAGACTCCACCACGCTCCTTGGCAGCAAATTCCACTGTCAAACAGCTCTTACTGTCAGGAAGTTCTTCCTAATGTTTAGGTGGAATCTTCTTTCTTGTAGTTTGGCTCCATTGCTCCGTGTCTGCTTCTCTGGAGCAGCAGAAAACAACCTTTCTCCCTCCTCTATGTGACATCCTTTTATATATTTGAACATGGCTATCATATCACCCCTTAACCTCCTCTTCTCCAGGCTAAACATGCCCAGCTCCCTTAGCCGTTCCTCATAAGGCATCGTTTCCAGGCCTTTGACCATTTTGGTTGCCCTCCTCTGGACACGTTCCAGTTTGTCAGTGTCCTTCTGGAACTGTGGTGCCCAGAACTGGACACAGTACTCCAGGTGAGGTCTGACCAGAGCAGAATACAGTGGCACTATTACTTCCCTTGATCTAGATGTATACTCCTATTGATGAGGCCCAGAATTGCATTGGCTTTTTTAGCTGCCGCGTCACACTGTTGGCTCATGTCAAGTTTGTGGTCAACCAAGACTCCTAGATCCTTTTCACATGTACTGCTCTCAAGCCAGGTGTTACCCATCTTGTATTTGTGCCTCTCATTTTTTTTGCCCAAGTGCAATACTTTACATTTCTCCCTGTTAAAGTTCATCTTGTTTGTTTTGGCCCAGTTCTCTAATCTGTCAAGGTTGTTTTGAAGGGTGATCCTGTCCTCTGGGGTGTTAGCCACCCCTCCCAGTTTGGTGTCATCTGCAAATTTGATCAGGATGCCCTTGAGGCCATCATCCAAGTCGTTGATAAAGATGTTGAATAAGACCGGGCCCAAGACAGAACCCTGTGGCACCCCACTAGTCACTCTTCTCCAGGATGAAGAGGAACCATTGATGAGCACCCTTTGGGTTCGGTCAGTCAGCCAGTTACAAATCCACTGAGTGGTAGCATAGTCAAGACCGCATTTTACCAGCTTCTTTACAAGAATATCATGGGGCACCTTGTCAAATGCCTTGCTGAAATCAAGGAAGGCTACATCCACTGCGTTCCCTTCATCTACCAGGCTTGTAATTCTGTCAAAAAATGAGATCAGGTTAGTCTGACATGACTTATTTTTCAGAAATCCATGCTGACTATTGGTGATTACAGCATTCCTTTCTTTTCTTTTTTTAAAAAGATATTTATTAAAGTTTTTAAAGTATAACAGTAAAAATGAAAAATAAAAAGAAACATACAAAATAAAAACAGTTTAAAAAACACATTGATTTTCCATAACATATCTTCCTTACACTTATTTCCCCTTATTTACACTCACTTCCTTACACTTATTTCCCCTTATTTACACTCCTCATACCTCCCTTTTTTGTATTCCACTTCAGTTTGTTAGTTCAGCAAATCCTTACCATTAAGCTTTTACCCTTTTGCAAACCTTTTTTCCTATCTCTTAAAGCAATACTCTGGTTTCTCTTCAGATCGTATAAATCTTTTGCCTTTTTTACACAGCATTCCTTTCTAGGTGCTCACAGACTGTTTGCTTAAAGATCTGCTCCAGAATCTTCCCTGGTATTGATGTCAGACTGACTGGGCGGTAATTATTTGGGTCCTCTCTTTTCCCCTTTTTGAAAATAGGGACAACATTTGCCCTCCTCCAGTCTGCTGGGACTTCGCCTGTTCTCCAGGAATTCTCAAAGATGACTGCCAGTGGTTCTGAGATCACATCTGCCAGTTCTTTTAATACTCTTGGATGCAGTTCATCTGGCCCTGGAGACTTGAATACATCTAAACTAGCCAAGTATTCTTGTACTATCTCCTTAGTTATTCTGGGCTGTGTTTCCTCTGCTGAATCATTTGCTCCAAATTCTTCAGGTCGGGCATTGTTTTCTTTATTGGAGAAGACTGAGGCAAAGAAGGCATTGAGGAGTTCAGCCCTTTCTGTGTCCCCTGTTTGCATTTCACCATCTTCTCCTCTGAGTGACCCCACTGTTTCTTTGTTCTTCCTTTTGCTATGAATATACCCATAAAAGCCTTTTTTGTTGCTTTTAACCTCTCTAGCAAGCCTGAGTTCATTCTGTGCTTTAGCTTTTCTGACTTTGTGTCTACATGTGCTGGCTATTTGTTTGAATTCCTCTTTGGTGGTTTCCCCCCTTTTCCATTTTTTGTACACATCCTTTTTTAATCTTAACTCAGTTAAAAGTTCTTTAGATAGCCACCCTGGCTTCTTCTTCTTTTTTTTTTGAATGATATTTATTAAAATTTCAGAAACAAAAAATTACATAGTTAAAAATAAAAGAGACAAGGGAGAATATAGGAAAAAAAACTATACAAAATATGGAAAAAACACACACTTAAAAACAGATTAATCCTTCCGTATCTTACATTTCATTTCCTTGCTTCCCTGACCTCCTCTTACCTCCCTTTTTTGTATTCCAGTTCAATTGGTTAATTCAGCAGTTCCTTTCCCTCTTTGTTTTTGTCTTAGTTCTTTAACTTAATATTTTATAGCTCTAGATTCTCACCTATTAACCGGCCATTTTTTCATACACCTTTATGACATTGCTGCTAGAACCACTTAATTTCATTCTAACATCATTCTACCATTCATTAATTTTACAATATTTCTGTAAATAGTCTTGCCACCCTGGCTTCTTTAGGCACCTTCCATGTTTCCGTCTCATTGGTATTGCCTGAAGTTGTGCTTTTACTATCTCCCTCTTAACAAACTCCCAGCCATCATGAACTCCCTTTCCTTTTAGTATTACTGTCCATGGGATCTCACCCAGCACTTCCGTAAGTTTTATGAAGTCGGCTTTCTTAAAGTCAAGAAATTGAGTCCTAGTATGCTTGGCTGCTCCTTTCCGCTGTATAGTAAACTTCAGAAGAGCATGATCACTCGCGCCTAATGATCCTTCCACTTCTACCCCACTAACCAGGTCATCAACATTGGTTAGGACCAGATCTAAAATGGCTGTTCCTCTTGTTGCTTCTCCCACTTTCTGGACAATGAAGTTGTCTGCAAGGCCAGTGAGGAATCTGTTTGACCTTATGCTCTTGGCTGAGTTTGACATCCAACAAATATCCGGGTAATTGAAGTCCCCCATGGGTCTAGGTCAGGGCTGGCCGAGCTTTTCTTTCTTTCTTTCTTTCTTTCTTTCTTTCTTTCTTTCTTTCTTTCTTTCTTTCTTTCTTTCTTTCTCTCTCTCTCTCTCTCTCACATATTTTATTAAAGATTTCTTGGTTTAGAAAAGTATGTGCAATGTCTCTTTTTTGAAGTTACATTTTCTACAGATCAGTTTCATTTGTTGAGACATTAGTGTTACATTAGGAGGAAAATGGGGAAAGGGGGGAAGGTGAGTGGGTGGCGATGCTTCTCTTCTACGTGGTGTATATGTGGGGTTTTGTGTCAGCGTCACGTGTGGGTTCCCTTTACTATTCACTTGTATTTCTTTGGTGGGGAGAGAAGTTGGGGTTGGCCTAGGGTGTGGTTGGTTGGTTGTGATTGGCTGTGGTGAACTTTGTTTCCATGTGTGTGTGTTTTTGGATCACAGATTAGCCAGATTGCTATTGGTGGGTTCTTGTTGTTGTCTTGTTGGGTTGTGAGTGTGATAAAGGGTGAAGGCGTCTTCTTCTATTTGTCCCTGTGTCAGTTTCAGTTTGTTGGTTAGTTTTTCTAATAAGGCTGTTTCCCATACTATTTGATACCATTGGTGTTGGTCCATGTTTACTCCTAACAGGTCTCTCCAGTGTCTGGCTTTGAGGCTTCTGGCTGCTGAGAGTAGGTGGGTTATGAGCTCTTTGTGGTGTGAGTGGGCATTATTATCTTGGAAGATGTTTAGTAGGGCCAGTTCTGGGGTGACTTCTAATACTTGCTTAGTTATTTTGCATATTTCTTGTATGATTGTTGTCCAGAATAGTTGGTTTTGGGGGCATTCCCACTACCTGTGGATGTATATGCCTATGGAAGTGCATCCTCTCCAGCATTTTGGGGACGTTCCTAGGCGTATTAGTGCTAGTTTCCTTGGTGTTAGGTACCATCTGTAAGTATGTTTCAGAACAAGTTCTTTCCTTTTCGCTGATATTGATTTAAAGGGCCATATTAGACCATATTCTAGTCCACTGGGTGGGGTTAATGTCGTCCTCCCAATTTTTTTGATTACGTCTAGGGGGTTTGTGGGATTTTGGAGTAGTATTTTGTACATTGTGGACACCATCCCTTTGCCGTGTCCCTTTGTTGTTAGGAGGAGGTTTTCAAAGGTTGTCAGGGGCCTAGTTGCTGCTGATTTTAAGAGGGCATGTAGTTGGTGTGTTAGCCAGGGCATTCGGGTGTCACCTCGTTTGTCTTGTATTTCTTATGTCGATAAGGGTTTGTTATCTGGCCGACCTTTTCAAGCCTCACCTGGGACTACCTCCCAGGGGTGATGGATGGGGCCCAGATGCAGAAACAGGCACAGCACTGGATGCAAACCTTACCTGTTGTAGGGACACCCCAACTGTGTCAAAGCCAGAGATTCCTATGCACACACCTCTGTCCATTCGTCTTCCAGGCAAGCGGGAGGCATCAAGGAGGGTGTGGCCTGAAGGGAGTCCCCAAGGCCACATAGGGAACTCACAGCTCCCCATTTGTGCTTAGGAGGGGGATTCCTATCCTCATGCTTGCAGCCTGCTCTCAGCTGGGTTTTCTCATTCCAGGAGCGCAAAATGTTTTCTGCTACGGGGCATTTGATGTGACTTCAGGGAAGTGCAACGACCTGCTGGGGGAAGCGGTTGCCCAGGACGACTGCTGCCTAAACCACCAATACGGCTTCCAGCTGGACAGGAATGGGCCTTGCCAGGCCTGCCAGTGAGTGTCACACCAGAATCTTATCACTAACCACTGTACCCATGTTTCACTCAGCACCTTCTCTAGCTCACCCAATCTCTCCTGCTGGAGATCCCCAAATACCTTCTGTGGCTACGAGCCAGAATGGCATACTCTACCTCCAAAGATCAGTTGCTCGGGATCACAAGTAGGGAGAATGCTGTTGTGCTCAGGACTCACGCCATATGCTCATTTAACACATGGATTTCCCCCCAAGGAATCACAGGAACTATAGCTTGCTAAGGGTGCTGAGAACTGCAGTTTTTGTATGAGGGGGTGAACTATATTTCCCAGGATTGTCTGGAGGAAGCCATGTGCTTTAAATGTGCACCAAATTTGCTGTCAATGGATTGTGTATAAGTGGTTACAGCATGAAGCTCACTTTTTTTCTTTCTCCCACCCTAGCCGAGGCACCTGGCAAATGCCAAGGCCCCTGGGCTCCAGAGGGCCAAACAGTGGCCTCCCTTAAAAGTATGTTTGGATGCTCAGCTGGTTCAGCCACCACCCTCATTATCCCCAATGGGACTCCCTCCCCCCCAGACACTACGCCAGGGGTTGGGCCTTAAAGCACAGGGGATAATTACATACCATAAGTCCCTGGTGTGGCTGTAGCTGCCTTGCCTAGTACCAGGCAACATGGAGGGGGGGGAAATCCCTGTAAAGGTATTGTCCTGCTGTTAAATTTGGAATGTTGGTTAATCAACCAGCATGACATCCTCTGCTTTTCGTACAGCTTTTGTGAGACCACAATTTGACTGTGATAGTGTGTGTGTTAAATGCAAATAAGCACTTTGCTACAGGCAAATATTTTTCCCGCAACATTATGGCTTCCTTGTGAACAGAAAATCTAAGTAGGGTGCTGCCCTCATTGCTGTCTAACTAGTGTGTTGGGAATTAGCTCACCGTAATACAAATTTGCACCTAGACTTTGTGAGTGCGCAGCTAAGGGAGGAATTTAGTATAGCCTTAGGCCGATTGCTCTGTCAGCACCAGCAATCCTGCTGGCCTGAATCTCCCATCTCCTTCCTGCTACATGCTGTTTGGGGAGTTCTCCTGACCCTCCAGAGCCCATTTGGGGTAGCAGTGGTGGTGGGCATGGGAAGGAGAAGCTGGTGGAAGTCCTTCCAGAGTCTTTGGCCCTGGGGCTCTCTGCAGTAAGCAGAGCTTCAACTCCAGTTGCGGGTATTTTTGGATGCGGTATTTTTTGGTATGGTTTGAAGAGAGAGCGGGAGAGAGGGCTTTTGAAGGGTGTTTAGAGGGTGCTCCCCACTTAACGCAGTTTCACTGAAGTGCGTGGGGGCCTACATAACCCCCATGCAAGTGGGGAGTCACTGTACTTCAATTCTGCCCTGGGTTATCTGTGGAATTTCCCTGGGGGATTTTTATGACTCCCCATAGCAGGGAGGACTCGTAACCTCCTCCTCCTCTTTCTTTTTGCACAGGGCAGCCCACTGGAGTGACTGGTCCCCCTGGAGCCCCTGCTCTGTTTCCTGCCGGGAAGGCGTCCAGCGGCGCAACCGGACCTGTCATGGGCGCAATGGCCCGGCCGGCTTTTGTCAGGCCAGCACCCGCCAGTGGGAGATGCAGGCCTGCAGCCTGATGGCCTGTTGCCCCAGTAAGCATCTCGGCTCTCCTATTGTGGCTCTTTTCTCTCTCTCTTTTTTTAAAAAAAACTTTTTAATTCAAAATTAAAACAAAACAATTTCCCCCCCCATTTTTCCTCCCTCCCTCCCTCCCTCCCTCCCTCCCCCTACCCACCCCCCAGCTTCCCTCAGTTCCAGTCTTTGATTTCTCTAAGAAAGCAGTTTTCTGCATGTTACACAGTTGTATAGATCCTCAAACTATTTAGCTGATTATCATCAATAGAAAAGTTTGTGAATGTTTATTCAAAGCCAGCCAAGGAGTCCGGTTCGCTTTGTTGCGTCTTCAAATACTTTGTAAAGGGTTCCCATTCATCTTTAAAGTCACAGTTATCCTTGTCCCGTAGCTTATATGTCAATTTTGCCTGTTCTGCATAGTTCATCAATTTTTCTTGCCATGATTCTTTGGTGGGGTTTCTTCAGTCTTCCATCCTTGTGCTATTAGAACTCTCACGGCCGCTGTCACATACATGAAGATGTTTTTCAGCTTTTTGGGCAGATCTTTCCCTACAATCCCTAACAAAAATGCTTCAGGTTTTTTAAACAAATGTTAAATGGAACATTTTCTTCAATTCATTGTATATCATTTCCCATTTTTTTTTAATTACATTGCAATCCCACCACATATGATAAATGTCCTTTCCTTTTCCTTACACTTCCAACATATATTTGAACTAGTTTTGTACATTTTCCTTAACTGCACTGGTGTCGTGTACCATCTGTACATCATCTTCATGTAATTCTCCTTCAGTAGGGAACAATCTGCAAATTTTAAATCAGTTTTCCATAATTTTCCCCAATCTTCCATCATAATGTTGTGATCTACATCTTGTGCCCATTTAATCATAACTGATTTTACCTCTTCATCTTTCGGCTCCCATTCTAATAATATTCAGTAATTTCACTTTCCCTTCAATCACTTCCGTTTGAAACCTAGATCTTGTGTAACTGAATTCTTTTTCGCTGTTTTCTTTATGTGTTTCATATAGTTGTTGATAATGCAACCAACTCTGAAAGTGGTCTTTGATCTCATCGTCATCTCTTAATTTCCATTTTCCATCATGGTCCTTTAATAAATCAACATATGTGAGCCATTTCCCTTTCTTTCCAATTGGTTTGAGCGACTGCTTCATGTGGTGAAAGCCACTACGGGGTCTTTTGTTCCAATAAGTCTTTGTATCTCTCCCATACTCTCATTAGTGATTTCCTAATTATATGGTTGTAAAAACTTCTATGAACCTTCCCTTTCCCGTACCATAAGTATGCGTGCCAGCCAAGTCTGCTGTCATGTCCTTCTAGTTCTAATGCCTCTTGCTTATCCAATCTCATCCAGTCCCTGATCCAAACCAAACAAGCAGATTTAAGGTCTGGGAGGGCAAACCCGCCTCTGTCTTTTATGTCTGTAAGTATTTTATGTTTTATGCTTGGCCTCCCCCCCCCCCGATAAATTTTGAAATCTCTTTCTGCCATTTTAAAAAACATTCATCTTTAAGAATGACTGGTATCGCTTGAAAAAGAAATAGCATTTTTGGCAACACATTAATTTTAATCATCGATATTTTTCCTAACAATGAGAGATTCATTCTACTCCATATTTCTAAATTTTGTTTAACCTCAAGCCAAATTTTTTCATAGTTATTTTTAAATAGGTTTATATTTCTTGATGTTAACCAAATCCATAAATATTTAACCTTTTTATGGACTTCAATCGCAATGTTTTGTTCTAATTCGGTTCTTTCTTCTTCCTTCATGTTTTTAACGAATAATTTAGTTTTATTCCTATTTAACTTAAATCCTGCCACCTCCCCAAATTTCTGAATTTTTTCTGTTACTTTAGGGAGTGAGGTTTTAGGTTCTTCCACTGTTATCACTAGGTCATCTGCATACGCTTTTAACTTGAACTCACTTTTCCCAGTTTTTACCCCTGTGATCTCTTTATCCGCTCTTGAACTTGGCGTGAAGCCAGACATCACCTTGAAGTCACCCAGGGTCCTTTAACTTGGGCTGAACACAGCTTCCTTTCAGCTATAGAGTTTCTTGCTCAGATATACACTCTTGTTATCAGGTTGTTTTCCATTCCATCTGGTCTTTAAGAACTACTATGGTATGCTAAGATCTAGGGCCTGAGTTTTCTTGTTTTCCTCTTTCCTCCTCATCCATTTCCCCCTTTGTATTGTGCTTTTTAGTTTGTAAGTCTTCATCAGGGGCTGCCTTGTTTTTATTTACCGTATTTTTCGCTCCATAAGACGCACCTAGTTTTTAGAGGGGGAAGGCAAGAAAAAAAATATTCTGCGCAGAGCATGTAAGTGGCTCTCGCTTTTCTTGCTTTAAACCCTTCCTGCTTCACTGAGAAGCCAGCAGAGCAAGAGCAATAGCAATAGCTGCACAGCGCCTCTTGTTCTGCTGGCTTCCCAGCAAAGCGGGAGGAGCGACGAAAGGGAGCCCCTACAGGGAGCACTGAGCAGAGCCTGGCAGCGGCTCTTGCTGGCTTTTCTGGGAGATGTGGGAAGGGACAGAGGGCAGCCTGTCAGTCCCTTCTCCCACCTCGTGGAAAAGCCCCCAAGAGCCGCACACACGCTAGGCGCAGCTCTTTAAAGGGAGCGCTGAGCAGAGCCTCCCACCTGCTTTCACTCTATAAGATGCACACACATTTCCCCTTACTTTTTAGGAGGGAAAAAGTGCGTCTTATGGAGCGAAAAATACGGTGTCTTATACAAGCTTCTCTGGGAGACTTTTTGACTAAAGAGCAGGGTAAAAATGCTGTAAATAAATCATTAATATTTATAATTAAATCCACATGGAAACCAGTTGCTTCTCTTCCTTATCTGTAAAACCAAGGGGTTTTTGTTTGTCTTAACATTTTGTAGGGACAAACAGGGCCAGGTAAAATTTACCCATAACTAGAATCCAGCCCACAAGTTGTGCATCTCCAACCTAAAATTTCAGTTCTCATATAGTGCAACCTTACACCTGTCTGCTCACAAGTGAGTTCTCTGTAACAGGCTCCCAGGTAAGTGTGATAGTACAGGTGGGGAGCCTGTGGCTCTTCAGATGGGGCTGGACTCTCAGCTTCCATCATCCTGACCCCTGGGCCTGCCAGCTGGAACTGTTCTGAGCTGGAGTCCAACAACATTTGGAAGACCACCAATTCCCCATCCATGATATATGCAGTGGTGGAGCTTCATGCTGGAGCACCGGGGGGCAGAGAGCAGGTGTGGGCGGCGTGCATCCCAGGGTCGTGGTGTGCCGCGTGGGCGGGGGGCAGCCAAGATGGCAACCCCCCCCCCCGGAGCATGCTGCCGAGGGCGGTGCACTTCCCCCACCCCCATCTTCCTCCACCAGTGGATATATGGATTGCATCCTGATCACACCTGTAGCTCACCTGTTGTGCTGGTCCCGGAGGGAAGGTTACCGTGGGCGTAGTCAAAGTCCGGTCCTGGGTCACTGGGCTGGAAACGGTTCACAAGGAGCGAGGTGAGGTCCGAAGCAGGAAGCCGGGCGGGGACAGGAACACTGGGGGAAACAGGACTGGATGCTGGCCAAAACAGCTCATCAACGACGTTGCTCCCACAACCTGGGACTGGGCTGACTGGCCTTTATCTTCTCTGAGGCCAGGGGCGGTCCCGGCCCCCAGTAGACCCGCATCTCCTGGCCTTAAGGCGAGCACTCCTCCTGGGAGAAATCAGTTCCCTTCGCCTCTCTGCCCTGAGCCTCTGCAGTTCAGGAGAGGCTGAAGGGTTGCTGGACCCAGGGGGAGACTCACCTGTAGGCACTGAGTCCTCAACCACCTCCGGAGCCAGAGTGGATTCACCTGGTGCCTGCTCCTGAGGATCCGGCACAGGTGCAGGCGCTTCAGAATCAAGGCCCTGCCCCAGTTCAGCCGGCCCTGGAGGCGGGGACTCCTGTGCAGGCTGGGATTCCTCCGGTTCAGCCTCTGAATTGGTTTCCCAGGCCATCACACCATCCCCCCCTCCCAGCCCCCCCCCTCAATTGAGGGTCCGGACCCGGCTTGCTGGGGTACGCCGCATGGAAATCTCGGAGGCAGGCAGGCGCGTGGACGTTGGCTGCTGGTTCCCAGGAACGGTCCTCCGGTCCATACCCCTTCCAGTCTATGAGATACTGCAGCTTTCCCTTGCAGTATCGGGAGTCCAGAATGCGTTCCACCTCGTACTCAGGCTCCCCCTGAACCAAAACTGGCTGCGGTCGGGGACGGTTCGGGTGGAACTCGTCGGGTGGGGCCACCGGACTCAGAAGGGACCTGTGGAATACCGGGTGAACCTTCAGGGTTGCAGGCAACTGGAGACGGAATGCCACAGGCGAGACCTGGTCCACGATAGGAAATCGGCCGGTGAAACGGGCACCCAGCTTCCGCGAAGGTCGAGAGGGGTGGAGGTGGCGAGAGGAGAGCCATACTAGGTCACCAACGTGGAGTTCCGGCCCCACCTGGCGGTGGCGGTCGGCCTGGGCCTTGTACGCCTCCTTGGCCTGGCGCAGTTGCTCCATCAAGAGCTGTTGCTGGGACTGGAGCTCCTGAAGCCACTCCGTCACCGCAGGGACCCCGGATGCCGGCAGCACATCCGGAAACAGCCGTGGATGATAACCGTAACTGGCCTGGAACGGGGTCTGCTGGGTGGACGCATTCACCGCGTTGTTGTAGGCGAACTCCGCCAAAGCTAGATGGTCGATCCTGCTGGTAGCTGCAGTAACACCGAAGGTACTGCTCCAGCACCACGTTCGCCCGTTCCGTCTGGCCATCGGTCTGTGGGTGGTAGGCTGATGAGAGACAGACCTCCGTCCCGAGGGTCTGCTGCAATGCTCGCCAGAACCAGGATGTGAACTGAACGCCCCGGTCGGATACCACACGCTCAGGTAGGCCATGCAGGCGGAAGACATGCTGAAGGTACAGCTGAGCGGTTTCCTTAGCCGTGGGTACGGATGGGCAGGGGGCACAGTGCACCATCTTAGTGAAATGGTCGGAGAAAACTAGAAGGCAGGTTCTGCCACGAGACGGGGGTAAGTCCACTACAAAGTCCAGCGAAACCGTGTGCCAAGGACGTGGTGGGACTGGCAACGGCTGAAGTAGGCCGGGGGGTCGCCCGGTAGGGCCCTTGGCCCGCCGGCAGACATCACAACCAGCAACGTAGCGAGTCACGTCAGCCTTCAGGCGGGGCCCCCAAAACTCACGGCTTACCAGATGGTTGGTCCGATACCGCCCAAAGTGTGCTGCTGCTGGGGCATCACGGGGCATCCGGAGAACCTCAGCCCGCAGTGGCCCTGGCGGGATATACAGGCAACCGTGGTGCAGCAGAAGGCCCTGTTGCAAGACCAGCCCCGGATACTGAGGGCATGACCCTTTGGCCAGTTCCCGGAGTCGTTCCTGGGCCCAAGCGTCGACCCGCTGCTGTTCCCGCACCCGAGCCTGCAGTGGCTCAGCCTCCTGGGTGGCCAGGAATGCAGCCAGTGGTAGGATCGTGGTGGGTACTGCTTGCTGTACCATGTCTGCGTTGTCTTCAGGTTTCCGGGACAGGGCATCCGCCTTCTGGTTTTGGGAGCTAGGGATGTAGCGGATCCGG
This sequence comes from Podarcis bocagei, assembly GCF_964188305.1. Classification (NCBI taxonomy): domain Eukaryota; kingdom Metazoa; phylum Chordata; class Lepidosauria; order Squamata; family Lacertidae; genus Podarcis; species Podarcis bocagei. The sequence continues at coordinate 1,565,004 of NC_138143.1, forward strand.
AACTGGAACCGGGAAATGAACAATGCCCACCGGATCTGCCTTTGGCTCCAGGTTCCGGTGGTCGGTTCTCACCTCCACCGGGTGTCATGCCCCCTCAAGATGGTGGCGCCAGACTTCAAAGGCCACCTTCATGGCCAGTAGTTCCCGCTCCCACACAGTATAGTTACGCTCCGCTGGAAGGAGCTGGCAGGAATAGAAGGCGCAGGGTAAGAGTGGTGCATTGGGTCCATACTGCTGAGACAAGACGGCACCGAGAGCCGTACTGGAGGCGTCGGTTTCTACCGCAAAGGGTCGAGAGGGATCAGGATGTTGCAAGATCGGCGCTCTCTGGAAACAGGCTATCAACCCCTGAAACGCCTCCTCTGCCTCCTTGTCCCAGGAAAACGGCGTCTTGAGGCGCAGTAGCCGGTTCAACGGGGTGGTGCGATGAAGGTCTGGTAATAGTTGGCGAACCCCAGGAATTGCTGTAGGTCCTTGCGGTTCCGAGGCGCCACCCAATCCCGAACCGCTGCCACCTTCCCAGGATCCATCTGCACCCCATCTGGAGAGAGTCGGTGACCAAGGAAGTCCACTGACCGCTGATGGAACTCGCACTTGCTGAGCTTCGCATACAGGCGGTGCTCCCGCAAGCGCTGCAGCACGGTCCGGACATGACCCTCGTGGAGAGCCGGGTCACGGGAGAAAACCAGAATGTCATCCAAGTACACCACCACGTACTTGTCTAGCAAGTCCTGGAACACGTGGTTGATGTACCGTTGGAACACAGCGGGCACGTTGCACAATCCGAAGGGCATAACCAAGTATTCGAACTGCCCGTACCGGGTCCCGAATGCTGTCTTCCACTCATCCCTGGCTCGGATCCGAATTAAATTGTAGGCCCCCCGGAGGTCTAGCTTGGTGAACACCTGCGCCCCTTGCACCCGCTCCAGCAACTCCGAAATAAGGGGCAAGGGGTACCGGTCTGGGATGGTAATTTTGTTCAGGGCCCGGTAATCATGGCAAAGGCGAAGCTCCCCACATTTCTTCTTAACGAAGAGCACTGGCGCAGCGGTGGGCGAGGTAGAAGGCCTAATGAAACCACGCTCCAGGTTCTTGTGCAGGAAGTCCTGCAACGCTTCGCGCTCTGGCTCTGTTAGAGAGTATAAGCGACTCACCGGCAGGGGCGCTCTGGGCTGGAGGTCTATGCCGCAGTCAAAAGACCGATGCGGCAGCAGCTGGCCTGCCCCCGTTCCTCAAACATGTCTTGGTAGTCCGGTACTCGGCGGGGAGCGTGGATGCAGCCTCCTCAGTGGGTGCGGCTGCTAGCATCTCGGACTGAGCATGGGGACATGGGTCTGGGAAGTGCACAGTCCAATTGACTCAGTCAATCTGAACATTGTGAGCCTCCAGCCAGTCCATCCCGAGCACCAGGGGGAACCGGGGCATGGAAGCAATGTCCAAAGTTCGCACCCCCCCGGTGCTGCTGGAGACACAGGACCAAGGGCTGGGTCTCCTGAGTGACAGCACCCGAACGCAGGAGCCGTCCGTCAATTGCCTCCACCTGTACCGGTTCTGGCTTGTTCTGAAGTGGCACCTGATGATGAGCGGCAAAGGCAGCGTCCATATAGGAGCGGGTTGCCCCTGAATCCACCAGAGCGTGGGTAAGAATCCAGGGCCCACCTGGAGGGTAGAGACGCACCGGAACCATGAGATGTCGCAAATCCACTGGTGAGAGCCCTTCTTGCATGGTTTGGGACCCCAGGTTGCTAGGGCCTTCGGCTACCGAGGTTGGCGGTTTCCCTGCGACTGGCATCTTCTTGGGACAGGATCAGGCGTAATGTCCACTCCCACCGCAGTAAAGACACAGGTTCCCCTCCCGACGCCGCGTCTTCTCCGAGGGGGAGAGGCGAGGTCGCACAGCCCCGAGCTGCGTTGCCTCATCCGGCAACTCGGCTGTGGGTGTGGACCTGCTGGGAAGGACTGGAGCCAGGAGCCGGGGGTGCTGGCGGTCCCAGGTCTGGCGACGGTCCTCCAACCGATCGTCTATCTGCAGGCTCCGCTGAATAAGGGCGTCCAGCGTGGTGGGACGATCCATCATGGCCAACTGGTCCAGTATCTCATCCGACAGTCCCTCAAGATACTGGTCCCGAAGTGCAGAGTCATTCCAAGACAAGTCTTGTGCCAACAGCCGAAACTCCATGGTGTAGGCGGCTGCAGTGGACTTCCCCTGTTTCAAACGCCTAATTGCCCGGTTGGCTTGACTCTCCTCCTGGGGGTTGCCGAATGCGGCCTCCAAATGGTTGCAAAACCCCATATAGTCTGTCAGCAAGGGGGAGTCTTGCCTGAGCAGCGGCAATGCCCACTTGGCCGCCTGGTCCTTTAACAAACTGATCAAAAAGTGCACCTTGGTGCGGTCGTCAGGGATGTTCCGGGCTCGCCCCTGAATATACAACTTGGCCTGGGCGAGGAACATGGGAAAGCTGGCCGGGGCCCCATCAAATTTCTCTGGCAAGGCCACTGGGTACTTGCCTGGAGCTGGGGCGTCGGCCACAGGAGCCGGTAGGGTGTCCAACCACTGCTGAAGTGCCGTAACCGCATCGCTGAGCTGCTGCACAGTGTGAGTTAAGGCCTGGTTCTCCTGGGCCAATGCCACCAGCGCAGCTGCCTGGTCGGCCATGGCTCCTGGCTTTTCCCGAACGCACCCCAACGAAGGGGGAGTGCGGGTGTGGCGGGAGCAAACTGTGCTGGTCCCGGAGGGAAGGTTACCGTTGGCGTAGTCAAAGTCCGGTCCTGGGTCACTGGGCTGGAAACAGTTCACAAGGAGCGAGGTGAGGTCCGAAGCAGGAAGCTGGGCGGGGACAGGAACACTGGGGGGGAAAGGACTGGATGTTGGCCGAAACAGCTCATCAACGACGTTGCTCCCGCAACCTGGGACTGGGCTGACTGGCCTTTATCTTCTCTGAGGCCAGGGGCGGTCCCGGCCCCCAGGAGACCCACCTCTCCTGGCCTTAAGGCGAGCACTCCTCCTGGGAGAAACCAGTTCCCTTCGCCTCTCTGCCCTGAGCCTCTGCAGTTCAGGAGAGGCTGAAGGGTTACTGGACCTGTAGGCACTGAGTCCTCAACCACCTCCGGAGCCAGAGTGGATTCACCTGGTGCCTGCTCCTGAGGATCCGGCACAGGTGCAGGCGCTTCAGAATCAAGGCCCTGCCCCAGTTCAGCCGGCCCTGGAGGCGGGGACTCCTGTGCAGGCTGGGATTCCTCCGGTTCAGCCTCTGAATCGGTTTCCCAGGCCATGACACCTGTCTGTTTATATGATGATAATTTCCCATTACTGTGGATTCTTGTAGCTGCTGAATTCCTCTCCCACCCCACTTTGATTTGATTTAAATATATGAGATGAATCTTCAGCTTTCAGCTTTGCTAATAGCTCCCGCTTTCTGTCTTCTGAATATATCAGCTATCTGGAGAGCGGCTGCCAGTCAGTCTGTGGACAACAGTGGGTTAGATGGGCAGGCTTGCTTGCTTCCTAAGAGCATTTCTGCAGAAAGACTGGGCTTCATGAAGAGAATTCAGGGCATGTCAAGGAAGCTATTCATCCCAGTCTTCATGGATGCTGCCCCTTATTTCCTTGCAGGGGTGGGAGGCTGGTCAGCCTGGGCTGCCTGGAGTCCCTGCTCTGTGACTTGCCTCAGAGGGCTGCAGACAAGGAAGCGCACTTGCACCAATCCAGCACCAGACTGTGGAGGCAGTTGCCTAGGAGACGGCGCCGAACAACGGTCCTGTGACACCAACCAGATCTGCCCAAGTAGGTTTTTGACAGAAATATTGGAAAATAAGAACTGGGTCAAAGGATGTCAGGAAGGGAAGGAAAATGGATTCAATGAGAGGTCAGAGAGTTGAAATGGAGGAGGGAGCAAGGCTGTACATGTAATATGGATTAATCAGCTACATATATAGTTGATTATTGCCTTCCCCAGAGAGGTGCACCTGGTGTCTTTTTTGTGGTCTTTCTGGTACCTTTTTATTCACTAAGGTGAATGAAGCTTAAGCTTGTGTTTCAAAACAAACCCTAGGGCTAGGCCTTCACAGTTTTAATATTGTTTTAAATAAAGCTTATGCTCGCCATCTTTCAGGGAGAAATCCTATACACAATAAGCCAGCATAGGTTAAGCTCATGTACAGCACACCAGATCCAAATTCTGTTCAGGAGCAGGGCTGCTACCAGCTGAGCTGGCCTAAACCTGGCAAACAAGCCTTCAAAATAGTCTTTAGAGTTCAGAGATCCACTGGATCCTAACCACACTCATCCTGGTGGATATTTCTATAGGATCATTCTCTTAGTGGGGTTTTGAAATGAGCTGCAAATTATTTAATTCTGCTTCTTCTAGGATTTTTTGGGGTGTTGCTGTGTTTATTGACTTTTTTTTGTTTCAATTGTTGTATCTTGACTTTTAAAAAATACTATTTTGTAAGCCACCAAAAGAATTTCACTGGTTGGTAGCCATACAAAATGATCCAAGAAATGGTTATAGTGGTGGTTTTTTAAAAGGCTGCTTTACTTTTGGGGGAGTTGTTTTTTTTACTGTGGTGCAGTACAAAAAATGAAAATGGTAAAATCAATCTTTCCTTCTGTCCATGAGTGGCAGCATTTATGTATAAGTTCTTATAGATAAAAGTGTAAGTTCTTACACTCCTTTGATCCGTTAAAAAGGCGATGGGAATGGAAGGAGGAGAGGGAATCAGGGTGGGGGGTTGGGGTGCTGAACGCATTAAAGGAAATATGGCTGGTAGAGCTTTGCTGGGACCGGATGGTCTGATGGAGAAGAGAGACGGGGCAGTCTGGAGCAAGGATGGAGGGGACACAGCTCTTAGGGAGGTGAGGTTTGCTTGCCTTCTTTCTGCCCAGCCCATCCTGACCCACACCGCCTCCCCCTCACACCCCTCACCTTTCTGTGGTTGCTTCTCTTTTCACACAGCCCATGGAAACTGGGGCAACTGGGGCAACTGGGAACCTTGCCCTGCCACCTGCATTCCCCAGGGCTCGGGGCCACAGCCCAGGCAGCAGCGCCGGCGTCAGTGTAACAGCCCCCCACCTTCCAGAGACCCCCCTGGAAACCCCTGCCCTGGAGCTGACCAAGACTACCGCTCCTGCAGCGGACTGCCCTTCTGTCCAGGTAAGGAAAGAAAGCTGCCTCATTTACCCAGCCCTCCTCCTGCAAGCAGCTTGCGGGTGATGACCCTGTTGCCCCTGAAGAGACAAGCCCCCCCCCCACCTTATGGATTTATTTAGTGTGTACCTATTTGTGCCAGTTCTATATCACAAAGTGTATTTTTAAAATATCTCTTAGCGGTGTACAGATAACTAAAGCAACAACAATGCAAAGAGCAGAAAATATTACAAAAGTACAGCTAACATATACAAATGTTACATTAATGCACATGTGAATGTTAGATTCTTTGCTGTCTCTGGCCAGCCGGATGGTGATCCAGAAAGGAAATGGGCAAAGAGACTGGCCTGTCCCAATGCTTTCCAAAGCGACAGACCTAGTTTATAGGCTGGGGATGGATGTAGCAGTGAAGACCCCTTTAACCCTTGACCATTGTCCATGCTGACGGCTGGGGCTGCTGGGAGTCCAAGAAACTCTCAACGACCACAGTTTTCGTAGCCCTGCTGCAGGGAGTTTCCAAATGAATTTCTGTTGTGTCCTGGACAATGTAGTTCCACACTTGATGGGCCACAGCGATGCCCATTTAGAGCTTGTGCTTGTCTGAGCAAGTCCGGCTGGGGGTCCAGAGTTCTTTGTGTTGCCCCACAGAGGACGGCAGCTGGGGCAGCTGGAAGCCCACTGGCTCTTGCTCGGTGACCTGCGGGGTTGGCCGAACGGTGGAGAAGCGTCTGTGTGACAGCCCTGCGCCAAAGCATGGAGGGAAGTTCTGCCCTGGTCCAGACACCCACACCGACACCTGTAACACCAGGACGCCCTGCCCAGGTAATGGGGAAGGAAGGAGATATGGCAGGGGCAGCTCTTGTGGGTGGGAATCTAGAGCCAGACCGCAAAGCCTGCCCCGCTCACTTGCTCCTGCCTGGCTGCTTCCATTCCCTCCAGCCCCCAGTGCCCACTGCCATCTGCGGCCCTCCTGCTACCACTTTCTGGCTTTCTTCTGCTGGTGAATATTGCCCCTTCTTCAGAAGGCTTGTGTCCCTCGTGTTGTGAAATTCACTAACTGAGAGGTGAAGGGGAGCCCCCACTTATTCCCAAACTAGCCAGAAGAACTACATGGAACCTCCGTGTACAGAGGCCGTATCGCTTTGAATAAGGTGCTTTGGGATTGTTGCCAGATCCCAAAAAAACTCTGGCCACTCTGAGCTGTCACATGTTGAGGAGACTGTGGAGGTCTGTCTGTACATCTCTGGGCTGTGGCCAGGCTATTCAGCTTCCCTTTAAAAAGAGATCATGCAAATACTCTGCTTAGCTGCTTGCTAAGAAGTCAGCCCGCTCCTGCCTGCTGACCAATGAGGATGATGCCAGGCCAGCTCCAGGTTTGAGGGGGTCTCCTTTGCCGGTGGGCCGCTTCTGTCTCCCTTGCCCTGCCTGTGGCTATGTCTGGGAACTGCCATGTAAATTTCCTACCATGCCCTGAAGTGACACTATTTGGGGGTCAGGGCAGCCAACATGGGGGTGCTGCGGATGGATGCTGCATGCTGACTCCGGGCCTGGTATATTTCGCAAACATCTGGATAGCTGGAATTTACATTTTATTTAATTAAAATCTTAATAGATATAATAACACGGGTGATAATGAAAAGGGTCCAGCTGTTTATTCATGAAAAGTTTCATGCCATGGAATCTTCCTGCTTTGCTGGGTCTGCTTACGGGTTGTGGTCATTATGTTGTTTCTGACTTTAGGCTATATTTTTGTAACTTGATGAAATCTTTTTATAATTTGAACAATCAATGCTTTAAAAGTTAGTTTTAAAGTTCAGTTGGTAATTTGGGGTGGAGGTACACACTTAACAACTACATATATGGATGTGTGTGAAACAGCGTGCAATTTCTTTGATCCATACCTCTAGGAAAGAATTTATATTTAATTATAACCCTGGTCCCAAGGGCTGCTCCAAGTTACAATACCCCCTCCCCCTCCCTGTGAATCTGCTTGACATCAAGGTAGACAACTTCAGGCCTTGGGCCAAATGTGGCCCCCCAGACTTCTCTATCTGGCCCCTGGAATGCTCCAGCTGCACCCCACATAGCTCCTGCTCTGCCCGGAACATGCCCCTTCTTTTTCCGTTCTCTCCTGTAGCAATTTTTGCCTGGCTGTGTCCTTGAACTGGGATGGTGACTTTCATTTCCCTGGATGGGGGGTGTGTGTCTGACTACGGTGGGGGGTGGCCCTCAAGTCCCATCCCCGGACTGTGGGGCTGGCTGCCCTTGCCCACCGTCAAAGCTGGCTGGCATTCTTCTTGACCCTCCTCCTTCTCCCGCAATGCCACACAGTGGACGGGCGCTGGAGGGAGTGGTCCGAATGGAGTGTCTGTGAGAATAAAGCCAGTAATATCAGGATCGCCTGCGATGAGCTGACTGGACTTCAGAGGAGAACCAGGACATGCGTTGGACGGGCGCATGAGGGCAAGCGCTGTGTGGGGCCAACCATGGATATCAGAAGCTGCTACAATGTCCAGTTATGCTCTTGTGAGTATTGGGGATAAAAAGAGGTGGAAGGAGCTGCCCTTATGAAAGGCTAAGCCTCAGAAATGCCACTTATGGCCGAGCCTGGAGGATGGGAGGCTGCTGGGAGCCCTAGATAATCTGAGTTTTCTTTTTGTCTTCCTCACCCACAATGTGATGGCCATTTCTTGGGTGGCTTGTTTAAAAAGGAAGGAAATAAGAAAGAAAGAAAGAAAGAAAGAAAGAAAGAAAGAAAGAAAGAAAGAAAGAAAGAAGAATTAGGCACTTGTTTTGAGTATAGGTCACTCTGTTAAAAACTAGCCAGGATATTTAAATGGAACCTCCATATTAAAGAAGCCGTATTTCTTTGAATAAGCTGCCATAGGGGTGTTGCTAGATCCCCCAAAGACTCTGGCCCACAACACACATATGCTAAAACCAGCACATGCTGATGTATAGATGTGCACAGATGTGAGCACTGAGGGAAAGTGGCCTTATATATATATATAAAAGGATTTTCAATTCAGGTAGAAGGGAGGAAAGTGCCAAACACCGGGGGCTCAGGCCTCCTGGACAATACTCCTGAGGTGCTGGGTGGTGAATAAGAGGCTGTGTCCTGCTTCCGAGAGCCCAAAGGCTCCTCCACTGGAAGCAGAATGCTGGGCACAGATGGTGCAATCTAATAAGGCCATTCATCATTCCTCTATCATGTGGATTTTTAAAAACAACAGCAACAAAGATTCTACTTTCTGATATCTCTTTCCTTTTTTAAAATAATTTTTATTGGATTTTACATTTTTATCACATTGCCACATATCAAAATCAACAAAATACATTCCCTCAATTTCCCCCGACTTCCCTCAACTTCCTTTTCTGGTTGGTTCCCCGTCCCCCCCATTAAACCCTGCCTGCTTTCAGATATTGTACATATTGTCCATATTGTTAATTATTATTTCTGTTGTTAATTGTAAATGTTTACTCAAATCCTGGTAGTGAGTTTAGATCTTTACATTGTTACATTGTTTCTGTAAGTACAACATGAAAAGTTCCCATTCTTTCTTAAATTCTCTCTTGAGTCTCTGAGACTTTCTGTTTACTTTGCCATTTCAGCATATTCCATTAATTTTTGTAGCCATTCTTCCTTAGTTGGTATTTCTTCGCTTTTCCATCTTTGGGCTAATAACCTCCTAGCTGCAGTTGTAGCAGACATAAAGCCTTTCTTCTTTTCTCTTAGTAAATCTTAACCTGTAATACCTAATAAAAAAGCTTCTGGTCAATTTAAATATTTTCTTAATTTCATTACAAATCATATCCCAATATTTATTAATCAGTTTGCAATTCCACCACATGTGAAAAAGTTGCCTTCATTTTCTTTACATTTCCTTTTCTTTACATTTCCAACACTTATTTGAACCTGTTCTATACCTTTTTGCTATTTTTTTCTGGTGTAATACTCTGCTCCATGGGGTCACGAAGAGTAGGACACGACTAAACAACTAAACAACAACATCATTTTCATATAATTCTCTTTTATTAAAATACAATCAGTAAATTTCAAATTTACTCTCCATAATGTTCCCCATTCTTCCATTTCTTTATTGTGTCCTATATCTTGCACCCATTTAATCATTATACTTTTTACCTCTTCATCTTTTGTTTCCCATTCTAATAATAAATTATTTGTTTTCTTCAACAATTTAGTATTATCTTCTATAATTTCTCTTTGGAATCTTGAAATATTCAAGCTAAAACCTTTTTAAAATCTTCTTTAAATACCTCATTTAATTGATGATATGCATACACATATTCTTTAATTGATGATATGCATAACTTCCCTTTCTTTTCTGTTAGCAAATCTCTATATGTAGGCCATATTTTCGGCCTATTAATTTTTTTGATTGAAATTACCGTATTTTTCGCCCCATAGGACGCACCGCCCCATAAGACGCACCTGTTTTTTTTGGGGGGGGAATAAAGGGGAAAAAAATATTCCCCCCCCCAGGCGTGGGGCTGGCGCGGGGGAAGCCCGAGCTTCCCCCAACCCCAGCCCCCAGAACAGGCTGCCGCCCCAAGCCTCGCGCGCCCGGCAGGACCTCCCACCGGGCGCGGGAGGCTTGTGGACACCTTCCCAAAGCACGGGGCGTCCTCCGGAGGGCACCCTGTGCTTCGGGATGCAGGCTGCCGCCCCAAGCCTCGCGCGCCCAGCAGGACCTTCCGCCAGGCGCGGGAGGCTTGCGGACACTTGCCCGAAGCACGGGGAGTCCTCTGGAGGGCGCCCCGTGCTCCGGGCTGCAGGCTGCTGCCCGCAAGCCTTGCGAGCCCGCGGGAACTCCCCCGGGCTTGCAAGGCTTGCGGATAGCTTCCTGAAGCCTGGAGAGTGAGAGGGGTTGGTGCGCACCGATGCCTCTCGCTCTCCAGGCTTCTGCGAAAGCATGCATTCGCCCCATAGGACGCACACAAATTTCCCCTTCATTTTTGGAGGGGAAAAAGTGCATCCTATAGGGCGAAAAATACGGTACTTCTGTAGGGGAAACCTACCATGGGGTCTTTAGTTCTAATAGTTCTTTATGTTTTCCCCATGCCCTTAAAAGTGATCTCCTAATTATATGATTATAAAATGCTTTATGTATTTTCCCTTTGTTGTACCACAAATACGCACGCCAACCAAATCTATTGTTGTGCCCTTTCAAATCTAATAAATTTGTGTTTTTAAATTTTATCCAGTCCCGGATCCAAGTTGTGCATCTCCATCATAAAATTTCAGTTCTCATATAGTGCAACCTTACACCTGTCCACTCACAAGTGAGTTCTCTGTAACAAACTCCCATCTCTTAGGCCTTTTGGTTAAGATCAAGTGTAGTATCTGATATCTCTTTCCAAACAGATACAGCCCTAGTGAGCTGTAGACATGAGGCACGATGGCAGAGGGTAGGTGAGCCAACCGCCTCTCCCCACCTGATTGTTGCCCCTTGCTTTTGAATGCCTGGCCCAAAGCCACCCTGTGTGCTTCAGGTTGAGCAGGGCTGCATCTACACAACTATAAGAAATGCTCTGATTTTTTTTTTAAAGCTCATAATGGAAAATTTTATAGTTCTGATTCCAGCTCTACAGCACCATCTGGTATCACATGTTATAATGCATTGATAACATTTTATTTTTACCATGCAGCTGAGTCCCATGTCTTTCTGGTCCCTTTCTGAGGCTCTCACTGGCATGCCCCACTGGTTCTTCAGACACTCTACTTGTCATATTGACACCATATTGATACTCCTTTAACAGTTGTAATGCTTTCCATCAGAGCATCCTGGGAGCTGTAGTTTGTTAAGGGTTCTGAGAGCTGTTGGGAGAACCCTCACAGAGCTACAGTTCCCTTCATGGTAGTTGTTCAGTAGGCAGAGGTGGAGTCAAGGGATGCCAAGCATGTGGGTCTGATTTGTGTGGCTTCTCTCAGTGAAAGGAGCCTGGACAGAATGGAGCCCATGGGGCCTCTGCAACCCGCCCTGTGGGGAGAAGCCCATGAAATCTCGCAAGAGGGAGTGCAAAGCCATCTACCCCAATTACCCGTGAGTATGAAATGAGGGAAGGGCAGTGTGTGTGTGTGTGTGTGTGTGTGTGTGTGAGAGAGAGAGAGAGAGAGAGAGAGAGAGAGAGAGAGAGAGAGAGAGAGTTGAGTTGAGTTGAGGGAGAGAGAAATAGGGAGTTGTTTCATTTTTGAAGGGCAAGTCTGCGAAACCATTTTCTGACTTGCTTAACTGGCCAGCTGCAGCTAGTGCAGAATTCATGTATTTATCTGACAAGAGTTAATAGGCAAAAACTACTTGGCAGTTTGCATAAAACAATAAAGACTGTTCACTAATAATACTGATAAAAATCACACATGAAAAACAAGTGGGCATACAATTTATCAAAATAAATAAAATCAGATTGGAAACAGATAGGCTGTTGTGAGTTTGAGCAGGGAGGGGTTAGGCTGTATGATGACTGAGTCCCTTCTAATTCCTGGGGTCCTGGATGCAGCAAGGGTTAAAATCCAATGGAGGATTCCATTGCTGGATTATCCAGGAAAGGGTCCTAGTTACCCCCTAAGTCTGGCCCTGAATATAAAGACACCTGAGCCTTTCGCAGTCACATGCAAAACCAGTACAAAAGGTAGCCAGCAACAATATCTGGGGTGCTCTGAGCCGGAATCCAGTGGGGTGAAGTCATGGCTTCCTTAAAAGAAACACAACTCTTGGTAACTGAAGTGTGCTAAGCGTACTGAGAGTTGTTAGGACAGTCAATTGGTCTTCCCGGGGACTCTGGGAATTGCAGCTCTGTGAGGGGAATGGGGTAGGGTCTCCTACAAGCGCTCCTTGAAAAACTGCAGCTCCCAGAATTCTTTGGGGGAAACCATGACTGTTTATAGTGGTATGGCACAGCCTTAAATGTGCAGTGGTACCACACACTGTGTTGGGAGGTGGGGGAAGACATATCCTACTGGAGTTGTCGTGTTGTTATTGTCTCAGAGAAGCCAGTTTGGAGGAACAGGGGAGGGGAGTGTGACCTCCTAAGCCAAGCAGCCCCTTCATTGTGATCCTCTCTCTCTGGCTCGCAGAATGACAGTGGAAGGAGAGAACGGGAAGGTACTGAACGTCAGCTTCTGGGGGCGCCCAAGACCCAACTGCCAGCCGCTGGATGGACAGGGGCTGGTGGTGGAGGAGCAAGCACCATGCCAAAATGTGCCCCCCTGTGAAGGTGAGTTGGTGGCGATCTTCTGGGGAGGAGAAAACGATGGGGGAGCCCAGCATTTCCCCTGGATTTAACCACGTTTCTCTCTCTTTCTCTCTGCCCCCCACCCCCAGACTGATTTTGAAGAAACTGTGGGTTTCAGTGCTGGAGACTACCAGGAGCCAGGCTAATGTCCGCTTCCTTTCATCTTTGCAACCCCCAACAGCTGCTTCCTCTTTTTGAAATGGTGACCTTGAGAACTGAGGAATAATCAGTACAATAAGTTGTCCTATATGTCAACACACTTACATGTCAGCACACTGTGTAATGTGGGTATTAATTCATATAAGCTTTCCCCCATTTCATAAGCATTTTTTCATTTTCACATAGATATAATTCATTGTATGCTTGTTGGTTGTTGTTTAATATATGATTGTTATTTTTGAAATTAAAAAAAATGCTTAGCATATCAGGCCGGTGTGTGTCCTAGGTGGGAGATTTTAATCACATTATGGATTCTACTGTTTTCATTTACTGTAAAAGCAACCACTACTCTGCATCTGGATGTTTTAGGCTGTTTGTTGAGAGCTCTGCTTGCAGACAGATGAATATGGTGTAAAAGTATGTACCTCCTAGTGGTGCAGCAATAAAACTGCTCGCACATTTGCAAAGCTAAGCAGGGTCCAGTATGGTTAGAAATGGGATGGGAAACCATGTGTTGAGATTCCTGCATTGCAAGGGGTTGGACTTACAATTCTATTATTCTATGTAGATTTGCTGAAAAATAGTATCTTTGACAATATGTTAAAAAATTAGTAACAATGACAGGAGCTTTGTAAAAAAGGCAATAACCTCTCTAGCTATTTGCTTGCCTGCCCTGTTGTCCTGGAATGCTCTTAAAGGTTCTAAGTGTTCCAGAGTGAAAAGCATTTCCTGGGCTGGGCTGTGTGCTGAGGTTGCAGAGGTAATAGTAGGGCAGTACATTCCATTGTAGTGATTAGCTGAGTAGGAAGGGATGTCCTGGTAGACAATCATCTATTTGGGTTGTTGCATCTGGACTCATCTAACACACATATCCCTGACACAATAAAGTGGAGACCTCTGGGTTTTGCATCAGTCTCTGTTAGGCCTCTCAGTATATATAAACTAGAATTCAGGGCTTGCTTTCCCCATGGTAATGGAACAGCCTTAACAGGACTAAAACATTAGGTTTAATTTTCGGCAGAATTGGCAACAATTACTTCTACAAAGTGAATGGAGATCCAACGCTGGTTACCAAACCTGAACCCTTTACCCAGAGAGTGTTTTGAGGCCAAAAAACCCAGAAGCACCACAAGCAGAAATCTTACTGCACACACAAGACACAGTTCAACGCTACTTTATTGACACTCATGAATTAGAGAAATATAAAATGATGTGTTTTTTAAAATGGCTCTCCTCCACTTCAGGGCTGAGTCCCACGTAGGAAAGGGTCCATATTTTGTCTTAGTTTGGTTCCTCTGTCAGAGGCTACTTGTGATTCTTGGATCTTCCTATGAGTGCTGGATCGGGCACTATTTCTTCTTTTCTTGTACTTTCTTGGAATTTATCTGCTTGTTTGCACTGGGGAAACCAAGGTGGGAGGTTTCTAGCCATCACCTGCTGGCTACACATCACCTGGACTCCTGGAGTGTATGAGGTTTTCAGACTTTCCGTTCTCAGTTCCAGTTCCAGTCTCTGTGCACAGCACAGAGGCTGGAATTTTAGGCTTTGTACACATCACCATTCTGGAACCCGGGTCACTACAGGGCTCTTGCCTTTGCACCTGCTCCATCTTCACTTCCCAGGAGCACTGGCCTGGCTCCTGCTGAAAGCAAAATGGGACTGGAATGGACCCTCCGTGGTATCTGACCGGGCAAGAGCAATTCTTGTGTTAAAGGAACATGCTGACTTAGAAGTCAGTTCCATTGGAACCAGCAGGGTTTTCACATAAATGGGTTTGAGACAGGAAAGGCAGTTCAATTTGTAGGTCTAGAAGGGGAATAAGAACACAAGGTGTAGGGAAGGAGGGCACTGAGCCAGGGACATGGTGTAGGAATATGGACAGCTACTTGGCCATAAAAAGGGATGGGGGTTGGGCTTAGGGGTCCAAGGATAGCCAATACAGATGGGCAGGGAACCTGTGGCCCTCCAGATGTTGATGAACTGCAGCTGCCGTCGTCTCTCCCTGCTGGCTCCCCTGCCTGAGGCTGATGGGAATCGGGAGTCCAGCAACATCTGGAGAATTCCTCATTCCTGGACAATAGGGCATTGGAGGGACCTGCTAGGTCAAAGCCAAAGAGCTTCAAGCGCTGGGGATGGGATTCTTGTCTGCACGCTGGATTCTTTGCTTAGGAGATGCTTCTCTGCTGACTTGTGCTGAAGGCCCCACAGAGCCCGTGGTCCATGCATGGAGCCTCTGTGGGGGGGCAGGATCAGAGCTCGTGCTCCTGCGGTCTGATGGGGTGATCTGTTGGGGAAAAACAGGTTTGGTCAGGAAATATGGGCTTCTGATGACACCTGCAAAAAGCCATAACCTGGCCTGCTCTCCTGCCCCCTCAGCATCTGGTTCTGTGCTCATAATCCCGTATGTGAATTGAAAACCAGGCGGTGAACAGATGTATGGAAAGCAACCCTCAACCTTCCCCCCCCCCAGCTGTGAGAGCAGCAGGGTGGTTAAAGGGTGCTCTGTGGGGGGAGTAACTCCTCTGTGACTTCTCCTCTAGGTCCTTCTCTACCATCCCCTCTCTGCCTTCCAAATGCACAGCACGCTTATCTGAGCAAATATATATGGGAATTGTGTGTGAATTAGAATCAGGACTGCACGTACTCTGCACAAGCAAATATTTGACATTATGCTGTAAAAGGGGGCCTCATATACAGATTTTGGGAATTCCCTGGGAAATGCAGTTATGTTGAGGGTCTGGCAAAACTAGGGGTCTCTAACAGATTTCTCAGCAGTGTGACCAAACTACAATTCCCATGATCCTTTGGGAGAAGCCATGACAGTTACAGTGACATAAAAGTCACCTGAGGACACTTCCAGGCAGCTTCTGTTTTTTTTTGTGTTTTTTTATAATGATATTTATTAAGCATTTTAAAATTACAAAAAAAACAAAGAGACAAAGAAGAAGAAAAAAACAGGGAAAAACAAACAGCAATCAAACAATACAAATCGATAAAAATCAAAAGCAAAAAGCAAAACCAAAACACATAACACATCAAAATCAAAAAACAAAAGTAAACCACAAAAATTTAAAAACAGATCCAATATTCTCAAATCCTTAACTGTCATTACCTAATTTCATTGACCTCCTCACGCCTCCCTTTTTTGTATTCTAGTTATTAATTATCACAGCAAATCCTTCCCATTTTTCATAATATTCTGTCATTAAATTACCTTAATCTATTTTAACCTTATCTTACTATAAAAAACCCTAAAACTTAAAACTTAAATCTTATTTATACCAATTTCTCATAACCATAACATATTCTTGCATAGTTCTTTTTAACATTTCTGCTAAAGCCAAATAATTTTGTTCCAACATTTTTCTAATACTCATTAATTTTACAAAACAATCCTAAATAATTTTTTTAAAAAACTTTCTTCCAATCTTCATCCAACGTCTCTTCCTCCTGGTACCGGGTTTTGTCAGTCCTTTCTATCCCATCCATCTAGTTTATTAACCTGGTAATCTTATGTCCGAGGCCCTTAAGTCTCCTCCATGTCCCTTCCGCAGATCTTCTTCATATTTATACCTGTACTTTACTTTGTCTCCTGGTCTTTTCATTCGTGGAAACTCCAACTTGACAGTATTTTTGTCCCTTCTCGACAGATCAGCCCCTTTTCCATAGTCCACACTGAACTCCATGTGGTATTTAAAAGCATGTTTCAAGGTCCCTCCAGAGTTGAGGACCCCCACAACCCCAAACTCCTCACGGCCAATTGCCAGACTTGAAAAGTCAAGACATCCCTGCATAGGGGGGTGTTTCCAGCCCCCCATCTCCACGCCAAACAAAACTCTATCTCTCCAAATCTGGCTTTTTCCAAGTTCATTTGTCAGATCCAACAACTCATGTTCCTGCTGGGCCACAGCTCCCTCCATCTCTGCCACCCGAGGTCCAGCAACAACCTCCTCCCTCATCTGATCTGTCAGAGCACACTCCTGAGTTGATTCCTGGGTGGGCTCTATATAGATACCCACTACCTGTCCAAAATTTCTAATCGCAACAGTCATCAAATCCGTCTTCTCATGTAACTGTTCCAATAAAGCACTTGTCTTGCAGAAAGCACGCACCAGAGCCTCTGAATACATTGTTACGCAAGGTCAGAAGTCTGTTCCCACGATCTTAATCTGTTTGCAGCTGCGAAGCTCCCCAGTTCAAATTTAATAACAGTTTCACAAGCTCCCTCTAGGGGAGGAACTTCTATTTGTATCAATCTAACAACAAAGTTTCCTTTTTCAGATATTTTGTCAATATTTGATCCTTTAAAATGCGAAAGAGAACAATGGAATCACTAGGTTTCTCTTCTTTTAACTGTCTGTCAAAAACATTTGTCTATAGTCAATGTACTTCCCAAAAACGTCTGTCCTGACACCCCGCTCCCAGGTTCAAGACGGTGGAAAATTACTTTTCTTTACACTCTCTTCTGCAGGTTTAAACAATCCGGATAAAATCCCCCCTCTTCTCCTGCTTCCGAAGGGGGTTCAGTAGTTTTAGATGATGAAAGTTGATCCTTCATAAACGATTTTCTAAACTCTAGTTTGCCATGTCTTTGCTTTAATCTATCTACAAGAAACGGAAGGCTGACTTCCTGTTTAGACCTTCCCGCTTCAGTGCCAAATTAAGAGGAATTTCTTAATCCAATTTTCCGTTCTACTCACAGATCGTTGTCTAAAGTCCAATTGTCCAAATTTGATCTGCTCACGGGTAGTTGTTTTCGTAGTCAAATTGTCCCAGGAAAAAGGTAGCGCTCTCCGGCAACGGCTGTGCGGCTTCGCTCCACGGAAGAAGCAGTTGACTCTCAGCACCGCGCCACTAACCCCTCTTCACTCTGGAGCCCGTAATTGGGTTCCTTTACGGATTGGGGGGGTGCGAAAGGTGCCCGCCGAGTCCCATGGTCACAGGCTTCATCCACCTGTGATTTTTTAAAGGGTCCCTGCTTTGCCGTAGCGGAACAGACCTGTTTTCCGTGGAGCCAGTCCCTCTGGATCAGAGGGAATCCGCCATTACCGATGGCGCCACCCCGGAAGTCCCAGGCAGCTCCTGTTTTAGGGTTGGGTTCAATCACATACAGTGGTACCTCGGGTTAAGTACTTAATTCGTTCTGGAGGTCCATACTTAACCTGAAACTGTTCTTAACCTGAAGCACCACTTTAGCTAATGGGGCCTCCTGCTGCCGCTGCGCCGCCAGAGCACGATTTCTGTTCTCATCCTGAAGCAAAGTTCTTAACCCGAGGTAATATTTCTGGGTTAGCGGAGTCTGTAACCTGAAGCGTATGTAACCTGAGGTACCACTGTACTGACACATTTAGGTTGCACCATTATAATTGATTGGGAGGTCTTGCGCAACAAACCCACTTAAGAGATCAGATTTTTTGCAATAAGGAAAGTAGCAGGTCAGGAATTTGATGGTTTGATGCAACCATCCTCTAATCTTCCCACAAATAAATGAGAATGGATGCTTACTAAATATCCAACATTGTATGATCTGCCTGCAAACAAATCAGGATGAATGCTCAATAAGCAGGTCATTTGGTGTTATAATTGGCATCTCTGTTTTATATACATTATAACATGAAATAATAATGTAAAACTTTACAAAAATAGAATGAAAATAAATAGAAGCACCCCCTTCTTCCTGCCTAAGAAAAGCTTAGTTCTCTGTGGCTTGGACTACAACTCCCATCAATCCTTAGTCAGCAGGTTGGGGAAGAGACTGAGAGAGAGGAGAGAGAGAGAGAGAGAAGGGGAAATGGGGACTCACTGCAGGGCTGGTGCTTTCAGGTTTCTCTGGCCGGCTCCGGCGGGGTGCGCAGGTAATAACTGAAGGCCGCATCTGAAAGATCAGGGAAAGAGGTGTTTTGAGCTGGAGATGAGGAACGACAAAGTGAAGGTGGAAGGAGTGCTTAGCCAGGACTTACCTGCTGCAACTGGGAGACAGTGAGGGCTGCCTCCAGGAGGGGCTTCCTCAGGGGGCATTTATGTGGGCAGGACGGGTGAAGCGCTTGAGAGTCTCTGCAAGGCTCAGGTCTGGACGTGGTGACACAGGGAACAGCAATTGGGATCTGTGCAACAGGAGGAACCCTCTGTTCCAGGGAGCTGAAGAGAGAGATAGAGAGCGTCACCTATACAGTATATCGGAGGTTTCCAACCTTTCTGAGTCCATGGCTCCCTTGACCAACTACATTCTTTCTGCGGCACCCCTGTGGGGCTCAGGAGCCCAGTTATATCACCCCTTGTCCACAGAACTGGCAGACCCTCACCCTTTTTCAAACACCCTCCCTTGTGGAGTGTTCCCTCAGCCTCCTCTTCTCTCCTTGGGAGTCCTCGGGGCAACTACTCCCCCCCCCCCGCCCCAAAGAGAGGTGCCTCCTCACACTGCCCCACAGGGGCCAGGGAAGCACTCCCTGGCCACCCCAAGAGGCACCCTTCGTCTGGGGAGCTTGTAGCCGGGGCTGCTGCAACAAACAGCTGTGCAAGCCTTTAGGAGGCAGAGACAAGAGAGGGCATCAGAGGGGAGGAAAGAGGGACAGAGGCCAGTGTTGCCCGCGACACCCTGGACCATCATTCAAGGCACCTCAGGGTGCCACGGCACACTGGTTGAAAACCACTTCAGTATGGAGGGTGCGTGCGCCACTCTGTGCACCCGAGCAGCTATCCCACACCTGGGAGGCCCCCTCTGTGCCTCGCCTCCTCAGGAGTGCACCCGCCCTGGGCAGCGCGGGCATATGCTCCGCCGCTGTACAAATGATACTGGATTACAGGGCTAGATTAATCCATATGTGAAACCTGCTCCTGCACGGAGCCACAGCCTATTTGAGGGCCAATTGCCATGCCATGAACTGCCTTGAGATCTATGGATGAAAGTTAGCATATTTGTTGTTGTTTAGTCGTTTAGTCGTGTCCGACTCTTCGTGGCCCCCTGGACCAGAGCACGCCAGGCACTCCTGTCTTCCACTGCCTCCCGCAGTTTGGTCAGACTCATGTTTGTAGCTTTGAGAACACTGCCCCACCATCTCATCCTCTGTCGTCTCCTTCTCCTTGTGCCCTCCATCTTTCCCAACATCAGGGTCTTTTCCATTGGAGCCTCAGCTTCAGGATCTGTCCTTCCAGTGAGCACTCAGGGCTGATTTCCTTCAGAATGGAGAGGTTTGATCTTCTTGCAGTCCATGGGACTCTCAAGAGTCTCCTCCAGCACCATAATTCAAAAACATCCATTCTTCGTACATTTGATTAATTAATTAATTAATTAATTAATAATAATACAGTAATAATCTAGAGAGTCTCTCTTTGGAATCTGGGGTCTTAGCCTCACATCACAGGAAACAGCAGTGAAGAAGTGGTGCAAAGTGCTCTCCCCTCACCCACCAATGCCCCCTCACCTCAGGAATTAGAGATGGAGCGCCATGTTTCTTCCTTAAAGTCTTGCACTTTGTCACTTTCCCTGTGGAAGTTAAGCCCTGTCTGCAATGCGGAAGGAGGCATGCCTGACCCCACACTAGATCTCTTGGCATTTCTCTGCCACTTGGATGCCAGGCTAAGCAGTGACCCTGTGCTAGAACTTGCTGGTCAGGAGGTAGAATCATAGAATCATAGAATCATAGAGTTGGAAGAGACCACAAGGGCCATCGAGTCCAACCCCCTGCCAAGCAGGAAACACCATCAGAGCACTCCTGACATATGGTTGTCAAGCCTCTGCTTAAAGACCTCCAAAGTAGGAGACTCCACCACACTCCTTGGCAGCAAATTCCACTGTCAAACAGCTCTTACTGTCAGGAAGTTCTTCCTAATGTTTAGGTGGAATCTTCTTTCTTGTAGTTTGGATCCATTGCTCCGTGTCCGCTTCTCTGGAGCAGCAGAAAACAACCTTTCTCCCTCCTGTATGTGACATCCTTTTATATATTTGAACATGGCTATCATATCACCCCTTAACCTCCTCTTCTCCAGGCTAAACATGCCCAGCTCCCTTAGCCGGTGGCTAGATGAAGCTCTCTGGGAGACGTTGGACCAGTCCCGTTTCTCAGCCTGATCACAGGGTTGTTGTGACAATAAACTGGGAGGAGAGCAGAAACCCATGTCCTCTGTTAGTCTTCATGCACTGGCAGAGGAGAAGGTGGCATCTGGAGAGACGAGACTTCAGAATATGGCTCAGAGCATCTTGAAGAGGCCACCCAGTAATGTGGGTGTCACCCTGTAAGTCATTTTAACTACAGCTTTATACCCACAGACAGAACTACGGCTTGTATTCATCCCTACCCCCAGTTTTGTTTTAAATATAAGCACAACATAAACAATTAATATAAAATAGTCTATACAGCTTATTCATTCTACACTTGAGGGACTGAAGCTGAGAAATTAATGAGTTGCCCAAGGCTCTTCCTTCCCAGTTAAAATGCGCCTGGCCCCCATGGAACTGGGACCATTTAAAAATAGGAAACCATCGTTTCCAGACAATTGGCATGCCTATAAATATGTGCACCCTTAGGCTTAACTACAGAAAATATAATGCCTAATTTACAAAAGAAATTTAGTCTTCTACTCTGAATACATTTGATAAAGTTGTGTGTTTGTACATTTGTATGCCACTGTTCCTCCAAGAAGCGCACTGTGGCAAACATGACTATCCTTCTGCGCATTTAATCTTCACAACTACTTTGTGAGGTAGGTCAGGCTGAGAGATTGGGACTGGCCTGAGGATGACTAGATAGTGAGCTTCATGGCTGAGTGAGGATTTCAACCTTGGTCTCTCGGGTCCAATACTCTAACCACTGAAGAGTGGAAATATATAAAAAAATTAATTGTCCAGTGGCACCTAAGAGACCAACGAAGTTTGTTCTTGGTATAAGCTTTTGTGCGCATACACACTTCTTCAGAAAGCTTATACCAAGAACAAACTTAGTTGGTCTCTTAGGTGCCTCTGGACAATTTTTTTATTTTTTTATATATTTTGACTGTGTCAGACTAACACGGCGACCTAGACTGAAGAGTGGGAATGAGCAGGGCTTTTTGGTGCCTTTGCCATGCTAAGAGAACAAGGTGTGGTGAGTTCCAGCACCTCTTTTTCTAGAAAAATAGCACTGGGGATAAGGAAGGGCCTTTCACTTTCTACACTACATTTATATCTCACCCTTCCTCCAAGGGCCTCCAGACAGTGCACATGGTTTTTACAGAGTACAGCGTCCATTTTATCCTCACAACAATCCTTGTCTGAAAATAGCATGGGCCCAAGGTGACCCAGTGAGCTTCATGGCTGAGGGAGAATTTGAATCCTGGTCTCTCAAGTTCTAGTCCAGCACGCTAACCACTGTGCTGCACTGCTTCTCTCACATTTATCAGTGCATCGGGGATTCTAACGTATGCCAGCAACTGCATAGCTCTAAAAGCAGATGTTAGAGCAAATTAATTCAGAATAAAAACATGTTTTGCGAAAGTAGTGGCCTTCAGTGCTTATTGAAAGATGGACTAGGTGAGGGCAAATCATGATCTCTGGACTCAAGGCTCATTTTCCCCATCTATGAAATGGGAATAACAGTGACCTACTCCACAAGAGTAGGAAAAATTGGATAAAGCATTAGGAGAAATTGGATAAAACATGGTAAAGTACTTGGTCAATGAACTGAGAGAGCTGTCTTCATAATTATAATAAATCAAATCCTGTATGTTCATATATCTACGCTTTTACACCCATTTTGCTTCCTGCGTTGTCTTCTCCTAACAACGTCCCCACTACACATAGCTCCACCGGGACTGCAGACAGTATTTTCTAGGCGCGGTTCGGAGCTTTAGCTGTTCAACCGTCAACCTGGAAGTGGCAAGAATCTGTTTGTGACTTGGGCAGCACCCAGCACAGAGCGCCCAGAAGGCACACAGGAAACCCTGCCCTGGGACTGTGCAGTGTGGGCTCACTCTTCTTGCACAACGGGGAGCTGGCGGGATTAGAGGAAGTGCCACAGCACCTGTTTTGCATGCAGAGACCCCTAGTTCAGTCCCAGCATCTCCAGGTAGGGCTGGGAGAGAATAATAGCATCACGAAGTGGGGGGTACCCCAAGGGTCATCTAGTCCAACCCCCTGCAAGGCAGGACTCTCAACTAGATCATCATACAAGAAAAGCATCATCCAACCTCTGCTTAGAAAGCTCCAAGGAAGGAGAGTCCACCACCTCCTGTGGGAGACTGTTCCACTGTCAAACAGCTCTTAATGTTAGAACGTTCTTTCTGGTGTTAAGTCAGAACCTCCTGTCTTACAACTTGAAGCCATTGTTTCTGCCCCTACCCTGGCAAAACCAGCAGTTTTCTATGGAGAACCATTTGCTCTGATTCACTGGTAAAACGGGGGTTTTCCTAGGGGAAGTGCCAGGGCAAAAACCCAAAGCCTCTTGGACATGGAGCTTTAAAGAGCGAAGCTGTGCCTGGAGACTGTGATGCAACCGGGTGTCAGAACCCTATAAATCAGCAAGTCTTGTGTCACCTTGGCTGGCCGTGAGCACCATGGTGAGGGGCAGACTGACACACCTTGCAGGGCTGTTTTAAGGGTTGCCAGAGGCCGGAGCCCAAACATTTCAAAAGTTGCTTCAAAAATGCTGAGCCCTTATGCTACAACGCCCCCTGGTGGTCCTCAAGGTCACTCACGCTGCCACAGGCCCGCAAGTCGATCGCTTGACTTTCGACGCCCTCTGCCCATGCAAGCTCCATTCAGGGCTTCTCACATCCACACTGGGCTTGCGTTTGATGGCATAGACAGGCAGCCGATGGGCTGGGAAGCGGGGGAACCTCGGCTCGTTCTCAAAAGACGACTGACCTGGAAAGAGAGCGCCAATGAAACATCTTGCAGTGCAACTTGACAGCAGGGTGGACGGGAACGCTTGCGTGGGGCTGCCGTCAGGGATGGCTCACCCACGAGGCAAGGCAAGGCAACCGCCTCAGGCAGCAAGGTCCCCGGAGGCAGTGGATCTTTATCCCCCAATGCTCCTGGTGTTGAGCTTCACTCCTCCCTTCTTTCCTGGTGAGAAGGGGGCACCATTTTGTGGTTCACCTCAGGTACCAAAATGTCTGGGGCTGGCCCTGGGTGTTGTGGGCATGAGAGCAAGAATGGACCTGGCACTGGCAGAAAGCAAGTTGGCTGGTTTCCCATTATGCAATGGTGACTGGGCAGAAGTCATGGAGACCCAGAGAAGGTCAAGGATCCTGCATCAAGGACTCCCTGCCTGAGCTGCTTCAGGTCGTGATGGATGTGTTCCTGGAGACACCTAGTTTGGTTGTCCTAGGGTAAGGTTACCAGATTGTTTTCAATGAATCCGGGGACACTAGTCAACTTCAATGGATTTTGTATGGGGACTGATTTGTAAATCCAGGGACTGTCCCCGGGAAATGGGGATGCCTGGTAACCTTATCCTAGGGGATTTTAACATCCATGCCAACACGACCTTACAAGGGGCCGCTCGGGACTTCGTGGAAAGCATGGCCTCCATGGGGCTGTCCCTGAATAAGTCTGACCCAACTCATAGCCGCGGACATGTCTTAGACCTGGTGTTCACCTCTATGGATGTTGGTGATCTGACACTAAGTAAAAGCGAAACAAAAGAAGTGCCATGGTCAGATTACTTCCTGGTGCAACTGGATTTCTCTGAGACCCTTCCCCTCTGCAGGGAGGTGGGACTGATTCGGATGGTCCGCCCCCGCCACTTAATGGATCCAAACGGTTCCCAGAGAGTGGTAGGGGATGCTTTATCCCATGTTGATCGCCTTTCAGCTGATTCCCCGGTGACCCGTTGGAATACGGCATTAACCAGGCATCTTCTCCCTCAGTTTCTCCCGGAGCTGAGGGTGATGAAACAATCGCTGAGACGGCTAGAGCGCTGGTGGCGGAAATCGGACCAGACACGGGTTAGAGCTCAATGTTGAGCCTACCAAGTGGCGACGGTGATGGCAAAGAGGACCTTCTTCATCACCTCTATTGCATCTGTAGAAAACAGCCTTATAGCAGGGCTTCTTAAAACATTGCTCAGCATGAGACAGCAACAGCTGTCAGTCTTTAAGGCTGAACCCCCTTCTCAGAGCCTCTAGAGCAAAGAATGCTATTGCACTCCAGCTCCCATCAGCTCCCACAGTTATGGCCAACAGTCAGGGGAAATGGGAGTCCAGCAACAGTGCAATCCTACACGTTGTCTCAGCAGTAATCCCCATTGAATTCAATGGGACTTACTCCCAGGTAAGCAGGTTTAGCACTGGAGGGCCTAAGGAGTAGAGGGCTGGATACATCTTGATTCAAGTGCTTGTGCAAGTACATGCATGAGCATGAATACGAAAGTGCTGCTTCACATACTGCACTGGGGGAAGTCAATTTTGAACTGTTGATAACATCCTGTGTAATCTGCTATATCCATAACCAAAAGGACAAACACCACCGGGGCTTTTGCCCAGAAGAGGCTCTCGCAGAACAAATGAAGGCAGCGGGCAGACTAGAGAATTCAGCAGTGTACAATAATGTCAGGCTTTGTGGCTCTGGCAGGGATGCTTATTACGAAAAGCAGCCGCGTTATAAGCGTGTATCTGTTTTCTTGAGTGTGTGCCTGCCATGATTTCACAGGAGCACAGAAAAGGCGCAGAACATGGCACTGGGCACCACATCTGGAGAATCTCTGCTTTCATCTAAAAACAGGTGTGAGCAACACATTTGGAAATGCCAGAGAAGTGGTTAACCTTGATTTCCTGTGGTTAAAAGTGGTGCCTGACATCGCTCCTCCCCATGACTAGAAACTATGCAGGAAGGGAAACACTGAAGAATAAATTATGCTAAATGAGAGTCTAAAAAAAGAGCACAAGCAACATATCAGGCATCAACATTCATTTTTTAAAATGTAGGATTCAGATTGTCTGGATGCAGAATTTTATTTTATTGTTTAGTGCGGAGGTCACAGAGCCCTTGCTCTGGTATGCATGTCTCTCTCTACATGGTGTGGACTGAATGGTAGCAGCTGTCCAGGAGGGGTCTTTCTAATCTTGCTACCAAGAATCCTTTAATCAGAGATGGCTGGAATGAAAGCTCTGGACTTCCTTCAAGTTTCCCTTCTGCTTTTCTCCAAGACTGAAGATAAAGGGAATAGTCTGTGCTGACTTTGTAGCCATGAAGATTTCAGAAACAAAAGGGAAAGATACTCAGGTGTCAACAAATTCCACAAAATGACCGCCTTTCCAAGTTCTGTTTTCAGATGCTTTCCCCCCTGAGATGCAGATGTTTAACTTTTTTAAAAAACTCCTAAACTGACTTTGTCTGGCACCTGTCAGGGATTATTATTACTATTATTTATTAAATTTATATACCACCCTATACCCAGGGGTGTCAGGCGGTTGACAGAATATAAGCCTTACCACCCCACCCCACCCACTCCTGTATAATCACACAGGGAACATGATCTTCACTTTTATTAGGCTTCTAGACAATGCCAGAGGGCCAGTCTGATTTAGCAATGCACTGCTACGCTCTCCTGCTTGGCCACAGACCCAAAAGACCAGGGGAGTTTTGAGCAGCAGCACTTCTCCACCCCCCATGTGGGGCTGCCTCCTGTTTGCCATGATGACTAGAGCAGCTGTCTGGGCTGCACTTGAGGCTTGTGAGGATCAGTAGCTCTGAATGAGCCTGTTGAGAATGGCAAGACTCTAAGTCTTAGGGCAGATGCAGAAAAAGGACTTGCTATCGCCCTCCTAGGACTGAACTGCCTCAGGGTGCAGATCCCATTCTGAATGCCCCTCATTCAAAAAAGAAAAAGAAAAAAAGGAATTAAAAATCCTATACCCATAAAAAATGAGCACATTTGGGAAAAGAGCCTAGCTGAGCCATGCTAGGTGTCTATGTGCAGGGAGACTTGGCTTTCATTCATTCATTGATTCATCCATTTATTTATTTATTTCAAACAGGGATGAGGGATGGGGAACCTGTCGCCCCCCCCCCCCGAGGTTGTTGGGACTCAAGCTCCCATCATCCCCTGCCAGTGTGACCGAAGGTCAGGGGATAATGGGAGCTGTATTCCAAAGGCATCTGGGGGGCCACAGTTTCCCCATCCCTGACATCCCTTTTAAGGCCAACCATTCAAATACATACGCAGTTCCCTCCATCTCTAGGTCGGCAATGCCACTTGCCTTTTCTGAGCGCATAAGTCTGGACCTCAAAGAAAATGTCTGGGCTGAATGCTCCTTCCTTTTTTCAAAGTGGGTGGAGCAATGGCATTGACTAATGGTTCCTGTTCAGACAGGTACTGGTGTGGCACCCGACACCATTTCTGTATGCACTGTGCCTCTAGACCTGTGTTCGTAGGTTGTGGGATTAGTTAATTAGCAGTGCACCTTGTCCCATATTCATGCCAGTTCTCGCTTGTTTCAGAGCGCTTGCCCAGATGTGTGGTGGGGAAAGCTATTGGGGATGAGAGCCAACTTCACATCATATGTGTGAAACTGAGGACAATACTGCCTGGATCTGCCAAAGTGAGTTCAAGTCCATGAAAGCTACTGATGCAATACATTCGATAGGTCTCAATGTGCCAAGAGACCCTTTTTTGACCCCCTTCCCTAGCTGAACCCCACTGTTCCTGCTCTAGGCAGGTAAGACAGAACACTTCCCCCACCCAAAGGGGATTCTAACACCCCTTATTTTTGTGGGCTGCAGTCAAGATGAGCACATGGTGTGTTACCATAATCACTGTAAAAGACGGAAGCCTCTGCCCCAGAGAGCATACAATCCAAATGTGAAGACAACAGTGGGGGAAGGAGGATAGACACAGACAAGAGTAATGTGTGCAAATCTAAAAGGAACCACTAGCTGGTGGGGATAAACTGTTTTCCTTTTTCAAAAGGCAGCCTATAAACCTATAAAACAAATAAAAATAAAAGTATGCATATTGAAAAATCAGAAGGAGGTGAATGTGTGAACGAAATACTGCAAGCAGATCCAAATTAAAAATGGAAAATTTTCTCTCCCCCAATATACTTCCACTCTAATATGCACCTCTAAGGGTGAATCGGGGGTGGGGGTGGGGTGGAGCAAGGCAGTGTTAGAGTGGCCGGCCCTGTGAAGTGGGCCACTGAGGAGAATCGAAGTGGGGACACCTGGAAGAGCCGAGATGGTGGCAGGCAGGGTGCTGCCTCTCCCAGGCCGAGCGCAGCGGGAGCCTGCAATTGCTTTTCATGCCCTCAGGAAATGGCTGATACGTGGTGTAGCAAGAACAGGGATCCGTGTGCAGCATTAGGCTCAGCACTCAGCCAGGTGAAAGGGGATGTGCTCATTTTAACTGCTACATCCCACTGCCTCTGCGGCTGCAAAAGGGAGCACTGGAAGTTGCACACAAACTGCATTAAAGGCAAGGGTTTGTGGGACTCACCTTCCAAGATGTAGACCTTGAATCCACTGCTGATGCCTGTGGTGTAGTGAAGGTCAGCCAAGGCCATCTCTGCTGGGAGGTCCTCACAGGAGAGTTGCCGCTTGTTCGAGAGAAATTCGCTGCAGAAATCAGGGCCACCCTGAATCTAGATGTTTAATCTGCTCAAGCTGTGGGTATTTCAAGATCTTTCCCTACTCCAGCAAAGGGAGGCTCTGAATGCGCCCACTTTTCTCCCCAGGGCTGAAGGGGACCACCAGTTCTCTGGACCCAACAGGTTGTTCTTCGAAGAGTGCAACTTTCCGTCACCACCCACAGCATCCCTTCTTGAACTTTTGGATTTCTACCTAGCAGAGGCAGAGAGGTGGGGCTAGAATTGGCCAGTTCTAACAGGCCCGACACCCTCCTCTCCCCTCTCTTGTTAGCCCCTCAGGGCAAGTGTGTGTGTGTGTCTGTGCACTATGTCACACCCTTGTGGGGAGGGGGAAGAGAGTGCAGGGCCCCCCAAAGAGGCAGGTGTGCAGCAGATGGCGGGGGGGGGGATATTCCAAGGGGATGAGCTGTACAGAGCTTCCATTGACAAATGCTGGAAGAGCAAGGAAGCACTTTGGGGGGGGGTCAGGGGTTTGAGCATAAATTTGGGGAGATTCTGATCTGCTAATCTCAGTGTCTGTGGGGGTGTTACAGTTTGCATTTTATACTTTGATTGCTGCTTTGTACATCATACGGTTGATCTCAAAACAAGCAATTTACTTGTTTCACACTTTTTAAAGCCTAAATCAGTTTTCATTTCTAATTTGGTATTAGTTGATCAGTCAAATACAGTGGTACCTCTGGTTACGTACTTAATTCGTTCCGGAGGTCCATTCTTAACCTGAAACTGTTCTTAACCTGAAGCACCACTTTAGCTAATGGGGCCTCCTGCTGCCACCTTGCCACCAGAGCACCAGATTTATATTCTCATCCTGAAGCAAAGTTCTTAACCCAAGGTACTATTTCTGGGTTAGCGGAGTCTGTAACCTGAAGTGTATGTAACCCAAGGTACCATTGTACATAAAGGGACGGATGGCAGGAAAGGGTCTCAGAGGTCCATCCTTTGAATGCATGAAGAATGGGGAGTGGGCATGGGCGTAGCCAGGACCTCAGTTAGCTATGTATTTTTATTGATTTTTATTGATGGGGGCAGCTGCCCCTCCCTGCCCCCTTTGGCTACCCCCATGGGAGTGGGTATGGCATTGAAGCCTGGGAGAAATGTTCGAGATGTGTGCTTGAGAATCTAGAGGGGATCAGAGCAGGCACGAGGATTGTGTCAAACCAAATTCAACACCCCCCCCCCGTAATCTGCTCTGAGCTAAGGCATGTGCTATGCGTCCCCCACCCACCACTTAGGTAGTGATGAGGTGATGGGAATGTATGTAATGAGGTGGAGGCAGGGTTGAATTCTGGGTGGAAATCTGGGGTGCTACTGAACTGGGAGAATAGAGGTGCGCGTGACAGAAAGAGAAGAGATCGGAGGAGAGAACAGAAGTTGGCTTACGCTCTGTGGGAAGCTTGTGGGGTACCTGTATTTTGGAAACTGATTTTTTTTTACTGTACTGCAGAATGTTCAAGCGGCTTCTCTTGCATTATCTGGTTGCAGCCTTCCCAACAACCCTGTAAGGCAAGACTCTGCACCCACAGCAGCTGGAGGACGGAGGCGGAGAGGGAATTCATGGCAGCGGACAGGGTCCAAGCAGGGGGAGGGGGCTCCCTGGTTCTTAGCTCAGGGAAGTTTGTGGAAACAGCCCAGGAAAGGGTGGCAGGCTCTGGCAACAGAGAGGTTAAAGGGAGGGGGCCCCACCCAGTCCTGGCGTGAGGGAAGCCACGAGCCAAGCGAGCCCAGTGACTTGGGGCGCGTGTCAGGGCTGGCTCCCCACACCCTTGGAGGCAGTCGGGCTGCATTCCACGAGCCTTCTCCACCCTGGCTTGCCTGAGGGAGGGAAGATGGCAGGCCTGGGTTGGACCAGCAGGCCTGTCTCCCCTGGCACGCCCCATCCTGCCCCAGAGGCAGCTGTTTTGTTAGGAAGGAGTGGAGTCTAGTGGGTGAGGGTGAGGAGTCTGGAAGTCTGGACTTCTGAGTGGACTGGGAAGGAGGTGGGGAAGGGAACCAGCAAGTTTAAAGCAGCAGGCTGCGGGGCAGGATTCCTGGGCTTGCCCGGGTTTGCCCCAGAGGCACAGATCCAGAGATTTTCTTCTTCATCTAGCTTCGCTCCACCTGCATGGCAGTTTCCTTTTCAAGAACAAAATCTCCCTCCAGACATGCATGAGGAGGACTAGCGAAGAAGATCTGCCTGTCTGAATGCACAACCAGGGGAGGCAGAGAAAAATAGCAGTGAAATTCTCCCTCCTGGCCAGCACTTAAATACGCTTTGTTTCTGCTACTAACCTGGAGACTTACCCTTTAAAAACAAGAAGCAAAAGTGCCCCTACCTCCCAGAGCCTTTAGCAGCAGCAAGATCTCAAGATCTTAGCTGGGGATAAAAGGCTGTCTCAAACAATATCTCTCCCAATTTGGCCTATGATGTGTGGAGGGGAGTGAGGTTGTGCCTGCTCCACTCTTGAGACCCCTGATGGCCACACAAGGATGTAACATTCACGTACAACATGTGTAGGCATATTCCAACATATTTAGGATTTCTCTCTCTTTTTGGTAGAGTGGATTTTCTGAATAAAGTATGGTAATCTAGCAATCATCTGGGCCTATTTGTTTTTGGATTTTATGTGCATTTTGAAAGTCACACCACTTACCTAGTC
The DNA here is from genome assembly GCF_964188305.1 of Podarcis bocagei. Classification (NCBI taxonomy): domain Eukaryota; kingdom Metazoa; phylum Chordata; class Lepidosauria; order Squamata; family Lacertidae; genus Podarcis; species Podarcis bocagei. The sequence goes on from NC_138143.1 coordinate 1,595,764, forward strand.
AGGAGCCCTGGGCACTTTCCGTGCTAAGGCCTGAATCCCAGAAGTTTGTTGTCTGAGCCTGGGATTCCCCTTCCATTTTGGCAAGTGCAGTGAAATAATGGGCAGGTGAGCTATGGGAAGAACTCCAAAATGAGGGACACTCAGAGAGACCAAAGAAAATGACTTTTTAAATGTGTCAGAAAACTAACAGTACTTGTCTCAGGGGAAGAGACGACAACTCCCATTTCCCCCATTAACTTGAAATGAATGCCGCATTGTCACAAGGCACTGTCCCGAGAAAGAAAGCGCAACAGATAAACCTTGCCTACTTTGAGAGCCTCCAGACTGTCAGTGCATACCAGAACATTACCGGTAGGTTTGAAAGATTAAAGTAGATTGCAGGGCTGTGTCACCCAGGTGCAACAAATCCATTTAAAGCAAACAGATGTTTGGGGGTTGGAAAATGATGAGGAATTGCACAGAAAAGTGTGGGACTAAGGAATTACTAATGAGAACACGTGTAAACATCCTGCAAACAGATCAGGATGAATGCAGGCTGAATGCTCACCGCCATATAACAGCCCAGGAAACAAATCAGAGCAAATGCTCAATGAATATTGGATATAATGATGTAAGAACCACATAAGCTTTGTGTAAGTAAATCAGGATGCATGAATAAACAGGCCATATGTTAAAGCTCTTAGGCACACCTTCACTATTGACCAGAGCTGCCATACACCTGGGATTTCAAAGGTGGGAGGAATTTGTGAAAAAAGCTTAACAATTTTGGGGGTGTCCAGATATGCCAACCCTACTATTGACACAATGGTGCCATTTTACTAGGGCTTTTTCTTCAAGCTTTTAAAACACCTTTTGCCTTTTTTTAAAAAAATATGAAATATTCACAGAATAGTGTTTAGGTGAAAAAGCACTCTGGTACAAATTAAAGTATTGCCTTCTTAAAGCACACTTCCTTTTCTGGTTTTAACAGCCAGTGCTGTTTTGTCACTATGTTCGCCCCTTCTCCATCCATAGAGCTCCACAAGTGTGTAACCTTTTAAGAGGGTGTTACAGTGAAATAGCGAGCGAGGGAGCAAGTGAGTGCACACACAGTGTGCTACCCCACGCAAAGTGTGGAAAGTCAGTTGCAATTCCACACGCAGCTTACAGCCGGAAAGTAGGAACAAAGTAGCTCTGGGAGACACCAGTTTGGATGGATCCTGAGAGTGCTCTGGAATCACATACAGTAAGTGAGTGAGAGGGAAGAAGAAGGCATCATTAATGGTTTCTTGAGTGGCACATATTGGCACTCGATGGAGACTCAAGAACAGATCTTGGAAGGCAAAACTGGGCTGCCTTCTGCTTGTCCTCCCCCCTCTTTAAGTGAAACTGCCTCTTCCCTTCCTTCTGCCGGAGTCTCCCTCTCCCAAGAGGAAACCCCCCTCGAACACACCTTCAACAATCCCTGCCCAGAGGCAGCTGCATTTTTGCACTCCAGCTGGTGCCGCCTGGGCCTCTGAAGCATCTGGGAGGCTTGTGGTGCATCTGGGCCAGGAGTTCATGCCGGGCTTGTTGCAACTAGCTGGGAGTGTGCTGCAGTGGTCTGCGTTCAGGCCTGCCTTGCTCCTCCCTGGTGGCGCTACAGGTGGAAGCACGAAAAACAGCGAGGCGCTGAGGAGCTGAGCTGCTTTGTTATAGCTCAAGGAAAGGGTTTAGCGTCACAACAGAAGTCACCGCACAGAAGGAATGCATTAGGATTGCTTTGGGTGTTCCTGCCTCTGCCACCATCTGGAATTATGTCCCTTTAAAGACCTTTAAAGAAGGTATCCCACCACAGCACACATTAACAGGGTAGGAAAAGCTTCACTTTCTGAATTTCCACTTGTCACACCTTGCCCTTTAAGGGCTCACGAGCAAAGCCAGAAATCAACCTGGCAACCCTAAATCCTGCATCGCTCCATAACTGCATATGTCCCAGACTGTCTCAGTGTTGGGGTATTTGTTTCAGGCCCCACAATGAGTGCTGGCCAGCTTTTTGTCACCCCCCCCAGTGGTGACACCCGGGGCAGACCACCCCTACCACACACCCTTCCCCCCCCCGGCTTTCAGCAGTGGTTGTGGACAAATTAACAAGATTATACCAAAGAAGCCTGAGTGAAGAAAAATGCCTTCAGCATTTGTCTAAAGCACAAATGGTAGGATCCCGGCATATTTCAAGGGGGGGAGAGTTCCAAAGATCTGGTCCCACAACTCTGAAGGCCCAATTCTTTGCAGAGGTCAGCTGGGTCTCTTCAGCAACCTGTGACAGAGGGGCCACGTTGTAGCCGGAGTGTTGGTCTCTTGGGTAATCGAGTGCCTTGCAGATGCATGGAATCCATGTTAACAAAGTTTGAGTCACTCAGAAAAGGACACAATGAACATGTCAGGGTAGATTTTCTTCATTGCCTTCATAGATACATGGTAGGCAGAATAATGTGCTCCAACACGTGTTTGATCAGGTTTGCAGTGACCCTTGCACCATCTGAGTTTTCATTGCACACAGCTCCATACCCTCCAACAGATGAAAATAGGGACATTTCTCACTCCCCCAACTGACCCTTCTCACCCCCCATTCCCCCCACCTGCAGAGCATTTCCTATCAGAAGAAGGGCGAGTGCGACCCCCACTACTCCAACGGGACATAGTGGGCCCAGTACGGGCCACATGTTCTCCTGCAATGATTTTGCAAAGTTTTTTGCAGATAAAATTGCTCAGATTCGGGAAGAAGTAGACTCCACCGTGGGAGCAGGACCGGGGCGGGAGAGTGCTAGAGTTCTGTCTAGTCAAGTTGAGTGGGATCAATAGGAGTATAGCATCTAGATCAAGGGAAGTAATAGTGCCACTGTATTCTGCTCTGGTCAGACCTCACCTGGAGTACTGTGTCCAGTTCTGGGCACCACAATTCAAGAAGGACACTGACAAACTGGAACGTGTCCAGAGGAGGGCAACCAAAATGGTCAAAGGCCTGGAAACGATGCCTTATGAGGAACGGCTAAGGGAGCTGGGCATGTTTAGCCTGGAGAAGAGGAGGTTAAGGGGTGATATGATAGCCATGTTCAAATATATAAAAGGATGTCACATAGAGGAGGGAGAAAGGTTGTTTTCTGCTGCTCCAGAGAAGCGGACACGGAGCAATGGAGCCAAACTACAAGAAAGAAGATTCCACCTAAACATTAGGAAGAACTTCCTGACAGTAAGAGCTGTTTGACAGTGGAATTTGCTGCCAAGGAGTGTGGTGGAGTCTCCTTTTTTGGAGGTCTTTAAGCAGAGGCTTGACAACCATATGTCAGGAGTGCTCTGATGGTGTTTCCTGCTTGGCAGGGGGTTGGACTCGATGGCCCTTGTGGTCTCTTCCAACTCTATGATTCTATGATTCTATGATTCTAATTCCAATCTGTTACCTCCGAGGATGTGGACAGGCTGCTTGGACGAGTGAAACCAACCACCTGTCTCCTGGATCCTTGCCCATCCTGGCTAATAAAAGCAAGCCGGGAAGGACTGGGCGATGGGCTTTGTGGGGTGGTGAATGCCTCCCTCCGTGAGGGAGCCTTCCCAGACCCGCTGAAAGAGGCGGTTATTAAACCGCTTCTTAAAAAACCATCTTTAGATGCGGCCACAATGGCCAACTATCGCCCAGTCTCAAATCTTCCATTTCTGGGCAAGGTGATTAAGCGAGCGGTTGCCGAACAACTCCAGGCACGCCTGGAAGAAGCGGACCATTTGGATCCCTTCCAGTCGGGATTCAGGCCTCATCATGGGACTGAAACTGCCTTGGTCGCACTGGTTGATGATCTCCGGCGGGCTAGGGACAAAGGTGAGAGCTGTTTCCTAGTTCTGCTGGATCTCTCAGCGGCGTTTGATACCATCGACCATAGCATCCTTCTGGACCGTCTTGAGGGGCTGGGAGCTGGGGGCACTGTTATACAGTGGTTCCGCTCCTTCCTCCTGGGCCGTGTTCAGAAAGTGGTGGTGGGGGATGAGTGTTCAGACCCCTGGGCTCTCACTTGTGGGGTGCCTCAGGGTTCTGTCCTCTCCCCCATGCTTTTCAACATTTACATGCAGCCGCTGGGAGAGATCATCAGGGGGTTTGGGCTGGGTGTTCATCAGTATGCGGATGATACCCAGCTCTACCTCTCTTTTAAATCAGAACCAGTGAAGGCGGTGAAGGTCCTGCGTGAGTGTCTGGAGGCGGTTGGAGGATGGATGGCGGCTAACAGATTGAGGTTGAATCCTGACAAGACAGAAGTACTGTTTTGGGGGGACAGGAGGCGGGCAGGTGTGGAGGATTCCCTGGTCTTGAATGGGGTAACTGTGCCCCTGAAGGACCAGGTGCGCAGCCTGGGAGTCATTTTGGACTCACAGCTGTCCATGGAGGCACAGGTCAAATCTGTGTCCAGGGCAGCTGTTTACCAACTCCACCTGGTACGCAGGCTGAGACCCTATCTGCCTGCGGACTGTCTCGCCAGAGTGGTGCATGCTCTGGTTATCTCCCGCTTGGACTACTGCAATGCACTCTACGTGGGGCTACCTTTGAAGGTGACTCGGAAACTACAACTAATCCAGAATGCGGCAGCTAGACTGGTGACTGGGGGCAGCCGCCGAGACCACCTAACACCGGTCTTGAAAGACCTACATTGGCTCCCAGTACGTTTTCGAGCACAATTCAAAGTGTTGGTGCTGACCTTTAAAGCCCTAAACGGCCTTGGTCCAGTATACCTGAAGGAGCGTCTCCACCCCCATCATTCTGCCCCGACGCTGAGGTCCAGCGCCGAGGGCCTTCTGGCGGTTCCCTCATTGTGAGAAGCAAAGCTACAGGGAACCAGGCACAGGGCCTTCTTGGTAGTGGCGCCCGCCTTGTGGAGCGCCCTTCCAGCAGATGTCAAAGCGATAAACAACTACCTGACATTCAGAAGACATCTTAAGGCAGCCCTGTTCAGGGAAGTTTTTAACGTGTGATATTTTACTGTATTTTTGGTTTTTATGGAAGCCGCCCAGAGTGGCTGGGGAGGCCCAGCCAGATGGGCGGGGTATAAATAATAAATTATTATTATTATTATTATTATTATTATTATTATTATTATTATTACCCATGCCCTGAGAAAACTCCTTAATCCCAATTTTTTTTAATTCTTTGGTAGATTTACAAAAAAACAAACACACACACATACACACAAATAAATTTTAGAAAGGGGCAATATAGGATGTGGATGCACAAAGCATTTTTAAAATAATAATAAAAAACAAGACTCCTTGCGCTCTGCTCTGCTTCCCCTTTCTACCTGCCCAAGGTGGCCCAAGGTGGCCCAGGGCTGGGCCCTGGCGGCTGCAGCCCCTCCTCACCCACAGCCGCCCAAGCGAGGAGACTGGCAGCAGTGGCCATGGAGAGGCCAGAGGATGCTCCCTCACAACTGCCACTGCCCCCACCATGGCTTGGGCCAAGCACCAACTCCTCCTCCTCCTCCTCCCTGAGCTCGGTGCTGGAGGAGCTGGTGGGTGAAATAGGGGCATTCTCGGATCAAATCAGAAAGCAGGATGGCTTTCACAATTCCGGGACTATCCCTGGAAAATTGGGGCACTTGGAGCATATGCAGTTCCTAAGGCCTGAATAAAATATTGGGGGGCCAAGTAAGCACTGCCCTGCACAATTGACCACATGATGCAATGCATGGATACCCTTTGAATGGCAATGCTCATCAACTTGGGGGGAGGCCCCCTCAAATATTTTACTAGGGCACCAAAGACCCTTTGACCCCTGGAGGTTGGCTCCTATGGGGTCTATGATAAGCTGCACAGTAACACAGGATCTCAGCAGGATTGCCAGTTCTCTCTACTAGAAAATACCTCAGAGCACACAAGGATCCATCATATTCTATTAGGTCACATCAACACCATACGTTTAAAGTACATGGCAGCCCCCCACCCAAGAATCCTGGGAACTTTAGTTTGGTTAAAGTTGCTGGGAATTGTAGCTCTGTGAAGGGCAAGCTACAGTTCCCAGGAATCTTTGCAGAAAATCTGTGTGTTTTAATTGTGCTTTAAATGTAAGGTGTGGAGGTGACTTGAGTCTTCAGGGTGGGATTGCAGCCTTGCTGTAGACACACACACACACAAGTCCTTCTCTTTTCAGGCCACCTTGAAATGAAAATGCATCTTGTCTGGACTAAATATAAAGACTTACTAGAAAGCAAGACCCCGAGATGGTTATCTCCAATAGAGGCCAAGGCCCGAAAAACCCCCAATATGGAAGCCGTTTGGCCAAAATATTGGGAAATAATAGAAAAAGCTGGAGACAATTGGAGGTTGCAGAGCTTTGAAAAATTAAAGAATAAGGTGCAAGATTGGTTTCACTATGCTCAAATTCAAGAGGTTTTCAAATCAGACAAAAAAAACAGGATTCCATGTGGAAAAATCGAAATTAGAGACAGAATTGTTAGAACCAAAGACTAAGGTTCTTGCAAGAATGTATAACTTGCTGCTTAAGTGGAATACTCAGGATGAGACGGTCAAATCAGCCATGATAAAATGGGCACAGGATATTGGGCATAACATTATGTTTGAAGACTGGGAAAGGTTATAGACCACCAGTATGAAATTCACGGCATGTAATGCCCTGAAAGAAAACATTATGAAAATGATATATAGGTGGTACATGACCCCAGTCAAGCTTGCAAAGATATATCACCTGTCTGACAATAAATGCTGGAAATGTAAGGAAGCTGAAGGGACATTCTTTCACCTCTGGTGGACCTGTCCAAGAGTGAAGGCCTTCTGGGAAATGATTTATAATGAGTTAAAAAAGGTATTTAAGTATACCTTTCCCAAGAAACCGGAGGCCTTCCTCTTGGGCATCGTCGGCCAGAAAGTGTTAAAGGAGGATAGAACTTTCTTTATGTATGCAACCACAGCAGCAAGAATTCTCATCGCAAAACATTGGAAGACACAAGATTTACCCACACTGGAAGAGTGGCAGACGCAATTGATGGACTATATGGAACTAGCCGAAATGACTGGCAGAATCCGAGATCTGGGAGAAGAAGCAACGGAGGAGGACTGGAAAAAATTTAAGGACTATTTACAAAAATACTATAAGCTATATGAACTATAAGAATTTGCATGATTTGGAAAATATAGCTCCAGCAACAAGTCTGAGTGATATGAGAAATCAAGTCATAATTATGAAAAAATCAAAGTTTAAAGTAACATTTTAAAAGTACAAAGAATGCATGAAACAAGGTAATAATTTGCTGACATATTTATTGTAAAGAATGCAGGGTGAGGGAGATGTGGGGAAGTCCGGTTGGTGATGGAAAAATGTTTTTGAAAGATGGATTTTCTTCTATTTTCTCTTTCTTTTTCTGTTATATCTTTTTTTCTTCTTTTTATATTTGTATCTGGAAAGCAATAAAAATATTTATAAAAAAAGAAGAAATGAAAATGCATCTTGGTTTTGGTGCACACATTTTCAGAGCATGGCTTCCTTTCCTCTAAAACGATGGCATTCCTTCTCTGGAGAGGTCTCTTGGGAGGTCTCTCTTCCTGTGCTTGGGCAGGCACTTAAAGCACATTTACTTCATCAGGCTGTGCTGATGCTTGACAGGTCCTCCCCATGTTTAACCTGGTTGCTTGTTGCTGTGTCTTTGTACATTATAAACCCTTTGCACTGTATACTTCTATGTTTTCATTGCAATGTTTGAATGAGTTGATGTTCATACTTTTATTTTTTAGGTTTTGTAAGCCATTTTGAATATAATTATTTTGTAGAGCAAAACAGGATCTCTATATTTATTTCTCTCGCTCTCTGTCTATGAAAAACTCCCACCCACAACTGCCATCAACTTGTCACATAACAAATGCTTGGAAACTATTCTGAAAGTACAACCAGATCCACTGTGACTTGAAATGGTCTTCTATAAATTATTCGGCTTCAATCCTATACGCACTTATCTGGGAGGAAGAACCACTGAACTCAATTGGCTTGCTTCTGAGTAGACATATATTGGGATTATGCTTCTCTCTGTTGTTTTTTTTAAAAAATGATATTATTGAAAATTTTAAAATTACAAAGGAAAAAAGAAGGAAAAAACAAGAAAAAGAGAAAAAGAAAGACAACAGTAGATAAAAGTAACAATTAAACAATACAAATCAATAGAAACCAAAATAAAAAACAAAAAACAAAACACACAATACAGCACAATCAAAAAACAAAAATATACAACAAATTTAAAAACAAATCCAATATTCCCAAATCCTTAACTTTCATTAACTTATTTCATCGACCTCCTCACACCTCCCTTTTTTGTATTCTAGTTGTTAATTATCTCAGCAAATCCTTTCCATCTTTCGCAATATTCTGTCATTAAATTACCTTAATCTATTTTAACCTTATCTTACCATAAAAAACCCTAAAACTTAAAACTTAAATCTTACTTATACCGAATTCTTTTAACCATAACATATTCTTACATACTGTAATTCTTTTTTAACATTTCTGCTAAAGCCAAATAATTTCATTCCAACATTTTTCTAATACTCATTAATTTTACGATACTTTTCTAAATAAAATTTTTTAAACTTTCTTCCAATCTTCATCCATCGTCTCTTCTCCTGGTCTCGGGTTTTGTCAGTCCTTTCTGTCCCATCCATCTAGTCCATCAACCTGGTGACCTTATATCCGAGGCTCTTAGGTCTTTTCCATGTCCCTTCCGCAGGTCTTCTTCATGTTTATACCTGTACTTTACTTTGTCTTCTGCTCCTTTCACTCTGGGAGACTCCAACTTGACAATATTTTTGTCCCTTCTCGACAAGTCAGCCCCTTTTCCATAGTCAACACTGAAATCCATGTGATATTTAAAGGCGTGTTTCAAGGCCCCTCCAAAATTAGGGGCCCCCACAGCTCCGAGCTCCCCCCGGCCTAAAGCCAGACTTGAAAAGTCAAAACATCTCTGCATAGGGGGGTCCATCCAGCCCCCCATCTCCAAGCCAAGCAGAACTCCATCTCTCCAAGTCTGACTCTTTCCAGGTTCATTCATCAAGTCCAACGACTCATGTTCCTGCTGGGCCACAGCTCCCTCCATCTCTGCCACCTGAGGTCCAGCAACAGCCTCCTCCCTCATCTCATCTGTCAAAGCGCATTCCTGGATTAATTCCTGAGTGGGTTCTATATAGGTACCCACTGCCTGTCCAAAATTTCCTATCGCAGCTGTCATCAAATCCATTTTCTCATGTAACTGTTCCAATAAAGCACTTGTCTTGCAAAAGGCAAGCACCAAAGCCTCTGAGCACATTCTTGTTCAAGGTCGAAGTCTGGTCCCACGATCTTTAATCTTTTACAGCTGCAAAACTCCCCAGTTCGACTTTAAAAACAGTTTCACAAGCTCCCTCTAGGGGAAGCAATTTCTATTTGTATCCATCTTTTTTTCTCCTCTTTTTTTTTTAAAGGCAGATTTAGCAACAAAGTTTTTTTTCAGATATTTTGTCAATATTTTGTTCCTTTTAAAAGCGAAAGGGAACAATGGAATCAATATGTTTCTATTCTTTTAACTATCTGTCAAAAATGTTTGTCCATAGTCAATTCTTCTCCAAAACGTCTGTCTTGACACCCCGCTCCCAGGTTCAAGACGGTGGAAAATTACCTTTCTTTACTCTCTCTTCTGCAGGTTTAAACAGTCTAAAAAAGGTTTCCCCCTCTTCTCCTGCTTCCAAGGGGGGTTCAGTAATTTTAAATGATGAAAATTTAGTCCTTTACAAACGACTTTCTGAACTCTAGCTTGCCGTGTCTTTGCTTCAATCTATCTACAAAAAGCGGAAGGCGGACTTCCTGTTTAGACCTTCCCGCTTTCAGTGCCTAATTAAAAAAAATTTCACAGTCCAATTTTCCGTTCTACTCACAGGCAGTTGTTTGACATCCAGTTGTCCACAGGAGAAAGTCAGCGCTCTCCGGCAACAGCAATGCGGCTTCACTCCGTGAAAGAAGCAGTCGATTCAAAGCACCGTGCCACTCACCCCACGTCGCTCCGGATCCCCAAAACAGGGTTTCCCCACGAGTGGAGGGTGCGCAAAGGTGCCAGCCGAATCCCACATCCACAGGCTTCTCCCACCTGTGGTTTTTGATGGGTCTCTGCCTCGCCGTGGCGCTTCAGACCCTGTTTTCCACGGAGCGGGTTCCTCCCAATCGGAGGAAATCCGCCATTGACAGAGGCGCCAACCCGGAAGTGCCGGGCTTATGCTTCTCTCTGAAGGGAAGAAAAATATGAGTGATTTATTGAAGCAGCCAGTGCAGAACAGGACTAAAGCAGATTTAATTAATATTAATTTATTTACATGCATTACATACTGTCAGAGCTGCTTCCAGATCCTAGCTCACAGAGGATCACGCTAGCCAGCGGTCATTAAGTAAAAGTCTTTATTGAATTACAGTTTCCATTCTCACGCTGCTGTCTGCAACTCTACGTCTACTAGCTAGATCGGCGAGGCTCCGTCTGAGTCTCCGCCCCGTGCGCACCAACTTAATATCCTAGCCTTGCTCCACCTTTTCCTCCTGACTGTCCTCCTCTGGGTCCCTCTACCCCCCGGGGCTTCTTCCTTCCGGGATTCTTCTGACGCTGACCCGGACCCTTCTGCCTCCTTGCGCCGGGCTTTAGGACCTGGTTCCCTTTCGGGGCTGCTCACTGCGCCGCCTTCCTCTGCATTTGAACTTGGCGCGCGCGCCCAACCTTCCACTTTCCTCTTAACCGTTTCTTCGCTCCCCGATGGAGGTGTGGCCACTCCTGACTCCTGCCCTCCCTCCTGTGGTGAGCTGCCAGCGCTTCCCCCCTGGCTCCTTTCCTCTTCCCTGCTTCCTGGCGGTGACGCTGGTCCCGATTTCCAGCTGCTCCCCCCTGAGTCTCCTCTGGCTCTATCTTCCTGGGGTGCCTCCCTAGACTCCCCCCTTGCCCTGGCCACTGGTGCTCCTTTCTGTGAATCCTCTGATTCACTGGAAAGACTGGGAGATCTCGGGTCGTCGTCATCACTCATCCTTTCCTCTGTCTCCTCCCCTTCGCTCTCTGTTTCCTCCCTTGCCCGTGCCTCTGCACCTAAACCCCTGACATCCATCCCCCCCTCGAAGCCCCCCAGTCCCCCCTCCCCTCCTTCCGGTGCTGGAGCTGGGGGCTGCTGTTGCAAAGGGACGAACGTCGGATATCGGTCGCTTCCCGTGGCAGGCCTCCATCGGAACTCTTCCGGGTCTTCCTCTCTGCTCTCGTTGACGACAGTCACCTCCTCTTCCATCTCTGTGCCGCCGTGCTCGAAACCAGGGTCGTCCCCGAAAATGTCCATGTCCGTCTCTCCCGCACTTCCTCCAGGCGGCGTTGCTCGGCCGGAACAGTC